>NW_028318434.1:265000-922986 GCF_062004578.1 Staurois parvus | reverse complement strand
TGAGGGGGAGGTAGGTGATCTGTGGGATCTGGGTATGTATGAGGGGGAGGTAGGTGATCTGTGGGATCTGGGTATGTATGAGGGGGAGGTAGGTGATCTGTGGGATATGTGAGTGCAGGGGAGGTAGGTGATATGTGAGATCAGGGTGTATATGGGGAAGGTAGGTGATCTGGGTGTATATGGGAGAGGTAGGTGATCTGTGGGATCTGGGTCTATATGGGGGAGGTAGGTGATCTGTGGGATCTGGGTGTATATGGGGAGGTAGGTGATCTGTGGGATATGGGTGTATATGGGGAGGTAGGTGATCTGTGGGATATGGGTGTATATGGGGGAGGTAGGGGATCTGGGTGTATGTGGGGGAGGTAGGTGATCTGTGGGATCTGGGTGTATGTGGGGGAGGTAGGGGATCTGGGTGTATGTGGGGGAGGTAGGTGATCTGTGGGATCTGGGTGTATGTGGGGGAGGTAGGTGATCTGTGGGATCTGGGTGTATGTGGGGGAGGTAGGTGATCTGTGGGATCTGGGTGTATGTGGGGGAGGTAGGTGATCTGTGGGATCTGGGTGTATGTGGGGGAGGTAGGTGATCTGTGGGATCTGGGTGTATGTGGGGGAGGTAGGTGATCTGTGGGATCTGGGTGTATGTGGGGGAGGTAGGTGATCTGTGGGATCTGGGTGTATGTGGGGGAGGTAGGTGATCTGTGGGATCTGGGTGTATATGGGGGAGGTAGGTGATCTGTGGGATCTGGGTGTGTATCGGGAGGTAGGTGATCTGTTGGATCTGTTAGTGCAGTGGAGGTAGGTGATCTGTGAGGGAAGGGGAGGTAGGTGATCTGTGAGGGAAGGGGAGGTAGGTGATCTGTGAGTGCAGTGGAGGTAGGTAGTCTGGGAACTCTCTGGTTGTTGGGGAGTTGGGTCATCTGTGTCCCGGGAGGTAGGTAGTCTTTTGGATCTGTTTGTGAAGGAGGTAGGTAATATTTGGGTCATACAGGTGAGGTAGGTGATCTATTGGATCATTTTTTGGGGGAGGATGGTGAGCTCTGGGAACTGAATGTAAGATATGTATGGGGGAGGGGTGAGAAGCTGGGGAGGGATGTGTATGGGGGAGGGGTGAGAAGCTGGGGAGGGATGTGTATGGGGGAGGGGTGAGAAGCTAAGGAGGGGTGTGTATGGAGGAGGGGTGAGAAGCTGGGAGGGGTGTGTATGGGGGAGGGGTGAGAAGCTGGGAGGGATGTGTATGGGGGAGGGGTGATAAGCTGGGAGGGGTATGTATGGGGGAGGGGTGAGAAGCTGAAGAGGGATGTGTATGGGGGAGGGGTGAGAAGCTGAAGAGGGATGAGAATGGGGGAGGGGTGAGAAGCTAGGGAGGGATGTGTATGGGGGAGGGGTGAGAAGCTGGGGAGGGATGTGTATGGGGGAGGGGTGAGAAGCTGGGGAGGGATGTGTATGGGGGAGGGGTGAGAAGCTGGGAGGGGTATGTATGGGGGAGGGGTATGTATGGGGGAGGGGTGAGAAGCTGAAGAGGGATGTGTATGGGGGAGGGGTGAGAAGCTAGGGAGGGATGTGTATGGGGGAGGGGTATGTATGGGGGAGGTGTGAGAAGCTGGGGATAGGTATGTATGGGGGAGGGGTGAGAAGCTGGGGATGGGTATGCATGGGGGAGGGGTGAGAAGCTCGGGATAGGTATGTATGGGGGAGGGGTGAGAAGTCGGGATAGGTATGTATGGGGGAGGGGTGAGAAGCCGGGGATAGGTATGTATGGGGGAGGGGTGAGAAGCCGGGGACAGGTATGTATGGGGGAGGGGTGAGAAGCCGGGGACAGGTATGTATGGGGGAGGGGTGAGAAGCCGGGGACAGGTATGTATGGGGGAGGGGCGAGAAGCCAAGGATGGGTTTGTATGGGGGAGAGGTGAAAAGTCGGGGACGGGTATGTATGGGGGAGGGGTGAGAAGCCAAGGATGGGTATGTATGGGGGAGGGGTGAGAAGCCAAGAATGGGTATGTATGGGGGAGGGGTGAGAAGCCGAGGACGGGTATGTATGGGGGAGGGGTGAGAAGCCGAGGACGGGTATGTATGGGGGAGGGGTGAGAAGCCGAGGACGGGTATGTATGGGGGAGGGGTGAGAAGCCGGGGACAGGTATGTATGGGGGAGGGGTGAGAAGCCGGGGACAGGTATGTATGGGGGAGGGGTGAGAAGCCGGGGACAGGTATGTATGGGGGAGGGGTGAGAAGCCGGGGACAGGTATGTATGGGGGAGGGGTGAGAAGCCGGGGACAGGTATGTATGGGGGAGGGGTGAGAAGCCGGGGACAGGTATGTATGGGGGAGGGGCGAGAAGCCAAGGATGGGTTTGTATGGGGGAGAGGTGAAAAGTCGGGGACGGGTATGTATGGGGGAGGGGTGAGAAGCCAAGGATGGGTATGTATGGGGGAGGGGTGAGAAGCCAAGGACGGGTATGTATGGGGGAGGGGTGAGAAGCCGAGGACGGGTAGGTATGGGGGAGGGGTGAGAAGCCGAGGACGGGTAGGTATGGGGGAGGGGTGAGAAGCCGAGGACGGGTATGTATGGGGGAGGGGTGAGAAGCCAAGGATGGGTATGTAGATGATGGAAGACGTTTCCGGAATGAAGACGTTTCCAGCAGTGAGAAGATGATGGAAGACGTTTCCGGAATGAAGACGTTTCTAGCAGTGAGAAGATGATGGAAGACGTTTCCGGAATGAAGACTTTTCCAGCAGTGAGAAGATGATGGAAGACGTTTCCGGAATGAAGACATTTCTAGCAGTGAGAAGATGATGGAAGACGTTTCCGGAATGAAGACGTTTCCAGCAGTGAGAAGATGATGGAAGACGTTTCCGGAATGAAGATGTTTCTAGCAGTGAATGAGGTTTCATTCAGGAAAGTCCATTCATTCCAAAACAAAGGTTTTCCCCAGGAAATGAGAAGGACATTGGTCATGTCATCCGAGGTACTGATGACAATTGTCACATGAATGTTTGTACAGACGGTCATTGGAAAACCTACTAGTGTATGGCCAGATGGACTGTTGGTGTGAATGAGCCCTAAAGGTGACCATACACGATACAATCTGATTGTACAATCTCCTTTACATCCGCCATCAACTCTATAGTACCATTCCATACAGACTGATGGGGTGTCTGGGGGTCCTCCTATTACATTGTTTGGGGAAAGTAAAAAGAAATAGTTTTCTGTTCCAGAACCCCCCAAATATGTACCTTGTCACCCCCTTTTATGTTCCCTGCATTGCCCCTCCCCCCATAGTGACCCCAAATTGTTCTCATTGGTTTTCCTCTCCTTTTCCAGTAATGATCCAACATTGTCCTCCATAGTTCCTCCCCTCCATTATGATGACCCCCCTATTGTCCTCCATAGTTCCTCCCCTCCATTATGATGACCCCCCTATTGTCCTCCATAGTTCCTCCTCTCCATTATGATGACCCCATATTGTCCTCCATAGTTCCTCCCCTTCATTATGATGACCCCATATTGTCCTCCATAGTTCCTCCCCTCCATTATGATGACCCCCCTATTGTCCATAGTTCCTCCTCTCCATTATGATGACCCCCCTATTGTCCTCCATAGTTCCTCCCCTCCATTATGATGACCCCCCTATTGTCCTCCATAGTTCCTCCTCTCCATTATGATGACCCCATATTGTCCTCCATAGTTCCTCCCCTCCATTATGATGACCCCATATTGTCCTCCATAGTTCCTCCCCTTCATTATGATGACCCTACATTGTCCTCCATAGTTTCTCCCCTCCATTATGATGACCCCATATTGTCCTCCATAGTTCCTCCCCTCCATTATGATGACCCCATATTGTCCTCCATAGTTCCTCCCCTTCATTATGATGACCCCATATTGTCCTCCATAGTTCCTCTCTCCTTTTCTTTTAGTGACACCACCTTGCCCTCCATGGTTCCCCTCTCTCACTTCAATAGCTGCTGTGACCCCAGTAGTCTCTCTCTATGGCTCCTCCCATCCTCATCTCTACAGACATTTCTTCTTCAGCTTCTTGACTGTCTCTGACTGCAGCTCCATGTAAGAGGGGGAAGGGTGTCCTTAGTGCAGGAAAGGAGGGGAAAGTCATCTCAATGGAGAGGGTGTCTTTAGAACAGTAAAGGATGGGTAAGAGGTGATCTCAGTGTAGAGGGTGTTTTTAGTGGGGGAGGGGTGTCTTCTGTGAGGGGGGGGGGGGAGAGGGGTTGTCTTTAGTGGAGGAGATGGATGGTTTTTAGGGGGGGAAATAACACCAGATCTAAATGTTCCTGAGATAGTCTACCACCGAAAAGACATTTACAAGTGAAGGCTTCACATATGTGATGGCATAGTCTACCACTGTAAGGACATTGATGAGTGAAGCCCTCATATCTGTGATGACATAGTCTACCACTGTAAGGACATTGACAAGTGAAGGGTTCATATCTGTGATGGCATAGTCTACCACTGTAAAGACATTGACGAGTGATGGGTTCATATCTGTGATGACATAGTCTACCACTGTAAGGACATTGATGAGTAAAGGCCTCGTATCTGTGATGGCATAGTCTACCTCTGTAAGGACATTGATGAGTGAAGGCCTCATATCTGTGATGACATAGTCTACCACTGTAAGGACATTGATGAGTGATGGGTTCATATCTGTGATGGCATAGTCTGCCACTGTAAGGACATTGATGAGTGAAGGCCTCATATCTGTGATGACATAGTCTACCACTGTAAGGACATTGATGAGTGAAGGCCTCATATCTGTGATGGCATAGTCTACCACTGTAAGGACATTGATGAGTGATGGGTTCATATCTGTGATGGCATAGTCTACCACTGTAAGGACATTGATGAGTGATGGGTTCATATCTGTGATGCATAGTCTACCTCTGTGAGGACATTGATGAGTGAAGGGTTCATATCTGTGATGACATAGTCTACCACTGTAAGGACATTGATGAGTGAAGGCCTCATATCTGTGATGGCATAGTCTACCACTGTAAGGACATTGATGAGTGATGGGTTCATATCTGTGATGGCATAGTCTACCACTGTAAGGACATTGATGAGTGATGGGTTCATATCTGTGATTATAACACAACATAGGACTCTGTGTATATTGTGGCCTCAAGGGTGATATACCTCGCTCTTGCCCCACACATCCGGTGAAATCCAGGACGTAGGTGATGGTGGAGAGGTCAGCTTAAAGTGGAGTCCACTCACCCTGTCAAAAACTAAGTCTGCAGCTCCAAAAACTGTAACTGCTAACTTCTAAAAATCAGCCACTTACCTGTCCCTCGGTCCCGCGGTGTGTCCCCCTCAGCCTGTTTCACCGGTTGTCCTGTATTCCAGGAGGTCGGCATCTTCAGTGTGGGCACCCGGCTGTGATAGCTTGAGGCTTCACAGACGGGGACCCACTGTGCATTCACGAGTAGTGCTTCGCTTCATGATTGGTCCTGTAGTCTTCTGGGACCTGTCACGTGTCCCAAAAGACTACAGGGAGGGAGGACACCTTCCGTTTCCGATCACCCAGGCGATCAGACCGGAAGTGGGAGCGGGTACCTGTCAAATTCGGGTACCGCTCCTCCCCCCGCCCCCAAAGGTGCCAATCCTTAATGGGGAGCGGAGGAGCAGTCCTTAAAGCAGAACATCCCCTTTTGGGTGGAGCTCCGCTTTAAGTCTTCTTCTGCTCCTCAAGAAGCTGATAATGTATTGATCCCGGCCTTATTCACCTTGGTACCGAGTCTTATTGATAAGGCCGGTGATCATGTCAGGCCAGGAGCAGATAGCGGGGCAATCAGTTCACATGTGCTGACTGCAGAAAGTTCAGGAACAAGAGCACATACCTTGAGCAGGTCTATAAACAGAGCAGGCTGGCTGGTCCTTGTGGTGCACTGCTGCTGATGTGATGAAACAGCAAGAGACTGGTGTGTATCAGGTGTTGGGGTATATGGAGGGATGGTGTGCCAGGTGAATGGCAGGCTCTGACCTGGTTTTGTCTGCCAGCTCTGTGTTGATACGTTGGATTATGGTGTTTGGTGTGTCCTTCCTCAGAAGTCGGGAGGACAGGATTACTTTGGAATGGGGACATTTTTGCTGTGCAATGTCTGCTAGTTGTGACAGTTTGTGGCCGATGACTTCCTGTTGTCCCTGGATGATGTTCGGGTCTGTGTGTATGATGAGATGTTTGGTGTTGGTGAAATATGGATTATTAATGACTCCTACTAATTATTCAATTGTTGAACGGTGAATGTTGGAGACTCTTCTTCCTGGGAAGAGCCGTTTGGTGTTTAGATATTTCCCATTGGAGTCTATTATTAGGACAATTTCAGGAGTATGTTGTCTGTTCTTGTGGTTTGGTGATTGTCTGTCTGTGGTCTCAGGATTATCGGACTTGTCTTGGCTGTCGCTGGTCTTTGTCTCGGTCATTGTTGGACATTGATTAGTCTCACCGGTCTGTTGTTCCTTGAGGGGCACTTTGTCTTCCTGACTGTGGAGCTGCATTTGTGTTTTCAGGGTCATTGTCTCTTCCATCAATTGAGTATTTTCTTGTTGGAATAGTTACATTGTAGGTGGAATTTCTTGTAGGACAGACCTGTGTCTATCCTACAAGACCCTGGGAGTGCCACTGGGAGAACACAATCGCTCCACGGGATGGATTGCCCCATCAATACTTACTATGTGGATAGGGGAATCAAGTCATTTTCCGTGGTTGCAGGAAAGAAAATCCCAGCATGTATGGGCTGCCTTACATTTATGTCACCTGTCTATAAAGTCATTC
The DNA here is from genome assembly GCF_062004578.1 of Staurois parvus. Lineage (NCBI taxonomy): Eukaryota > Metazoa > Chordata > Amphibia > Anura > Ranidae > Staurois > Staurois parvus. The sequence goes on along the minus strand of NW_028318434.1, from coordinate 916,201 downwards.
CATGTATTGTACAATGTCTCTCCCTATATGAGATAAGCAGTCTATGAGGAGTTGGGGGGCATTGCTATTTGGGACATGAGGCAGGCATGTCTTTGGACAATGTCTCAGTTGGCATCTTTCCTCACAATTTCTATCTGAAGTTTGTAGATCCTTCTAGATGTTGGTGAGGGGGGCGCACTGGACACCTTAGCTGCCATTGTGCTATATGCTGGGTGTCCAGTGCGCTCCTGTACCTTTAAGGAGGGGTGGGCTCCCTCAGGTTCACCTGCCCTCGGTCTATCCATCCAATACATGTGCCTCTACTATGGGGGCTCTCAAAATGTGTAGAGTTAGGAAGTGCAGAATATCGGGGTGCAGCAAAGAGGCTGTGCAGCTTCTACATGTATTTGTAAATGTGTGCTAACTGAACCCCTGTGTGTAACACATCCTGTTAGACAGGACAGTGCGGTTTGTTTGCAGGCTGGTTGGTACGTTGAGCTGGGAATTGTTCTCTTTTATTGTCTGACATGCGTCGCCCTTCCATGTGTTCCTGTGAAGGCCAGTTATAGACTGGGGCAGTGGCCAGTTGTTGTACCTTCTAGATGTTGGCCTGATCTTTAATTTAGGGGAAGACCTCTAATTTTCCTGGGTGCCTTGTGCCCTGATGGTGCCATTGTGGTATATGTTCAGGGAGAGTACCGCACATTCATCTTCCTCATCCCTGACCTTGGTCTGCCGGCCCTTGCTGACACCATCCTTTGTAATATTCCTGTAGTATTTGCAGAAAGCTGTAGGCCCCGCCGCCATGTTCTCAGGATGGAATAGGAAATACATTTACTTCTCTCATCATCATTACCGGAGAAGTCAGCAAACAGAGTCTCTGGTCTTTGCCCAAGTTTTGCTTTTTTCACGGCTCCATTGCTTTTTGTAACTTGGAACCAGGGGCGGACTGGCCATTCCAGCACTCGGGCACTGCCTGGGGTCAGTAGGGGGCCCCATGAAATGCTCCTGGTACCTTTTTTATAGGCTTTTTTGAGTGTGGGCAAGGACACAGGGGCCCCATGATCTCCTGTTTCCCGGGGGCCCCATGAGTTGTCAGTCCGCCCCTGCTTGGAACTAATTCAGTCATTTGTTGAAGCAGAAACAAATCCCAAATCTTTCTCTGTTTGCAGTCATTAGCCAACCAACCAGTTTTATAACTAAGAGACAAAATCTCTTCATCTCTCGGTGAGAAAACGCCACTCTTTGTATGCAGAGCTCTGCTGATTGTCTGTGGAAACGGGAAACCAATCATTCCCATCCAGGACTCTCAGGGTTTTCTCTATGGGAGAAACAAATACAGAGAGAGGTCGGCTGAGAGAGAACTCCACTTCTTTCACTGTTTATGAGACAAAACAGTTCATAGTTCTTTTCTAGAGATGCGTTCTTCTAGCACTCACCTGCACCTCTCCGGAAATAAAGCAGCCAGCCATCCCCAGTGTCACCCATGTGTGGGAACCAGAGTCGGCCTCTACACCCTCCAGAAGCCCACAGACTCTCTCCCATCCCATGGCTGAGCTCACTTGGTCCCCATTTTCTGTCACCTGTCACATGAGTCCCTAAAAAATGCTGCCCAAGGCAAACGCCTTGTTTGCGGTAAATACGCCCCTGTCCCTAACGTATGAAGTGTTTATATGCTTTACTATATATATATATACAGAGCACCATACCAGACACAGTGCAGTCATGAGGAGAATGAGGTCACCATGTTGTTGTATCATTGAAATAAGGACGGTACAAACACCCCCTGTGATGGGGGGCAGGCAGGACAAGCACCCCCAAATACCAGGACAGGACAGTACACACCCCCTGTGATGGGGGGTAGGCAGGACAGGAAAAAAAACACCCCCAAATACCAGGACAGGACAGTACACACCCCCTGTGATGGGGGGCAGGCAGGACAAGCACCCCCAAATACCAGGACAGGACAGTACACACCCCCTGTGATGGGGGGTAGGCAGGACAGGAAAAAAAACACCCCCAAATACCAGGACAGGACAGTACACACCCCCTGTGATGGGGGGCAGGCAGGAGAGGACAAGCACCCCCAAATACCAGGAGAGGACAAACACCCCCAAATACCAGGACAGGACAAACACCCCCAAATACCAGGACAGCACAAACACCCCCTGTGAGGGGGGGTAGGCAGGACAGAAGACACAGAGCAGATGATAAACACACAAAGCTTTATTGAAAGAATGACAATCACACAATTGGGGTCAGCAGGTAGCGTCTCAGTGCCCAGTGTAGGGGAGGAGCAGGGAGAGGGCCCAAAACAATTGTAATCCAGCCCCAGGGGGCAAAGTCAGAGTCTCTGGCAGTTTGTAATCCAAACAGGGAAGAGAAAGGGGGGAGAGTTCATGGACGGTCCATAGGGGAATAAAACGGGTGCAGACACTCACGGGTCCAGCAGGGATGTCCTGGCTCACAGCAGATGATAGCAGGGGGCGACCCTCCTCAGCACACAGCAACAGCGGGTAATCCGGGCCCCAGAGAATTAGAGTATAGGGGGGCCCACAACAGGTAGTCCTAGCACACAGCAACAGTGGGTAATCCGGGCACCAGATTATTAGGCAGAGTATCGTGGGGCCCACAGCAAAGCAGTCCTTGGAGTATGGCAGCGTGCCCAGCGGGTAATAATACTGTAAATCCCGGTATTACCGCAGAGTGTCAGCTGGTAATAATCCTCCCGATCCCGGTATTACCGCAGAGTGTCGGCTGGTAGTAATCCTCCCGATCCCGGCATTACTGCAGGGTGTCAGCTGGTGATAATCCTCCCGATCCCGGTATTACTGCAGAGTGTCAGCTGGTAATAATCCTCCCGATCCCGGTATTACCGCAGAGTGTCAGCTGGTGATAATCCTCCCGATCCCGGTATTACCGCAGAGTGTCAGCTGGTGATAATCCTCCCGATCCCGGTATTACTGCAGAGTGTCGGCTGGTAATAATCCTCCCGATCCCGGTATTACTGCAGAGTGTCAGCTGGTAATAATACTGTAAATCCCGGTATTACTGCAGAGTGTCAGCTGGTGATAATCCTCCCGATCCCGGCATTACTGCAGAGTGTCAGAGTGTCAGCTGGTAATAATCCTCCCGATCCCGGGTAATACTGCAGAGTGTCGGCTGGTAATAATCCTCCCGATCCCGGTATTACTGCAGAGTGTCAGCTGGTAATAATCCTCCCGATCCCGGCATTACTGCAGAGTGTCAGCGGGTAATAATCCTCCCGATCCCGGTATTACTACAGAGTGTCAGCGGGTAATAATCCTCCCGATCCCGGGGTCTTTGCAGAGTGGCTGTGGGGGTCTTGCCTCACCGCAGACCTCCCAGCAGCTGTGTAGTGGACGGAACAACCTGGGACGCTCCTCATCGGCCTTCAGTGTAGGGCGCTCCCAGTCATCCTAGCAACCGTGGGGCAGCGTGCCACATTGCCCGGCAACGAGGCACACCGCCATGATATGGGCCACGCTCACAAGAGCACGGCCTTTTTCAGTCGGTGAGTGCAGGCATGGGAAACTCCCGAGCCCATGCTGTACTTGCCGGGGCCAAGCTGACTGCCACGGCCCGGAACATCCCTGCGGGGGTCCGCCCCTTCTCCTGCTGGATGACTGGAGGGGTGTGAACCTCACCTCAGGGAACTATCTCTCCCCCTCCAGCTGCTCTGGATAGAGACAGAGAGGTGACAGGAGTCACACCTCTTATCCTGGATGGCGGAGCTTCAAAGGGCCGTTACATGATGAGAGGGAGGAGAGGTGGGTGGAGCTGAGAGGAGGGAGAGGTGGGTGGAGCTGAGAGGAGGGAGAGCGCACAGCCTGGCACACCGTGACACTTGAGTTTGGTGTTGGGTCTGGTATGTTGGTTGGAGGACGAAGCTTGACACTGGAGATCTTGTCACGAATTGTGTCCATCTTCTTGAAGTGACTGGCAATCTCCTGTGCAGTAAGTTGGTGGGCGGAGGCAGTGGGGGGCGGAGTAAGGAATTAAGGGTAGAGAAGAGTGACGAGGATTGGATGAGAGGGTCTTGATGAGAGTTGTAGTAGGTTTGCTTAGCAGCATGGAGGTTGGAGTTGTATTTGAGGACAACATGGAGTGGGAGACATTTTGGCTGAAATTTATAACTAACTTTGAGGTTACTTTGTATTTTTTATAGCCAAAAATACAAAATATTGTTTTTCTTCCAAATTTTTGGTCTTTTTTTGTTTATGGCGTGAAAAATAAAAAGCGCACAGGTGATGACATCCCACCGACAGAAAGCTCTATTTGTGTGAAGAAAGGACGGATATTTAGTTTGGGTGCAGCGTTGCACGACCGCGCAATTGTCAGTTACATAAAGAGGCGTGGCCATGAAGGGGTGTACATCCTGCGTAGGGGGAGGGGATAAGGACACAAATTGGCACTTTATTCTCATGGAGATCACATGGTTATTACTAGGAGGAGACGGAAACATTTGCTGGGTATTGGAGCTTTTGTGAGATGGATGGATTGGATGGCGACTGATTTGTATGGAGAAATAATATAGAGCGGGAGGAATCCATGGTGTATTGTCACATGTATGAATGCAGGATTGGGGTACTATCCGTGTATTAGGGGGACCAATGACACCTTGGCTAGTATTGTAGATGAATCTGGGGGCGTCGGGGGCAATCTTCTTATGTTTATGGCCCTTTAGGGCAGATGTGATTTCTATGTATTTTATGGGAGATTTTCTCTGTATATTGGGAGTTTCCATCTTGTTGTATCATGAATGTAGTATGGAAGATGAGTCCTATGTACTAGGAATGGTCATTGGAAGGACAGAATAGGAGCCACATGATTGGCTGGCCAACCCCGTGACAGTATAGACTAGTGGGTGACATTGATTGAGATCCGCCCGCTGTGTGTATACAATCACCCGGCTAATGTCTAATATCAGGGGACACAATGTGCCAGCATTCATATCAGACTAAGGGAAAATGGCCGCCGGAGGAGGGACAGGCGGGCTACAACAAAATGGAGGAGGGAGATCTAATCCACTGCAATGTGATGTGTATAACTGCGAGAACATTGATATCAGACTAAATGAAAATGGTCGCCTGAGGAGGGACAGACAGGCTACAACAAAATGGAGGACAGATATCTAATCCACTGTACTGTAATGTGATAACTGTGTGACATAGATATCAGACCAAGGAAAAATGGCTGCCAGAGGAAGGACAGGTGGGCTACAACAGAATGGAGGACAAGGCTCTAATCCACTGCACTGTAATGAGATAACTTGATGGCTTTCCCTGTTTTATGCTATTCAGCGGTTTTTGGACCAGCACCATCTAGTGTCTGCTCTCTATACTGCACCCTCTGTATAAATCTGTCCGGTGTCACTTCCTGTCCGGTGTCACTTCCTGTTTGGTGTCACTTCCTGTCCTGGGAACACTTTTTTCCTCTCAGCCATTTTAGATCATCTTCTAGAAGGTCCTGTGATTGTCGGTCTCCATCCTGAACACACGGCCACCATAGGGCCAGCATGGGATCTTCTCCATGTCAGAGCACACGGGTAAGTCAGGTGGATCTCCTATTCCTGGTCCCGGCTCCTGTCCCTGCTATAGACGGACCAATCATCTGTGACCGAACCTTCCTCCTTGTCATCGATGATCTGGGTGTATTATTATTATTTATTCCAGGTACTTATATAGCGCCGTCAGTTTACATCTATATTGTACATTCCTTGACCCTGTCCCCTCACAACTCCTCCGGTCACCCTCCTCCTCCATCCTACACTCCTTCACCCACATCTTCAATCTCTCCCTCTCTACTGGCGCATTCCCCTCCCCCCTAAAGCACGCGCACATCACCCCCATACTCAACCCTCCCTGGACCCCACCGACCTGAACAACCTCAGACCCATCTCCCTACTGCCATTCACTTCCAAACTCCTTGAGCACTTAGTCTACAATCGTCTGAGCTCCCACCTCACTGACAACAACCTCCTCGATCCCCTACAGTCCGGCTTCCGTCCCCTACACTCCACCGAACCCGCCCTACACTCCACCGAACCCGCCCTACACTCCACCGAACCTGCCCTACACTCCACCGAAACCGCCTTACTCAAATCACCGACCTGCTAACCACTAAAGCTAATGGCCACCACTCAGTCCTCCTACTCCTCGACCTTTCTGCGGCCTTCAACACAGTCAACCACCCCCTCCTCCTTAATAAACTACACTCTCTCGGCATCAGAGACTCCGCCCTCTCCTGGCTCTCCTCCTATCTATCCCAGCGCTCCTTCAGCGTTACCTATAACGCTACCACCTCCCCCTCTCTGTTGGGGTCCCTCAAGGCTCTGTCCTCGGGCCCCTTCTCTTCTCCATCTACACCTCCTCCCTCGGCAAACTGATACACTCCCACGGCTTCAACTACCACCTCTATGCCCATGATACACAAATCTACCTCTCCACCCCCCACCCCTTCAGTCTCCGCCCGTATCACACACCTACTGAACGACATATCAAACTGGATGTTGCTCCATTTCCTCAAATTGAACCTTTCCAAAACTGAGCTCCTGATTGTCCCCCCAGCCCGTGCCCCCCCCCCCATACTCTCCATCACGACTAACAACGCCACCATCAGTCCCACCCCACAAGCCAAAGTCCTAGGTGTCACCCTGGACTCAAACCTGTCCTTCCAACCCCATGTCCAATTGTTGGCAAACTCATGCAGGCTCCACCTCCGCAACATCTCCAAAATACGTTCATTCCTCACCCCAGACACCTCCCTCACCTCCCTCCTCACAGACTATCCCCACTTCAGTCTATCCTGAACTCAGCGACCAGACTCATCCACCTCACCAACCGCTCTGCTTCTGCCACCCCCCTCTGTCATTCCCTCCACTGGTCTCCACCTCCCACACCTGACTGCAGGACTTCCCCCATCCTCTGCAACTCCCTACCCCAATCCATCAGACTGTCACCCATCCTCCTCACCTTCAGGCACACCATGAAAACCCATATCTTCAGGGAAGCCTACCCCACCCTCACCTAACAGCCGATCTCCTCCTACCACTCCATCCCCCACAGCCACTTTCTCCTGTACCACTACCCCCTCCCTCCTAGATTGTAAGCTCCAAGGATCAGGGCCCTCAAACCCCTCATGTATTGTTACTGTATTGTCTCATGTTCTGCCCCCACTATAATGTACAGCGCTGAGCAAACCTTCTGCCGCTATATAAATCCTGTATAATAATTCCCATCAGTCCCCGCCCCCGAGGAGCATACAATCTAAGGGCCCTAACTCGCATTCATATATACACATACTAGGGACAACTTAGGAGACAATTCACCTCCCAGCATGTCTTTGTAGTGTAGGAGGAAACCAGAGTACCCGGAGGAAACCCACCCAGGCACAGGGACAACATGCAAACTCCAGGCAGGTGGTGCCATGGCTGGGATTTGAACCAACAACCCAAGTACTGCCAGGTGGAAGTGCTAACCACTCAGCCACTGTGCTGCCCCGTGCTGTATATATCTCAGCATCTACTTCTCAGTGTTGGTTTCCTCCTCATTGCCGGCCATTAAATGGGCCTCAGAATGGCTCCGGTATTCCCTCCTAGGAAGGACATTCAGGCCGATCTCCCACCATGTTCCTCTGATGTGTCCGAGACAGAATAACAGGAGAGACACCAGGTATGTATGGGAGAGGGGTGAGATGCAGGGAGGGATATGTATGAGGGAGGGGTGAGAAGCTGGGAGGGATGTGAATGGGGGGAGAGGGGAGAAGATGGGAATTAATGTATATGGGGAGGGGTGAGAAGTTGAGGAGGGATGTGTATGGGGGAGGGGTGAAAAGCTGGGGAGGGGTGAGAAGCTAGGAGGGGATATGTATGGGGGAGGGGTGAGAAGTTGGGGAGGGATGTGTATAGGGGAGGGGTGAGAAGCTGGGAGGGGATATGTATAGGGGAGGGGTGAGAAGCTGGGAGGGATGTGTATGGGGGAGGGGTGAGAAGTTGGGAAGGGATGCAAATGGGGGAGGGGTGAGAGGTTGGGGAGGGCTTTTGGGTGCGGGGCCCATGGAACCCAGCTCACTTTGGGTGGGGGGCCCATGGAACACAGCTCACTTTGGGTGCGGGGCCCATGGAACACAGCTCACTTTGGGTGGGGGGCCCATGGAACCCAGCTCACTTTGGAGAGGTGGGGAGACCCCTGTCTCAGCACCCATATCCCTCTTATGTGTAAGTCACCCTGTGCCTGTTAGGGGTGCAGGGTGAGATGTCCTGATATTGTGTAGACATGTATAGGTGGGGTGGGGGGGTTGTTCATTGTTTAATGCCATGTGGTTGCATCCCATTGTTCTATTGTCTGTCTGGATTGGGAGCAAACTATTATGGGATGTATGTGTTTGTGTGTATTGGTTGGTGGGGGGTGTCTCCAGCAGCCCTTCCTCCTGATGGGACTGTCTGCTGGTGTGAAGTTTGAATACCTGTGTGTCTCTTGTTACTAAATGTAATTGCCCCACCCAGGGTCATTATGCAGGGAGGGGGGATTGTCCCCTGAGTGTATATATCTTGTATCTGTGTTCAAATAAAGTAGTCTACCTCCTGGTTTACTTCAGGACTGGTGTCTAGTCTTGTATGGTCGGCTGTGGTGTCTGTGGTTGGTGTTCGGATGGGGAAGCAGTATTCTAATGGAAGTACTCAAGCGCAGTCTGGGGTCAGTTCCGTTACAGCTGTGTATGGGGGAGGGGCGAGAAGCTAAGGACGATATGTATGGAGGAGGGGTGAGAAGCTGGGGAGAGATGTGTATGGGGGAGGGGTGTGAAGCTCAGAAGGGATGTGTATGGGGGAGGGGGTGAGAAGCTGGGAAGGCATATATATGGGGAAGTGGTGAAAATTTGGGAGAGGATATGTATGAGGGAGGTTTGGGAAGCTTGGGGGGATGTGTATAGGGGAGGGGTGAGAAGCTGGGAGAAATGTGTATGGGGGAGGGGTGAGAAGCTGGGAAGGCATATATATGGGGAAGTGGTGAAAAGTTGGGAGAGGATATGTATGAGGGAGGTTTGAGAAGCTTGGGGGGATGTGTATGGGGGAGGGGTGAGAAGATGGGGAGGGATATGTATGAGGGAGGTTTGAGAAGCTTGGGAGAGATGTGTATGGGGGAGGGGTGAGAAGCTTGGGAGGTATGTGTATGGGGGAGGGGTGAGAAGCTGAGGAGGGATGTGTATGGGGGAGGGGTATGTGTGGTGGAGGGATGACAAGTCGGGGATGAGTATATACGGGGGAGTGGTGAGAAGCCAGGGACGGGTATGTGTGGGGCAGGAGTTAGAAGCCAGAGACGGATATGTGTGAGGGAGGGGTGAGAAGCCAGGGACGGGTACGTATGGGGGAGGGGTGATAAGTCGGGGACGGGTATGTATGGGGGAGGGGTGAGAAGCCGGAGATGGGTATGTACAGGTGTTCTGTCTCTCCAATCTAAGCATTGATAGTGTGATCTCTGTAACTTACAGTTGTGATGAGATGGTGATAACTTCATCCTCAGTTGGATACCACAGTCAGTGACTCCATCGATAAGACATCTTGTAGATCTTGTGAAGTTTCTTCCATAAACTGAGAGAATCTTACAACAATGAACATTCGATCGGTCAAAAGATCATAATGTTTCTGCTTCTTGCCATGAGGCTAGAACTGCAATGCATTTCTGGGAAAGGGGGAGGGGCTATCTATACAACATTAAACCAAATAAACTTTAGTTCAAGTCCAATATAAATAATGAAGATTCTTTCCGGGAACATCTGCAAAACAAGAGGGAAGGGAAGAACAAAGGAAAACAATGCAAACATTCAGCATAATACTTGCAGATGTTGGTGTGGAAAGTCCAGGCTGAGACATGGAAATCCATATTCAGAGGAGAAGGCAGCAACATGCACCTTCCTTCTTACCTCCCTGTAATTCAGGTGGATGACTTGTCTTCCTCTTTGGTTCCTTTATAGGCCTGAAGTAAAGGTGTGCAGAACCTTCTTTCATGACTCTAACTTCTACCTTGCGTACCTTTCCATCGTTACTTGGCATAGTCTTTGTAATAAGAGCCATGGGCCAATGGTTACCATGGGAATCTGTCTCCTTCAAAAGAACTACGTCTCCCACTTGTAGATTGGGTTTGCTAGTTTGCCATTTATTACGACTTTGAAGGGTAGAAAGGGACTCCATCTTCCAGCGATTCCAGAACACATTAGCAAGATGTTGAACCCGTCGCCATTGATGCTTGTAAATGTTGGGGTAATCAAGTTCCTCTGTGGGAATAGTGGCTACCCCAGTTTTTTGGGTAAGAAGAGTGGCTGGAGTGAGCAACACTGGGAACTCGGGATCTGAGGACTCAGGGACCAATGGCCTTGCATTGATTATAGCGGACACTTCTGCAAGAAGAGTGACTAAGATTTCATGAGTAAATTGAGAAGTTTTCTGGTCCAGTAGCATAGAGTCCAGGATCTTTCTTGCAACTCCAATCATGCGTTCCCAAGAGCCTCCCATGTGAGGAATGAGGTGGGTTGAGTTCCCATTTACACTTATTGCCACTCAAGAAGATCTCTATCTTTTCTGCTGCTGTAAAATGAGTCCCACAGTCAGATCTCAGGGACTTTACAGGTCCTCGTACAGAAACAAAACTTCTGAAAGCATTAATGATACAAGAAGAGTCCATTGATTCTATCACATCAATGTGCACTGCACCAATGCTCAAGCAAGTGAACAGCACAGCCCATCGCTTATTGTTAGCAACTCCGCCACGAGTTCTGCGTGTAACAACAGTCCAGGGGCCACATATGTCCATGCCAACATTAGTAAATGGTGCTTCAGTGCTTAATCAGTCAGCTGGAAACTCTGCCATTTGTTGTTGTAGGTGCTTCCTGTGATAGGAGTGAGTTTGGGTGGGGGCCCATGGAACACAGCTCATGTTGGAGGAGTAGGGAGATCCCTGTCTCAGCTCCCCATATCCCTCTTATGTGTAAGTCACCCTGTGCCTGTTAGGGGTACAGGGTGGGATGTCCTGATATTGTGTAGACATGAATAGGTGGGGTGTGGGGGTTGTTCATTGTTTACTGCCATGTGGTATATCCCATTGTTCTATTGTGTGTCTTGCTTGGGAGCAAACTATTATGGGATGAATGTGTTTGTGTATTGGCTGGGTGGGGGGTGTCTGCTGATGTGTCTCTGGTTGCTAGATTTTATTTGTCCCGCCCTGTTGTAAGGGATTTCCAGCAAGACGAACCGTGATCGGAAATGTATGATCACGCACAGCAAAGATTGGTGCCAGACGGCCTATTTAAGGAGTGTCTCTGCTCATGTTCAGTGCTCAGCAAGTTACAGCAGGGCCAAAGGCCTGTTGAGGAATATGTTACCGATTTCCGCATCTGGAGTTCCGATACTCAATGGAATGAGTCTGCTCTCCGCTACCAGTTTCGTCATGGCCTTTCTGACACCCTGAGCTTGCCCGAGTGGGGGTACCAACCAGACTGGAGAATCTGATAGACCTGACTATCCACATTGACCATCGGATTCGGGAGAGACAGGATGAGAAAACAAATGGGGAGATCTTGATATGTTCAGAAATGGGGACTCCTGTGCCCTCTACGACTGCTGTTCCATCAGAGTTACCCATTAATAAAGGAAAACATCTTAATCCATCTAGAAGGAGCTTTTGGAGACCACAGTTGTCTGCTGCAGAGCGTATTCGATGACAGAAGTTTTAGCTCTGTCTCTACTGTGGTGACGCAGGTCAATATATAGTGACGTGTCCAATAAGACCTCATAAGCCCTCTCCCAGCTGGTTCTATATGATGCATCCCCAAGGAACAAGCCGAACGCATCTCCCCTTCCACCTTCAACTACAACTGGCCGAAGGGACGATCACGGTCCAGCCATTATAGACTCGGGTGCTTGTAGTTGATTTATGGATGCAAACTACGCTACCCAGAATAAGATTCTGCTCCGTACCAAGGCACAAAGACTTTAGGTTCATCTAGCGGATGGATCCGGTATCAGTTCTGGCCCTGTGACACAAGAGACCGTGCCAATGTTATGCATCACCTCCTCGGGACACCAGGAATTTCTGTGTCTGGATATTATTACTTCCCCGATATTTCCAGTTATTCTCGGCATGCCCTGGCTAAAAGCACACAACCCAACCATCAATTGGTTGTCTGGAGAAATCTTCTTCCCTTCGGAATACTGTCTGAACCACTGTATTCCTAAAGAACCAAGTGCAGCAACCTCTCTTCTTAGAATTCACTCTGATCCCGAGACCATGAAACTTGTTCCTGTTGTTTACCACGATTATCTGGACGTATGTAATAAAAAGATTGCCAATACTCTTCCTCCTCATCGTTCCTATGATTGTCCGATTGAGCTCCTGCCCGGCACCGAAATTCCTTTCGGACGAATTTACTCCCTATCCGAAGTAGAATTAGAGGTCCTCCAGGTTATATTGATGAGAGTTTGGAAAAAGGGTTTATTCAGCCTTCTACATCACCAGCAGGAGCTCGCATCTTCTTTGTTGAGAAGAAGGATCACACCTTCAGACCCTGTGTGGACTAACGTGACCTAAACAGGATAACATACAAAAATCATTATCCCCTGCCTCTAATTCCTGAGTTATTCCAAAGGCTGCGAGGAGCATGTTTCTTCTCAAAACTGGATCTGAGGGGCGCTTCCAATCTGTTTAGAATCTGCAAAGGTGACGAACGGAAGATGGCTTTTTGAACCCACTTCGGGCATTTTGAATACCTGGTGATGCCTTTTGGTCTCTGTAATGCCCCAGAAACCTTCCAACACCTTGTAAACGATATATTTCGGGACTATTTGGATCTGTTCATAATTGTTTACCTGGATGACATCTTAGTTTTCTCCAGTTTAATAGAAAAACATCGGGATCATGTGAAGAAGACTCTGGATAGATTACGCCAACATCACCTTTACGCAAAAGTTGAAAAATGTGAGTTTGAGAGACAGTCTATCCAGTTCCTCAGACTTGTGATCACCCCCGAGGGCATTTCTATGGACCCCCAAAAAGTGTCCTCTGTATTGGAGTGGCCCATTCCAGGAGACAGGAAAGCAGTGCAACATTTCGTAGGATTTGCAAATTTCTACAGGAAATTTATCAAATACCTCTCTGGGATCATCGCACCAGTAACATAGCTCACCAGGCAACATATCCCCTTCAAATGGACTCCTGAGGCCCAAGCAGCCTTTCAGCAATTAAAGACCTTGTTCACCTCCGCATCTATCCTGAAGCACCCAGATCCTGCTCTAGCCTTTGTCCTTGAAGTGGACACTTCTGAGAATGCTGTAGGAGCCATCTTGTCACAAAGACAGGGACTCAAATCCCTTCTACACCCTGTTGCATTTTTCTCCAGGAAGTTAAATGCCTCTGAAAGGAACTATGATGTGGGAGACAGAGAGCTGCTAGCCATCAAGGCAGCACTTGAGGAATGGCGCTACTTACTGGAGGGAGTATCCCATCCAATTCTCATCTTCACAGACCATAACCTTGAATACCTGAAAACGGCAAAACGCCTAAGGCCACGACAAGCAAGATGGCCACTATTTTTCACCCGCTTTGTCTTCCATTTGACATACCGTCCTGGATCAAAAACCGGTAAACCCGACGCACTCTCCCGTATGTTTCCTGACCCAATTTTACAGTCTAAACCTGACACGATTTTGCCAGCCAAGAAATTTTTACTGCTGCAGACAGACTTGTAACAAGTGGTGGATAATCATCCACCTTCCATAGATATGCATCTTCAGCTAAAGAATGGTCTGTATTTCCATAAAGAACAAATCTTTGTGCCCGAAGAACTCAGTACTCTTATCCTCAAAAGGTGTCACGATCACCCCTTGGCAGGTCACTTCGGGATTCACAAGACTTCAAATTTGGTCTCTCGCTCCTTCTGGTGGCCAAACTCAATAAAAGATTGCCAGGACTATGTGAGGTCTTGTACAGTTTGCCTTAGAAACAAGTCTGACAAAGCCAAGACCTGGGGCCTGTTGGAATCTTTGCCCGTACCGGAAAAACTTTGGAGTATGATTTCCATGGATTTTATTGTGGAACTTCCCCCATCGGAAGGCTTTACCACTATTTTTGTAGTGGTTGACCGCCTATCAAAGATGGCCCACTTCAGTCCCTTGAAAGGGACTCCTTCCACCACGGAAACTTCTTCTGCTTTTATCAAAGAGATCGTAAGATTGCATGACGTTCCTATCAATATTGTATCTGACCGAGGAGTACAATTTACATCCAAGTTCTGGAAAGCTCTGTGTGAAGCATTAGAGATTGAATTACACTTCTCCTCTGCATATCACCTGCAAACTAATGGACAGACAGAAAGAACGAACCAAACTCTGGAACAATACCTCCGATGCTTCTCCTCATAGTCACAGGATGACCGGATATCTCTCCTTCTGTTAGCGGAGTTCGCTTACAATAATTCCATTCACTCGGCTACCAAGCAATCCCCCTTTTACTCCAACTATGGATATCACCCCTCCTTCCTTCTGGAAATACCAGTGGAACCCGCTGTCACGGCAGTACAAAAAAGGATGGAGTTCCTCAGGAGGAACGGGGAAATATTGCAGAAAACTATTTCTGAAGCTCGGGTGAGTAACAAAATTTTTTTTGACAAAAGAAGGGGCAACTTAAAACTGAAACAAGGAGATAGTCTGTTTATCCACGGCAAATCTGAAATTGAATTGTCCTTTGAGAAAGCTTGGTACAAGATACCTGGGACCATTTACTATCAAGAGTAAAGTTAACCCTGTAGCTTTTGAATTAAAACTGCCTGCTAATAAGATTCACACGGTGTTCCATTGCTCCTTGCTGAAACCACATATTCCAAGTGGATTTCCCAATCAAGATCCACAGGCATGAGCTCCACTGCTGGTTGAAGGAAATGAAGAACACAAGGTTGAGGCTATCTTGAATTGTAGGAAGAGGGGCGGACAGACACAGTTTCTCATAAAATGGAAAGGTTATGGTCCAGAGGACAATTCCTGGGAACTATCCACTAATGTCCATGCCCCACGCATAGTTCAAGCCTACCTCCATCTTCACCCTGAAAAACGAGCCCTAGTGGGCATCTGGAGGCTGCCCCTAAGGGGGGTTGGCAATGTAAGGGATTTCCAGACAGACGAATCGTGATTGGAAATGCGCGATCACGCACATGCACATGCACAGCAAAGATTGGCGCCAGATGGCCTATTTAAAGAGTGTCTCTGCTCATGTTCAGTGCTGACTGGTCTTCAGCTCCCCCATGTCCTGCTTGTTCCTGTGTGATTCCTTTGTTGCTGACCGGGCTTGTTCCTGACCTGACTGTGATTGCTCTCCTGATACCGGTTCCTGACTTCGGCTCTGCTCCTGACCTTCGCTTTTCCTTCTGATTCTGTACCGTGCTGCCCGACTGTTGATGACCCCGGCTATTCCATGAGACTGCTCCTGTCTCTTACCCTCACTACCTGCCTTGCTCTGGTGCACGCCTGGCAAGCGTCAAGACCTGCTCTGCTTGTTACTACTGTGCCTGAATCAGAAGATCATCGGTCTTCCAGAGTCATCATCTGCAATAGCAACAACTACTGGCTCTCTTGCTCCCCTGGGTCCTAGACTCCCTCTGTTCCAACTCCAGTGGGGTCAGGGCTGGTGACACAAGTGAGGCCGGCCTCGTCATTTCAGTCTCCCATCAGGTACGTGACACCTGTGTCCATATGCAGGGAGGTGGGTTGTTCCCTTGAATGTTTATATCTTGTGTCTGTGTTAAAATAAAGCAGTCTATTTCCTGGTTTTACTTTGAGTGGTGTCTGTGTTCGGACAGGGAAGCGGGAGTCTAATGGAAATACCCTAGTGCATTCGGGGTCCGGTTCAGTTACACTTCCCTCTTAGTTTTTGACTCTTGATGCATTTGAGGAGTATGGACGATATACACCTTTTCATGCCGACGATCCAGAAACCTGCAGACCTTACTGCTCCCTCAGAAAAGTGATGACCTTGGTGCTGAACTCGCTCATGGAAATGTCTAACTAACAGAGCAGTAATGTGATGACGTCCTTGAATAATGAGGGGATTTCTCTCTTCTCTGGACGAATCGGATCTTCCAATGCGACCACCGACTCACAATAGCTTGTTGTGGTCAATTATTGGAATTCATTTGCACAGCTATCCTTAGGTTGAGTCCTTTTGATATGTTAGCAATCTCTTGTGAGTACACTTCATGTTTGACACATTGAATAATGATCCTTTCTACTTGAAGGACCTCCTCAAAGGTGTGGAGGGGGGGGCTTTACAGATGTGCCAGTTGTGACACACTTTTTCAGTGCTAGAGCTGTTTTCAAACTGATGAGCAATGTGAACAAGACGTGCAATGGCTCGTACAACAGAGGACCACTTAGAAAAGCATTCAAAACGGTGAGGACTCAGCCCTGCCCTGGCTTTCATAGAGGTGTTGAGTGTGATGGTAACAGCTCTGATTTCCTTATCAGATTCCGGATGAACCAGTTCAAAGGTAGAATTTGTTGAACTTGAGATAAGTTTATCATTCAAGAGTACTGGTGGATATAGCCAAGATGTGTCCAGAAATGCAGTGGTAGGTACTGCACGACTGCCGCTGTCAGCAGGCTTGAGGCTAGTTGGAACATAGTGCCATTGTTCAGGTGTAGAGAACTTCGTTATGCGTTCCACTCTGTTGCCGACATACACGTAGAACCGTCTTGTGCGATTGTGTATATATCCTAGCACTATTTTGCTGTCTGTATAAAAGTCAAAGGAGTCTATTTCAACATCTGTGTCAAGTTCTACGAGCTCAGAAATTTCCACAGCTGACACAGCTGCACTAAGTTCAAGCCTTGGAATAGTATGTGTAGGTTTTGGTGTGAGCTTGGTCTTGCCCATGATAAATCCTACACCCACTTTACAGCTGGGATCCGTAGCTCGAAGATAAGCCACCGCAGCAATGGCTTCATTGGATGCATCGGAGAAGACATGAATCTCTCTTGTGGTGGCATTCATTAAGGATGCTTGGGTGTAAGAGCGTGGTATCTGGGGGAGTTCTAATTCTTTTAGAGACTGTTTCCAGGATTCCCACCTTTTGTTGTTTCTCCTTGGGTAAGGGCGTATCCCAGTCTGAGCTTTCAGAAGTAAGTTGTCTCAGCAGAATCTTACCCTAAATGGTGAACGGTGTAATGAAACCTAAGGGATCATAAATGCTGTTCACTGTAGACAATACTCTTCACAGGCTGATGTTTGAAATGTGAATGTGTCTTGTTTAACATTCCAAAGCAATCCAAGACTGCGTTGTGTAACAGGTCAGATTCTAGTTGGAATTTCTTCACACTGACAGCATGATCATCAGAAGGAAAGGCTATCATGACCTTGTCACTGTTAGAGATGATTTTGTGAAGTCTGAGGTTTGCAGTGGCAAGCATGTTCTGGGTTCTAGTAAGAAGATCAATAGCTTCTTCTTCATTGGGCAGAGATTTGAGTCCATCGTCTACATAGAAATTCCTTTTGATGAATTGTCTTGCATCAGATCCAAATTCTTTCTCACCCTCTTGAGCTGTTTTCCTCAGTCCATAAATTGCTACTGCAGGAGAAGGACTGTTACCAAAAACATGTTCCTTCATTCGGTAGTCTATGACTTCATCGTTGGCATCATTATTGTGGTACCATCGGAACCTGAGGAAGTTTCTGTAATCTTTGTGGACGATGAAACAGTGGAACATCTGCTGAATGTCAGCCATAACAGCAAATGGTTCTTGTCTGAAGTGAAGTAAAACTCCTATGAGATTGCTGTTCAGATTAGGCCCATTGAGAAGATTGTCATTGAGGGAGACGCCTTCATGATGAGCACTTGAGTCAAAGACCACCCTAATCTGATCAGGCTTGCGAGGATGGTAGACACCAAAGCATGGTAGATACCAACCTTCTTCTCCTTCTGTAAGAGGAGGTGCAGGCTCAGCATGATCTTTCTCAAATACCTTCTGCAAAAAGTCCACAAAGTGCTTTTTCATCTCAGGCTTCTGGTTCAAACTGCAATTTAAAGAAACAAACCGTGATTATGCATGTACCTGTTGTTTCGTAGTCTCTTTCTTTGGGTACGAAATGGTAGAGGTGCTACCCAGCTGTTGGAATCATCTTGGTAGAGCTCCTGACTCATGGTTTTCAAGAATTCTTTGTCTTCTATGGTAGCTGCCAACTCATTGTCTTTAGTGGTTACCTCGAACACTGTGTTGCTGATGTTGTCATCCCAGAGATTAAGAGCTTTCTTATTGTCTTGTATGATGGGCCGTTGTGCACCTTTTTCAAACAGTCTTTCTTTCACAATATATTTATGTGGTCATTGTGCTGAACAAGTTGTTCGTCCATTTGACAGGACATGTGTTTTAAGGAAAGAGACTGAGTAGGACCTCCTGTCCTGGTCTAGGCAGTCATTGCCTATGATGACCCATGCTAGGTCCAGACGCTGAGCATATCGGGCATTGTGTGGACCGTTGATTTGATGACAAACTTTGTGCACCCTTAGAATTGAGCTCTTAGTATTCCCTCCAGCCCATGCCCCCTCCCCTGACTTCTCTATCAAGATCAATAACACAATCATCAGTCCCTCCCCTCATGCCAGGGTACTTGGTGTAATCCTAGACTCCCATCTGTCCTTTCAGTCCCAAATCCAATCGCTGTCCAAATCTTGTAGACTTCACCTCCGCAACATCTCCAAGATACGCCCGTTTCTAACCTCAAAAACCACTAAGCAACTCATTCACTCCCTTATTCTATCTCGCCTTGACTATTGTAACTCCCTCCTCATTGGACTACCTCATCACAGGCTATCCACTTTTCAGTCTATCATGAATGCTGCTGCCAGACTCATCCACCTTACTAACCGTTCTGTATCAGCCACCCCTCTCTGCCAATCCCTCCACTGGTCTCCACACAGTGTCCTCCACCCCTCTCTGCCAATCCCTCCACTGGCTTCCCATTGCCCAACGGATAAAATTCAAAATATTAACAATAACATATAAAGCTATTTATAACTCTGCCCCAAATTACATCACCGATCTTGTCGCCAAATATCACCCAAACCATACACTCCGCTCCTCGCACGACCTCCTGCTCTCTAGCTCCCTTGTCTCCCCCCATGCTCATCTCCAGGACTTCTCCAGAGCTTCCCCTATCCTCTGGAACTCTCTACCCTAATGTATCGCCTACTCTGCTCACTTTTAGGCGATCTTTGAAAACCTATCTCTACATGGAAGCCTATGCTGCCCTCAGCTAATAATGGAATCTTCTACTGTTCCAACCAGTCCATCAACCACAGTTACTACCTTTTGTACCACTAGCCCCTCCCTCCTAGATTATAAGTTCCCAGGATCAGGGCCCTCCTATCCCTCTTGTATTGAACTGTATTGTTGCTGTATTGTCTCCCGTTATATTGTAAAGTGCTGAGCAAACTGTTGGCGCTATATAAATCCTGTATAATAATAATGTCTTGGCCGAGTAACAGCAGGATATCGGCACTTTCATCGAGGGCTGGTATTCGGCTGGCTATGTGCTTTAAGTGAGAATGGTGATAAGCAGCTTCAGGAGTAGGGATCTCCTCTTTGGTGTTTGGAATCTGCTTGCACTCAGTGATAGTGGGCAAAGATATTTCCACATTGTCATTCAGAGAAGCAACTACAAGACCACTGGCTCTTCTACCTAAGACTTCTGTAGTGCCGGAACAAGTGCTTGGAGTATAAGGCAGAGCATCTCCACTTATGTTCAACAGTTCAAAAAACTGAGTTCTTGCAAGAGATCTGTTACTCTGATCATCCAGAATAGTATACAGTCTTATGGCCTTTTCAGGTTGACCTTTGGGGTATACACGGACCAATCATATCTTTGCAGAGGAGTTGTCGCAGAGTCCTTCTCCACAGACCTCTGTACATGTAGAGAACACTGGGGTGGTAGGTGCTGCTTGATCTGGACGCTCCCTGCCTTGTTTTGCCTCAGGAAGATTGTTTGTAAGCGTAGCAGAGTTGTGCGAATATTGATGAAGAGCTTGCACATGGTCATCACGGTCACACTCTATACATTTGATCGCTTTACAGTCCTTTGCAAAGTGTTCCATGGAGGCACAGCATTTGTAGCAAACCCCAAATTTCCTCTAAAGTTCTTTATGTTCTTTGAGGGTTTTCTTTCTGAAGCCGATACATTTCTTAAGTGGATGTGGTTAGTTATGTATTGGACATTGGCGATTTGGGTCCTCAATTCTCTTGTTTTGATCAGTCTTTTCAAGAACTGTAGCAGGTGCAGGTAGAACATTAGTCCTTTTCACTAATGCTGGACCTCTACAGTCTCTGCGCAACATATGTGTGTTCATAGGTCTTGGAGAGAGTGTATTGAGAAGGTTACAGTCCCCATATGAGAAACTTGGGTCATTCTCAGTGTCTGCAATTCTTTCGATGAACTCACAGAAGTAGGAAAAAGGAGGAAAGGCAACTCTATGTTATTCCTTATACTTTGATCCAAGCGCTGCCCATCTTTCTTGTATTCCATATGGTAGCTTGAGAACAATAGGTTTGATGCCATGAGAGGTGTCAAGGTAACTGAGACCAGGTAAGTTGATGTCAGAATTAGCAAGTTGAAGCTTTAATAGAACATTGCTGAGTTCTTGAAGATTGTTGTTAGCAGGAATTCATGGGAAGCTTTGCAACCTTTTAAATAAAGCATCTTCAATGGCCTCTACGCTGCCAAAGGTATGTTCAAGTCTGCCCCAAGCAGCATTAAGGCCATCAGCAGGGTTGTCAATATGAACTACTTTGAGCCTCTTGATGCGTTCAGTGGACTGGTGACCTAGCCATCTGATGAGTAGATCTAATTCCTCTGTGGCATTGATGTCCAGGTCAGTCATTGTGGCCTTAAAAGTGGATTTCCAGCCTCTGTAATTTTCAGGCTTGTCGTCAAACTTGGTGAGGCCTGTCTTAACAAGTTCTCTGCAGAGCATGTATTTAGCAGACTTTGACATGTCGTGTTTTCTGATTTTGGGTGCATGACTGCAGGTGGAACAGAGTTGGTTGTGATGGTGAACTTACATGAAGTGACTTGGGAACATATGTTGCTGCTAAGTCATTCAGTGCTGGAACTGGCTTAAAGTCCATTGGCATGTTAGTTTGTAGAGTAGTGCATTTGCTAGGAGGTACTCTGTTGGTGCCAAAGTATGATGGATGGTCTATTAAATACACACCAGTGTCTGCGGCTAGCTGAGATGCTGCAGTCTGATGTATTGGAGGATATAAGGGCAAATCATCTTGAGGTACAGTAGGTGCAGAGAAGAGACTTTGAGTAGTTTGGCTGTTGTGACAGGAAGTTGACGTTCTGGAGAGGTGTGAGAAGAATCTGAGACATAAGATACAACTGAGTGTCTGGAACTGTTGTCTCTTTCGTTTTCACGAGCGGCTTGTTCTAAGACCCTTAACCTTTCCATGGCTGTGGCATGCTCACATTGTTTTTCCAAAACTTCAATTTCTGCCTTTTGGTGTGTGCCTTCAGCTTCTTTCTCTGCTTTCTGATGTGCGGCCTGAGCCTCCATTTCTGCTTTCTTTTGGGTGAAAGCTGCCTGAATTTTAGAAGCTTCAGCATCAGCACGGGCTTTTATTAGTTGTTGACTGAGTGTAGAAGACCTTGATTGTATGGATTTGGAAGATCTTGAGGAGCGTCTAGTAGATGCAGAGCGATAAGATCTGGATTCATGGAGCTGTGTTATTCCCACTTCTGCCTTTGTCTTTGTTCGCTCCACTACATTGTCTCTTTCAGGATTGAGCGCCTCAAAACTCATTAATTCTTCCAATGACCTTTGAGTGTTGTACCACTTTAAGAGAGCAATATATTTAACTCACGGTCTTTGATAATTCTCATAAGCAACATTCAATTGCTGGATAGCGCCCCCTAGTTGTATTGGCTCATGAGATTGTTGGGAGGCAGCAGACAGGCAATTAACAGTATTAGTCCATAAGTCATTAATATTAGACAGCAATTCTAACTTGTCAGCATGAAGATTCTCCTGCATTTTCCAGGATGGTTTTCTTAAGCGTTTTTCTCTTTTGTATAATTCAGGGTTTAAGTCCTGCTCTGGATGAAGCGCTGATTGTGGTTGTGTATTAGTTTCCCCAGACTGTATATTACTTTTCTGAAACATCATGTTAGCAAGGAGAGGGGTTGATAGAAAGTTTACAGAGAAATGTATCAATTTTTCTGTGGGTGAGTTCAGGTTTCCTAGGCAGTGATTGCAGAAAGGTTTTCTTTCTCTTATAATTTCACAGACAAGCCATGTGCTAATGCATACAGATGCAGTGTATAAACTTGCAGTTGTAAGACATTCACATCAATAATTTGTCCTGACACTCATGGGTGTTATGCTGAGATATACAGTTGTGTCCAAAATTATTCAACCCCCACTGAAATTGAGTGTTTTGGCCAGTTTGACATTGCTTTTGATCATTCAGTCATCTTGCTTACATTTACATTAAAGAGGCACTTGTAGGTCAGACAAATATAACATAACAGTTATAATGAAATAACCACAAATGTCTTTTCTGTGCTCACAGCATTATCAGTTTTATTCAACCCCCAAGTGACATTCAATCTTAGTACTTAGTACAGCATCCTTTTACAGTTATAACAGCTTTTAAACGTGAAGCATAGCTTGACACAAGTGTCTTGCAGCGATCTACGGGTATCTTCGCCCATTCTTCATGGGCAAAGGCCTCCAGTTCAGTCACATTCTTAGGCTTGCGCACTGCAACTGCTTTCTTTAAGTCCCACCAGAGGTTCTCAATCGGATTTAAGTCTGGTGACTGCGATGGCCACTCCAAAATGTTCCAGCCTTTCCTCTGCAACCATGCTCTAGTGGACTTGGAGGTATGCTTGGGATCATTGTCCTGTTGAAAGGTCCAACGTCTCCCAAGCCTCAGGTGTGTGACGGACTGCATCACGTTTCCATCCAATATCTCCTGGTACTGAAGAGAATTCATGGTACCTTGCACACGCTGAAGCTTCCCTGTACCTGCAGAAGCAAAACAGCCCCAAAGCATGATTGACCCTCCACCATGCTTCACAGTAGGCAAGGTGTTCTTTTCATCATAGGCCTTGTTCTTCCTCCTCCAAACATAGCGTTGATCCATGGGCCCAAACAGTTCTAATTTTGTTTCATCAGTCCACAGAACACTATCCCACAACTTTTGTGGTTTGTCCACATGGCTTTTGGCATACTGCAGTCGACTCTTCTTATTCTTTGGAGACAGCAAGGGGGTACGCCTGGGAGTTCTGGCACGGAGGCCTTCATTACGCAGTGTGCGTCTTATTGTCTGGGCTGAAACTTCTGTACCCACATCTGACAAATCTTTTCTCAGTTCCTCAGCAGTCACACGGGGACTTCTCTCCACTCTACGCTTCAGGTAGCGCACAGCAGTCGAAGTCAGCATCTTCTTTCTGCCACGACCAGGTAGCGTTTCAACAGTGCCCTTTGCCTTGAATTTGCGAATGATGCTTCCTAAGGTGTCTCTTGGTATGTTTAACATCTTTGCAATCTTCTTATAGCCATTGCCCTTCCTGTGAAGAGAAATCACCTCTTCTCTTGTCTTCCTGGACCATTCTCTTGCCTTCACCATGTTTGTAACCACACCAGTAAATGTCTAGAAGGAGCTGAGTATCACAGTCATTTTAAAGCTGCCTAATTGGTGCTTATTATGCTTGATTGCTGCTCTGTGACATCCACAGGTGTTTTCAATACCTGATGGAAAGCACCTGTATGAACCTCTGTTCTTCAGAGTGGTAGTCTTTAAGGGGTTGAATAATTGTGGCAATGAAGAAACCACATAAGAACCATTTACTACTGTATTACATAAACAATTGATGTCATTTTAGTTGCATTTGGGTAGTTACAACGTCCTTGTAGGATTTGATTCTGAATACAATTCCAAATGTACACTATAGTCCCTAAACCCCTTTACAGCATTGGGGGTTGAATAATTTTGGACACAACTGTACTTGCAGACATGTACAGGCGTGTGTAGAGATGGTGGCACTCTCTGTAGCTGCTATATCCATCTATATAACATCTCACTGTGTGCAGATAGCAAGGATCCTGTGAAGACATTTCACTGATCTGTTGACTGTTCTGTCTCTCCAATCTCAGTTGGATACCACAGTCAGTGACTCAGTCGAGATGATCTCTTGTAGATCTTGTGAAGTTTATTCCATATACTGAGAGAATCTTACAAGAATGAACATGATAGGTCAAAAGATCACAATGTGCTCTGCTTCATGAGACATGAGGCTTGCTGAAATGCATTACTGGGAAGGGGGATGGGCTATCTCTACAGCAGGAACTGAACCAGAGGAAAGGGAGGAGCAGAGACAAAATATAGAGAACACTGAAAGGCATATGACAGTCATGTGAAACATGATAGACATCCTGGTCCAAACTACCCCTCTCATGGATGAGTTGTATCACGGTTGTAAAAAATGACAATTCTGCCCAAAATATTATACCTTTTTTGGGTCCTACCCATATATATACCTTCCTGTTTCCTCTGCATATTTGTGTCACCCACCACTTATGTATGGGGCACTATTAAGCTGCATCTGCCCAGGTCCATCCGTACCTCACCGAAACTTAGAGCAGTCTGGGGCTTCCGAACTTTGCAAGATATTTCCAAGCTGCACATCTTGCTCAACTCCCTAAATATCATGCAGTAAAAGTGACCCCTCCCCCCCACAATGGGTCGCTATAGAGTCAGTAGATTGTGACCCCTTTTCAGTTGCCAATTTACTATGGCTACACTCCAGAGACCATCGCTCCCTCCAAAACCCAATTACTCAACACTACCCATCTATCTGGGACAGTCTAAAGTTCTGATAAAAACATGGAATCATGTCTGCCCCGCTAGGGAAGGGGTTATATGGGGGCGGGGCCAGTGGAAGCTCTGTGATTGGCTGTGGGGGGGTCGGTCGGCTCTGAGGACACTTTCCAGCTCTCAGGATGTTGGCTTTGCTCAGCTGTCTACACAATTCTGAAGAGGGGCAGTAATATACTGCAACAGAGGCTTTACCGCCCCCCACTGCAGTCTGACCACAGAGCGGGGGCAGCACAGGGTCCCCCCACTTCCCATAGACTTCTCTTATGTCCCTCGTTTTTGGTGCCTTTTCTGAAAGTTCACTAAAGATGCCGCATGAAGGACTGCGGGGGGGGGGGGGGGGTCAGAAAACGCATCAAAAACTTGTGATGTCATAGAAGCCTCTGGGGCACTGCACGTACATTGGGCAGACCACAGGGGGCAGTGTGAAAGCATTCTTATGTTTCTCCATGAAGGTCTAAGGGCCGGCTTACACTTGCTTTGCCCTCTGAAGAGTGATCTGGTTTTGGATCACTCTTCAGAGGGCACATTACAGGCAGGGAGGTGTCATTATATGGCCTCCACACCTTCTGCTTGAACCCCTTCAGCCCCGCCCTGGCCTACCACACCCGCCCCATTTCCTGGAATCGGTGACATTGGCTGGGCCCGCTGATAGTGACAGTGGTGTCATTCCTGCCACCACACATAGACCCCCCTGGCTGAAAGGGGGGAACAGGTCCATGGAGGTATAAGTGTGGCTCAGCCTCGGGGTAATACCGCCCCACAATGAGCCCTGACTGTCCTGTCCCCATAATACAGCCTAGCCCATTCTCTGCTCTCCTCCCCCATCCCCCTCCCCCATACACTCTTCTCTTCTCCCGGACTGATCCCGCCATGTTTTCTCTGTTCTCATACATGGTACAATCTGATTGGACGATCTCTTCTAGAATGACGGAAACTGTGTAATATGAGGACAAAGCTCAGCCAATCATTGTCTTCGTATCCAATCTGGCCTGTCCTTGTCCAATCAGATTGTACCGTATATGGTCCCCTCCCACCCCCCAGAGTCGCTATGAAGCCTGAACACAGGCCCCTCCCATTCTGTCATCATTCCATTACCATCCCCTGCACCGAAATGGGGGGCGTCCAGCAGGAGGTACTACTCGCCACAGGACATTCATTTCCTTCCAGTGACACCACCAACACAGGACATGCTTTTCTTCCAGTGACACCACCAACACAGGATATTTATTTCCTTCCAGTGACACCCCCAACATAGGACATTTATTTCCTTCCAGTGACACCAACACAGGACATTTATTTCCTTCCAGTGACACCACCAACACAGGACATTTCTTTCCTTCCAGTGACACCACCAACACAGGACATTTCTTTCCTTCCAGTGACACCTCCAACACGGGACATTTCTTTCCTTCCGGTGACATCACCAACACAGGACATTTCTTTCATTCCAGTGACACCACCAACACGGGACATTTCTTTCCTTTCGGTGACACCACCAACACGGGACATTTCTTTCCTTTCGGTGACACCACCAACACGGGACATTTCTTTCCTTTCGGTGACACCACCAACACGGGACATTTCTTTTCTTTCCGGTGACACCAGCAACACAGGACATTCTTTCCTTCCAGTGACACCACCAACACAGGACATTTCTTTCCTTCCAGTGACACCACCAACACAGGACATTTCTTTCTGCTGATTGTCTCTCTGTGGAAACCAATCATTCCCATCCAGGACTCTCGGGGTCTTCTCAAACAAATACAGAGAGAGGTGGGCTGAGAGAGAACTCCGCTTCTTTCAGTGTTTAGTCCCCGGTCACATGGGGTGTCACTCGGCATGCCATTTCCATGCTATGTTTCTTGCAGATCACAAGTCGCCCCCTACTGCCCACAATGACGGGTCATATCAGGGGGTGTGACTTGGTGGTAGTCGCAGCGATTTCTAAAGTCGTCCCTGCACTACTATTGGTGGGATTGGCATAGACATCGGTGTCACTCCTGAAATCGGTATTTCCCCCGACTTGGAAATCGTACGACTTCACTGTAAGCTGGATGTGACCGGGGGGTTAGAGGACAAAACCGGGAACTCTGCAAATGAGGCGTCCCACCATGATTAGTGACACCATCTTTCCTTCTTTCTCTTTCCCTCTCAATTCAATGAGCTTTATTGGCAGGAACAAATGACATTGTAGCATTGCCAAAGCAGTTTGTATGGGAAGAGGGGAAATATAAAGGGGGAGGGGTCCATGGGAAGGATTATGAAGTCCTCAGTGTTTCATGTCCCTCTCAGTCTGTGGCATGGTGTCACATGTGGTGCAGCTATTTCCCCCATTGGCTCCTCTTCTCCCAGTAGAATTTGGAGTTTCCTCCTTTCTTCTATAGAAGTGAAGTCCGGGATGAGAGCGGAGAGTCTCTGGAAGTGAGTGTCCCTCACTGATGAGTACTTGGGGCCCCGTACTGTCCTCCTCCCTCTCTCCCCCCAGGTCCCAGAGGATGGAGGCCCATTCACAAAGTGCAGTGCGATTGGCCCATGAGCAGGAGGAAACTGGCTGTGGGGAGTCATGAGAAACGTGCAGTTCCTGGTGTGACCGGAGCCTGACCGGGAGAGTGATGGGAGATATGATCAAATACAATCTCATTACCTCCTCTGCTCACACTTCCAGCAACGTCTCCTCTATAATTCCTCCCACATGGAGCTTCCTGTCTGTGCCTGACATCACTTCCTGTCTGTGCCTGACATCACTTCCTGCCTGTGCCTGACATCACTTCCTGTCTGTGCCTGACATCAATTCCTGGTTGTGCCTGACCTCACTTCTTGTCTGTGCCTGACCTCACTTCTTGTCTGTGCCTGACCTTACTTCCTGTCTGCGTCCGACATCGCTTCCTGTCTGCGTCCGACATCGCTTCCTGTCTGCGTCCGACATCGCTTCCTGTCTGCGTCCGACATCGCTTCCTGTCTGCGTCCGACATCGCTTCCTGTCTGTTCCAAACATTACTTCCCATCTGTGCCTGACTTTACTTCCTGTCTGTGCCATTATCACTTCCTGTCTGTGCCTGACATAACTTCCTGTACCTGACATCATTTCCTGTCTGTCCCCCCATCACTTCTCATCTGTGCCTGACATCACTTCCCATGTGTGCTTGACCTCACTTCCCGTCTGTGCCTCACATTACTTCCTGTCTGTGACTGACATCCTTCCTGTCTGTGCCCGACTTCACTTCCTGTCTGTGCCTTACATCCCTTCTTTCTGTGCCTGACATCACTTCCTGTCCCCGACCTCACTTCCTGTCTGTGCCTGACCTCACTTCCTATCTGTGTCTGACCTCTGTCTGTGCCTGACATCACTTCCTGTGCCTGACATCACTTCCTGTGCCTGACATCACTTCCTGTGCCTGACATCACTTCCTGTGCCTAACATCACTTCCTGTACCTGACTTCACTTCCTGTCTGTGCCTGACCTCACTTCCTATCTGTGTCTGACCTCTGTCTGTGTCTGACATCACTTCCTGTCTGTGCCTGAGCTCACTTTCCGCCTGTGCCTGACATCACTTCCTGTCTGTGCCCGATATTGCTTCCCATCTGAGCCTTACCTCATTTCCTGTCTTTGCCTGACATCACTTCCTGTCTGTGCCTGCGCTCACTTACCATCTTTGCCTGACATCACTTCCTGTCTCTGTATATGTGACTTTGTGGAGCTCAGAAGAACGGCATCCTGAGAAATGTAAGAAAATGAAACCAAACTGTACGATGACAGCAAGATTTATTACCTACTTCAGCTCCAGAAAGTTTTACCCCCTTCATGACCAGGGAATTTTTTTTTTCTGTTCAGCACTGCACTACTTTAACTGACAATTGTGCGGTCATGCTACACTGTACACAAGTTTCACTGATATAAATAGAGCTTTCTTTGGTGGTATTTGATCACCACTGGGGGGGGGGGGGTTATTTTTTAATTTTGAAAACAAATGATATCTTCTACTTTGTTATAAAACATATCCCATAAAATCTTCATTCTTCATACATGTAGTACAACGTGTATTCTGCTCCGTGTCTTTGGTAGAAGCATAGCTGAATCCGTGGATATTGATTGGTCTGTGTGAAGTTATGGCGTCTACAAACTATGGGATATAGAATGGAATTTATGCAGCTTTTACGTCGCTGTTACTTTCTGACTGCCGATCACATTTCTTGAGGCAGTAAAATGCCCGGACCTTACAAACACCCCCAAATGTCCCCTTTATGGGAAGGATACATCCCAAGGTATGTGCTGAGAGGCATGTTGTGTCCATGGAACATTTACAGTTTTTGCCATAAGTTATTGGAAAATGAAAAACAAAATCTCTTTACACCAAGTTGTCATTTAATGAGCTATTTCTGGCACACGCCATGGGGAGATGTGGGATTACACCCCAAAACACATTCTGCTACTTCTCCCCAGTATGAGGACACCACAAGTGACAGACTTTCTGGCAGCCTTGCCACATACAGGTCCCAAAATCCAATGACCACCTTAAGGAGGCTTTGTCAATCATCTTATAGTGACAGGATGGGGGGGGTGGTAAAATCTGAATCTCCAGTCACTTGCTGGCTATTCAGATTTTTAACAATGCTGCAGACGTGTTATTTCCCCCCACACTGCCCACCGCTATACAGCCGGGAGTGTGAGGACTTTAGTAAATCTGAATGTCGGCTGTCATGTGGAAGTGATACAAGTGGCTGTGAAGTCGCCTATCATTGCCACACCCACCACTGAGATGTGCCCCTCCCCCTGACACCATGTTGGACAGCAGAGCCCGGTACTGTCATGGTGGGTGTCACTGGGAAGGACAGAGGGAGCTCAGCGGACCTCCTATACACAGACCAGGACGTGACATGTACATTGGGGTGCCTACATAGGAACACAGTGATCCCCACACACGTTACATATCAGCGCACACGCCGGAGGGAGAGCAATGATTGGAGCACCAGTGCTCCTGTGTAACTCTATACTGATGACCTGGAGGGGCTATTAAAGCGTTCCAAGTGCACACAGTGTTACGGCTTGACATGTTGGGAATCCCATTTCCTCGGCACAACCTCATCTTTTATATTTCACCAGAAAATAGGTCATGAATTGCATTTATGTGCTCAGAAATAAACGTTACTATATTGTTCCTGAAATGTTGCCTTTCATAAACTGTTGTGCTAATATCATGTAACATAGAAAATGACAACTCCCAACATTGGATTATATAGGGTGTCTGCTATCAAAGAATACATCAGATTTGGGGTTTAGTGATCTTCAGGAATAAAATGATTTTTAAAAGGTGTAAACAAAAATAAAAAATGTCCCCAGGACTCCATGGACCCCTTCATTCCACGCCGTCTCCAGGAACCGGGAAACCACAGAGAAGCCAAGTGTCCCCCGACTTCCTCTCCAGGCTGGGATGTCACTCTGGTTGGGCGCCACCTACAGGGGAAGAAGCAGACTGCACCGGCCTACATCTGCTCTATGCTTTGTCTGATCAGGATGGCGGCCATTTCTCCCTGAACACAGAGCGCCCTAAACACGAGGTAAACGTGGTGCAGCATTGAGCCCCGTCCAGCTGTAGTGTAGACTTTGACAGGCTGCAGGCAGCGGGGCTGGACGCTGTACCTGTGCCTAGGGTGTATTATAATGCCAGCATTGCACCCACAGGGGCCGGACCCCCCATGTACAAGGGG
The DNA here is from genome assembly GCF_062004578.1 of Staurois parvus. Taxonomy (NCBI): domain Eukaryota; kingdom Metazoa; phylum Chordata; class Amphibia; order Anura; family Ranidae; genus Staurois; species Staurois parvus. The sequence continues at coordinate 885,579 of NW_028318434.1, read as the reverse complement.
CCTAAGAGATACCATCAGCTTGTGTCCCATTCCACCAGACTCCTAGAACTGGAAGAGGACATTTTTGGGGGGATGTGTTGTAGAAGAACCCAGACCACGGTATTGTGTGGTGAAAATATCATCCAACTTTATTCATCATATATATCTGACACTTTAACAACAGAAGGAAAGAGATAGATTGTTTACATTTCAAGGATCTATTTTTACCATTTCTATCATCTGTGCTAAGAAACTGATTAACATATGACACACCCCTCATTAATATCAGCCCCGCCCACTTATGTAACCCTCTAAACATCCAAATCCCTGTAAATTCCCAGAAGACACTTTCATCTTTTATCCATAACAAGCTGATTGGGTACAAGAGAACCCCGAGCCCCTCCTGCTCATTCCCACACAAGTCCATGTCACCATCTACAAGGTGAGAGGACCTGAAGGAGAACAAGACCATGACCACCAGGACCATCGCCTGACTGAAGCCATGCTCACATTTCTTTCTAATGCTGCTTCTATGGTCTACGCAGATACAGATTTGGCAGATGTACATTCGTGTCTTCAAGGAGCGGATCAAACATGATCTGTGCTTGACCATCTTTTTTGGGGTCCAGAGGTGACATTAGGGGTCTGATAGACCTCTTGTGTTTCTTTAAAGAGGATCTGTGACCAGCAATATGTTATCACATGCGAGGCTATTAACCCTCTATATGGCAATAATAAAGTTCAGAGAAAGAAAAGTGTAAAGTAACACACTGTAAATGAAAAAACACACAAGACACATTTTAAAGCCCCCAGTTCCCATATACATGAGCAATTGCAAGGGTTGGGTGCGGTTATGTAGGAAAACATCAATCACACTACACATTGTACATATCTCTGCACACACCAGAGGGAGAGGAATAACTCTAGGGCCATCATTCATGGTTCACTATATAAACTGATGACTGTAAAGACTTTTAAAGCGTCACCTATGGACAATTTCTGGTACTGAAGTTTGTCACCATTTCACAAATACGCACAATTTTTAAAGTTTGGCATGTTTGGTATCTATATACTTGATGCCAACCCAATATTTTACATTTCATCAAACAAATTGGGTCATATATTGTGTTTTTTGTGTATTAAAATTATCTTTAGTGGGATTTCTTTACAGAAAATATGCATTTGACAAACAGCTGTGCTAATATCCTGTGACATAGAAAATGGGAACTACCACCATTATATTCTCCAGGGTCTCTGCTTCAGAAAACAAAACGTTTGTGGGTTTAATGTAATCTTCTGTTCTAACAATGTGAATGTAATTATGTGCATAAAAAAGCAAAATCAACTCAGCAAAAGACACAACAGCAACAATGTATACAATTATCATCAAATCTATAGTAGGAACTAATGGCCTAAGAAGCAAAGCCACCATATTACTCAACCAAGTTCCAACTAAACCCATCCAAGAAAATGGATCCCACTTCCCCCCACCCAGGTGACTGTTGGAACTCCTTTACCTTGTGTAGATATCTCCTTCTGAGATCCTCATGATCTAATAAAAATGTACAACACTCTCTGACACCAGTTTGTAGACTCTGCCTTGATCTTCCGAGAGATAGTCAGCCACCATGCAGTTCTGTGACACCACCTTAGGTGATGGAGCCACTTCTGCTGTCAGCTCTGTTATACCAACAATGGTGTCATTGGTTATCTGATCCATGACTCCAGTACACCGGTTCATCTTACTTATCTTAGATTACTTAGATTCCCCATCCCGTCTATGAAGGGCTCACTGCATAAAACATCTCCACTCCAGAGAAAATGTTTCCTCTCACTGGAAGGCCAGGGGAGTATTGGGAGAAATTAAGGCTTTCCCTTACAGATATGGGGGAGGGGCAACATTACCTAAAGTACAGCTATGGGTGGAATTGAAGGGAAGCCATTTTAGGGTGCTCCTTCCACACAAGAAGCAATGTATCTGGAAGGACTAGTAATCCATTGGATCAATGGGGATTAAACATTCTGCAATACATTGAGACACCATGAAATGTTACTGGCCTCTGATTGGCTCTCCTATTGTTAGTGAAGTGAGACTCCCCTTTTCGGTGTCAATAATGGAAAGAGACCATGTGAAATGTTTCCCCCAAATCCAACAAGGTGACCCCCTCTGGTAGGTACCCATCCTACTATTCCTGATATGAGTTTGTAGTCCCTGCTACTACAGGAAACATGCGGGCGATCATTTACACCTTTTACAGCAGGACAGTAAATATCAGAACACAATTCAAACATCAGACCAACAGCAGGAAGTCTGCTAACTGAATGTGTAATGCAATCTGTCATTAGCATTCCCAGAGTTCCCTCTGCAACATAGTTGTATCAGCTGTTGGTCCTGTCTGTACATCTGTTATTTTCCCACCTTCTGTAACAGGGTGACAACCCTGATCATTCTGCAGGAACATTACACAGCAGCGTTGTCACCCTGTACAGGGAAGTCTTAGATAGATTATAAGTAAGACACACAACAAGTAAAGCCCAACTTCAGCTAACGCTTCTACAGCAGTTACAGCAACAGGTTCTCTATAAGGTCCAACCCCCCATATGAATGACAACTGACAGTTGTGAGCACCCCCAGCAGTGTTATAGGATTTGCCCCAACCCCTCCAACTGCCATTTTTCCCAAAAGACTTGGCCTTCTACAGGAAGTAGACAAAAAAAATCTACTGGGAGGGACAACAAAAAAATAAAACAATAAGAGACTCGGAAAAACAAAACCTGCTCTGCTAATGACAGATTTCATTATTAATGTCATTATTGATTTTGCCCATAGTTACACTTTGGTGCCAACGTTGTAATATTTCCAGGGAGAAGAAGTTTTCTTTACAAACTTTCCACCAAAAAGAGATGTGTGCACTCAGAGTGATTATTGTGAACCCCAATCAGAGGAATGTCAGTCCCCCGGGAGAAGTGGTAGGAATATGACCGCACACTCAGCACTTTGTAAGTTCAGATCTCTGGCAGTTGTATTGTGTGATTAGTCTATGGAGAGGAGTAATAGCTGGAAAGAGAAAACATGGAACAAGGATTTCTGATCTTCACCTGATGGAATCCCATTTGGCAGAACCACATGGAACACAAGTGGCCAGCTGGGCTTACGTTTTACTGCTGAATACATCCCCTAAATCAGCAGTAACTCAGTATTGGAAGGCCTGCATCAGCTTGGGATGTTGTTTTCTCACTGAGCAGAGACTTCTTTCTAGCAGGTGTCACAGACACAGACCTGCCTGAAAGGTTGTCACCCATGAGATGATATCCTACAACCTCACAAACACCCCCTTTCCTCTCTCTGATCACAATCTCATCACCTTCACCGTCTCCTCATCTTCAAACACTTATCCCTCCAATCAGCAATCACCTGCAGAAACCATCACAACTTGAACCCTTCTCCCTTCCACTCTGCAACTGACCAACTCTATGACAGAATCTCTCCCCTGTCCTGCCCTGACCTGACCACTGCTGTCTACAACAGTTCACTTTCATCCACATTAGACTCACTTGCTCCTCTAACCACATGAATCATCAGGTCCCGCCCATTACAACCTTGGCAGACTGACAACACCAGAGATCTTAAACGACATAGTCGTGTGCTGGAGCGAATGTGGCGTAAAACCAAAACTCACCAAGCATTCACCCGATATAAATCTGCTTTCTTCACATACAATTCCTCCCTCCATGCTGCCAGACAAGCCTACTTTGTCACTCTCATCAATAGCTTGTCATCCAGTCCTCGTTGTCTCTTCTCTACTTCTAACTCTCAACTTTCTCCACCCCCACCCAGTACCTCACTCACTGCTCATGAGATTGCAAATCATTTCAAAAACAAGATTGATGCAATTCATAGGGACATCTTCACTGCACAGACATCCATCCCACTTAGCATACCTTATACTAAACCTCCCTCAACACTTTCCTCTTTTGACCTTGCTACTACCAAAGAGGTCAACTAAGGTTTCTCAGAAGCCCGACTCACTACCTGCCCCCTGGATCCTGTCCCCTCACAACTACTACAGTCATCCTCTTCTTCCATCCTACGATCCCTCACTCACATCTTCAATCTCTCCCTCTTTACTGGTGCCTTCCCCTCCTCTCTAAAGCATGCGCACATCACTCCCATACTTAAAAAGCTCTCGCTGGACCCCACCAACCTGAACAACTTAAGACCCATCTCCCTGCTGCCATTTACCTCTAAACTATTAGAACTCTTAGTCTACAATCGCCTGAGCTCCCATCTCACCGACAACAACCTTCTCGAACCTTTACAGTCTGGCTTTCCCTCACTCCACTCCACTGAAACTACCCTACTAAAACTCACTAATGATCTATGAACTGCTAAAACCAATGGCCACTACTCCGTACTCATCCCAACCAATGGCCACTACTCTGTACTCATCCCAACCAATGGCCACTACTCCGTACTCATCCCAACCAATGGCCACTACTCCGTACTCATCCCAACCAATGGCCACTACTCCGTACTCATCCCAACCAATGGCCACTACTCCGTACTCATCCCAACCAATGGCCACTACTCCGTACTCATCCCAACCAATAGCCACTACTCCGTACTCATCCCAACCAATGGCCACTGATCCTTACTCTTACTACATGACCTCTCTGCAGCTTTTGATACGATTGACCATCCCTTCCTCCTCAAAAAAACTCCACTCTCTTGGCCTCCAAGACTCTGCGCTCTCCTGGTTCTCCTCCTACCTATCACAGAGCTCATTCAGCGTTACCTTTAACTCTGCCTCCTCCTCTTCACTTCCTCTTTCTGTAGGGGTTCTGTCCTTGGACCCCTACTCTTCTCCATCTACACCTCCTCCCTTGGTTACTTGATAAACTCCCATGGCTTTAAGTACCATTTCTATCCTGATGACACACAAATCTATCTTTCTACCCCTCACCTCACCCCTTCAGTCTCCTCCACACCTCACCCCTTCAGTCTCCTTTCGCATTACTACCCTACTAAGTGACATATCGGCATGGATGTCACTCCACTTCCTCAAACTCAATCTTTCCAAAACTGAGCTCTTAGTATTGCCCCCAGCCCGTGCCCCCTTCCCTGACTTCTCCATCAAGATCAATAACACAACCATCAGTCCCTCCCCTCATGCCAGGGTGCTAGGTGTAATCCTAGACTCCCATCTGTCATTTCAGCCCCAAATCCAATCACTGTCCAAATCTTGTAGACTTCACCTCCGCAACATCTCCAAGATATGGCCGTTCTTAACCTTGGAAACCACTAAGCAACTTATTCACTCCCTTGTTATATCACGCCTCGACTACTGTAACTCCCTCCTCACTGGCCGACCTCATTGCAGGCTATCCCTTCTTCAGTCTATCATGAATGCTGCTGATATCATCCACCTTACAAAACATTCTGTATCAGCCATCCCTATCTGCCAATCCCTCCACTGGCCTCCACTCAGTGTCCTCCACCCCTCTCTGCCAATCCCTCCACTGGCCTCCATTCAGTGTCCTCCACCAATCCCTCCACTGGCCTCCATTCAGTGTCCTCCATCCCCCTCTGCCAATCCCTCCACTGGCCTCCATTCAGTGTCCTCCACCTCTCTTTGCCAATCCCTCCACTGGCCTCCACTCAGTGTCCTCCACCCCTCTCTGCCAATCCCTTCACTAGCCTCCACTCAGTGTCCGCTACCCCTCTCTGCCAATCCCTCCACTGGCCTCCACTCAGTGTCCTCCAACCCTCTCTGCCAATCCCTTCACTGGCTTCCCATTGCCCAACGGAGAAAATTCAAAACACTAACAATAACATATAAAGCCATTTATAACTCTGCCCCAAATTACATCACCGATCTTGTCTCCAAATATCACCCAAACCGTACTCTCCGCTCCTCGCACGACCTCCTGCTCTCTAGCTCCCTTGTCTCCTCCTCCCATGCTCGTCTCCAGAGCTTCCCCCGTCCTCTGGAACTCTCTACCCCAATTTATCAGACTATTGCCTACTCTGCTCACTTTTAGGTGATTTCTGAAAACCTATATCTTCAGGGAAGCCTATCCTGCCCTCAGCTAATAATGGAATCTTTTACTCTTCCAAACAGTCCATCCCCCACAGTTACTACCTTTTGTACCACTAGCCCCTCCCTCCTAGATTGTAAGCTCTGAGGAGCAGGGCCCTCCTATCCCTCTTGTATTAAACTGTATGGTTACTGTATTGTCTCCCGTTATATTGTAAAGCGCTGAGCAAACTGTTGGCACCCTATAAATCCTATATAATAACAATAATAATATCAATGAGAGATGAAATGTGGAAAGAAGGCATTGATAATGGGAGAGGAGATGGAACAGGTAATGGGAGGAGTGGACAAGGTGGGCTTAGCTGGAGACCTCAAGCCTGGCTGATGATGTATCAATAGTCAGAAGAACCTGGAATGGACTCTCCCACTGAGGCTTCAGAGACTTGGTAAGATAATAGACCCCATCCTAGTCTCTGGTACTGAGGCAGTGTTGGTCATGTATTACCTCAGGATCCAGAAATGAAGAAAATGCTTGGAAACACAACTCAGTTGCTGTATCATGAAAATGCATTACATGTTCATTCAAAGCTCCATGATAAAGATGAGAATCATGAGGGAAGCTGTTCAGTTATTGATGCTTATCTTAAAACAAATTGTCAAGCGATAAAATATTCAAATCCCTTCTAGTTGTGTATTGATGGACATAAGCACTAAACTCAGTTCATCCGATCATTACATTCCAGTTTGCTCAGATTTTAGTTTGTTTCTCTTAAAGTAGCATTTTATCTTCTCCCTTCTTCTCTAGTTTGTGGGATGACATTGGGGATGTGAAACTAACTTGTGACACCTGAAACTTCTTTAATATTCCTTTTTTCCAGAATATAATCTATGATGAAATTTGTGAATCCTCTGGTGATAGATTAGACCGGCATTAACTGAAAAAGTTTTGTCACATTGAGAGCATTAAAATGGCTTCTCTCCAGTGTGAATCCTCTGGTGTCTGATAAGATGTGACTTCTGTGTAAAAGCTTTATCACATTCAGAACACTGATATGACTTTTCTCCAGTGTGAATCCTCTGGTGTGCGATAAGATATGACTTCCGTGTAAAAGCTTTATCACATTCAGAACACTGATATGACTTCTCTCCAGTGTGAATCCTCTGGTGTCTGATAAGATGTGACTTCTGTATAAAAGCTTTATCACATTCAGAACACTGATATGACTTCTCTCCAGTGTGACTCCTCTGGTGTGTGATAAGATGTGATTTATGTGTAAAAGCTTTATCACATTCAGAACACTGATATGACTTCTCTCCAGTGTGACTCCTCTGGTGTGTGATAAGATGTGACTTCCCTGTAAAGCTTTATCACATTCAGAACACTGATATGACTTCTCTCTAGTGTGACTCTTCTGGTGTCTGATAAGATCTGACTTCTGAATAAAACCTTTCTCACATTCAGAACACTGATATGACTTCTCTCCAGTGTGACTCCTCTGGTGTGTGATAAGATCTGACTTCACTGTAAAAGCTTTATCACATCCAGAACACTGATATGGCTTCTCCCCAGTGTGAATCCTCTGGTGTCTATTAAGATGTGACTTCACTGTAAAAGCTTTATCACATTCATAACACTGATATGGCTTCTCTCCAGTGTGAACTCTTTGGTGTACTATAAGGTATTTCTTGCTTGTAAAAGTTTTGTCACATTCAGAACAAGGATATCGCTTATCTCCCTTGCGAACCTTCTGGTGTGCAGTATATTTTCTCTCCATTGTAAAATCTACAAACAAGTAGTATAAAATGACTCCTCTTATGTATACTGGGGTTGGACTTTATTGTAAAGCCATTGTCACTTCCAGAACACTGAAATTACTTTTCTCCTGCTGGATCAATGTGGAAGAGGATCCAAACCATGACTTTTAGAACACAGATATGACTTGTATCCCGTGTGAATCCTCCAGTGAACTGCAGTAAAGACTTTCAGTCAATTAAGACACCCATGTGTTTTATTTTCCATGTGACTCAGCTGTATTCATGAAGACAAAAAAGTCCCAAAAACCTGGTTCATCAATCTACCTGTAGAGAAAGAAAAAAGATAGAATTCTATATAAAGGGCTACATAAAGTTGCTTTCTATTTTTAATGTTCATTACTAAATATATCTTATGAATAGAAAGAATATGTACAGCATTATCTACAGTATTTTTTTTAATCAAATAAATTTTATTAATAAAATTTATAAGTGAGCACAGTATTCCCAACATTCAGCCCAGACAATGGAGTCATACATTCTCACGTATAGGCAGTTGTGGCACTGTTACAGATCATACAGAACAATAACTTGCTTTGTCTATGGTGTCACTTTTACCTTTTATAAACAAATGAACAGAGAAAAGAAGAAACAACCTAGAACAATTCAGCTGTACACGGCAAGTAACTCCCCCCAGTACATACATAGATAGCTGACACTGATCAATGAGGCCTGTGTCTCCAGGATCATACCCAAAGTATGGGTCTCCAGTGTAGTTACCATTCAGTAGGATACAACTGGCCGTTCTCCTCCTATGGGGCTAAAAGAGATCAGATTTTAAAAGCCTATGAAGAACTAACCAGGAGTGAACAAGGAGTATCCAGCCAGTTCTGCCAGACATACATCTCCTGGGGGAATTACAATGTTGGTAAGTTTGTTTTTCACATGTTAATGTGGAGTTCACCTGCTCAAGTCACTGTTGTCTGCTGGGAGTTTGAGATGATAGCCAAGATCGGGATATTTTTTATGGTCAATAAACAGCAGCCTCACTGTTGCTATATGACTTGTAATAGGAGGAGGTGTAAATAATTCCTCCTCTATTGACACCAAGAGGCACACCCGAGGAATATTGAATACCAACATTATAACACTGGTCATATCGTTCCACTTTTTGAATATCTCCAAAACACGTATCAAATCCCTGACATCACCGCTACAAGTGGGGTCAAAGGGGAAATCCCCCCTGTCCTAGCGGAACAATTGGGCTGGGGTACTGAAAGCTTTATGCAAAAGAAATGACTGAGTTTCTGTGAAGAGGACAGAGACATGAGAGGTATGGAGGTCAAAATCATCTCCCACCACTTTCTCTTATTTTCTCTGTTTCCCATTTTTTTCTATAAGTCTTCGGTAAGAGTCAAAAGACTGGAATAAATAGATGAGAGATCATGCCTTTCCCACTGGTGCCATCTGAAGCCCATTAACAAGTGTGAGAGTGATGTGAAATCTGTATCTGATGGAAGTAGCAATCGATGGATGGGATCTAATGTGTCTACTAAGTCCCACCTGGTAAGATGTTGAAGTTGGGCAGCTATAATATAAAGTCTAGCATTTGGTATTGCTAGGCCTCCTTGGTCTTCACCATACTGTAGAGTAGTGAGTTTGATTTTAGCTGACGGCTTCTTCTAAATGAGTTCCCCAAACTGGGAGTCTATACTGGAGAACCACTTACGAGGTGTCCACATGGGAGAATTGTGGAGTATATAGAGGAATTGTGGGGTCCATATCTTCTCTTGTTCATAGATGTTATTGGAAAGAGATAATAGTTTTACAAGGAGCTCATAATGTGATTGCAGGACTCAACAACAGTGTCAGGGAAGATCGCTGCAGCGCACGAATCTGCGCATGCGCAGGATCCTGACAAGGCATACAGGAAGGCGGGCACTAGGACCCAGGCGCACCTGTCACCAATGACGGCGGTGGGCAGGCACTAGGACCCAGGCGTGCCTATCGGTGACGGGCGGGCTATTTAAACGGGCCACTGCAGGATCCAAATTGCCGTATGGTCTTATTCCTTTGCCTGTGATTCCTGACTCTGAGTTGTTTCCTGTTGCCGAACCTAGCCTGCTCCTGACTACCATTGACCTTCTCCTGCCCTGACCCCGGTCTTGTCTCTGGATATTCTTCTGTCTGCTCCTGGTCATTCTGACCTCCTGTTGCTGAACCTGGCCTGTGACCCGACTATGCTTCTGCCTGCTGCTCTGGTCTGCTCTGCCTTTTGGGACACCAAACCCGGCCCGCCTGACTCCGCTACCTGCCACATGGATCCATCTGCATCCTGCTCTGATCTGCTCTGCCTTTTCACATCGGGCTCACTACTAAATTACGTGACACTAGAAGTCTCCTCTACCGCAGCTGGGCATACCTTGGGGCCACAACCTGGTCTCAGCCTGCTCCAAGTCCATCCCCACCATCAGGGGCTCTGGTGAACAAGCAGACTGGGGCTTAGACCCCGCGCCCTAGGGAACCCCAAACTGTGGATCTATAGAGCTACCGTTAGAGTCGTGACAGTACCATACGGCCATGTCTGAGCCTGGAAGAGGACCTTCTCCCCTGGATGAGATATGTCATCATTTGACCACACTTACCAAGGCTGTTAAGATCTTACAGGATGGATATGCACATTTGGAAGAACGTATCCAAACCTTGGCTACACCCGCTTCTGTACCAACGGATCCGGCTACTTCTCCTTCGGCCAGTGATTCCTCAGAAACCCGTACTAGTATGGTGGTCCAGTTACCTTCACCTTAACCTTGTGTGCCTACTCCAGAATGATTTAATGGGGATCAAAGTAAATTCAGGGCATTCAGAAACGCATGTCAGCTGTATTTTGACCTGCAAGCACAAACTTTCTCCACAGAGACTGTTAAGGTGGGGTTCATCATCTCCTTGCTGCAGGGAGAACCTCAGGGTTGGGCCCACTGCCTGCTCAAGAGTCACCATCCACACCTAAACACCATGACTACATTCTTCAATGCCATGGCCCAGCTATATGACGATCCACAGCGGACAACTACAGCTGAAACAGCATTACATGCGCTTCAACAGGGTCGCCAAGCAGCAGAGGACTATGTCTCAGACTTTAGACGATGGAGTGGTGACACAAACTGGAACGATGCAGCCCTACGACATCAGTTCCACCTGGGCCTGGCCGAACCCCTCAAGGACGAGGTAGCTCAGGTAGGCATACCTGGTTCTTTGGAAGATCTGATTGCGTTAGCCATCCAGATTGACCGTCGGCTACGTGAACGCAGGTTGGAAAGATGCAACCAAGCTCTGAGGCCTACCTGGGTGCTACCCAAGTTTCCAGCCCAGCACAATCCCCCTGCTAGAACCCGGGATTCTGAGGATACAGATGCCCCGGAACCTATGCAACTCGGGCTAATACATCCTTCACTAACTACCGAGGAATGCCAAAGATGTCGGGTCCACAACCTCTGTTTATACTGTGGAGAACCAGGCCATTATGTGCATTCCTGCTCAGCTAAAATGCGTAAGTGCATCTTTGTTTCTTCAGCTGCTCCTCCATCATGTTCAAATAGTTCAACTCACCTGGCTGTTCCCATTTCCTTCCAGCATCCCGGAAGAACTGTGTAGGTGACGGCAATTATTGACTCGGGGGCCTGCAGCCGCTTCATAGATTTAAACTTTGCCGCCCAACAACATATCCCATTACTGCCAAAAGAACACGGGTTAAACATTTTTCTTGCTGATGGAACCCGTATTAAATCCGGACTGGTAGACAAAGAGACCCCACCAATCCATACTACGGCAACCAACCATCATCAGGAATTTTTACTTCTAGATGCTATCACCGCCCCACTGTTTCCTCTCATACTGGGCCTTCCTTGGCTACAGGCACACGAACCTCAAATTAACTGGAAGTCGGGCTCGATCCAATTTCCCTCTTCTTACTGCCAGGAACATTGTTTGCCCAAGGTATCCTCAGGTCCACCTACCCTACTGTGCATGGACTCTGATACGGAACTCTCTCAAACAATTCCTCCAGCTTACCATGACTATCTTGATGTATGCAGTAAACGGGGAGCAGATACACTTCCTCCTTATCGATCCTATGACTGTCCGATCGATTTGCTTCCCGGATCTGAAATCTCCATTGGGCGGATTTTCCCCTTATCTGAATGGGAACTAGGAGTTCTAGAGGAATATATCGAGGAGAATCTTCAGAAAGGGTTCATTTGGCCCTCCACTTCACCAGCTGGAGCTGGAATATTCTTCGTAGAAAAAAAGAACAAGTCCTTGCTGCCCTGCGTGGATTATCGGAAACTAAATAAGATTACCGTTAAGAACCGGTATCCCCTTCCCTTGGTTCCTGAACTATTCCAGAGACTCAAGACTGCCACTATCTTCTTGGATTTGAGAGGGACATAAAACCTGGTCCACATACGGGAAGGGGACGAATGGAAAACGGCCTTCCGCACCCGTTTCGGCCACTTTGAATACCTGGTCATGCCATTTGGGTTATGCAACGCGCCTGCTACTTTCCAACATTTCATTAATGACATTTTCAGAGATTACCTGGATGTTTTTGTTGTCATCTACCTGGATGATATATGTAAATCCTCCTGCGCTTCTATGTCTCCTAGGATGAGTAAAAGGAACAGCCGCTCACATCCAAATCTCACCTTAAGATAGAACTAATAAATCTAATATATAAATGATGTAGCGCTGTAATAACTCATGAGTATGGTTATAAACATATCACTCTACTGACATCCAAAAGATAGCAATTGTGACATATATAAGTGATGCGTGCAATATAGAATACACTTATATATGGTTGCACTTCTCTACGGTTGGTGAATCACAGGATTCCCAAACATCATACTTATGAGCATCCTACCATTGCCTGACTAAAGAGGAATAGAGGAAGGAGGAGGAGAGAGTATAGAAGGTGGTGGAGTCATTTCTGGCCTGGAGGAATCGTGTAGGATCCAGGGTGATCCAAGAGGCTTATTTGGACCCTGTGGGTCGCAGGGGGAAAGTGAGCGGGCACGCCTGCCATATAGGAGTACTTCTCACTACCTGCACTGGCACAGCAGCACATGGTGTGATCATTGCATTGTGTGGATTTTTGAGACACAACTTGACACCGAATATAGTGGACTTTTTATCACCATTGTTTATATAAGTCACTTATCTGATGATGCATAACCCTGTATAGGGAAGCACTGTGTGACAATGATGATATGATCACTTGTTTATGATCACTTGGATATTTATAAGTGTATTCTATATTGCACGCATCACTAATATATGTCACAATTGCTATCTTTTGGATGTCAGTAGAGTGATATGTTTATAACCATACTCATGAGTTATTACAGCGCTACATCATTTATATATTACATCTACCTGGATGACATTCTGATTTTCTCCGCATCTCTGGAGGTACACCGAGACCATGTGAGATGCATTCTGGGACGGCTTCGCCAGCATGGACTATATGCCAAGGCAGAGAAATGCAACTTTGAGCAACAGAGCATACCATCCCTGGGCCTGATCATCTCTACTGCCAGAATTGCAATGGATCCCCAAAAGAACACAGCAATTTTGGAATGGCCGGTACCCTCAGACAAAAAGGAGTTCAGGGGTTCATCGGATTTGCAAATTTCTACTGGAAATTCATTAAGAACTTTTCGGGCCTCATTTCACCTATCACTCACCTCACCAAGTTAGGAGTCCACTTCCATTGGACCCCAGAGGCGCAAGCGGCTTTTGAGACAGTGAAGAAATTATTCACAGCAGCCCCCATCTTAAGCCATGCAGACTCCTCTCTTCCTTACACCTTGGAAGTAGATGCGTCCTAAAACGCAGTAGGGGCAGTTCTTTCACGAAGGAAAGGCCTGAAGGAACTAATGCATCCAGTAGCCTTCTTCTCTAGGAAACTTACCTCAGCTGAAAGGAACTACAACATTGGGGACCGAGAACTCTTGGCAATAAAGACAGCACTGGAGGAATGGAGATACCTGCTGGAAGGGGCCATACATCCAATTCTGATATATAGCGATCACAAGAATTTAGAATATTTAAGGACTGCTAAACGTCACAAACCACGCCAGGCTAGATGAGAACTGGTTTTCTCCAGATTCATTTTTCACATCACCTATAGGCCAGGATCCAAAAACACTAAACCAGATGCGCTTTCACGTATGTTCGAGGATCCAAAAGAATCTCCAAAACCGGACACCATTCTACCAGCAGGGAATTTCTTGCTATTAAAGTCTGAACTTCGGGGGCGCATGCGCGGCCAGGGACGATGGCGGCTGCATTTTAGCTGAGCTCCACTCATCCCCAGCCAGCACGGACTCACCTGATACGTGCCACTGCTTCCCTGCTAATAAGGGTGAGTCACACCCACTTGGCACCCGGCCCGGCTCCAGGGAGAGACCTGTATGGGGAAGATAGGGCGCTGGAAGCCCCCCTTCCCGCAGCCACCGGATTTGCGGCCCTCACCGCTCCGGCGGTTCCTGTCCAGGCCGCAATCCCCGGCCTCCAGTATGCCCAGGAACCCAGGGAGAGATCCCGGCCCCCCCGGTGGTCACGGAGGGTCCTGTCAGCTTCCATGTCTACCTCTGCCCTGACTCAGCCCCAGATGGAGGACTCTGATCCCCATAATAAAACTGGGGATCCCCAGCATATAACTGGGGGGGCAGCAGAATACTCTGCATCGGGAAATCATCCTCCCTCCACCCAGATATCTCAGCAAACCATACCGTCTCCTTCCCTCACACTTTCAGCGCTAGATGACAAGCTGCAAATTTTTCTGCGCAATATTACCGCATCCATATCCACTAAAATTGGAAAGCTGGCATTAGATCTCAGAGGGGAAATAACTCAGATTGGAGACCGCACGGATAAATTGGAGACTGAGTTTGATGATTTGGTGCAATACGTTCATGTTTTGGAGGAGGATAACGCATATTTGAAGCATTCCATGTCCCAAATGCAGCTCCAGCAAGAGGATTTAGAAAACAGGGAACGGCGTCAAAATATCCGTATACGCGGTATGTCCGAATCAATCGCTGATGCGCAATTGCACCGTCACCTTCTGTCCTTCTTTAGCGCAACTGCTCCATTGGTTCCGGAAACAGACTGGCGAATGGACAGGGCTCATCGCTCACTGGGCCCAAAACCTGTCGAAGGCACCAGACCACGTGACGTCATAGTTAGCTTCCACTTTTTTCAAAGCAAAGAAGCCTTATTATCAGCTGCTCGCCACAAATCATCTCTGGAATTTAAAGGTGACAGACTCCAACTCTTCTGCGATTTGTCTCCAACTACCTTGGCCAAGAGGCGAGCCCTGAAGCAGCTCACCACACACCTTCAACAACATCATGTCCTTTACCAATGGGGGTTTCCTTTTCGGTTGGTCGTAACTAGGGATAATACCAAAGTCGTGCTTCGTGATCTTCATGAGGCGGATTCCTTCTTAAAGCGCCTGGGACTTCCACCTTTGCCTGAAGATGTGTCCCCTCTGCCACCAACTCCATCTCGTCCATCTGCCACCCCCAACAAGATCTGGACTCCAGTCCGCGGAGGTCGGAAGAGACTCACACGTACCCCACAGCGTCCACGTCACCCTCAGTAGATCGATCCGTCTGTATGATGATTCTCTGGGGTGCCCTTCCGATGTGTTTCCGGTGATGATCCTTCTTTCCTGGGTTTTTTACATAATTTTTTTTCTTTTCGGGTTTCTCTTTTCTGTCCGGCCGAACCATTGTTGGGTGCATTTTCTCACTTCTGTTTTATCTGGCCGGGCATGACAATTTTTCTGATGTCTTGGTTGTCATGCTGCTCCCGAATTTGTCTAGCCATAGGCCTAGACGACTTGGGCCAATTGGTTGTTCCCGAGTTTATATCCTCACGGATACTTATGTCAATTTCTATGTTTACACCTTTCTGTGTTACTTTATTTTTTGTTTTTTTTTTCTATTGCATCGATGGTATTTCATTTCTTTTTTATGCTAACACATTTGCTTCAATTTTTGTTATTTTATAATGGCTTTGAGGTTTCTGTCGTATAATGTCAAGGGCCTCAACTCCATTCAAAAAAGGTGGATGGCTTTGAGGGAACTTCGATCCTCAGGAGCAGACATTATTTTTGTTCAAGAGACCCATTTCAAATCAGCTGGCTCCTTTCGTTTTGCCTCGAGATTTTTTCCCCAAGCCTATTCGGCCTTTGATCCCCCCGGGAAGGCTGGGGTGGCAATTTTGATTGGGTCGCACTGCTCCCTTCGGATTGTTTCCTCCAAAGTTGACCAAAAAGGTTGTTTCATTATTATGGAATGTATGCTGGGTAACACTCCCCTTGTTCTGTTGAATTTATACGCCCCCAATACGGGTCAATTGCAATTTCTTTCCCAAACACTCGCTGCTTTAGACTCTTTTTTCACTGCGCATGTGATTGTGGGGGGTGATTTTAATTAGATTTTTTCCCCCCATAAGGACAGGAAAGTTCTTTTTGAGTCCACACCCTCGAAGCGGCAATGCTCCGCTTCAAAATCCTTTCGTAGACTGATAAGGGAGCATCGTCTCTTCGACGCCTGGCGGATTAAACACCCCAACCATAAACAATTTACTTTCTACTCCACCCCTCACCGTAGCTTCTCCCGCTTAGATCATTTTTTCATCTCTGCCCCACTGCTTCCACTCTTGGTCTCTTCTGAAATTAACCCCATTACCTGGTCTGATCACACCTCTCTGACTTTAAACCTTTTCTTTCCTCCCGCTATACCCAAACCATGTCATTGGCGCCTTAATGAGACCTTCCTCTCCACAGATCATCTTAGGGATGAATTGTCTCGGGGACTTGATACCTATTTTACCCTCAATGTTGGCTCC
Source organism: Staurois parvus (assembly GCF_062004578.1). Lineage (NCBI taxonomy): Eukaryota > Metazoa > Chordata > Amphibia > Anura > Ranidae > Staurois > Staurois parvus. The sequence continues at coordinate 868,888 of NW_028318434.1, read as the reverse complement.
GTAGCCTCTTCCTCTATTTTATGGGAGGCCCATAAGGCGGTATTTCGGGGACTCTGTATTTCTATGGGTTCTCGTTTAAAGAAATCTGCGGCACGTGCTAAGGCCTCTCTTGTACATCAACTATTTTTAGCGGAGCGACGGTTGATGGCCAAGCCGTCCATTTCTGGGCTCCGGAAGGTAACATTTTTACGTGACCGAATTAAAACCCTCGACTCCAGTAAGGCTGCACAATCCCTTCTGTGGGTTAAACAGAAATTTTATGAATTTTCCAACAAACCCCATCGTATGTTAGTCAATCGACTTAAAGCTCAGTCTCCTTCCACGATGCCTGATCTTTTAATCCAACCAAACGGCAGCCCTACCTATGATCCTCAGGTCATGGCAACCCTTTTTGGCTCCTACTATGAGAAACTGTATAACTGTTTGATCCCAGACCTTCACCCGCCTCTCACACAGTTATCCTTTGACAATTTTTTTGATTCCTTGTCATTTCCGAGACTATCACCCTCAGACATTGCCATTCTTAATGCTGACATTACGATAGAGGAATTGCTTGATACAATTAAACATCTCCCTTCTCGTAAGGCCCCGGGTCCGGATGGTTTACCCTACACCTATTATAAATCCTTTATTGGTATCCTGGCTCCCCATCTCCTTTCTCTTTACAGAAATCTTTTTAAGGGGGTCAATTTTCACGAGCCTATATCTCGGTTATCCCTAAACCCGATAAAGATCCCTCTATTGTAGACAACTACCGTCCGATTGCCCTACTTAATTCCGATTACAAGATTTTCACAAAAATTTTAGCCAACCGACTGTCCGGAATTATTTCCAAACTCATACATAGGGACCAAGTGGGCTTTGTGCCTTCCAGACATGCTGCGGATAACACCAGGAGATCTATTGATCTGGTTGATCTGGTTAATCGATCCTCCACCCCTGCTGTGTTACTGAGCTTGGACGCTCAAAAAGCTTTTGACCGGTTAAGTTGGCCCTACATGTTTATGGTTTTGGAGAGGTTTGGTTTCCGGGGTCCATTTGTAGCAGCCTTGAAGGCCCTTTATTCTTCCCCATTTTCGCAGGTCAGATTAGCATCTTTTCTTTCACTCCCTTTTCAGATGTCAAATGGCACACGTCAGGGTTGTCCACTCTCCCCTCTGCTGTTTATTCTTTGCCTGGAGCCACTGGCCACAGCCATTAGGTCGAATCTGGATATTCACGGGATACATTCCCATACCCATGAGTACAAATTATCGCTGTTTGCAGACGACATCCTCCTCACACTCACGAGTCCCTATACTTCTTTACCGATTTTGCATCAGATCTTGAAACAATTTGGGGCTATATCAGGTTACAAAGTTAATACGTCTAAAACTGAGGCACTCCCAATTCACGTCCCACCTGTCACATTATCCTTGCTTCAGGAAGCCTTTCCCTACCGGTGGTGTACCCATTCTTTAAAATATTTAGTTACTAATCTTACTTCCTCTTACCAATCCATATACGAGGCCAATTTCCCTCCACTATTTATAGCAATTTCTCGCTCTCTGAAACGATGGGATGCCTTGCCCATCTCTTTCCTAGGATGCATTAACGTATTAAAAATGACAGTGTTGCCTAAACTTTTGTACCTGTTTGCGACCCTCCCCGTTCCCGTTCCTATGTCCAAACTTCACTCTCTTCAGAAATCTTTCCTGCATTTTATTTGGCACAACAGGCGGCACAGGATTGCACGTTCTGTTTTGCTTTCCCCACGATCTAGGGGGGGCTTGGGGGCCCCGGATATTATAACATATTACTACGCAACTCATCTTCGTTTTCTCATGTCATGGTCTTCCCATCATCCTCCCAACACATGGACTGAGATCGAATCTTTGCAATTGTCCCCAGCTCATCCATGCTCTCTCCTTTGGTCAACCTCAGCAGTGGATGTCTCCTCCTTTCGCCATTTATTTCTGGGACCTATGTATTTTTCTCTGACTGTTTGGCGGAAATGTAGGGCTAAATTTACACTGGCCTCCGATTGCTCCCCACTGACAAATGTCCTCTATAACCCTAATCTTCCAGACAATATGGCCATGTCCCGGATGTCGCATTGGGTTGTAGCTAACCTTTTTTAATTGCGTCACTTGGTACACCCGGTGTCTCGTAAGTTACACTCATTCCCAGTCCTCCAGAAAAAAAGCCCTTTTACCTTCTCAACACCTATATATTTATCTTCAAATACGCCACTTTTTTTCCACTTTATCTCCTTCATTGACTCTGGGGAAGCCTACTCCCTTTGAAAGTTTATGTATGCAGGGTCCCCACCATAGGGGTATAATCTCTAATACTTATAAACTTCTTATGGAAGCCCCCTCCTTATCCAATGATACTCACCTTTACATGCGTAGGTGGTCTCAATTCACACAATGCGATATTGATTTATTAACATGGAAGAAAATTTGGGAAAATGCATCTAGATCTTCTGTCTGTGTGGTTTTTAAGGAAAATATTTACAAGATTATGATGTTATGGTATAAAACACCTGAGGTTCTGCATGCTTATAATCCGAGTGCTTCTCCTGATTGCTGGCGCTGTAGTAGAGACCTTGGTTCTCTCTATCATATTTTTTGGACATGCAGCTCCATTACTCCTTTCTGGCAGGATGTTCTCTCCTTGCTGAATTCATTGCTGCATGTCTCTCTCCCACTTGATCCATTACATTTTTTACTGGGTCTACCATTCCCAGGATTACCTAAAGTATCCAGGAAACTCGCTGTACATGTGCTGACCGCGGCCAGGAGAAGCATTCCTATGTGTTGGTTATCCTCTAATCCTCCTTCAATGCCGATTTTGTACAAACTCATTGCTGATGTAAGACAGATGGAATATTTGACTGCACTACATAGTTGTTCGTTTGCTGTATTTGAGATGATTTGGCTCCCGTGGGATACTTTCACCTCTTCTATGCCGGCCCACATTGCAAGGCCCTGATATCCTTTACATTGATATTTATGACTCCGCTGGTCCTGACACTATTTAATTTTGCCATCGATGTATCTTTCTGTTATGTTTATTTTCTTTTCTTATCCTTTTGAAATATACTGTTTGTATTTCATGAAAACCAATAAAAATTGTTAATATAAAAAAAAAAAGTCTGAACTTCTGTCTCAATTGCAGCAGGCCTCAGTAGGAGCCTCTAGTCCACCTGGAATCACTGTACAGAACAGGGAAGGGCTTTTATGGAAAGGGGAGCAAATTTTGGTACCCGAAGAGGCACAAATTCTTGTTCTGGGTTACTGCCATGATCACCCGTTAAGCAGGTCACTTCGGGGTTTCCAAGACATTGGAATTGGCCCAACTTTTGCCACTAAGGAATACACCCTCTGCTTCTGAGACTGCTCGGATTTTCATTAAAGAAATCGTAAGACTCCATGGAGTTCCTGTGAACATTGTCTCGGACCGAAGGGTACAATTTACTTTGAGATTTTGGAAAGCGCTATGCGAAACCCTGGAAATCAAGTTATCCTTTTCCTCTGCCTACCACCCACAAACAAACAAACGGGCAAACCGAACGAACCAATCAGACCCTGGAACAATACATCAGATGTTACACATCCTTCCTCCAAGACTACTGGGTGGCAATCTTTCCTCTGGCAGAGTTCGCATATAACAATGTTAGCCATTCTGCCACTAAACAATCACCATTTTTTGCTAACTATGGGTTCCACCCTACCTTTTTACCTGACCTGGTCCCACAAACTTCCGTTCCTGCTGCTCAGAATATACTAAATTTCTTTGTCTCTAACAATAAATTGTTACAAGAGGCGGTCGCAAAAGCCCAGGAAGACAACAAGAGGGTCTTCGACAGAAAGAGAAGGGAAGAACGGATTCTGCATCTGGGAGACCAGGTCTGGCTGGCTACAACTAATCTGAAGATGGCGTGCCCTTCGAGGAAGTTGGCACCAAGGTTTGTGGGCCCATTCTTGATAAGACACAGAATTAAAGTCACATATGAATTGGCACTTCCGGAGTCCATTAGAATACACCCAGTTTTCCACGTGTCACTGTTGAAACCTGCCGTACCCGATCCATTTCCTAGTCATAGGTCAAGCAGCACCGAGTCCATAGACGTGGACAGGGAAGAGGAATTTGAGGTCAAGGCTGTTGTGGACTGTAGGAAAAGGAGGGGTCAGACACAGTACCTTATTAAGTGGAAGGGGTATGGTCCGGAGGAAAACTCATGGGAACCAGCTCAGAATGTTCATGCCACAGACCTAGTTCAGGAATTTTTTCGCAGTCACCCGCAAAAGAGGAGCCAATTGGGCATCCAGAGGCTGCCCATAAGGGGGAGGCAATGTCAGGGAAGATCGCATGAATATGTGCATGCGCAGCATCCCGATAAGACATACAGGCAGGCGGGCACTAAGACCCAGGCGCACCTGTCACCAATGACAGCACCGGGCAGGCACTAGGACCCAGGCACGCCTTTCGGCGCTGGGCGGGCTATTTAAACGGGCCACTGCAGGATCCAAATTGCCGTATGGTCTTATTCCTTTGCCTGTGATTCCTGACTCTGAGTTGTTTCCTGTTGCCGAACCCAGCCTGCTCCTGACTACCATTGACCTTCTCCTGCCCTGACCCCTGGCTTGTCTCTGGATATTCTTCTGGCTGCTCCTGATCATTCTGACCTCCTGTTGCTGAACCTGGCCTGTGACCCGACTATCCTTCTGCCTACTTCTCTGGTCTTCTCTGCCTTCTTGGATACAAAACCCGGCCCGCCTGACTCCGCTACCTGCCGCACGGATCCATCCGCATCCTGCTCTGGTCTGCTCTGCCTCTTCACGTCAGGCTCACTACTAAAGTATGTGACACTAGCGGTCTCCTGGACATACCTGGGGGCCGCGACCTGGTCTCAGCCTGCTCCAAGTCCATCCCCACCATCAGGGGCTCTGGTGAACAAGCAGACTGGAGCTTAGATCCCGCACCCTAGGGAACCCCAAACTGTGGACCTATAGAGCTACTTCTAGAGTCTTGACAAACAGTAAGTCAGAAGGGGTACAACCCTTAGAGGTAACATACAGGTTGTAATTTGTACTACAAATAATATCTTCATACATTAAGATTCATTAATACATTTTTCAAAAAATTTGAAAAGAAAAAGTTTGTTTCTTTTTTAAAATTTAGCAAACAGGTAATTGTTCTACTTCACTGATGTGCGTTGATGAGGCGGCACTGATAGGCGGCACTGATAGGTGACACTGATGAGCTGGCACTGATAGGCAGCACTGATGATGGGTACTGATAGTCGGCACTCATAGGCAGCACTGCTGGGCACTGACTGGCGGCACTGCTGGGCAAAGGTGGGTGACACTGCTGGGCACTTGTGGGCGGCACTGGTAGGTGGCTCTGCTGGGCACCGATCCTCAAGGCACTGATCATCAATGATCGATGCCGATCCCTCCTCTGACAACTGCCAGCAGTACTTTCCTCATGCTCTGACAGGGTGAGGAAAGTGCAGTCAAGACCCGGCAATTGCATTTCCTGATGACCAGCGTGTCATAGGACACGGCAATCACGGAGATCACGGGGGGCACGCAGGAGAGCGCGTTCTGGGAGGACATCATAGGACGGCCTCCCAGGACTGGCCAGCCACAGTGCAGACGTCATTTGGCTACCTGCGGTCATCAACTAGTTAAAGCAGCACTTCCCCTTTTGGGTGGAGCTCTACTTTAACTTCAGCAAGAGATAACAGTGCTATAGTATCAAGGGGGGAGTGAATGTAGGGAGTGAAACATGTTATATACTCTATAGTATCATTTCTGGTACTCTCACAGTGGGAGTATAGATACCATACACATCCCTCCTCAGCTTCTCACCCCTCCCCCATACACATCCCTCCTCAGCTTCTCACCCCTCCCCCATACACATCCCTCCTCAGCTTCTCACCCCTCCCCCATACACATCCCTCCCCAGCTTCTCACCCCTCCCCCATACACATCCCTCAGCTTCTCACCCCTCCCCCATACACATCCCTCCCCAGCTTCTCACCCCTCCCCCATACACATCCCTCCTCAGCTTCTCACCCCTCCCCCATACACATCCCTCCTCAGCTTCTCGCCCCTCCCCCATACACATCCCTCCTCAGCTTCTCGCCCCTCCCCCATACACATCCCTCCTCAGCTTCTCGCCCCTCCCCCATACACATCCCTCCTCAGCTTCTCGCCCCTCCCCCATACACATCCCTCCCCAGCTTCTCGCCCCTCCCCCATACACATCCCTCCTCAGCTTCTCGCCCCTCCCCCATACACATCCCTCCCCAGCTTCTCGCCCCTCCCCCATACACATCCCTCCCCAGCTTCTCGCCCCTCCCCCATACACATCCCTCCTCAGCTTCTCGCCCCTCCCCCATACACATCCCTCCTCAGCTTCTCGCCCCTCCCCCATACACATCCCTCCTCAGCTTCTCGCCCCTCCCCCATACACATCCCTCCTCAGCTTCTCGCCCCTCCCCCATACACATCCCTCCTCAGCTTCTCGCCCCTTCCCCATACACATCCCTCCTCAGCTTCTCACCCCTCCCCCATACACATCCCTCCCCAGCTTCTCACCCCTCCCCCATACACATCCCTCCCCAGCTTCTCACCCCTCCCCCATACACATCCCTCCCCAGCTTCTCACCCCTCCCCCATACACATCCCTCCTCAGCTTCTCACCCCTCCCCCATACACATCCCTCCCCAGCTTCTCACCCCTCCCCCATACACATCCCTCCTCAGCTTCTCGCCCCTCCCCCATACACATCCCTCCCCAGCTTCTCGCCCCTCCCCCATACACATCCCTCCTCAGCTTCTCGCCCCTCCCCCATACACATCCCTCCCCAGCTTCTCGCCCCTCCCCCATACACATCCCTCCTCAGCTTCTCGCCCCTCCCCCATACACATCCCTCCTCAGCTTCTCGCCCCTCCCCCATACACATCCCTCCTCAGCTTCTCGCCCCTCCCCCATACACATCCCTCCTCAGCTTCTCGCCCCTCCCCCATACACATCCCTCCTCAGCTTCTCGCCCCTCCCCCATACACATCCCTCCTCAGCTTCTCGCCCCTCCCCCATACACATCCCTCCTCAGCTTCTCGCCCCTCCCCCATACACATCCCTCCTCAGCTTCTCGCCCCTCCCCCATACACATCCCTCCTCAGCTTCTCGCCCCTCCCCCATACACATCCCTCCCCAGCTTCTCGCCCCTCCCCCATACACATCCCTCCCCAGCTTCTCGCCCCTCCCCCATACACATCCCTCCCCAGCTTCTCGCCCCTCCCCCATACACATCCCTCCCCAGCTTCTCGCCCCTCCCCCATACACATCCCTCCCCAGCTTCTCGCCCCTCCCCCATACACATCCCTCCTCAGCTTCTCGCCCCTCCCCCATACACATCCCTCCTCAGCTTCTCGCCCCTCCCCCATACACACCCCTCCTCAGCTTCTCACCCCTCCCCCATACACACCCCTCCCCAGCTTCTCGCCCCTCCCCCATACACACCCCTCCCCAGCTTCTCGCCCCTCCCCCATACACATCCCTCCCCAGCTTCTCGCCCCTCCCCCATACACATCCCTCCTCAGCTTCTCGCCCCTCCCCCATACACATCCCTCCCCAGCTTCTCGCCCCTCCCCCATACACATCCCTCCTCAGCTTCTCGCCCCTCCCCCATACACATCCCTCCTCAGCTTCTCGCCCCTCCCCCATACACATCCCTCCTCAGCTTCTCGCCCCTCCCCCATACACATCCCTCCTCAGCTTCTCGCCCCTCCCCCATACACATCCCTCCCCAGCTTCTCGCCCCTCCCCCATACACATCCCTCCCCAGCTTCTCGCCCCTCCCCCATACACATCCCTCCCCAGCTTCTCGCCCCTCCCCCATACACATCCCTCCTCAGCTTCTCGCCCCTCCCCCATACACATCCCTCCTCAGCTTCTCACCCCTCCCCCATACACACCCCTCCTCAGCTTCTCGCCCCTCCCCCATACACACCCCTCCCCAGCTTCTCGCCCCTCCCCTATACACACCCCTCCCCAGCTTCTCGCCCCTCCCCCATACACATCCCTCCTCAGCTTCTCGCCCCTCCCCCATACACATCCCTCCTCAGCTTCTCGCCCCTCCCCCATACACATCCCTCCTCAGCTTCTCGCCCCTCCCCCATACACATCCCTCCTCAGCTTCTCGCCCCTCCCCCATACACATCCCTCCTCAGCTTCTCGCCCCTCCCCCATACACATCCCTCCTCAGCTTCTCGCCCCTCCCCCATACACATCCCTCCTCAGCTTCTCGCCCCTCCCCCATACACATCCCTCCTCAGCTTCTCGCCCCTCCCCCATACACATCCCTCCCCAGCTTCTCGCCCCTCCCCCATACACATCCCTCCTCAGCTTCTCACCCCTCCCCCATACACATCCCTCCTCAGCTTCTCACCCCTCCCCCATACACATCCCTCCCCAGCTTTTCGCCCCTCCCCCATACACATCCCTCCCCAGCTTCTCGCCCCTCCCCCATACACATCCCTCCCCAGCTTCTCGCCCCTCCCCCATACACATCCCTCCTCAGCTTCTCACCCCTCCTCAGCTTCTCACCCCTCCCCCATACACATCCCTCCTCAGCTTCTCGCCCCTCCCCCATACACATCCCTCCCCAGCTTCTCGCCCCTCCCCAATACACATCCCTCCTCAGCTTCTCGCCCCTCCCCCATACACATCCCTCCCCAGCTTCTCGCCCCTCCCCCATACACATCCCTCCTCAGCTTCTCGCCCCCCCCATACACATCCCTCCCCAGCTTCTCGCCCCTCCCCCATACACATCCCTCCTCAGCTTCTCGCCCCTCCCCCATACACATCCCTCCTCAGCTTCTCGCCCCTCCCCCATACACATCCCTCCTCAGCTTCTCGCCCCTCCCCCATACACATCCCTCCTCAGCTTCTCGCCCCTCCCCCATACACATCCCTCCTCAGCTTCTCGCCCCTCCCCCATACACATCCCTCCCCAGCTTCTCGCCCCTCCCCCATACACATCCCTCCCCAGCTTCTCGCCCCTCCCCCATACACATCCCTCCCCAGCTTCTTGCCCCTCCCCCATACACATCCCTCCCCAGCTTCACGCCCCTCTCCCATACACATCCCTCCCCAGCTTCTCGCTCCTCTCCCATACACATCCCTCCCCAGCTTCTCGCCCCTCCCCCATACACATCCCTCCTCAGCTTCTCGCCCCTCCCCCATACACATCCCTCCCCAGCTTCTCGCCCCTCCCCCATACACATCCCTCCTCAGCTTCTCACCCCTCCCCCCTCCTCAGCTTCTCACCCCTCCCCCATACACATCCCTCCTCAGCTTCTCACCCCTCCCCAATACACATCCCTCCTCAGCTTCTCACCCCTCCCCCGTACACACCCCTCCTCAGCTTCTCACCCCTCCCATATACACATCCCTCCCCAGATTATTATTATACAGTATTTATAAAGCGCCAATGGTTCGCTCAGCGCTGTACATTACAGAGGGGGACAGAACATGTGACAGAACAATACCAATACAATACAAAACATGAGGGGATCGAGGGCCCTGCTCTTTCGAGCTTACAATCTAGGAGGGAGGGGATGGTGGCACAGGAGGAGATAGCTGTGGGGGATGGAGTAGTAGGAAGAGTGGAGGAGGTCAGCAGGGGATATGGTAGGCTTCCCTGAAGAGATGGGTTTTCAGGGTGCGCCTAAAGGAGAGGAGAGTAGGTGAAAGTCTGATGGGTTGCGGCAGGGAGTTCCAGAGGATGGGTGACACCCTGGAGAAGTCCTGGAGGCGGGCATGGGAGGAGGAGACCAGGGAACTAGAGAGAAGGAGGTCTTGTGAGGAGCGGAGTGTGCGTGTTGGGCGGTACTTGGATATTAGGTCAGTGATGTAGTTCGGGGCAGTATGGTGGACAGCTTTGTACGTCAGTGTTAGGATTTTGAATTTGATCCGTTGTGCAATCGGAAGCCAGTGGAGAGATTGGCAGAGGGGGGTGGAGGCCAGTGGAGGGATTGGCAGAGGGGGGTGGCGGAGATGGAGCGGTTGGTAAGGTGGATGAGTCTGGCAGCCGTATTCAGGATCGACTGAAGAGGGGATAGCCTGTGGTGAGGCAGGCCAGTGAGGAGGGAGTTGCAGTAGTCGAGTCGTGATATGATGAGGGAGTGGATGAGCTGTTTAGTGGTTTCTGGGGTTAGGAACGTGCGGATTTTGGCGATGTTGCGGAGGTGGAGTCTGCATGTTGCGGAGGTGGAGTCTGCATGTTGCGGAGGTGGAGTCTGCATGTTGCGGAGGCGGAGTCTGCACGAGTTTGTTAAAGATTGGACTTGGGGCTGGAAGGATAGGTTGGAGTCCAGAATGACACCAAGTACTCTGGCCTGCGGGGCGGGTTTGATGGTAGCGTTGTTGGATGTGATGAAGAAGTCAATGGGGGGGTGGTGTCCGGGCTGGGGGGGAAGACAAGAAACTCGGTTTTGGAGAGGTTCAGTTTAAGGAAGTGGAGCGACATCCAGTCTGATATGTCGCTCAGTAGGCTTGTGATTCAGGCGGAGACCGAGGGGGTGAGGTGGGGGGTTGAGAGATAGATTTGTGTGTCGTCGGCATAGAGGTTGTAGTTGAAGCCGTGAGTGTGAATGAGTTGGCCAAGGGAGGAGGTGTAGATGGAGAAGAGAAGGAGCCTGAGGACAGAGCCTTGAGGGACCCCAACAGAGAGGGGGAGAGAGGGGGAGGTGGTAGCATTATAGGCAACGCTGAAAGAGCGTTGTGACAGGTAGGATGTGAGCCAGGAGAGAGCAGAATCTCTGAGGCCAAGGGAGTGTAGTTTCTTGAGAAGGAGGGGGTGGTCGACTGTGTCGAAGGCCGCAGAGAAGTCAAGGAGTAGGAGCACTGATAATGGCCATTAGCTTTGGCGGTTAGCAGGTCGTTGGAGAGTTTCAGTAAGGCGGTTTCGGTGGAGTGTAGGGGTCGGAAGCCGGACTGTAGGGGATCGAGGAGGTTGTTGTCATTGAGGTGAGAGCTTAGGCGGGTGTAGACTAGGCGCTCGAGGAGTTTAGATGTAAATGGGAGCAGGGAGATGGGTCTGAGGTTGTTCGGGTCATTGGGGTCCAGTGAGGGCTTTTAAAGTAGGGGGGTGACGTGTGCATGTTTCAGAGGGGAAGGGAAAGTGCCGGAGGAGAGGGAGATATTAAAGATGTGGGTGAGGGAGCGTAGGATGGAGGGGGAGGGAGGTCATAGGAGTTGTGAGGGGATAGGGTCGAGGGGGCAGGTGGTAAGGCGGGCATCAGAGAGGATCTTGGAGGCTTCCTCGATGGTAATAAGGTCAAAGGTGCGGAGTGTTAGGGGGGCTTCAGTATGAGGAATGTAGGGTGGGGTGGAAGTGGGGGTCAGAGCAGTGGTGGGGCCGTGGGAGAGGGGTGATGAGGGGGTAGTTGAGTGAGGGGGAACGGGGTTGGAGGGAGTTTGAGCAGCGACGAAGTCCCTGCGGGTTATGTCGAGGGGGGGGGGTGATGAGGGGATAGCTGTGTGAGAGGGGAAGGGTTGAGAGGGCGTGTAAGTTGCAGCGATGTCCTTGCGAATTGTGTCAATCTTGTTTTTGAAGTGATTGGCAATCTCAAGGGCAGTGAGTGAGGTGCTGGGTGGAGGTGGCGAGAGTAGAGAGTTGAAGGTGGAGAAGAGTCGGCAGGATTGGAGGAGAAGGCCTTGATGAGGATCAGGAAGTAGGCTTGTTTGGCTGCGTGGAGGGAGGAGGTGTAGGTGTGGAAGGCAGATTTGTAGCGGGTGAAGGCTTGTTGGGATTTGGTTTTGCGCCATAGTTGCTCCAGGGCACGACTGTGTTGTTTGAGGGTTTTGGTGTGATCAGTCTGCCAGGGCTGGAGCAGTCGGGGTCTGATGTTGCGTGTGGTTAAAGGCGCTAGTGAGTCAAGGGCTGTTGACAGCGCGTTGTTGTAGGCAGTCATAGCCAAGTCGGGGCAGGACAGGGGGAGGATGCTGTCGTGGAGATGATCAGCTGCAGAGTGGAGGGGGGCAGGGTTAAGGTTGCGGAGGTTACGGCTCGTAGTAGTGTGACATTTGGAGGGGTAGGCGTTGGAGGACGAGGAGATAGAGAAGGTGATCAGGTTGTGGTCAGAGAGAGGGAAGGGGGTGTTAGTGAGGTTGTGGGGAGCGCAACGGTTGGAGAAGACAAGATCAAGGATATTACCGTTGGAGTGGGTGGTGGATTGTATGCACTGTGCAAGTGCAAAGGAGGAGGTTAAGTGGAGGAGATGGGATGTGGCCGGGTTGTCGAGGTTGACAGGGATGTTGAAATCCCCAAGGATGATGGTGGGTAGCTCAGAGGAGAGGAAGAAGGGTAGCCAGGAGGAAAAGTCATCCAGGAAGCGGGGTATGGATCCAGGAGGCCGGTATATCACAGCAATCTTCAGGGGGGTTGGGGAGAATAGTCAGACGCAGTGGGCCTCGAAGGAGGAGAAGGATAGGGAGGGGGGGTTTGGGAGAACTCGGAAGGTGCTCTGCGGTGACTGGAGCAGACCAACCCCACCACCTTTACGACCGTTAGGCCTGGGTGAGTGGGTCCAGGTGAGACCTCCGTAGGAGAGTGCAGCAGGGGAGGTAGAGTCAGTGGGCTGGATCCAGGTTTCTGTGATCGCTAGGAGGTTGAGGGAGCGGGAAACAAAGAGGTTGTGGATGGCGGTGAGCTTGTTGCACACCGATCGGGCGTTCAGGAGTGCACATGAAAATGGGGGGGAGATTTTAGGGAGCAGGGGGACAGATACTAAGTTGTGGGGGTTGGGGCAGGACGTGGAGGCGGGAGGGTGTTGTGCGGGTGAGGAAGGTGGTGGAGGGCCAGGATTCGGGGAGATGTCTCCACGGTTAGGAAGAGGAGAAGGGTGAGAAAGGTGGCATGGGAGCGGGATGTGCAGGAGCGTGAGAAACTACTAGTGGAGGTGTTCGGGTCAGTGGGAGAGTGGAGTAATAGGAGGAGGTGGTGGGTGCCGTAGAGGGGTGAAGGAAGCAGTGAGGACACAATATACAAATGTTTGGGAGGAGCAGAGGGATATAGTGAATGGATTTTGGGAACGGAGGAGAGGAAAATGAGAAGGAGGAGTGGAAGAGGCATTGTGGGGAGGTGATGAGAGCAGTAGCAGGGAGATGATAGCAATGAGAGGGAGATGTAGGGAGATTCTCACCCCTCCCCCATACACATCCCTCCCCAGCTTCTCACCCCTCCCCCATACACAACCCTCCTAAGCTTCTCACCCCTCCCCCATACACATCCTTCCTCAGCTTCTCACCCCTCCCCCATACACATCCCTCCTCAGCTTCTCACCCCTCCCCCATACACATCCGTCCTCAGCTTCTCACCCCTCCCCTATACACATCCCCCCCAGCTTCTCAAACCTCTCTCATACACATCCCTCCCAGCTTCTCACCCCTCCCCCATATATATATATATCCCTTCCCAGCTTCTCATCCCCTCCCCCATACACCCCTTCTGAGCTTCTCACCCCTCCCCCATACACATCCCTCCCTAACTTCTCACCCATCCCCCATATATATCTTCCTTAGCTTCTTGCCCCTCCCCCATACACAGCTGTAATGGAACCGACCCAGACTGTGCTTGAGTACTTCTGTTAGAATACCACTTCCCCCTCCGAACACCGACCACAGACACCACAGCCACCCATAGAAGACTAGACGACACCAGTCCTGAAGTAAACCAGGAGGTAGACTAGTTGATTTGAACACAGATACAAGATATATACACACCGCGGACAGTCCCCCCTCCCTGCATAATGACCCTGGGCGGGGCAATCTACATTTATTATGTGATAGGTTAGTGTAGCGCTACAAACATAACAGCATTATAAAAAACATATAATAATAGACACAATATGAATGGCACACATCTCATAGTGCAATAAGGTGACCATGTGATGATAAAACAGAATAGATGTGAACATATGTGGCCCAAGCCCCACTCAGTAATGTGAGAAGTGAGTACTATATAGGTATGATAAGTGAGTACACAAAGAAAATGCAATAAAGGTGATCACATGATAAACTTCAAGTGATGGTCGTCACGATCCTGACGAAGTCACATGACGGTGACGCAACGCATAGATACGTGGTGACGCAGCATCCGGTCCGCGGTGACGTACTTCCGGTACGGCCGCCATCTTAGCCTACCTTGAATGTGAATAGGAAACCCATGCAGTACACCCATACATCCCTATGGAATGGTGGCTTCTTATACTGCATGTGAGTTTACAACTTTACTTTTTTAATAAAAGCACCTATTGTATGGCTTTATATGCTCTGAGAGATTCTTCCTGTGCTTTTATCACCCGGTTGAGAGGTTTATCCTGCTGAGACCAGGAGCCAGTGTACCCTGATTACTTACCTTACCGCATGAGATGTCCATGGGAGACTTGCTGGTGATTTCTGCAATTTTGGATCAAGATCCTGAGTGATCTTAAAGCCGTACAGGCCCTTTGGGCTGCTGAGTGGAGGTGAGGGGGCAATTTAGCCACAGGAGGAGAGTCACTCACCATCACTTGACGTTTATCGTGTGATCACCTTTATTGCATTTTCTACTGCTTTGAGCTTGAGCACCACCTTATAGCCTAATGAACGTTTATACAGCGATGTGACTCCACTTGAAGCTTACTGTGTTCTCACCTACATTGTGTTCTAACTGTCTTCAGCTGAGCGCCATCATATCGTGTGATGTACTTTGTGTACTCACTTATCATACCTATATAGTAGTCACTTCTCACATTACTGAGTGGGGCTTGGGCCACATATGTTCACATCTATTCTGTTTTATCATCACATGGTCACCTTATTGCACTATGAGATGTGTGCCATTCATATTGTGTCTATTATTATATGTTTTTTATTATGCTCTTATGTTTGTAGCGCTGCACTAACCTATCACATGATATTGATCTTTTGACTGTTGGGTACCAGTTTGAGTGCTAGCCGCTTAGTATTTCAGGGACTCCATTGAGCGCAGGAGGATTATATATACAGTATTGAATCTACATTTATTAACAGGAGACACAAAAGGTATTCAAACTTCACACCAGCAGACAGTCCCATCAGGAGGGAGGGCCGCTGAAGACCCCCCCACCAACCAATACACACAAACACATACATCCCATAATAGTTTGCTCCCAAGCCAGACAAACAATAGAACAATGAGATGCAACCACATGGCATTAAACAATGAACAACCCCCCACCCCACCTAGACATGTCTACACAATATCAGGACATCTCACCCTGCACCCCTAACAGGCACAGGGTGACTTACACATAAGAGGGATATGGAGAGCTTAGACAGGGGTCTCCCCACCTCTCCAAAGTAAGCTGGGTTCCATGGGCCCCCCACCCAAAGTGACTCCCATCACATATCTCCCCTTTTGGCAGGGGACCCCAAACAGGTTGACTCTGAAGTTAGTCTGTACTTCCAGTCCCCCAATGCCAGCACCCACACAGTACCCCAAACAAATTGTCCCAAACATAGCAATACTCACTCAGCCAACCTCTGCCTCTCTCGTAGAACATATCTGCCACTGGGGAGAAGTACGGACTGGTCCTTCTCCCTGAAGTCCTCTCAGTCACTGGAGAGAAGACAGGGTGGCTGGGCCTACTCCATCATGCTGTGGGGGATCTGGGCCGACTGCCCAGCATCCCTGGGGTATCCAGGTGGTGACTGTATTCTCATCCACTCTGACTTGATGGACATCCCCCAGTGTTCGCAAAGTAAGGCTGACATCCTCTTGTCCCAATGCCAGACCCTTTTCTGGGGTTGTGTCAGTGGAGACCGAAGTCCCATCCATGGACATCAGCTCATGCAGTTGTGAGGTGCCGATTGCATCCTCTTCCTGTAGCTCCTGCGGTGCTGATTGTTGTGGGCAGAGGTCAACCACGCCATGTCCTGATGACAGCTCTTCTGCTGGAGGCGCCGATGGCTGGTTCCTCCTCCGCAGAAAAGTCAATCAAATCCCCAGTCTCTGGAACTGGTATCTGGGAATAGGCATTTGCCATCTCCTGTCCGTGGAACCCAGAAGATGTTACCAGTGCTGGGCAGAGGCTAGCAGAGCTCTGCCCTTTAGTCAGCACTTTAGGTTTGGGGACAGCAATCTCTGGAATTTCCACTGCCGATTCTTGGGCATGCTGCTGAACATGTTTTAGCAGTTGCCTGTATGCCCTTTCCAGATCCTGTTCTTTCATCAGTAGGTATTCCAGATCTGGTTCAAGCTCTGAGACTACTGTGAGACCGAACATAGCCTCTCTGTCTTCTTGCAGGTCCTCCAGGGTAGGTTATCCTTCATTGCCAAACACAAAATGATTTGTAAGGCTCTCCCACAGCAATCCAGGACCACCAAAGTCCTATCCCTCCAGAGAGCATTCTGTTGTCACTCCTAAATATTTCTGCTCTGCATGCCATTACAGAGACCGATATGGGTTGTCCAGCTTTATCTCCTGCTGGACCATCCTGTCCAATTCAGTCACCCATTGCTCCTGGGGTCGCTCTCCCAGGAATGGCATCTGTAACTTCCGATGGTCCCTGGCCCGTTCCCCTGGGGTTGGATAGCACTTGCCCTTGTCCATACCAGCAACCTGGAGGGTTCCACTCTAAAGCACCACCTGAATCCGCTGCCTGAGCTCCAGGTACTCATCCGCAGACACAGTCCTGGGGTATGCTGCAAGAACGATCCGCAGCAGCCCCGGGAACTCTGATGCCAGGTCCACATCTCCACTGGGGTGACCGACATCTACTTTCCTGATCTTGAATCCCGGTAGTGGTTTGGACGTGTTCACAGCCAGGAAGCACAACCTTGCCACCAATGTAACGGAACCAACCCAGACTGCGCTTGAGGACTTCCGTTAGACTACCACTTCCCCGTCCGAACACCGACCACAAACACCACAGCCGACCATACAAGACTAGACACCAGTCCTGAAGTAAACCAGGAGGTAGACTAGTTGATTTGAACAAATATACACTCGGGACAATCCCCCCCCTCCTTGTATAATGACACAGGGCGGGGCAACCTACATTTAGTAACAAGAGACACCAGCATATTGATCTGTCTATAGCAGGGACAGGAGCCGGGACCAGGAATAGGAGATCCACCTGACTTACCCGTGTGCTCTGACATGGAGAAGATCCCATGCTGGCCCTATGGTGGCCGTGTGTTCAGGATGGAGACCGACAATCACAGGACCGTCTGGAAGCCGATCTAAAATGGCTGAAAGGAGGAAAGTGTTCCCGAGACAGGAAGTGACACTGGACAGGAAGTGACTCCAGACAGGAAGTGACTTCAGACAGATTTATACAGAGGCTGCAGCATGGAGAGCAGACACTACATGGTGCTGGTCCAAAAATAGCTGAATAGCATAAAACAGGGGAAAAAACTGAAAACAAAAGACGATGGCGGCTCATAAACTTCTATTGTCAATGTATGCACAGTTATCACATTACAGTGGATTAGATCTCCCTCCATTTTGTTGTAGCCCGCCTGTCCCTCCTCCTGTGGCCATTTTCCTTTAGTCTAATACAATGTTCTCACAGTTATCACATTACAGTGGATTAGATCTTCCTCCTCCATTTTGTTGTAGCCCGCCTGTCCCTCCTCTGGCGGCCATTTTCCCTTAGTCTGATATGAATGCTGGCACATTTTGTCCCCTGATATTAGACATTAGCCGGGTGATTGTATACACACAGCGGGCAGATCTCAATCAATGTCACCCACTAGTCTATACTGTCACGGGGTTGGCCAGCCAATCATGTGGCTCCTATTCTGTCCTTCCAATGACCATTCCTAGTACATAGGACTCATCTTCCATACTACATTCATGATACAACAAGATGGAAACTCCCAATATACAGAGAAAATCTCCCATAAAATACATAGAAATCACATCTGCCCTAAAGGGCCATAAACATAAGAAGATTGCCCCCGACGCCCCCAGATTCATCTACAATACTAGCCAAGGTGTCATTGGTCCCCCTAACACACGGATAGTACCCCAATCCTGCATTCATACATGTGACAATACACCATGGATTCCTCCCGCTCTATATTATGTCTCCATACAAATCAGTCGCCATCCAATCCATCCATCTCACAAAAGCTCCAATACCCAGCAAATGTTTCCGTCTCCTCCTAGTAATAACCATGTGATCTCCATGAGAATAAAGCGCTATTTTGTGTCCTTATCCCCTCCCCCTACGCAGGATGTACACCCCTTCATGGCCACGCCTCTTTATGTAATTGACAATTGCGCGGTCGTGCAACGCTGCACCCAAACTAAATATACATCCTTTCTTCACACAAATAGAGCTTTCTGTCGGTGGGATGTCATCACCTGCGCGCTTTTTATTTTTCACGCCATAAACAAAAAAAGACCAAAAATTTGGAAGAAAAACGATATTTTGTACTTTCAGCTATAAAATATATAAAGTAACCTCAAAGTTAGTTATAAATTTCACCAAAATGTCTCCCGCTCCATGTTTATGGGAAAAGGACCCCAATAAGTGGACATTGATTGCTTTGTGTGTGACCGTTATATCGTCTGCAGACTATGGGGAGATCATGGGGTGTACACAGCTTGTACTTCTCACTGCACAGCACATTTCTGGGGGGCTAAGATACCAGGACACCCCCAATACCAGGACACCCCCAATACCAGGACACCCCCAATACCAGGACAGGACACCCCCAAATACCAGGACACCCCCAAATACCAGGACACCCCCAATACCAGGACACCCCCAAATACCAGGACAGGACAAACACCCCCAAATACCAGGACGGTACAAACACCCCCAAATACCAGGACAGGACAAACACCCCCAAATACCAGGACAGGACAAACACCCCAAATACCAGGACAGGACAAACACCCCCAAATACCAGGACAGGACAAACACCCCCAAATACCAGGACAGGACAGTACACACCCCCTGTGACGGGGGGGGGGGGCAGGACAGAAGACACAGAGCAGCTGATAAACACACAAAGCTTTATTGAAAGAATGACAATCACTCAATTGGGGTCAGCAGGTAGCGTCTCAGTGCCCAGTGTAGGGGAAGAGCAGGGAGAGGGCCCAAAACAATTGTAATCCGGCCCCAGGGGGCAAAGTCAGAGTCTCTGGCAGTTTGTAATCCAAACAGGGAAGAGAAAGGGGGGAGAGTTCATGGACGGTCCATAGGGGAATAAAACGGGTGCAGACACTCACGGGTCCAGCAGGGATGTCCTGGCTCACAGCAGATGATAGCAGGGGGCGACCCTCCTCAGCACACAGCAACAGCGGGTAATCCGGGCCCCAGAGAATTAGAGTATAGGGGGGCCCATAACAGGTAGTCCTATCACACAGCAGCAGCGGATAATCCGGGCCCCAGAGTATTAGACAGAGTATAGGGGGGCCCACAGCAGGCAGTCCTAGCACACAGCAACAGCGGGTAATCCGGGCCCCAGAGTATTAGGAAGAGTATAGGGGGGCCCACAACAGGCAGTCCTAGCACACAGCAGCAGTGGATAATCCGGGCCCCAGAGTATTAGGCAGAGTATAGGGGGGCCCACAACAGGTAGTCCTAGCACACAGCAGCAGCGAATAATCCGGGCCCCAGAGTATTAGGCAGAGTATAGGGGGGCCCACAACAGGTAGTCCTAGCACACAGCAGCAGTGGATAATCCGGGCCCCAGAGTATTAGGCAGAGTATACGGGGGCCCACAGCAAAGCAGTCCTAGCACACAGCAGCAGCGGATAATCCGGGCCCCAGAGTATTAGACAGAGTATCGTGGGGCCCCCAACAGGCAGTCCTAGCACACAGCAGCAGCGGGTAATCCGGGCCCCAGAGTATTAGGCAGAGTATCGTGGGCAAACTAAAAAATCCCAGCGCCAATCAAAGAAAGTGTACAATTATGCAGCTGTGCACCAGTGAAAACCACCAATAATGAATAACACAAAAAAAAAGCGCAAAAATTAAATAAAAAACAATCACAAATAAATAAATGTAAAAAATATTTATATAATATTTCAAACATAAGTCCTTATTCCCAATTCCCAAAAGGATTTTCAAGACAATGTTCCAAAATGTGCTTCCACCTGATCACCACGTGACACATCATATTGACCGCACTCACCAGATGGAGGTGAGTAATAAGCCTCATAGGATATAAGGGATCCTATAGCCCCTCAAGAGGAACTCAAATCTCCTTCTTCACCCTGCTTAGATACAGCAATCGACTCCACTCTACTTCTCCATGGAATCCTCAATCATGTGCAAGGAAAGAAAGGCTACATAGTGTAATCCTGCCACTCAATACCATAGAAATCCATAGAATAAGGACACTCACATGTTTCAATAAAATAACAGGCCTTGTTTAGTAGCCTCAAAGGCGTGCGTTCCAAATACCGGAAGTGACGTTGGACCGCACGGTATTTGGAACGCACGCCATCTTTTGCGGTTCAAGCAGCCATCTTAGAGGTGGAAAGCTGGTCATCCTCTACAGTGATTCTTAAAGCGTGAGATCCCTATATTTACAATTTGGAATCTTGTTCCTTTGAGGCCTTTGAGGCTACTAAACAAGGCCTGTTATTGTATGAAACATGTGAGTGTCCTTATTCTATGGATTTCTATGGTATTGAGTGGCAGGATTACACTATGTAGCCTTTCTTTCCTTGCACATGATTGAGGATTCCATGGAGAAGTAGAGTGGAGTCGATTGCTGTATCTAAGCAGGGTGAAGAAGGAGATTTGAGTTCCTCTTGAGGGGCTATAGGATCCTTTATATCCTATGAGGCTTATTACTCACCTCCATCTGGTGAGTGCGGTCAATATGATGTGTCACGTGGTGATCAGGTGGAAGCACATTTTGGAACATTGTCTTGAAAATCATTTTGGGAATTGGGAATAAGGACTTATGTTTGAAATATTATATATATATATATTTTTTTTTTGCACAGAGTATCGTGGGGCCCACAGCAAAGCAGTCCTAGCACACAGCAGCAGCGGATAATCCGGGCCCCAGAGTATTAGGCAGAGTATCGTGGGGCCCCCAATAGGTAGTCTTAGCACACGGCAGCAGCGGATTATCCAGGCCCAGAGTATTAGACAGAGTATCGTGGGGCCCACAGCAGGTAGTCCTAGCACACAGCAACAGCAGGTAATCCGGGCCCCAGAGTATTAGGCAGAAAATTGTGGGGCCCACAGCAAAGCAGTCCTTGGAGTATGGCAGCGTGCCCAGCGGGTAATAATACTGTAAATCCCGGGTAATACTGCAGAGTGTCAGCGAGTAATAATCCTACCGATCCCGGTATTACTGCAGAGTGTCAGCTGGTAATAATCCTCCCGATCCTGGGGTCTTTGCAGAGTGGCTGTGGGGGTCTTGCCTCACCGCAGACCTATCAGCAGCTGTGTAGCGGACAGAACGACCTGGGACGCTCCTCACCGGCCTTCTTAAAACCAGTGTAGGACGCTCCCAGTCATCCTGGCAACCGTGGGGCATTTCCCGGCAACGAGGCACACCCCCATGACATGGGCCATGCTCACGAGAGTACGGCCTTTGTCAGTCGGCGAGTGCAGGAGCGGGAAACTCCTGTGCCAGCGCTGTACTCACCAGGGCCATGCGGCGTTGGGCTGACTGCCGCGGCCTGGAACATCCCTGCGGGGGGTCCGCCCCTTCTCCTGCTGGATGGCTGGAGAGGTGTGAACCTCACAGCAGGGAACTATCTCTCCCCCTCCAGCTGCTCTGGATAGAGACAGAGAGGTGACAGGAGTCACACCTCTCATCCTGGATGGCCGGGCTTCAAAGGGCCATGACATGATGAGAGGGGGGAGAGGTGGGTGGAGCTGAGAGGAGGGAGAGCGCACAGCCTGGCACCCCATGACAGTTGAGTTTGGTGTTGGGTCTGGTATGTTGGTTGGAGGACGAAGCTTGACACTGGAGATCTCGTCACAAATTGTGTCCATCTTCTTGAAGTGACTGGCAATCTCCTGTGCAGTAAGTAAGTTGGTGGGCGGAGGCAGTGGGGGGCGGAGTAAGGAATTAAGGGTAGAGAAGAGTGATGAGGATTGGATGAGAGGGTCTTGATGAGAGTTGTAGTAGGTTTGCTTAGCAGCATGGAGGTTGGAGTTGTATTTGAGGACAACATGGAGCGGGAGACATTTTGGCCGAAATTTATAACTAACTTTGAGGTTACTTTATATATTTTATTGCCGAAAGTAAAAAATATTGTTTTTCTTCTAAATTTTTGGTCTTTTTTTGTTTATGGCGTGAAAAATAAAAAGCGCACAGGTGATGACATCCCACCGACAGAAAGCTCTATTTGTGTGAAGAAAGGACGGATATTTAGTTTGGGTGCAGCGTTGCACGACAGCACAATTGTCAGTTACATAAAGAGGCGTGGCCATGAAGGGGTGTACATCCTGCGTAGGGGGAGGGGATAAGGACACAAATTGGCGCTTTATTCTCATGGAGATCACATGGTTATTACTAGGAGGAGACAGAAACATTTGCTGGGTATTGGAGCTTTTGTGAGATGGATGGATTGGATGGCGACTGATTTGTATGGAGACATAATATAGAGCGGGAGGAATCCATGGTGTATTGTCACATGTATGAATGCAGGATTGGGGTACTATCCGTGTATTAGGGGGACCAATGACACCTTGGCTAGTATTGTAGATGAATCTGGGGGCGTCGGGGGCAATCTTCTTATGTTTATGGCCCTTTAGGGCAGATGTGATTTCTATGTATTTTATGGGAGATTTTCTCTGTATATTGGGAGTTTCCATCTTGTTGTATCATGAATGTAGTATGGAAGATGAGTCCTATGTACTAGGAATGGTCATTGGAAGGACAGAATAGGAGCCACATGATTGGCTGGCCAACCCCGTGACAGTATAGACTAGTGGGTGACATTGATTGAGATCTGCCCGCTGTGTGTATACAATCACCTGGCTAATGTCTAATATCAGGGGACAAAATGTGCCAGCATTCATATCAGACTAAGGGAAAATGGCCTCCGGAGGAGGGACAGGCGGGCTACAACAAAATGGAGGCGGGAGATCTAATCCCCTGTACTGTAATGTGATAACTGCACAAACATTGATATCAGACTAAGGGAAAATGGCCGCCGGAGGAGGGACAGGCGGGCTACAACAAAATGGAGGACAAAAATCTAATCCACTTCACTGTAATGTGATAACTGTGTTTTTATTCATAACAGAAGTTTACGAGCCGCCATCATCTTTTGCTTATCAGGTTTTTTCTCTGTTGTTTTATGCTATTCAGCTTTTTTGGACCCACACCCTCTAGTGTCTGCTCTCCATACTGCAGCCTCTGTATAAATCTGTTGAGTCACTTCCTGTTCAGTGTCATTACCTCCAGGTCACTTCCTGTCCTGTGTCACTTCCTGTCCCGGGAACACTTTCCTCCTTTCGGCCATATTAGATCTGCTTCTAGAAGGTCCTGTGATTGCCGGTCTCCATCCTGAACACACGGCCACCATAGGGCCAGCATGGGATCTTCTCCATGTCAGAGCACACGGGTAAGTCAGGTGGATCTCCTATTCCTGGTCCCGGCTCCTGTCCCTGCTATAGACGGACCAATCATCTGTGACCGAACCTTCCTCCTCGTCATCGATGATCTGGGTGTATTATTATTATTTATTCCAGGTACTTATATAGCGCCGTCAGTTTACATCTATATTGTACATTCCTGGAGCCTGTCCCCATACAGCTCCTCCGGTCACCCCGCTCCATCATTCGCTCCGTCACTCACATCTTTAATCTCTCCCTCTACTGGCACATTCCCCTCCCCCCTAAAGCATGCGCACATCACCCCCATACTCAAAAAGCCCTCCCTGGACCCCACAAACCTGAACAACCTCAGACCCATCTCCCTGCTGCCACTCACTTCCAAGCTCCTTGAGCACTTCGTCTACAATCGCCTGAGCGCCCACCTGTAACATACATGTAAGATTTGAGTGGATAAAGATTTGATCAGTAGAAATATGGAATCGTAGCCATAACAGGTGGAATGGATAGGATATGATCAATAGGCTGAAAGCCGGGCTTCTGGGATGTGACATGAAGGTGCAGACTGGAGTAGATGAGATGAGGCCACGCCCTCTCATTGTAAAGGTGTGTTCAGGAACAGTCTGGTCATTAAGGATGTATATTGAGCCCCTGGGCAGTAGGGAAATGAATGGTCATCAATGGATCTGGGATACAGATGTGTATGAATACACAATGACTCCATAGGCCTTACAGACTCAATCATCATTTAGCATGAGTCTAAAGCCCCGCCTCCTGGAGGTGACACTTCTTGTGTGTCAATCAGGTTATCACTTTCTGGGGAAACAGGTTTGGAGTTAAATGACAGCAGACTGTCTGCCTGAGGTGGAAAGCTCTATAGGTAATATTCACATCAAAGAAGTATGTTTCATCTCTCATAAAAGCTGAAATATTAGTTGCAGAGATATGAACATACTCCCTTCTTGTAGGCCATTCTGTGCGCTGCACTTGCATATGAAATTCATAGTTGTGGCTTGGGGGGAAAAGCCAGGAAAACGCAGGAAACGGTTAGGTGACGCTGGGTCGCGGCCATTGAACAGTGTTTGGTACTGTCGTGATCGGGCTGATGCACTAGTGTCAGAAATCCAATCCCCGACTTGGTGTTCAGGCCAGTCTTGGCCCAATTGGACTTGGGCAGGTCAGCATCCACAGCATATTGTGGGCAGATGCAAGAGCCGCCCCCCATGGTCGGTTGGCCGAGGACTAATGTCCCGCCTATGTCCTAATCCGAATATATTGATTACACGGACATTTGGACACTTGTAATTCATATGGAGCTGGTTCGATTGACCAATGGATTGCTAAGTTTCTGGCTTGCTCCCTGTTGCGGCCGCAAATGCGCGTCTTGGTTAGCTAGTCGCTGTGGGCATGACATGTGGGGGACACGTGATAGGGTGATCGTTGACAGATCCTTGACACCACCTCACTGACAGCAACCCCTACAGTCTGGCTTCCGTCCCCTACACTCCACCGAAATCGCCCTACTCAAAATCACCAACGACCTGCTAACCGCCAAAGCTAATGGAAATTACTCAGTGCTACTACTCCTCGACCTCTCCGTGGCCTTCCACACAGTTGACCACCCCCTCCTCCTTAATAAACTACACTCCGTTGGCATCAGAGACTCCGCCCTCTCCTGGCTCTCCTCCTATCTATCCCAACGCTCCTTCAGCGTTACCTATAACGCTACCACCTCCCCCTTTCTGTTGGAGTCCCCCAAGGCTCTGTCCTCGGGCTCCTCCTCTTCTCCATCTACACCTCCTCCCTTGGCAAACTGATACACTCCCACGGCTTCAACTATCACCTCTATGCCCATGGTACACAAATCTACCTCTCCACCCCCCACCTCACCCCTTCAGTCTCCGCCCGTATCACCCACCTACTGAACGACATATCAGACTGGATGTCACTCCATTTTCTCAAATTGAACCTTTCCAAAACTGAGCTCCTGATTTTCCCCCCAGCCCGCGCCCCCCCCATCCTTTCCATCACAACCAACAACGCCACCATCAATCCCACCCTGCAAGCCAAAGTCCTAGGTGTCACTGTAGACTCCAATCTGTCTTTCCAACCCCATGTCCAATCGCTGGAAAACTCATGCAGGCTCCACCTCCGCAACATCTCCAAAATACGTTCGTTCCTAACCCCTGACACTACTAAACTACTCGTTCACTCCCTTATTATCTCACGTCTGGACTACTGCAACTCCCTCCTCACCGGCCTCCCTCATCACAGACTATCCCCGGTTCAGTCTATCCTGAACTCAGCGACCACACTCATCCACCTCACCAACCGCTCCACATCTGCCACCCCCCTCTGTCATTCCCTCCACTGACCACTCAGTGTCCTCCACCCCTCTCTGCCAATCCCTCCACTGGCCTCCACTCAGTGTCCTCCACCCCCCTCTGTCATTCCCTCCACTGGCCTCCACTTAGTGGCCTCCACCCCCTCTGTCATTCCCTCCACTGGCCTCCACTTAGTGTCCTCCACCCCCCTCTGTCATTCCCTCCACTGGCCTCCACTCAGTGTCCTCCACCCCCCTCTGTCATTCCCTCCACTGGCCTCCACTCAGTGTCCTCCACCCCCCTCTGTCATTTCCTCCACTGGCCTCCACTTAGTGTCCTCCACCCCCCTCTGTCATTCCCTCCACTGGCCTCCACTCAGTGTCCTCCACCCCCCTCTGTCATTCCCTTCACTGGCCTCCACTCAGTGTCCTCCACCCCCCTCTGTCATTCCCTCCACTGGCCTCCACTCAGTGTCCTCCACCCCTCTCTGCCAATCCCTCCACTGGCCTCCACTCAGTGTCCTCCACCCCCCTCTGTCATTCCCTCCACTGGCCTCCACTCAGTGTCCTCCACCCCCCTCTGTCATTCCCTCCACTGGCCTCCACTCAGTGTCCTCCACCCCCCTCTGTCATTCCCTCCACTGGCTCCCAATTGCCCAACGCATAAAATTCAAACTACTAACACTGACATACAAAGCCATTCATAACTCCGCCCCAAACTACCTCACTGACCTGATACCCAAATATCACCCAACCCGTAATCTTTGCTCCTCAAAAGACCTCCTACTTTCTAGCTCCCTGGTCTCCACCTCCCACTCCCGACTGCAGGACTTCTCCAGTACTTTCCCCATCCTCTGGAACTCACTACTCCAATCCATCAGACTGTCAACGACCCTCCTCACCTTTAGGTGCACCCTGAAAACCCATCCCGTCAGAGAAGCCTACCCCACCCTCACCTAACAGCCGATCTCCTCCACTCCTCCTACCACTCCATCCCCCACAGCAACTTCCTCCTGTACCTCTACCCCTCCCTCCTAGATTGTAAGCTCAAAAGAGCAGGGCCCTCGCACCCCTCGTGTATTGTATTGTTACTGTATTGTCTCATGTTCTGTCCCCCACTATAATGTACAGCGCTGAGCAAACCTTCTGCCGCCATATAAATCCTGTATAATAATAATAATTCCTATCAATCCCCGCCCCCGAGGGGCATACAATCTAAGGTCCTAACTCACATTCATACGTACACATACTAGGGAACACTTAGGAGACAATTCACCTCCCAGCATGTCTTTGTAGTGTAGAAGGAAACTGGAGTACCCGGAGGAAACCTACGCAAGCACAGGGAGAACATGCAAACCCCATGCAGGTGGTGCCATGGTCGGGATTTGAACCAACAACCCGAGTACTGCCAGGTGGAAGTGCTAACCACTCAGCCACTGTGCTGCCCCGTGCTGTATATATCTCAGCATCTACTTCTCAGTGTTGGTTTCCTCCTCATTGCCGGCCATCATTTGGGCCTCAGAATGGCTCCGGTATTCCCTCCTAGGAAGGACATTCAGGCCGATCTCCCACCATGTTCCTCTGATGTGTCCGAGACAGAATAACAGGAGAGACACCAGGTATGTATGGGAGAGGGGTGAAAAGCTGGGAGGGGATATGTATGAGGGAGGGGTGAGAAGCTGGGAGGGATGTGTATGGGGGAGGGGTGAGATGTTGGGGAGGACTGTGTATGGGGGAGGGGTGAGAAGCTGGGAGGGGATATGTATGGGGGAGGGGTCAGAAGCTGGGAGGGATGTGAATGGGGGGAGAGGGGAGAAGATGGGGATTAATGTATATGGGGGAGGGGTGAGAAGTTAGGGAGGGATGTGTATGGGTTAGGGGTGAAAAGCTGGGGAGGGATGAGAAGCTAGGAGGGGATAAGTATGGGGTAGGGGAGAGAAACTGGGAAGGATGCGAATGGTGGAGGGGTGAGAAGTTGCGGAGGGCTTTTGTGACGGGAGTCACTTTGGGTGCGGGGCCCATGGAACAGCTCACTTTGGAGAGGTGGGGAGATCCCTGTCTCAGCTCCCCATATCCCTCTTATGTGTAAGTCACCCTGTGCCTGTTAGGGGTGCAGGGTGAGATGTCCTGATATTGTGTAAACATGTATAGGTGGGGTGGGGGGTTGTTCATTGTTTAATGCCATGTGGTTGCATCCCATTGTTCTATTGTCTGTCTGGCTTAGGAGCAAACTATTATGGGATGTATGTGTTTGTGTGTATTAGCTTAGTGGGGGGCGGGTCTCCAGCAGCCCTCCCTCCTGATGGGACTGTCTGCTGGTGTGAAGTTTTAATACCTGTGTGTCTTTTGTTACTAAATGTAGATTGCCCCACCCTGTGTCATTATGCAGGGAGGGGGAACTGTCCCGAGTGTATATACTGTATATTGTATCTGTGTTCAAATAAAGTAGTCTACCTCCTGGTTTACTTCAGGACTGGTGTCTAGTCTTGCATGGTCGGCTGTGGTGTCTGTGGTTGGTGTTCGGAGGGGGAAGCAGCATTCTAACGGAAGTACTCAAGCGCAGTCTGGGGTCAGTTCCGTTACAGCTGTGTATATGGTAGGGGCAAGAAGCTCAGGAAGATATGTATGGGGGAGGGGTGAGAAGCTGGGGAGAGATGTGTATGGGGGAGGGGTGAGAAGCTCAGAAGGGATGTGTATGGGGGAGGGGTGAGAAGCTGGGCAGTGAAATATATGGGAAGTGGTGAAACGTTGGGAGAGGATATGTATGAGGGAGGTTTGAGAAGCTTGGGGGGTGTGCATAGGGGAGGGATGTGTATGGGGGAGGTTTGAGAAGCTGGGGGAGATGTGTATGGGGGAGGGGTGAGAAGCTGGGGAGGGTTGTGTATGGGGGAGGGGTGAGAAGCTGGGGAGGGATGTGTATGGGGGAGGGGTGAGAAGCTGGGGAGGGATGTGTATGGGGAGGGGTGAGAAGCTGGGGAGGGATGTGTATGGGGGAGGGGTGAGAAGCTGGGGAGGGATGTGTATGGGGGAGGGGTGAGAAGCTGGGGAGGGATGTGTATGGGGGAGGGGTGAGAAGCTGGGGAGGGATGTGTATGGGGGAGGGGTGAGAAGCTGGGGAGGGATGTGTATGGGGAAAGGGTGAGAAGCTGGGGAGGGATGTGTATGGGGGAGGGGTGAGAAGCTGAGGAGGGATGTGTATGGGGGAGGGGTGAGAAGCTGGGGAGGGATGTGTATGGGGAAAGGGTGAGAAGCTGGGGAGGGATGTGTATGGGGGAGGGGTGAGAAGCTGAGGAGGGATGTGTATGGGGGAGGGGTGAGAAGCTGGGGAGGGATGTGTATGGGGAAAGGGTGAGAAGCTGGGGAGGGATGTGTATGGGGGAGGGGTGAGAAGCTGGGGAGGGATGTGTATGGGGGAGGGGTGAGAAGCTGAGGAGGGATGTGTATGGGGGAGGGGTGAGAAGCTGGGGAGGGATGTGTATGGGGGAGGGGTGAGAAGCTGGGGAGGGATGTGTATGGAGGAGGGGTGAGAAGCTGGGGAGGGATGTGTATGGGGGAGGGGTGAGAAGCTGAGGAGGGATGTGTATGGGGGAGGGGTGAGAAGCTGAGGAGGGATGTGTATGGGGAGGGATGAGAAGCTAGGGAGGGATGTGTATGGGGGAGGGGTGAGAAGCTGGGGAGGGATGTGTATGGGGGAGGGTGAGAAGCAGGGGAGGGATGTGTATGGGGAGGGGTGAGAAGCAGGGGAGGAATGTGTATGGGGAGGGGTGAGAAGCTGGGGAGGGATGTGTATGGGGGAGGGGTGAGAAGCTGAGGAGGGATGTGTATGGGGGAGGGGTGAGAAGCTGGGGAGGGATGTGTATGGGGGAGGGGTGAGAAGCTGGGGAGGGATGTGTATGGAGGAGGGGTGAGAAGCTGGGGAGGGATGTGTATGGGGGAGGGGTGAGAAGCTGAGGAGGGATGTGTATGGGGGAGGGGTGAGAAGCTGAGGAGGGATGTGTATGGGGAGGGATGAGAAGCTAGGGAGGGATGTGTATGGGGGAGGGGTGAGAAGCTGGGGAGGGATGTGTATGGGGGAGGGTGAGAAGCAGGGGAGGGATGTGTATGGGGAGGGGTGAGAAGCAGGGGAGGAATGTGTATGGGGAGGGGTGAGAAGCTGGGGAGGGGTGAGAAGTCGGGGACATATATGTATGGGGAGGGGTGAGAAGCCTGGGACGGGTATGTATGTGGGAGGGGTGAGAAGCCGTGGACGGGTATGTATGGGGGAGGGGTGTGAAGCCGTGGACGGGTATGTATGGGGGAGGGGTGTGAAGCCGGGGACTGGTATGTATGGGTGTTCTGTCTCTCCAATCTAAGCATTGATAGTGTGATCTCTGTAACTTACAGTTGTGATGAGATGGTGATAACTTCATCCTCAGTTGGATACCACAGTCAGTGACTCCATCGATAAGACATCTTGTAGATCTTGTGAAGTTTCTTCCATAAACTGAGAGAATCTTACAACAATGAACATTCGATCGGTCAAAAGATCATAATGTTTCTGCTTCTTGCCATGAGGCTAGAACTGCAATGCATTTCTGGGAAAGGGGGAGGGGCTATCTATACAACATTAAACCAAATAAACTTTAGTTCAAGTCCAATATAAATAATGAAGATTCTTTCCGGGAACATCTGCAAAACAAGAGGGAAGGGAAGAACAAAGGAAAACAATGCAAACATTCAGCATAATACTTGCAGATGTTGGTGTGGAAAGTCCAGGCTGAGACATGGAAATCCATATTCAGAGGAGAAGGCAGCAACATGCACCTTCCTTCTTACCTCCCTGTAATTCAGGTGGATGACTTGTCTTCCTCTTTGGTTCCTTTATAGGCCTGAAGTAAAGGTGTGCAGAACCTTCTTTCATGACTCTAACTTCTACCTTGCGTACCTTTCCATCGTTACTTGGCATAGTCTTTGTAATCAGAGCCATGGGCCAATGGTTACCATGGGAATCTGTCTCCTTCAAAACAACTACGTCTCCCACTTGTAGATTGGGTTTGCTAGTTTGCCATTTATTACGACTTTGAAGGGTAGAAAGGTACTCCATCTTCCAGCGATTCCAGAACACATTAACAAGATGTTGAACCCGTCACCATTGATGCTTGTAAATGTTGGGGTAATCAAGTTCCTCTGTGGGAATAGTGGCTACCCCAGTTTTTTGGGTAAGAAGAGTGGCTGGAGTGAGCAACACTGGGAACTCGGGATCTGAGGACACAGGGACCAATGGCCTTGCATTGATTATAGCGGACACTTCTGCAAGAAGAGTGACTAAGATTTCATGAGTAAATTGAGAAGTTTTCTGGTCCAGTAGCATAGAGTCCAGGATCTTTCTTGCAACTCCAATCATGCGTTCCCAAGAGCCTCCCATGTGAGGAATGAGGTGGGTTGAGTTCCCATTTACACTTATTGCCACTCAAGAAGATCTCTATCTTTTCTGCTCCTGTAAAATGAGTCCCACAGTCAGATCTCAGGGACTTTACAGGTCCTCGTACAGAAACAAATCTTCTGAAAGCATTAATGATACAAGAAGAGTCCATTGATTCTATCACATCAATGTGCACTGCACCAATGCTCAAGCAAGTGAACAGCACAGCCCATCGCTTATTGTTAGCAACTCCGCCACGAGTTCTGCGTGTAACAACAGTCCAGGGGCCACATATGTCCATGCCAACATTAGTAAATGGTGGTTCAGTGCTTAATCAGTCAGCTGGCAACTCTGCCATTTGTTGTTGTAGGTGCTTCCTGTGATGGGAGTGACTTTGGGTGGGGGCCCATGGAACACAGCTCATGTTTGGGGGGTGGGGAGACCCCTGTCTCAGCTCCCCATATCCCTGCTATGTGTAAGTCACCCTGTGCCTGTTAGGGGTACAGAGTGGAATGTCCTAGTATTGTGTAGACATGTATAGGTGGGGTGTGGGGGGTTGTTCATTGTTTACTGCCATGTGGTGTATTCCATTGTTCTATTGTGTGTCTGGCTTGGGAGCAAACTATTATGGGATGTATGTGTTTGTGTATTGGCTTGGTGGGGATGTGTCTTCTGATGTGTCTCTGGTTTCTAGATGTGGTTTGCCCCGCCCTGTGTCCATATGCAGGGAGGTGGGTTGTTCCCTTGAATGTTTATATCTTGTGTCTGTGTTAAAATAAAGCAGTCTATTTCCTGGTTTTACTTCGAGTGGTATCTAGGGGCGGGGTTGTGGGCGGCTTTGTATGCTGTGGTTAGTATTTAGAATTTTATAGGTTGGGTTACTGGAAGCCAGTGGAGGGATTGGCACAGAGGGGTGGAGGCCAGTGGAGGGATTGGCAGAGAGGGGCGGAGGATGCTGAGCTGAGGTCAGGGAGGGGATTGGCAGAGAGGGGCGGAGGTCAGGGAGGGGATTGGCAGAGAGGGGCGGAGGTCAGTGAAGGGATTGGCTGAGGGGCGGAGGATGTTGAGTGGAGGTCTGTGGGGTCTGGGTTTATATGGAGGAGGTAGGTGCGTATGGGGAAGGTAGGTTATCTGTGGGATCTGTTTATGTTTTAGGGAGGTAGGTGATCTGGGTGTATGTTGTAGGTAGGTGATCTGGGTGTATGTTGTAGGTAGGTGATCTGGGTGTATGATGTAGGTAGATGATCTGGGTGTATGTATGGGAGAGGTAGGTGATATGTGGGATCTGGGTATATGTTGTAGGTAGGTGATCTGGGTGTATGTTGTAGGTAGATGATCTGGGTGTATGTATGGGAGAGGTAGGTGATATGTGGGATCTGGGTATATATAGGGGAGGTCGGTGATCTCTGGGATTTGGATGTATAAGGAGAGGTAGGTGATATATGGGATTTGTGTATGTATGGGGTAGGTAGGTGATCTGTGTGATCTGTCTGTATATGGGGTAGGTAGGTGGTCTGTGGGATCTGGGTGTATATGGGGGAGGTAGGTGATCTGGATGTATATGGGGGAGGTAGCTGATCTGAGGGATCTGGGTTTATATGGGGAGGTAGGTGACCTGTGTGATCTGTCTGTATATGGGGGAGGTAGGGGATCTGAGTGCACATGGGGGATGTAGATGATCTATGGGAACTGGGAGTGTATGGGGGAGGTAAGTGATCAGCAGGATCTTTGTGTATATGGGGGAGGTAGGTGATCTGTGGCATCTGCATGTATATGGGGCAGGAAGGTGATCTGTGGGATATGTGAGTGCAGGGGAGGTAGGTGATCTGTGGGATCTGGGTGTATATGGGAAAGGTAGGTGATCTTTGGAATATGGGGGAGGTAGGTGATCTGTGGGATCAGGGTATAAAGGTGAAACTCAAAAAATTAGAATCTGGTGCATTCATTCATTAATTTCGGTGCAGCAACTTAAAAGGTGAAACTAATATATGAGACTCATTCCATGCAAAGCAAGATAGTTCAAGCCGTGATTTGTCATCATTGTGATGATTATGGCTTACAGCTCATGAAAACCCCAAATCCACAATCTCAGAAAATGAGAATATTCCATGCAATCAATAAAACACGGATTGTACATAGAACAATATCGCACCTCTGAAAAGTAGAAGCATGCATATGTACTCAGTACTTGGTTTGGGCCCCTTTTGCAGCAATTACTGCCTCAATGCGGCGTGGCATGGAAGCTATCAGCCTGTGGCACTGCTGAGGTGTTATGGAAGACCAGGATGCTTCAATAGCGGCCTTCAGCTCTTCTGCATTGTTCGGTCTCATGTCTCTCATCTTTCTCTTGGAAATGCCCCATAGATTCTCTATGGGGTTCAGGTCATGCGAGTTTGCTGGCCAATCAAGCACAGTAATCCCACGGTCATTGAACCAAGTTTTGTTGCTTTTGGCAGTGTGGGCGGTGCTGCTGGAAAATGAAGTCAGCATCTGAGCTGACTCCACTGAGCAACAGACCAGGTCTGTTTTTCTTTAGCCCAGGTAAGACGCTTCTGTCATTGTTTGTTGTTCAGGAGTGGCTTGACAAGAGGAATACGACATTTGAAGTTCATGTCCAGGATCCGTCTGTGTGTGGTGGCTCTTGATGCACTGACTCTAGCCTCAGTCCACTCCTTGTGAAAGTCCCCAACACTTTTGAATGGCCTTTTCCTGCCAATCCTCTCCAGGCTGTGGTCATACCTGCTGCTTGTGCACCTTTTTCTTCCCCACTTTTCCCTTCCACATAACTTTCTATTAATGTGCTTTGATACAGCACTTTGGGAACATCCAACTTCTTCTGCAATTACCTTTTTGAGGCTTTCCCTCCTTATGGAGGGTGTCAGTGATGGTGTCTTTCCCATGATTGTGATTTTTACTGAACCAGACTGAGAGACCATTTAAAGGCTCAGGAACCCTTTGCAGGTGTTATGGCTTAATTATCTGATTAGAGTGGGACACTTTGAGCCGAGAATATTCCATCTTTTCACAATATTCTTATTTTCTGAGATTGTGGATTTGGGGTTATCATGAGCTGTAAGCCATAATCATCACAATGATGACAAATCACGGCTTGAACTATCTTGCTTTGCATGGAATGAGTCTATCTCATATATTAGTTTCACCTTTTCAGTTGCTGCCCTGAAATAAATGAAATTTTTCACCATATTCTAATTTTTCGAGTTTCAACTGTATACTCCACAATTCTCCCATGTGGACACCTCGTAAGTGGTTCTCCAGTATAGACTCCCAGTTTGGGGAACTCATTTAGAAGAAGCCGTCAGCTAGAATCAAACTCACTACTCTACAGTATGGTGAAGACCAAGGAGGCCTAGCAATACCAAATGTTAGACTTTATTTTATAGTTGCCCAACTTCAACATCTTACCAGGTGGGACTTAGTAAACACATTAGATCCCATCCATCGGTTTCTACTTCCATCAGATACAGATTTCACATCACTCTCACACTTGTTATTGGGCTTCAGATGGCACCAGTGGTAAAGGCATGATCTCTCATATATTTATTCCAGTCTTTTGACTCTAAGAGAGAGTGGTGGGAGGTGATTGTGACCTCCATACCTCTCATCTCTCTGTCCTCTTCACAGAAACTCAGTCATTTCTTTTGCATAGATCATTCAGGACTCCAGCTCAATTGTTCAGCTAGGACAGGAGGGATTTCCCCTTAATACCCCAATTGTAGTGTTGATGTCAGGGATTTGATACACATGTTTTGGAGATGTCCAAAATTATTCAAAAAGTGGAACGATATGACCAGTATTATAATGTTGGTGTTCAATATTCCTCGGGTGTGCCTCTTGGTCTCTTTACTTTATGGAAGAAGACAGTACAGTAACAATACAGTTCAGTACAAGAGGGATTAGAGGGCCCTGCTCCTTGGAGCTTACAATCTAGGAGAGAGGGGATAGTGGTACAAGAGGTAATTAGCTGTGGGGGATGGAGTGGTTGGGGGAGTAGGGGATTCCAGTAGTTAGCTGGGGTCGGGGTAGGCTTCCCTGAAGAGATGAGTTTTTAGAGTGCGCCTAAAAGTGAGCAGAGGAGGCGATAGCTTGGGGTAGGGAGTTCCAGAGGATGGGTGAAGCCTGTGAGAAATCCTGGAGATGAGCATGGGAGGAGGAGACAAGGGAGCTAGAGAGTAGGAGGTCTTGCGAGGAGTGGAGAGTACGGTTTGGGTGGTATTTAGAGACAAGGTCGGTGATGTAGTTGAGGGCAGTGTTATGAACGGCTTTATACGTCAGTGTTAGTGTTTTCAATTTTATCCGCTGGGCAATTGGAAGCCAGTGGAGGGATTGGCAGAGAGGGATGGAGGATACTGAGTGGAGGCCAGTGGAGGGATTGGCAGAGAGGTGGCTGATACAGAACGGTTAGTAAGGTGAATGAGTCTGGCAGCAACATTCATGATGAACTGGAGTGGAGATAGTCTGTGATGAGGTCGGCCAGTGAGGAGGGAGTTACAATAGTCAAGTCGTGATATAATAAGGGAGTGAATGCGTTGCTTAGTGGTTTACAAGGTTAGGAACGGGCGTATCTTGGAGATGTTGCGGAGGTGAAGTCTACATGAGTTTGTCAGTGATTAGACCTGGGGCTGAAAGGACAGATTGGAGTCTAGGATGACACCTAGTACCCTGGCATGAGGGGTGGGACTGAAAATTACTAAGATCTTCTCTGAAGCTCACCTTACCACCTGCCCCTTGACCCTGTCCCTACACAACTCCTACGATCGCCCTCCTCCTCCATCCTACGCTCCCTCACCCACATCTTTAATCTTTCCCTCTCTACTGGCACATTGCCCTCCCCTCTGAAGAATGTGCACATCACTCCCATACTTTAAAAACCCTCCCTGTATCCCTCTGACCTAAACAACCTAAGACCCATCTTCCTGCTGCCATTTACATCCCAACTCCTTGAACGCTTAGTCTATAATCACCTGAGTTCCCACCTCACCGACAACAACCTCCTTGATCCCCTACAATCTGTCTTCTGTCCCCTACACTCCACTGAAACCGCCCTACTCAAACTCACCAATGACCTGCTAACCGCCAAAGCCAATGGCCACTACTCAGTGCTACTACTCCTCAACCTCTCTGCAGCTTTCGACACGGTCAACCACCCCCTCCTCCTCAAAAAACTATACTCTTTTGGCCTCAGAGACTCCGCTCTCTCCTGGCTCTCTTCCTATCTATCACAACGCTCCTTCAGTGTTACCTATAATGCTGCCACCTTCCCCTCTCTGTTGGGGTCCCTCAAGGTTCTGTCCTCGGGCCCCTTCTCTTCTCCATCTACGCCTCCTCCCTTGGGTAACTAATACACTTTCACGGCTTCAACTACCATCTCTATGACGATGACACTTAAATCTATCTCTCTACCCCCCGTCTCACCCCTCCAGTCTCCGCCCGAATCACTAGCCTTCTGAACAACATATCAGACTGGACATATCAGACTCCAATTCCTCAAATTAAACCTTGCCAAAACTGAGCTCCTAGTTTTCCCCCCAGCCCGTGCCCCCCCTGACCTCTTCATCACGACCAACAACATCACCATCAGTCCCACCCCGCAAGCCAGAGTATTGGGTGTCATTCTAGACTCCAATCTGTCTTTCCAGCCCCAGGTCCAATCGCTGACAAATTCATACAGACTCCACCTCTGCAACATCTCCAAAATACGCACGTTCCTAACTCCAGAAACTACAAAGCAAATCATTCACTCCCTTATTATATCACGACTTGACTACTGTAACTCCCTCCTCACCGGCCTACCCCAACACAGGCTATCCCCACTTCAGTCTATCCTGAATTCTGCACCCAGACTCATCCACCGTGTACTGTCTCCCATTATAATGTACAGCGCTGAGCAAACTGTTGGTGCTATATAAATACTGTATAATAATAATAATAATAGTGTTCTTGATCTTGATGGAAAAGTCGGGAGGGGGGGGCACGGGTTGGGGGGAATACTAGAAGCTCAGTTTTGGAAAGGTTGAGTTTGAGGAAGTTGAGTGACATCCAGTCCGATATGTCACTTAGTAGGCTGGTGATGCGATTGGAGACTGAGGGGGTGAGGTGGGGGGTAGAGAGATTTGTGTGTCATCGGCATAGAGATGGTAGTTGAAGCCGTGGGAGTTTATCAATTGGCCAAGGGAGGAGGTGTAGATGGAGAAGAGGAGGGGTCCGAGGACAGAACCTTGAGGAACCCCGACAGAGAGAGGGAGTGAAGGGGATGTGGCAGCATTATAGGTAACACTGAAGGAGCGCTGTGATAGATAGGAGGAGAGCCAGGAGAGAGCGGAGTCTCTGAGACCAACTACATTGGAGACCCATACTTGGGGTATGATCCGGGAGACACAGGCCTCATTGATCGGTGTCAGCTATCTATGTATGTACTGGGGGAGTTACTTGCCATGTACAGCTGAATTGTTCTAGGCTGTTTCTTCTTTTCTCTGTTCATTTGTTTATAAAAGGTAAAAGTGACACCAAAGACAAAGCAAGTTATTGTTCTGTATGATCTGTAACAGTGCCACACTGCCTATACGTGAGAATGTATGACTCCATTGTCTGGGCTGAATGTTGGGAATACTGTGCGCACTTAGAAACTTTATTAATAAAATCTATTTGATTAAAAAATACTGTAGATAATGCTGTACATATTCTTTCTATTCATAAGATATATTTAGTAATGAACATTAAAAATAGAAAGCAACTTTATGTAGCCCTTTATATAGAATTCTTTTTTCTTTCTCTACAGGTGCATTGATGAACCAGGTTTTAGGACATTTTGGTCTTCATGAATACAGCTGAGTCACATGGAAAATAAAACACATGGATGTCTTAATTGACTGAAAGTCTTTATTGCAGTTCAATGGAGGATTCACACGGGATACAAGTCATATCTGTGTTCTAAAAGTCATGGTTTGGATCCTCTTCCACATTGATCCAGCAGGAGAAAAGTAATTTCAGTGTTCTGGAAGTGACAATGGCTTTACAATAAAGTCCAACCCAAATATACATAAGAGGAGTCATTTCAAACTACTTGTTTGGAGATTTTACAATGGAGAGAAAATATATCACACACCAGAAGGCTTGCAAGGGAGAGAAGCCATATCAGTGTTTTGAATGTGGCAAAACTTTTATAAGCGAGAGATACCTTATAATACACCAAAGAGTTCACACTGGAGAGAAGCCATATCAGTGTTCTGAATGTGATAAAGCTTTTACACGGAAGTCACATCTTATCAGACACCAGATTGTTCACACTGGAGAAAAGTCATATCAGTGTTCTGAATGTGATAAAGCTTTTACTCTGAAGTCAAATCTTATCACACACCAGAGGATTCACACTGGAGAGAAGCCATATCAGTGTTCTGAATGTGATAAAGCTTTTACAGCGAAGTCAAGTCTTATCACACACCAGAGGATTCACACTGGAGAGAAGTCATATCAGTGTTCTGAATGTGATAAAGCTTTTACTCAGAAGTCAAATCTTCTTGAACACCAGAGGATTCACACTGGAGAGAAGCCATATCAGTGTTCTGAATGTGATAAAGCTTTTACAGCAAAGTCAAGTCTTATCACACACCAGAGGATTCACAATGGAGAAAAGCCATATCAGTGTTCTGAATGTGATAAAGCTTTTACACAGAAGTCAGATCTTATCACACACCAGAGGATTCACACTGGAGAGAAGCCATATCAGTGTTCTGAATGTGATAAAGCTTTTACACAGAAGTCAGATCTTATCACACACCAGAGGATTCACACTGGAGAAAAGCCATATCAGTGTTCTGAATGTGATAAAGCTTTTACTCTGAAGTCATATCTTATCAGACACCAGAGGATTCACACTGGAGAGAAGCCATTTTAATGCTCTCAATGTGACAAAACGTTTACAGTTAATGCCGGTCTAATCTATCACCGGAGGATTCACAAATTTCTGCATTGATTAAATTCTGGAATAAAAGGGATATTAAAGAAGTTTCAGGTGTCACAAGTTTGTTTCACATCCCCAATGTCATCCCACAAGCTAGAGAAGAAGGGAAAAGATAAAATGTTACTTTAAAAGACACAAACTAAAATCTGAGCAAACTGGAATGTAATGATTGGATGAACTGAGTTTAGTGCTTATGTCCATCAATACACAACTAGAAGGGATTTGAATATTTTATCTTTTGACTATCTTTTTAAGATAAGCATCAATAACTGAATAGCTTCCCTCATGATTCTCATCTTTATCTTTTTTTATGGAGCTTTGACTGAACATGTAATGCATTTTCATGATTCACCAACTGAGTTGTGTTTCCAAGCATTTTCTTCATTTCTGGATCCTGAGGTAATACATGACCAGCACTGCCTCAGTACCAGAGACTAGGATGGGGTCTATTGTCATCTTACCAAGTCTCTGAATCCTCAGTGGGAGAGTCCATTCCAGGTTCTTCTGACTATTGATACATCATCAGCCAGGCTTGAGGTCTCCAGCTAAGCCCACCTTGGCCACTCCTCCCATTACATGTTCCATCTCCTCTCCCATTATCAATGCCTGCTTTCCATATTTCATCTCTCATTATTATTATTATACAGGATTTATATAGCACCAACAGTTTGCTCAGCGCTTTACAATATAATGGGAGACAATACAGTTCAATACAAGAGGGATAGGAGGGCCTTGCTCCTCGGAGCTTACAATCTAGGAGGGAGGAGCTAGTGGTACAAAAGGTAGTAACTGCGGGGGATGGACTGGTAGGAAGAGTAGAAGATTCCATTATTAGCTGAGGGCAGGATATGCTTCCCTGAAGAGAGAGGTTTTCAGAGATCGCCTAAAAGTGAGCAGAATATGCAATAGTCTGATAAATTGGGGTAGAGAGTTCCAGAGGATGGGGGAAGCTCTGGAAACAAGCATGAGGGGAGGAGACAAGGGAGCAAGAGAGCAGGGGATCGTGCGAGAAACACAGAGGACAGTTTGGGTGATATTTGGAGACAATATTGGTGATGTAATTTGGGGCAGAGTTATAAATGGCTTTATATGTTATTGTTAATGTTTTGAATTTTATTCATTGGGCAATGGGAAGCCAGTGAAGGGATTGGCAGAGTGGGGTGGAGGACACTGAGTGGAGGCCAGTGTAGGGATTGGCAGAGAGGGGTGGAGGACACTAAGTGGAGGCCAGTGGAGGGATTGGCAGAGAGGGGTGTAGGCCAGTGGAGGGATTGGCAGAGAGGGGTTGAGAACACTGAATGGAGGCCAGTGGAGGGATTTGTGGAGTACACTGAATGGAGGCCAGTGGAGGGATTGACAGAGAGGGGTGTCTGATACAGAACGGTAAGTATGGTGGATGATGACAGCAGCATTCATGATAGACTGAAGAGGGAATAGCCTGCGATGAGGTTGGCCAATGAGGAGGGAGTTACAATAGTCAAGGCGAGATATAACAAGGGAGAGAATAAGTTGCTTAGTGGTTTCCGAGGTTAAGAACGGCCATATCTTGGAGATGTTGCGGAGGTGAAGTCTACAAGATTTGGACAGTGATTGGATTTGGGGCTGAAATGACAGATGGGAGTCTAGGATTACACCTAGTACCCTGGCATGAGGGGAGGGACTGATGATTGTGTTATTAATCTTGATGGAGAAGTCAGTGGAGGTGGCACAGGCTGGGGGGAATACTAAGAGCTCAGTTTTGGAAAGATTGAGTTTGAGGAAGTGGAGTGACATCCATGCCGATATGTCGCTTAGTAGGGTAGTAATGCAAGAGGAGACTGAAGGGGTGAGGTGTGGATGAGACTGAAGGGGTGAGGTGAAGAGGAGACTGAAGGGATGAGGTGAGGAGGAAAAAGATAGATTTGTGTGTCATCAGCATAGAGATGGTACTTAAAGCCATGGGTGTTTATCAAGTGACCAAGGGAGGAGGTGTAGATGGAGAAGAGTAGGGGTCCAAGGACAGAACCTTGAGGAACCCCTACAGAAATAGGGAGTGGAGAGGAGGAGACAGAGTTAAAGGTATTGCTGAAGGAGTACTGTGATAGGTAGGAGGAGAACTAGGAGAGAGCGGAGTCTTGGAGGCCAAGAGAGTGGAGTTTTTTGAGGAAGAGGGGATGGTCAACCGTATCAAAAGCTGCGGAGAGGTCATGTAGTAAGAGTAAGGAGTAGTGGCCATTGGTTTAGCAGGTAGTAGATCATTAGTGAGTTTTAGTAGGGCACTTTCAGTGGAATGTAGTGAGTGAAAGCCAGACTGTAAAGGGTCAAGAAGGTTGTTGTTGGTGAGTTAGGAGCTCAGGCGATTGTAGACTAAGCGTTCTAAGTGTTTAAAGGTAAACAAGAGCAGGGGGACGGGTCTTAAGTTGTTCAGGTTGGTGGGGTCCAGGGAGGGCTCAGACAACCTCAGACCCATCTCCCTGCTCCCATTTACATCTAAACTCCTCGAGCACCTCGTCTACACCCGCCTTTGCTCTCACCTCAACGACAACAACCTCCTCGATCCCCTACAGTCTGGCTTCCGTCCCCTACACTCCACCAAAACCGCCTTACTCAACGACCTTCTAACCGTCAAAGCTAATGGCCACTATTCAGTGCTCCTACTCCTTGACCTCTCTGCGGCCTTTGACACAGTTGACCACCCCCTCCTCCTCAAAATATTACACTCCCTCGGCCTCAGAGATTCTGCTCTCTCCTGGCTCTCATCCTACCTGTCACAACGCTCTTTCAGCGTTACCTATAATGCTACCACCTCCCCCTCACTCCCCCTCTCTGTTGGGGTCCCTCAAGGCTCTGTCCTTGGGCCCCTTCTCTTCTCCATCTACACCTCCTCTCTTGGCCAACTCATACACTCTCACGGCTTCAACTATCACCTCTATGCCGACGACACACAAATCTATCTCTCAACCCCCCACCTCACCCCTCGGTCTCTGCCCGAATCACACACCTACTGAGCGACATATCAGACTGAAAGTCACTCCACTTCCTTAAACTGAATCTCTCCAAAACCGAGTTTCTTGTCTTCCCCCCAGCCCCAACCCCACCCCCCACTGACTTCTCCATCACATCCAACAATGCCAATATCAAACCCGCCCTTCAGGCCAGAGTACTTGGTGTCATTCTGGACTCCAACCTATCCTTCCAGCCCCAAGTCCAATCTTTAACAAACTCGTGTAGACTCCACCTCTGCAACATC
This sequence comes from Staurois parvus, assembly GCF_062004578.1. Taxonomy (NCBI): domain Eukaryota; kingdom Metazoa; phylum Chordata; class Amphibia; order Anura; family Ranidae; genus Staurois; species Staurois parvus. The sequence goes on along the minus strand of NW_028318434.1, from coordinate 826,378 downwards.
GCCAAAATCCGCACGTTCCTAACCCCAGAAACCACTAAACAGCTCATCCACTCCCTCATCATATCACTACTCAACTACTGCAACTCCCTCCTCACTGGCCTGCCTCACCACAGGCTATCCCCGCTTCAGTCCATCCTGAATACGGCTGTCAGACTCATTCACCTTTCCAACCGCTCCGTTTCCGCCACCCCCCTCTGCCAATCCCTCCACTGGCCTCCATTCAGTGTCCTCCACCCCCCTCTGCCAATCCCTCCACTGGCTTCCGATTGCGCAACAGATCAAATTTAAAATCCTAACACTGACGTACAAAGCTGTCCATCATACTGGCCCGAACTACATCACCGACCTAATATCCAAGTACCGCCCAGCACGCACACTCCGCTCCTCACAAGACCTCCTTCTCTCTAGTTCCCTGGTCTCCTCCTCCCATGCCCGCCTCCAGGACTTCTCCAGGGTGTCACCCATCCTCTTGAACTCCCTTCCCCAACCCATCAGATTATCACCTACTCTCCTCTCCTTTAGGCGCACCCTGAAAACCCATCTCTTCAGGGAAGCCTACCCCCTGCTAACTTGACCGACCTCCTCCACTCTTCCTACCACTCCATCCCCCACAGCTATCTCCTCCTGTACCACTATCCCGTCCCTTCTAGATTGTAAGCTTGAAAGAGCAGGGCCCTCAATCCCCCTCATGTTTTGCATTGTATTGGTATTGTTCTGTCACATGTTCTGTCCCCCTTTGTAATGTACAGCGCTGAGTGAACTATTGGTGCTTTATAAATACTGTAGTATAATAATAATATAATAATAATAAGTAAGGGAGTGATGTGCGCATGCTTTAGAGGGGAGGGGAAGGCACCAGTAGAGATGGAAAGATTGAAGATGTGAGGGAGCATAGGATGGAAGAAGAGTTGACCATAGTAGTTGTGAGGGGACAGGATCCAGGGGGCAGGTAGTGAGACGGGCTTCTGAGAAACCTTGTTTGGCAGCATGGAGGGAGGAATTGTATGTGAAGAAAGCAGATTTATATCGGGTGAATGCTTGGTGAGATTTGGTTTTACGCCACATTCGCTCCAGCACACGACTATGTCATTTAAGATCTCTGGTGTTGTCAGTCTGCCAAGGTTGTAACGGTCGGGGCCTGATGCTTCTTGTTGTTAGTGGAGCAAGTCTAATGCGGATATTTTTCTCGGTCTTCCAGATCTTGCTTTAACTTCCACTGTTCCTGATGACTGCCATTTCTTAATGACATTCCAAACAGAGGATATTGACATCTGAAAACGCTTTGCTATATCCTTATAGCCTTCTCCAGCTTTGTGAGCGTCAACTATTTTCAGTTTCAGTTTTCTAGACAACTGCTTAGAAGAACCCATGGTGCTGATTTAAAACCTTTGAGATTGACATCACCTGGTCTTCCCAGACGATGATTGAGAACAATCCATGACACTGGCAGGTCTCAGCTTGGCAAAGGGGGCAGTGCATGCTATAAATTCTGCAGGGTGCCCAAACTTTTGAAGATGACATTTTTTTGTTTTCTGTTATTTTGAAAGTGTAAATGATGGAAATAAAATCTAACTTTTGTTGACATATTATAAGAATGTCTAATCTGTAATTTGATGCCTTTTGGAGATTTTTCCATCTTTCCTTGGCTTCTTTATGCATATTAATACAAATTTTTAGCTGGGGTGCCCAAAATTTCCATCCCCACTGTATATAAACTATATATTAGATTGTTATTAATAAACACTGGCTGGATTTTATCATGAATAATTCACATATGAAAAAATAAGAGAAATCCTTATAAAGTACAGCAAAAAGATTTTCTGGATATATATGTGTGAATTTTTTTTTTTTAAATAAGAAATGAATAATAATTATGCATAATAGAAAAATATATAAAAAAATAAATAAAAATAAAAAATATAAATGAAATATAATCATAAAATTTTGAAAATGAAAAGATGAAAAAGAATCCAAAAATGAAATGGTGTCCAAAGTCTATGAATAATACCGGAGTATTCTATTCGTGTCCACAATAGTAATTGCTGTATATAAGGAACTGTAGAAATAAATCCTTGCTTGAATATTGACCCTTTTATGGGCTCACCTTCTTGTTAGCCTATTGCTGGGCTGACACAGCTTTTAAGAGGTTTGTATTGATGAGATCCTTTGGACCTCCCCTGGGTTTTCCTGGATTGGTCACTTCTAATGTGCTTGTATGGACATGATGATCTCTGCTTCCTTCTGATGCTGGATGTGGCTCCATCTCCCTATTTTTCTCCTCGTTAGTATAGTGGAAGAAAGAAGAGATATTTGGTGCCTTATCGTTTTAATAAAAAGATTTATTTAATGCCCTCTATATGACCTCACATGTCAATCATTTCAATGCGCTTTGTAATAGATAAAACCGCTAAATGCGGATGTGACAGGCTTCCTCCGTGTGTCTACACACACTCTCTATACCCGCCGTTACTGAAGTTGGGTTGCCGTGGTGACGTCAAAGCCCCTCCCCAACGCTTTGCGCCACAGGGTCACGTGGCTTCGTTCGGGGGATGTGATAGGACACTCACCGTGCCTGGGCTTCTTTTATAATAGCTTGGCGCCATTTTCTTGAAGTATGTATGGTCGCGGCCATCTTTTTGGGGCCAAACCTTTATAGCTATCATTATGGACAGCTGTATTGGTCAAATTGAGACAATGTTGCTAATTGTGATGTTGTTTGTGTGAAAACATGTAACTGTTATATCCACTGTTTAACAACCCTGTATACGTCGGCTATATAGACTGTGCATGTAATTGGCAACAGGGAAGTCGGTCACATTTACTTTTAACAATAAGGTTTAATACAAAATTATTAAAAAATGTATATACAAAAATAGAAAAAAAGAAAAAATACGTACATATATATATAATCAATTAAAAACAGTATTAAGTGCTTTATATTGACTCACAACTACTAGTTTTTTAGTTTTTAGGAATGATAGGATAGATACTTACCCAGGGGGGTCACCTTTTTGGTTTTGGGGGAAACATTTCACATGGTTTCTTTCCATTAATGACACCGACAAGGGGAGTCTCACTTCACTAACAATAGGAGAGCCAATCAAAGGCCAGTAACATTTCATGGTGTCTCAATGTATTGCAGAATGTTTAATCCCCATTGGTCCAATGGATTCCTAGTTCTTCCAGATGATATTGCTTCTTGTGTGGAAGAAGCACCCTAAAATGTCTTCCCTTCAATTCCACCCATAGCTGTACTTTAGGTGATGTTGCCCCTCCCCCATATCTGTAAGGGAAAGCCTCAATTTCTCCCAATCCTCCCCTGGCCTTCCAGTGAGAAGAAACATTTTCTCTGGAGTGGAGATGTTTTATGCAGTGAGCCCTTCATAGACGGGATGGGGAATCTAAGTAATCTAAGATAAGTAAGATGAACCGGTGTACTGGAGTCATGGATCAGATAACCAATGACACCATTGATGGTATAGCAGAGCTGACAGCAGAAGTGGCTCCATCACCTATGGCGCCCTAATGTGCGTGTTTTTGTAGGTGTGTGTGGGGGGAGGGGGGCTCTAACATTTTTGCATTATTAAAAAAATGTGTCTCTTTCTATGCTTAAAACTTTATTTATTTTGTCCATAACTTGTATTGCTATCATGTAGGGGACCAATAGCCTCCTATATGATGGCATATAGGTGACAGGTTCTCTTTATGGAGACCCATGGGGTATATTAGACTGTAGATGTCTCCTGTCTACTCCATTGCAGATGATGGAACACAGACCACCTTCCATCAGCTGCTTCCCCCGGCACTGATCCCGGAGATTGACAGCTCCAGTCCAGGAAGTGATGTCATCCACGTCATGCATGTCACTTCTTGGTCTGTGTACAGGAGGTCCACTGAGCTCCCGCCACCCTTCCCAGTGACACCCACCATGACAGGACCATGCTCTGATGTCCGGTGGCGGGGTCAGGGCACATTGCAGCAATGTTCATGGAAGTAACAGGCGGATTCACAGCCATTTGTATCACTTCCACATGAAATCAGACTTTACTAAAGTCCACACACTCCCGGCTGTACAGTGGTGGGGAATGTTCAAAAAATAACAAATCTGCAGCATTGTTAAAAATCCAAATCCCCAGCAAGTGGCTGCAGGTTCATTTTTTACCACCCCCCTATCCTGGCACCCTAAGATGGTTGCCTAAGCCTCCTTAAGGTGGTCATTGTGGTGTCCTCATACTGGGGAGGAGTAGCGGAATGTGTTTTGGGTGTAATTCCACATCTCCCCATGGCGTGTGCCAGAAAAAGCTCATTAAATTACATTTTGTTTTTCATTTTCCAATAACTTATGGCAAAAACTGTAAATGTTCCATGGACACAACATGCCTCTCAGCATATACCTTGGGATGTATCCTTCCCATAAAGGGGACATTTGGGGATGTTTGTAAGGTCCGGGCATTTTACTGCCTCAAGAAATGTGATCGGCAGTCAGAAAGTAACAGCGACGTAAAAGCTGCATAAATTCCATTCTATATCCCATAGTTTGTAGACGCCATAACTTCACACAAACCAATCAATATCCACGGATTCAGCTATGCTTCTACCAAAGACACGGAGCAGAATACACGTTGTACTACATGTATGAAGAAATCTGATTTTATGGTTATGCTTTATAACAAAGTAGAAGATATCATTTAATCCAATCTGAAAATCAGTGTTGCTCTCTCTCATACACGCCGTATTCATGTACATATATACATATAAAATATACAATAAAAGTCCTTATAATTGGAACAGTTCATTTAAATATTGTGCTAGAATAAATGTGTTTGATATAGAATGTGCTCCAGAAAGACTGCAGTGCTCCCCCGTGAAATCTGCACCTCCACCTATGGATAAGGATGGCCGCTCACCTCATAGTATGGACCTATAAACTAATATAGGTCAACCAAGCAAAAGGATTCCATCAAAAATATCATTTGTATTAAAAAATAAACCCCCAGTGCTGATCAAATACCACCAAAGAAAGCTCTATTTGTGTGCAAAATGATATCAATTTAATTTGTGTGCAGTGTTGCATGACCGCACAATTGCCAGTGCTGAATGGCAAAAAATACCCCGGTCATGAAGGGGGTAAAACTTTCCGGAGCTGAAGTAGAAATAAATAAATCTTGCTGTCATCGTACAGTTTGGTTTCATTTTCTTGTGACATTTCTTGGACTGCAGTTCTTCTGAGCTCCACGAGGTGGTGATCACACAATTACAGAGACAGGAAATCTCTATGGAAGACAGGAAGTGATGTCGGGCAAAGACAGGAAGTGATGTCGGGCACAGACAGGAAGTGATGTCGGGCACAGTGTTAGAAATCAAAATTATGATTCAGCACTTATATTGATGTCAAGCTTGCAAATTATTTGGTTTTTATGATTAATCATAATTAATATTAATATGTTTGAATAGACGCCTGAAGCCAATAGTATTACAATTCTTCAATTATAGCTGAGACCAAAAGATATATAAGTTAAGCTGAGACAGTAAATATGGGTAAGTTAGCTAGACCAGCTAAACCAGCTGAAGACTATATTTAGGCATAGCTGGTTAGAAGTCTCTAGTATATGTCAAGGGTATTAGGAGGACTCATTATAGATTTACTATTACATTATGTATTTTTATAGTATCTGTGTGTATTTAGTATACATTTCTAATATTGATACATATATAGATTAGTGATTATACATTGATATGTTGAAAAGATATGTTCTTAAGCTATATTATTCTTTAAATATGAATAGCTGAGGTTACATCATCGGCTTACAATATTATGTACATCAGCATCCATGTGTTCCTGTCCATCAAAAACATTATGTGAGTGTCGTCCCCTCCCTTCTATGCCATACAAGGTATTACGAATCTCTCGTTATGACACACTCATTCTGCATAAAAAGGTCCATAAGGGACAGAGGAGGGGAGACACTCACACGCTAACACTGACACTTTGACATACACGCACACACACGTATGAGAAGCTGGAACAGGTGCTTACTGAAGACAAGATCATCATTTCCGTCTATTTCTGGTTTCTTCCCAAAAAGACATGAGAAGGACAAGGAGAACATGAAGGACAGAACGGCACATGGCCGGACTTCAATAACTAAAAATGGTGACTTTTTCTTTAAACTTCAGCTCGATATTTCTACAGTAGTTTTATCTACATGGAACTGTTCATGATACGCTTTACATTGTTATTTTACACCATTGTGTGATAGAATAAAATCACACTTTATTTTTTATTTCAACGGCTCTTTCATTCATAATCGCCTCAAGACACTAAAAGAAGTATTATATGTGTCTAAAATCCAACATTTTGGTGAGCCAGCCTCCGCCGAAGTTTTTTCTCCGGTTTTCCATTCCTTGATAAGGGGGAGAACGCACAATTCTGTGATTGTCAAGTCTGGGAAAAGCGCGGTGAAAAGAACCTAGCAGAAAAGGCGATTAAACAGACGTGGACGAGAGGTCCAGTGACTGAGCCGGGTCAAACGAGAAAATCTTTTGATTTCGGTGAGTAACAATTATGGAATTTATTGATGACTTAGTTAATGAAAGCAAGCTAGAGTTTAAAGATGTTTCTTTATATCCTGAAGACGGTCAGCTATGGCACTATATGTATAATGAATGTTTACAGGCCAATATTCAGATAGATAAATCTAGATTTACTGTGCACAGACAGCGTAAAAAGATATCTAACATCTTAAATTTAGTAAGAATATGCAACAAAATGTTGAATTTTGAATGTTGATTTATCTGTTAAAAAAGCTTGTACATTAAAACAGACAGAATGTAGTACTGTACAGAATACAGAAATACATGAAAATTTGTCTCAAGATGCTCTTAGTTTCCCAAACTGTGAAATTTTTTGTAATTACATAGAGAATCTTGAGGAACAAATTGACTAAAAGACAAATCTTTTGTTAAGACTGCAGAATGACAGTAAACAGGTTGCCATGATAAACACAGATGACAAACAGAGTGATTCAAGATCAGAGCCACGGCTGTCCGATATCTCTGAAAGTTTGGATATTGACTCCGATGACGAAACACAAAGTAAACATAAAGAATTGTTATGTAAAACTGCAAAACTTAAGTTGCAAATACATTATATGTGTCTTCAAGATGGCGACGGAGCAACATGCCATCAGAGAGCTCCGTCGCCCCACTGCCTAATCTGCTGCCATCCGGGCGGCAACGGACACTACGAGGGCCCCGACACACCTGCGGCCCCTAGTGAAGCATCCGGGAGGGGTCCCGAGCAGTTTTGCCCCCTCCGAAATCGCGGCCTACTACAACCGGCGAAACCGCGGCCTCGATTAATTCGCGGGGCGACTTGCGACACCGTCGCCGACTCACGGCGCCGCCGCTCCATCCCTCGGCTCCTGCCCTCTGACACACAGCGGGGTGGTCCTCCCCAGGCGGCCCCTGACCCTCTCCACCATCTCCAGGGCCACAGCAGCCTGACGCAAGGCGACAACAACCACCCCACCAAAGATCTGCCTAGCAAGGACCACCAAGCTGACAGCAGTCCAGGACCACCCCAGGATTCCTGCACGGCGGCGCCACCAGAACGGGTAAGCTGCCACCACCGATCCCCACCGACCTGCCAGCCTCCGCAGGGCCCTCCTCACTAGCCCTGTGTCCATCCCTGACCACCAGGAACCAGCTCAGGCCCACTGATCGCTGCTCTGCTGCCCAGCCCATACATCGGTTCTGGGCCCACCCCTGGACACCCTGCACCCAGCTACCGGGCACCCAGCTACCACCCCTGGACACCCAGCTACCGGGCACCCAGCTACCACCCCTGGACACCCAGCACCCAGCTACCGGGCACCCAGCTATCACCTCTGGACACCCAACACCCGGACCACCCAGCGAATCGAGACGTTGCCGCACCCCTGGCTCCCGCACCGCGCCTCCCTGCTCCCCTCCGGGGTCCACGCAGCCGGGCACCTACCACCACACAGCCCTGAGCCCTATCCTATCTGATGGAGTCAAGCCTGCCACGCGGCCCTCAGCACCCTGGTCCTAACTCACTCTACCTCCAGACATCGATCCACACCACCTCTTGACGATGACCCTTCAACACCTCCGGACGCTGCGCCCTTCAGCGCCTTCTGCGCCTCCCGACACCGAGCCCTCAGCACCTGACGTCCGGCCTCAACATCTCCAGTCACCGAGCCGCCAGCATCACCAGACGCCGTGCCTACCAACACCCCCAGACATCGCACCCTACGACCCCTCCACTCGCCGATCCACCGGACCCACTGAAGACCCCTCGGGCGCCAGCATACTGCACCCACAGATTGCAGCCAGCCTGCTGCTGCCCTTTACTCCCACTCTCCCCCTACAGAAGGACTCTAGTGCACTCCTCCATGGTGATACAGACTCTCCACATCACCTCGCCCTGACCTGTATCCCTTCACCTCCCCTGACCCGAACAGCACTGCACTCACCCCAGCATGCCACCCGCACTTCTCCTCGTTTTCCTCTCCTCCATCCCAAAAATCGCCTCCCTCTACCCGCCCACCCCCCCAAAACAGCTCTACATTGCCCCTTCACTTCTGCCCTCTCCCCACTACGGCACTCACCACCTCCTCCTCCTGGTACTCCACTCCCCCGTCGACCCACGTGCCACCACTACCAGACCCACACGCTCCTGCACCTCCCATTCCCATGCCACCCTCCTCACCCTTCTCCTATCCGCTGGGGACATATCCCCGAACCCTGGCCCCCCACCACCTCACCCCCCCTCCAGGAACCCCCCCTCCAGGGACCCCCCTGCTCCCGCCAGCAGCCGCAACCCCCTCAACCTCATACCTGTGCACCTCCTCCCCGTATCCATCCCCCCTCTCTCGGTTGCACTTCTGAACGCCCGTTCGGTCTGCAACAAACTAACTGCCATCCATGACCTCTTTATCTCCCGCTCCCTCAACCTCCTAGCCATCACCAAAACCTGTGTACAGGCCACTGACTCTACCTCCCCTGCGGCACTCTCCCATGGAGGTCTCGTCTGGTCCCATTCACCAAGACTGAGCAGACACAAAGGTGGTGGTGTCGGCCTGCTCTTATCACCGCTGAGCACCTTCCAAGTCCTCCCTAACCCCCCCTCCCTAACCTTCTCCTTCTTTGAGGCTCACTGCATCCGGCTCTTCTCACCCACCCCCCTAAATATCGCAGTGATCTACAGGCCAACCGGATCCATAGCCCGCTTCCCTTCTTCCTCTTCTCTGAGCTACCGACCATCATCCTCGGGGACTACAACATCCCCATCAACGAAAACACCCCAGCTACCTCCCAACTCCTCCACCTAACCTCCTCCTTCGCGCTCACACAATACACTCAATCCTCCACCCACATCAATGGGAACACCCTGGACCTCGTCTTCTCCCACCTCTGTACCCTTAACCACTTCACTAACACCCCCTTCCCTCTCTCCGACCACACCTCCTCACGTTCACCTCCCCTTCCCCTAACTCCCCCCCCCCAGTGCGCCAAACCATCACCAGCCGCAACCTCCGCAACCTGCACCCGGCCCCCCTCCACTCGGCTGCCGACCGCTTACACGACAGCATCCTTCCGCTGTCATGTCCTGACCTAGCCACCACCGCGTACAACGACTCACTATCAGCTACCCTAGACTCTCTGGCACCCCTAACCACAAGCAACATCAAACCCAGACCGCTCCAACCATGGCAGAACGACCATACTAAATGCCTCAAACATCGCAGTCGTGCGTTGGAGAGACTATGGCGCAAAACCAGGTCCCCTCATGCATTCTCCCTCTACAAATCTGCCTTCCTCACCTACACCTCCTCCCTCCACGTCGCCAAGCAGGCCTACTTCGTTAACCTGATCAAAACCCTCTCCACCTGCCCTCGCCGACTCTTCTCCACCTTCAACTCCCTGCTCTCTCCCCCCCCTCCTCCACTCAGTACCTCACTTACCGCCCACGAGATTGCCACTCATCTCCACAACAAGATTGATGCAATCCGCAAGGACATAGTCAACTTGCAATCTACCTCCCCATCTAGCCTCCCCCCTTCCATCACCCCCTCATCTCTCCCCTCCTCTGACCTCGCAACGGCACTGCCCCCACCACACCCAAGGCCCTGCCTACCGTAACCCCCTCATCACTGCACTCCTTCAGCCCTACTACCACTGAGGAAGTCACCAGAGTCTTCTCAGAAGCCCGCCTCACTACCTGCCCCCTGGACCCTATCCCCTCTCAACTCCTCCGGTCACCCCCCTCTTCCCTCATCCGCTCCCTTACCCACATCTTAAATCTCTCCCTCTCTACTGGCGTCTTCCCCTCCCCCCTAAAACATGCGCACATCACCCCCATACTCAAAAAGCCCTCCCTGGACCCCACTGACCTCAACAACCTCAGACCAATTTCCCTGCTGCCACTCACTTCCAAGCTCCTTAAGCGCTTGGTCTACAATCGCCTAAGCGCCCACCTAACTGACAGCAACCTCCTTGACCCACTACAGTCCGGCTTCCATCCCCTATACTCCACCGAAACTGCCCTCCTCAAAATCACCAACGATCTACTAACCGCCAAAGCCAAAGGCGACTACTCTGTCCTCCTTCTCCAAGACCTCTCCGCGGCCTTTGACACAGTCGACCACCCCCTCCTCCTTAATAAACTACTCTCCCTTGGCATCAGAGACACCGCTCTCTCTTGGTTCTCGTCCTATCTATCCCAACGCTCCTTCAGCGTTTCCTACAACGGTGCCACCTCCCCTTCCCTCCCCCTCTCTGTTGGGGTCCCCCAGGGCTCTGTCCTTGGACCCCTTCTCTTCTCCATCTACACCTCCTCCCTTGGCAAACTCATACACTCCCACGGCTTCAACTACCACCTCTACGCTGATGATACTCAAATCTACCTATCCACCACTCACCTCACCCCCACATTCTCCGCCCGCATCACTCACCTCCTAAACGACATCTCTGACTGGATGTCGCTCCATTTCCTCAAGCTCAACCTCTCCAAAACTGAGCTTCTCATCTTTCCCCCTTCCCGCGCCCCCCCCCATCCTTTCCATCACTACCAACAACATCACCATCAATCCCGCCCAGCAAGCCAAGGTCCTTGGCGTCATTCTGGACTCAAACCTTTCCTTTCAACCTCATGTCAAATCACTTACAAACACATGCAGGCTCCACCTCCGGAACATCGCCAAAGATACGCTGCTTCCTTACCCCAGACACCACTAAACTACTCGTTCACTCCCTGATTATCTCACGCCTTGACTACTGCAACTCCCTCCTCACCGGCCTACCCCAGTGCAAACTCCCCGCTTCAGACCATCCTGAACTCAGCTGCCAGACTCATCCACCTCACCAGCCGCTCCACCTCTGCCACCCCCCTCTGCCTCTCCCTCCACTGGCTCCCCATTGCCCAACGCATTAAATTCAAACTGCTCACTCTGACCTATAAGGCCATTCACAACACTGCCCCTAACTACCTCACCGACCTGATTCCCAGGTACCACCCTACCCGTACCCTTCGCTCTTCACAGGACCTCCTTCTATCTTGCTCCCTGGTCTCCTCCTCCCACGCATGACTACAAGACTTCTCCAGGTCCTCCCCCATCCTTTGGAACTCACTACCCCAATCCATCAGACTGTCACCTTCCCTCCTCGCCTTCAGGCGCACCCTGAAAACCCACCTCTTCAGGGAAGCCTACCCCACCCTCACCTAACAGCCGCTGCCCTTCCCTCCTCCTACCACTCCATCCCCCACAGCCATTTCCTCCTGTACCTCTACCCCCTCCCTCCTAGATTGTAAGCTCGAAAGAGTAGGGCCCTCTTACCCCTTGTGTGCTGTCTGTTGTTACTGTACTGTTTCATGTATTGTCCCCCCCTCTATTGTACAGCGCTGAGCAAACCCTTTGGCGCTATATAAACTCGATAAAATAAATAAATAATCAATTAATGAAAGTTTTAAAAGACATCCCTGCTTATGATTCAGATAAAGATATCTACAGCAACATGGAAATGTATGAAATGAATGTCAAATGCCATCAGCTTCCAAATCATGAAATAAATTATTTATTTCCGTTATGGCTACCAACTAAATTTATGTCTCAAATTAAAAATTCTGTTATTAACGATAAATATCAGAAAAAAAATAGTGACGCGACAGACAGACTGCGACAATTACTGTTATGTTCAACAGGTGAAGACGTACCTACTGTAGAAATACTAGACTTACTTCAGACTACTGCTGACGAAGACCGTTTTGAGTTTAAAAATACGTTTTCCAAAGCATATAAAATTATATTTGGAGTAGAAAATGAAGAAGACTCAGCTATGATCAAAGCTTTTGTAAAGAAATTCAAGTATCTTGATCCAGTAACCGTTGTCATAGCAGAGGAAAAACAAAATCTGAATGACATAGTAAGTTTCATTGACAAAATCTGGAGAAAATTGAAAAATAGCAATCTCACTTACGAGGTAGCTGTGATTCAAAGTGACAAAAATAGTCAGACAGCAGCCATGCCAGGTACCACAAGTCCCAGTAAGAATGACAACGACAGATGCAAGCAAGTGAGTCATAAAGAGTATACCACATGCTTTCACTGTCATAAACAAGGTCATATCAGACGGCATTGTTGGAAGTTTAAACTTGACTCACAAATAAAGAAAATGGAAATAAAAAGTGAAAAAGCAGCTTTTGTACAACCTGCTGTGTTGTGTAATGATAAAAGTTTAACTGAATTGCCTTATGCCTCAACAGTTAAACAGATTCATACTTTGACTAGAAACAACTGTTCTGACAACATGGTGAGAAGGGTTGTCACTGACACAAATGGTTTATTACCAGTTCCAAAAATAGAATCACATCCACATTCATCCCCGATATCGTTAGAATTTGTAGCTCCAATTGTATTGGATGACAATGGAAGACCATTTGTACAAGGATTATTAAATGGTAAAAAGATTAAATTTCTGATTGACAGCGGATCTGAGATTAGTCTTACCAGAGAAAACGTACCTGTGAAACCAAATTCACCCATGTGTAATATAAAAGGTTTTAATAATACAGGTCATTCCACTGCTAGACAGGTGTCTAATGTAACATTTGAAGTACCTGGGCTAGTGAAAACTAACATTGATATTTGGTATAGTAATGCCACCGAGAATATTCTTGGCATTGATTTTATCAAGAAGCAGAAGTGGATTATTGATATTATGACCAAAGTTATTTGGAGGAATCCATCTAGGCCCAAATCAATGTTAATGGATCCTTCTATATACAGTGATGTTGGTTTCAACTCTAAAATGTCTACAGCACAAAGATGGCCTGATACCGATGGTAATTGTGTTTTAAAGGAATTGGTACAACGTTTTCCAAGTTTGTGGTCAAAGTTTAAAAATGACATAGGAACATTGAAAGATACAGAATTGAATATTGAGGGAAAAGATCCTATACCCCTTAATCAGTATGAGTTACCACAAGAATCAATAGGACCACTTTCTGCCATTATTCAAGAGTTTGTACAACTTGGCATTTTAAAGAAAACACAATCAGTGGTAAAAAAAACTGTATTTGGCCTATCAAAAATGCTGACAATTCATATTCTTTGTCAGTTGACTTCAGGACACTGAAGAAACATATCACAAATAACAAAGCGGTTGTTCCTGATCATTCTAATATCAAGTTACATTTAAAGGCCGAATCCAAAGTGTTTTCTGTTTTGGAAATCGATAACAGTCATTTTTCGATCCCCTTAGCTAAAAGTTGTCAATACAAGTTAGCTTTCAAGTTTCAGAAAGAGACCTATGCATTCACTCGATTAGTAGCTGGTTTAGACATCAGTGATGGTGTAGTCCATGAATCCATAGCAAAAATTCTATCAACATTTTCAAGGCCAGAATGCATTTTTCAGCATGTAAATACAATTATGCTGAGTACGCAGAATGTTAACGAACATATTACTCTTTTGTCTGAGTTATTTATGTTGTTACAGGATGCAGGCCTAAAATTAAACCCGGAAAGAGTTCAGCTGATGAAAAGTCAGGTGAAATGCTTTCACATGCAGATTAGTCAAGGAAAGAGACAATTATTGCAGGAAACAGTCAGAGCTATCACTGCCTTTCCAGTTCCTACAACTCATAAAGCATTGCAACAATTTTTGAAAAACATAAATCATTGCAAAGAGTTTATACATGGTTTCGCAGAGAAAGTTAAGCCATTACATCATCTTTTGAAGAGTAAAAATAACTTAGTTGACCAATGGGGTCCAAATGAGAATAATGCTTTAAAAGTGTTTGAAAAAGGATTTGCAGAATGCGCCAGCATTAGGTACAATTGAGGTTTGTTCCAATGCTCCTTTTGTTGTGAAAACTCATGTATCTGATAATGCAATTTCAGTAACTTTGTCTCAATTAAAAGAAGGTAATGAGAGACTAATTAGTTACTTCTCCAGAGATTTATCACCATTGGAAAGAACTTTTACATCAGAGGCACAACAACTGTTGAGTTTCTTTTATGCAATCAAAGCTTCAGAAAGCACAGTGAAGTCACACAGTATCATATTACAGTCTCCTGACAGTTCACTAAGAAGAATTCTTGAGGAAGATACATTCAGAGAATGTGGTGAAAGATATCCTCAGTGGATAAGAGCACTGTTAGCCAAACACATTGTGATAGGTACAGCTGTATCAGACAAGTCTCTACCTCACATTCACAGCAACACATGTATTACTGAAGAACACTCTAACACCAGAATAATGACATCAGCACAGAAAACAGCTACGCATATTTCTAATATTATAGGGATGAGAACAAAGGCATAAACCTTTGTCATCTCTGGGGTGATACAAAACCTTTCTTTGTTTAGTAAAACGGGGTTTTGCGGTCATGACCTATGATGAAATATTGCGTCCTGTCATACCTAAATATCACACTACTTTTGTATTCTAGTTTAGGTACTTTTAGACAGGATTAGGACAGTATTTTGATTGATATATAGAAGTTTTCTGTAAAAGGAAATAGGAAGTAATGATACTTCACAATATGTGTTTCAAACTCATACACTGATTGTTCCATAATCTTTCATATTTGTTGAAAAAAGGTGTAAGAATAATGTAATGTTTGTGCCAAAGTAATGATACTGCATTTCTTTACAGAAATGGCATCTAAAATCAAATATGAAGCGTAACAATCTCCTACAAGCCAACGTGAAGGAATTTGGACGTTAAAGAAGAGATCTTCATATGGGAAGAAGATTGAACAAGAGCTCAATACTTCACACTTGTGACTGATTTATCACGTTCAACAAAAATGTTTCTACTTTACAGAACTTAAAGAAGATATTTTATAGACATTGCATGAAGAAAAGATTCATCAAGAGGAAATCTATTTATTATTAGTGATAACATCATTTATTATTGAAAATATTGTTATAGATCACATATACATTTTAATGATCCTTTTATTCCGATACTTACATCCATATTGGGATTATATTAATATTATTATTATTATTTTTTATTTTTTACATATTCATATACAGAATATTTTTTGGTTAAAACTTCATAGAGTTATTCCAGTTATTATAATATCTTTTGTCAAAAGATTTAAGAAATATATTACTCTTATAGGAGTAATAGAAACTTATGACACATTTTAGAATGGAAAGTATATTTCCGGAGAGTTAAAATATTATACAAATATGGAAATATACTACATTAATTATTATTACATCATTTAATTATTATTTTTATTATTATTATTATTATTATTACTATTATCATATATCAATTAACATTATGATTACGAATTTTTAGGAAGAGAAACTGAAGATAAGGTATAGAGTTCTGAAGGAAAGTTATTTTTGATTGGTCCAGTTATGAAGAATATGTACGATCATTTGGTATAAGACGGTGTGTATGGGCCATGAATGAAGTGTGCATTGATTGATCATTAATTTTAGACTAATCATAATAAGGGGGATATGTTAAATCTAAATTATGATTCGGCACTTATATTGATGGCAAGCTTGCAAAATATTTGGTTTTTATGATTAGTCATAATTAATATTAATATGTGTAAGTGGTCTTTGACAAATGGTAGTATTTACTATTCTTCAATTATAGCTGAGACCAAAAGATATACAAGTTAGGTTGAGTATACTATATTTAGGCATAGGAGTATCTGGTAGTTATGTCGAGGTTATTAGAAGTGACTTACTATTACATTATGTATTTTAATAGTATCTGTGTGTATTTAGTATACGTCTCTAACATTGATACATATATAGTTTAGTGATTATACATTGATATGTTCTTAAGCTATATTATTCTTTACGTCATTAGCTTATAATATTATTTACATCAGCATTCATATGTTCCTGTCCATCAAACATCATATGTATAGCATCCCTTCCTTATATGAAATGGCTTTGCTAAGCAGTAATAATTTCCATAGAAGGTATTAAGATCACTAACTATGACGTACATTTGCCTCTTAAAAGACCATGAGACATCGGACAAGAGAGACTCTCTCACACACACACACTTACACGCTACATGACTCTTGCATACACACGTCTGAGAAGCTGCAACAGCTGCTAGATCATCATTTCCGTCTACTTCCGGCTTCTTTACAAAGTCTAGAAGGACAGCATTAAGGACAAGGACATGAAGGACAGAACAGCCATGACAGATAATGGTGACTCTTTCTTTGAACTTTTGCTTGTCATTTTTACAGTAGTTTTATCTACATGGAACTGTTCATGATACGCTTTACATTGTCTATTTTACACCATTGTGTGATAGAATAAAATCACACTTCATTTTTTATTTCAATGGCTCTTTCATTCATAATCGCCTCAAGACACTAGAAGAAGTATTATATGTGTCTAAAAATCCAACAACATATCAGAGTGTTTGGCTGTAAAGCATATGCCCACATTCCAAGTCAGAAACGCTCCAAGTTGGAGAACAAAGCCATAGAAGGCATTCTGGTTGGCTACAGTGAGCAGAGGAAGGGATATAGAATCCTTTGTCCAAAGACCAACAAGGTCACAGTAAGCTGCAGTGTTTATTTTGATGAAAGTGAAGCACCAGATAATACAATTCTTGAAAAATGTGGAGAGGATTTACGCGCTGAATCGGCAAGAGACACTGACCCATGCGAAGCAGGACAAGAGCCAGAACAAGAAGAAGTGGAACTTACAATCAACGAGCCAATAGAACCCACTGAACAACAAGAAATCAGAAGATCCTCTCGAATGACAAAAGGGATACCACCCCGCAGGTTATCATACGCTGCTAAAACACATCAAACACGGGAGCCAACATCCTGGGAAGACATAGAAACTTTGCCGAGAAGGGAAGCCGATCAGTGGAGAAAAGCAGCTGAAGAAGAAATGAAATCACTTCAAGAAAATAAAACTTGGTCACTAACAGAACTCCCTCCTGGTCACAAAACCATTGGAAGCAAATGGACTTTTAAAGTGAAATATGATACAGAAGGAAACATCCATAGATACAAAGCAAGATTAGTTGCCAAGGGATTTATTTATTTATTCTGTATATCTTTTGTTTTTATCTTGTGTTCTGTGTTTATAAGACTTTTCTATCTGTAGTAAAATATATTTTTTAAACAGTTGGTTACATAAAAGTTAGTTTTATTGTTTCTTACTTTTTATTAGTTATTTTGGCTCCTCCCTGATATCTCTGTAAGGTAATACAATGCAGGATTGGGTATTAGGGGACATTTCTCGGGGCTGCAGTTCCTCTGAACTCCACAAGATGGTGATCTCATTTCTGCTAACCAGACAGGACTTCTCTATGGAATGCAGACAGGAAGTGATGTCAGGAACAGACAGGAAGTGATGTCAGGAACAGACAGGAAATGATGTCAGGAACAGACAGGAAGTGATGTGGAATAAAGACAGACTGTGCCATGCGGTGTGAAGGAGATCGGAGACATTGCAGAAAGTAGCAGCAGAGGAGGTAATAAGATGTTGTGTTCTATTTACACCCAGTAACCCCCCGTCATGTCCGTCCTCTTCCTCCATAGTCATGTGACGTCTTTTATTTCCAGCAGATGATACACATCAAAATTTAGAAGGACACAAGGACCTCTACAAGTAAGTCATGATGGAGGACCACCAGAGAGGACACAAGGACCTCTACAAGGACTTCATAATGGAGGACCACCAGAGAGGACAGAAGGACCTCTACAAGGACGTCATGATGGAGGACCACCAGAGAGGACACAAGGACCTCTACAAGGACGTCATGATGGACAATCAGCCGCCCCTCACATCACCGGGTAAGAGGAGACTTTATTGTAAAGGAGAGAGCAGTACGGAGGATCCACCTAGATCCCCCATCATCTGATAAACACATAGAAACAATGGATTCAGTCAGTGTGTGTGTTTCCTACAGATGGATCCAGTCATGGGAACCCACCAGAGAGATGTCCCCGTCCTCTGTATTCCCGGGATTCCACACAGGAAGGTCACACCATCCCTCACCATCATCAGGTAGATGAGGAACAATCACTGATAGCATCATTAGGATCTGTAAATTATCTGCATTGTTACCATTGATGTCATTTTTATTATATATTCAGAGTGGAAACCTGAGAGATCCTGAAGTTGAAGTTAAAGAAGAGATAAAAGAGGAGGAGGATGGGGGGATGGAGGAGTCAGAGATTCCAGAAGGACACCAAGATCTGTACCAGGACACCATGGTGGAGTCATCCAGCTACAGGAATCTACCAGAGAGATGTCCCCGTCCTCTGTATTCCCGGGATTCCACACAGGAAGGTCACACCATCCCTCACCATCATCAGGTAGGTGGATCAAGTTATGGGAACCCACCAGAGAGATGTCCCCGTCCTCTGTATTCCCAGGATTCCACACAGGAAGGTCACACCATCCCTCACCATCCTCAGGTAGATGTGTATAAATTATAACTATTAGTGATTGTTCCTCAAGGGTGTTTGTTACATTGAATTTCTTTTTGAACGTTTAGAGTGGAATCCTCGGGGATGATAATATTGTTAAAGAAGAGTATAAAGAGGAGTATGGAGTGATGGAGGAGTTTTCAGAAGGACACAAGGATATGATGGAGCCACCTAATACCAGGAACCCACCAGAGAGATGTCCCCGTCCTCTGTATTCCTGGGATTCCACACAGGAAGGTCACACCATCCCTCACCATCATCAGGTAGATGGATCCAGTCATGGGAACCCACCAGAGAGATGTCCCCATCCACTGTATTCCTGGGATTCCACACAGGAAGGTCACACCATCCCTCACCATCATCAGGTAGATTATTATTATACAGGATTTATATAGCGGCAGAAGGTTTGCTCAGCGCTGTACATTATAGTGGGGACAGAACATGAGACAATACAGTAACAATACAATACACGAGGGGTGCGAGGGCCCTGATCCTTGGAGCTTACAATCTAGAAGGGAGGGGGTAGAGGTACAGGAGAAAGTGGCTGTGGGGGATGGAGTGGTAGGAGGAGTGGAGGAGATCGGCTGTTAGGTGAGGGTGGGGTAGGCTTCCCTGAAGAGATGGGTTTTCAGGGTGCGCCTGAAGGTAAGGAGGGTAGGTGACAGTCTGATGGATTGGGGTAGTGAGTTCCAGAGGATGGGGGAAGTCCTGGAGTTGGGAGTGGGAGGAGGAGACCAGGGAGCTAGAAAGTAGGAGGTCTTGTGAGGAGCGAAGAGTACGGGTTGGGTGGTATTTGGGTATCAGGTCGGTGAGGTAGTTTGGGGCGGAGTTATGAATGGCATTGTATGTCAATGTTAGGAGGTTGAATTTAATGAGTTGGGCAATCTGGAGCCAGTGGAGGGAATGACAGAGGGGGGTGGAGGACACTGAGTGGAGGGAATGACAGAGGGGGGTGGAGGACACTGAGTGGAGGGAATGACAGAGGGGGGTGGAGGACACTGAGTGGAGGGAATGACAGAGGGGGGTGGAGGACACTGAATGGAGGTCAGTGGAGGGAATGACAGAGGGGGGTGGAGGATACTGAATGGAGGCTAGTGGAGGGAATGACAGAGGGGAGTAGAGGACACTGAGTGGAGGCTAGTGGAGGGAATGACAGAGGGGGGTGGGGGACACTGAATGGAGGCCAGTGGAGGGATTGGCAGAGGGGGGTGGAGGACACTGAATGGAGGCCAGTGGAGGGATTGGCTGAGGGGGGTGGAGGACACTGAGTGGAGGCCAGTGGAGGGAATGGGAGAGAGGGGTGGAGGCCTTTGAAGGGATTGGCAGAGAGGGGGTGGAGGACACTGAATGGAGGCCAGTGGAGGGAATGACAAGGGGGTTTAGAGGACACTGAATGGGGGCCAGTGGAGGGAATGACAGAGAGGGGTGGAGGACACTGAGTGGAGGGAATGACAGAGGGGGGTGGCAGAGCGGTTGGTGAGGTGGATGAGTCTGGCCGCTGAGTTCAGGATAGACTGAAGCGGGAATAGTCGGTGCGGAGGGATGGCCGGTGCGGAGGGGAGGCCGGTGGTGCGGGAAGCTGGTGAGGAGGGAGGCCGGTGGTGCGGGATGGCCGGTGAGGAGGGATGGTAGGTGGTGCGGGAGGCCGGTGAGGGGGGAGGCCGGTGAGGAGGGATGGCCGGTGGTGCGGGAGGCCGGTGAGGAGGGGCTGGCCACTGAGTTCAGGATAGCCGGTGAGGAGGGATGGCCGGTGAGGAGGGATGGCCGGTGGTGCGGGAGGCCGGTGATGAGGGAGGCCGGTGAGGAGGCAGTTGCAGTAGTCCACACGTGAGATGATAATGGGGTAGATGATGACAATTATTGGTAGGTGGGATTTATACTCGGCATGTTTGTTACAATGAATGTTTTATTATATCTCTCAGAGTGGAATCCTCGGGGATGAGAATATTGATGGTAAAGAAGAGTATAAAGAGGAGGATGAGGAGGATGGAGTGATGGAGGAGTTTTCAGAAGGACACAAGGAGATGATGGAGCCACCTAATACCAGGAAGCCACCAGAGAGATGTCCCCGTCCTCTGTATTCCCGGGATTCCACACAGGAAGGTCACACCATCCCTCACCATTGCAAGGTTGGTGGGATGGAGCATCTAGAACATGGATTCATACAGACAATGTGTGGAGTTTCTGTGACCTTCTATCTTCCAGATGATATTTCCTCTCCTTCTCTTGATGTAGAGTGGAGATCCAATCGATATAGAATTTGAGGTGGAAGCAGAAGAAGAAGAGGCGTATGTGAGGGATGATCAGCAGTCTATGGAGGAGGATGGAATAACGGGGACATTTATAGAGGACACTCCTACAGAGATCAGCACAGGTGGGTCATGAACACCAAATCCATTCCTCCACCCATACTGCTCACTGATTGGTCCAGAGTAGGGCGGGGGCGGGGTGATATCAGCCTGTAATACATCAGAAGAAACAATGCCGTCCCGATTGATCCGGTAAACGTATCTGGATTATATCTGCGACTCACTTCAATAAAAGCGTGGATTGTAAACCTGAAATACTGGAACTCAGAAAAAATGGCGGCTGACTGGCGCATTACCGCCTACAAAGTGGTTCCTTCCATCCCATGCGGAGTCATGTGACCTACAAACCTTAAATGCCATGTTGTATGTATTAGATCACACGGGTCATAGAAAGGTTGTCATTCACATGGTGGACCTGTTGTAATCATAGAGGGGAGTGGAGGCCAGTGGAGGGAATGACAGAGGGGGGTGGAGGTCAGTGGAGGGATTGGCAGAGAGGGGTGGAGGCCAGTGGAGGGATTGGCAGAGGGGGATGGAGGGATTGGCAGAGAGGAGTGGAGGTCAGGGGAGGGATTGGCAGAGATGGGTGGAGGGATTGGCAGAGGGGGGTGGAGGACACTGAATGGAGGTCAGTGGAGGGATTGGCAGAGGGGGGTGCAGGACACTGAATGGAGGCCAGTGGAGGGATTGGCAGAGGGGGGTGGAGGTCAGTGGTGGGAATGAAAGAGGGGGGTGGAGGTCAGTGGAGGGATTGGCAGAGGGGGGTGGAGGACACTGAATGGAGGCCAGCGGAGGGATTGGCAGAGGGGGGTGCAGGACACTGAATGGATCCCCCCTTATGTATTATACATGGAGATCATATCCCCCTTATGTATTATACATGGAGATCATATCCCCCCTTATGTATTATACATGGAGATCATATCCCCCCTTATGTATTATACATGGAGATCATATCCCCCACTTATGTATTATACATGGAGATCATATCCCCCCTTATGTATTATACATGGAGATCATATCCCCCTTATGTATTATACATGGAGATCATATCCCCCCTTATGTATTATACATGGAGATCATATCCCCCACTTATGTATTATACATGGAGATCATATCCCCCCTTATGTATTATACATGGAAATCATATCCCCCCCCTTATGTATTATACATGGAGATCATATCCCCCCTTTATGTATTATATATGGAAATCATATCCCCCCTTTATGTATTATACATGGAAATCATATCCCCCCTTTATGTATTATACATGGAGATCATATCCCCCCTTTATGTATTATACATGGAGATCATATCCCCCCTTATGTATTATACATGGAGATCATATCCCCCCCCTTATGTATTATACATGGAGATCATATCCCCCCCCTTATGTATTATACATGGAGATCATATCCCCCCCTTATGTATTATACATGGAAATCATATCCCCCTTTATGTATTTTATACATGGAAATCATATCCCCTCTTTATGTATTATACATGGAAATCATATCCCCCCTTATGTATTATACATGGAGATCATATCCCCCCCCTTATGTATTATACATGGAGATCATATCCCCCCTTTATGTATTATACATGGAGATCATATCCCCCCTTATGTATTATACATGGAGATCATATCCCCCCTTATGTATTATACATGGAGATCATATCCCCCCTTATGTATTGTACATGGAGATCATATCCCCCCTTATGTATTGTACATGGAAATCATATCCCCCCTTATGTATTGTACATGGAAATCATATCCCCCCTTATGTATTTTATACATGGAAATCATATCCCCCCTTTATGTATTTTATACATGGAAATCATATCCCCTCTTTATGTATTATACATGGAGATCATATCCCCCCCTTATGTATTATACATGGAGATCATATCCCCCTTATGTATTATACATGGAGATCATACCCCCCCTTATGTATTACACATGGAGATCATATCCCCCCTCATGTATTATACATGGAGATCATACCCCCCCTTATGTATTACACATGGAGATCATATCCCCCCTTATGTATTACACATGGTGATCATATCCCCCCTTATGTATTATACATGGAGATCATATCCCCCCTTATGTATTATACATGGAGATCATATCCCCCCTTATGTATTGGGATTTTTAATATCAGACCCTATATTGTTTATTATTATTATTATTATACAGTATTTATAAAGCGCCAATAGTTCGCTCAGCGCTGTACATTACAAAGGGGGACAGAACATGTGACAGAACAATACAATACAATACAAAACATGAGGGGATCGAGGGCCCTGCTCTTTCGAGCTTACAATCTAGAAGGGAGGGGATGGTGGCACAGGAGGAGATAGCTGTGGGGGATGGAGTGGTAGGAAGAGTGGAGGAGGTCGGCAAGTTAGCAGGGGGTGGGGTAGGCTTCCCTGAAGAGGTGGGTTTTCAGGGTGCGCCTAAAGGAGAGAAGAGTAGGTGATAATCTGATGGGTTGGGGCAGGGAGTTCCAGAGGATGGGTGACACCCTGGAGAAGTCCTGGAGGCGGGCATGGGAGGAGGAGACCAGGGAACTAGAGAGAAGGAGGTCTTGTGAGGAGCGGAGTGTGCGTGATGGGCGGTACTTGGATATTAGGTCAGTGATGTAGTTCGGGGCAGTATGGTGGACAGCTTTGTACGTCAGTGTTAGGATTTTGAATTTGATCCGTTGCGCAATCGGAAGCTAGTGGAGGGATTGGCAGAGGGGGGTGGAGGCAAGTGGAGGGATTGGCAGAGGGGGGTGGAGGCAAGTGGAGGGATTGGCAGAGGGGGGTGGAGGCAAGTGGAGGGATTGGCAGAGGGGGGTGGAGGCAAGTGGAGGGATTGGCAGAGGGGGGTGGTGGAGACAGAGCGGTTAGAAAGGTGAATGAGTCTGGCAGCCGTATTCAGGATGGACTGAAGCGGGGATAGCCAGCGGTGAGGCAGGCCAGTGAGGAGGGAGTTGCAGTAGTCGAGTCGTGATATGATGAGGGAGTGGATGAGCTGTTTAGTGGTTTCTGGGGTTAGGAACGTGCGGATTTTGGTGATGTTGCGGAGGTGGAGTCTGCATGTTGCGGAGGTGGAGTCTGCATGTTGCGGAGGTGGAGTCTGCATGTTGCGGAGGTGGAGTCTGCACGAGTTTGTTAAAGATTGGACTTGGGGCTGGAAGGATAGGTTGGAGTCCAGAATGACACCAAGTACTCTGGCCTGCAGGGCGGGTTTGATGGTAGCGTTGTTGGATGTGACGGAGAAGTCAATGGGGGGTGGTGTCCGGGCTGGGGGGGAAGACAAGAAACTCGGTTTTGGAGAGGTTCAATTTAAGGAAGTGGAGCGACATCCAGTCTGATATGTCGCTCAGTAGGTGTGTGATTCAGGCGGAAACCGAGGGGGTGAGGTGGGGGGTTGAGAGATAGATTTGTGTGTCATCGGCATAGAGGTGGTAGTTGAAGCTGTGAGAGTGTATGAGTTGGCCAAGGGAGGAGGTGTAGATGGAGAAGAGAAGGGGCCCGAGGACAGAGCCTTGAGGGACCCCAACAGAGAGGGGGAGTGAGGGGGAGGTGGTAGCATTATAGGGAGCGCTGAAAGAGCATTGTGACAGGTAGGATGAGAGCCAGGAGAGAGCAGAATCTCTGAGGCCGAGGGAGTGTAGTTTTTTGAGGAGGAGGGGGTGGTGGACTGTGTCGAAGGCCGCAGAGAGGTCAAGGAGTAGGAGCACTGAATAATGGCCATTAGCTTTGGCGGTTAGAAGGTCGTTGGAGAGTTTGAGTAAGGCAGTTTCGGTGGAGTGTAGGGGACGGAAGCCGGACTGTAGGGGATCGAGGAGGTTGTTGTCGTTGAGGTGAGAGCATAGGCGGGTGTAGACTAGGCGCTCGAGGAGTTTAGATGTAAATGGGAGCAGGGAGATGGGTCTGAGGCTGTTCGGGTCATTGGGGTCCAGGGAGGGCTTTTTAAGTATGGGGATGATGTGTGCATGTTTCAGAGGGGAGGGGAAAGTGCTGGAGGAGAGGGAGAGATTAAAGATGTGGGTGAGGGAGCGTAGGATGGAGGGGGAGGGAGGTCGTAGGAGTTGTGAGGGGATAGGGTCGAGGGGGCAGGTGGTGAGGCGGGCATCAGAGAGGATCTTGGAGACTTCCTCGATGGTAGTAAGGTCAAAGGTGCGGAGTGTTGGGGGAGCTTCAGTATGAGGAATGTAGGGTGGGGTGGAAGTGGAGGTCAGAGCAGTGGTGGGGCCATGGGAGAGGGGTGATGAGGGGGTAGCTGAGTGAGGGTGAAGGGGGTTGGAGAGAGTTTGAGCAGCGATGAAGTCCCTGCGGGTTATGTTGAGGGAGAGGGGGGATGAGGGGGTAGCTGTGTGAGAGGGGACGGGTTGAGAGGGCGTGTGAGTTGCGGTAATGTCCTTGCGAATTGTGTCAATCTAGTTTTTGAAGTGATTGGCAATCTCAAGGGCAGTGAGTGAGGTGCTGGGTGGAGGTGGGGGTGGCGAGAGTAGAGAGTTAAAGGTGGAGAAGAGTCGGCGAGGATTGGAGGAGAGGGCCTTGATGAGGGTCAGGAAGTAGGCTTGTTTGGCTGCGTGGAGGGAGGAGGTGTAGGTGTGGAAGGGAGATTTGTAGCGGGTGAAGGCTTGTTGGGATTTGGTTTTGCACCATAGTCGCTCCAGGGCACGACTGTGTCGTTTGAGGGTTTTGGTGTGATCAGTCTGCCAGGGCTGGAGCGGTCGGGGTCTGATGTTGCGTGTGGTTAAAGGCGCTAGTGAGTCAAGGGCTGTTGAGAGCGCATTGTTGTAGGCAGTCATAGCCAAGTCGGGGCAGGACAGGGGGAGGATGCTGTCATGGAGTTGATCAGCTGCAGAGTGGAGGGAGGCAGGGTTAAGGTTGCGGAGGTTACGGCTGGTAGTAGTGTGACATTTGGAGGGGTAGGCGTTGGAGGACGAGGAGATAGAGAAGGTGATCAGGTTGTGGTCAGAGAGAGGGAAGGGGGTGTTCGTGAGGTTGTGGGGAGCGCAGCATAAATATATTAATAAGTAAGGGTCCCAACACTGAGCCTTGGTGTACCCCACTAATAACACTGACCCTTGGGGTACACCACTGACACCCCCAGACCATGCAGAGTATGAATCATTAACCACTACTCTCTGAATACGATCTTTCAGCCAGTTTTCATTTATATTCGGATTTTTCCAGCCCATAGACTTTACCTTACACATTAGCCGTGTGTGGGGAACCGTGTCCAAGTATACCACGTCCCCCGCCACCCCTCTGTCCGAGTATGCCACGTCCACCGCCACCCCTCTGTCCGAGTATGCCACGTCCACCGCCACCCCTCTGTCGGGGTATGCCACGTCCACCGCCACCCCTCTGTCCAAGTATACTACGTCCCCCGCCTCCCATCTGTCAGCTTCCACTGATTACAGAATACTAATATTGAGAGTCCTGACCCTTATACTATATAACTTGTACATTCCATACTCCTGACCCCTGCACTATATACTCCGTGTTGTACATTACATCCTCCTGACCCCTGCGCTATATACTCTATGTTATACATTACATCCTCCTGACCCCTGCGCTATATACTCCATGTTGTACATTACATACTCCTGACCCCTGCACTATATACTCCATGTTGTACATTACATACTCCTGACCCCTGCACTATATACTCCGTGTTGTACATTCCATCCCCCTGACCCCTGCACTATATACTCTGTGTTGTACGTTACATCCTCCTGACCCCTGCACTATATATGCCGTGTTGTACATTCCATCCTCCTGACCCCTGCACTATATACTCCATGTTGTACGTTACATACTCCTGACCCCTGCTCTCCCCCTCCCCCCACTGCTATATATACACATAATCTGGATACTCTTTTGTTCCCCCCATTTCCTCCCAGCTGGACATTTTATATTGGATGATGTGATTGGAGCACAGACTTTTACATGGTGATAATAATGTGATAACATCCTCCAATCAGAAAGTGATAATGAGGGAGGAGTCAATACCCCAATGAGGGTGGTCTTCAGGATGAGGGAGGAGTCAATACCCCAATGATGGTGGTCTTCAGGATGAGGGAGTAGTCAATACCCCAATGATGGTGGTCTTCAGGGTCAGGATGAGGGAGGAGCAAATACCCCAATGATGGTGGTCTTCAGGGTCAGGATGAGGGAGGAGCCAATATCCCAATGATGGTGGTCTTCAGGATGAGGGAGGAGTCAATATCCCAATGATGGTGGTCTTCAGGGTCAGGATGAGGGAGGAGCCAATACCCCAATGATGGTGGTCTTCAGGGTCAGGATGAGGGAAGAGTCAATACCCCAATGAGGGTGGTCTTCAGGATGGGGGAGGAGTCAATACCCCTGTAACAGAAGCGTAGGCAGAACAGAGCACACGGAGAAGATGGGGAACACACAAACTTTATTGAAGCAACAAATTGACAGACACTCAATAGGGAAATGGCAGGGAGCGTGATGTGTGCGCAAACCAGGGACTATTCCAGGCACGGGGGGGGGGTCTTCAGTGACAGGCAGGCAATCTCCCCCCCTCGACTTGGGGCCTCAGCTGAGCTCCCTCCGTGACTGGACAGCGGATTGGAGACTCGGGCAACAGGTGGCAACCTACCACTGGGCAGGGGATTCGGGCAACAGACGGCAACCTACCACTGGGCAGGGGCCTCAGACAACAGACGGCAACCTACCACTGGGCAGGAGACTCGGGCAACAGACGGCAATCTACCACTGGGCAGGAGACTCGGGCAACAGACGGCAATCTACCACTGGGCAGGGGTCTCGGGCAACAGACGGCAACCTACTACTGGGCAGGGGCTTCAGGCAACAGGCGGCAACCTACCACTGGGCAGGGGCCTCGGGGACTCAACGGGACTCTAGCTGTGGAGGCTGGCCACAGCACAGCTCCCACCCAGCTTTCTAGGGTCATTGGGTTCACAGGGACTCAACAGGTAGCGATGGCTCAAGCACTCAGGGGCACCACAGGTAGCTATACTCTGGGCATGCCACCAGGACATGGGTGATCAGTGCACACACAGCGGGGCGGTTCGGAACACGGGTGGTCGGTGCACACATCGGGGACAGTTCAGAACATGGGTGGTCAGTGCACACAGCAGGAACTGTTCAGGACACGGGTGGTCAGTGCACACAGCAGGAACAGTTCAGGACACGGGTGGTCAGTGCGCACAACAGGAACAGTTCAGGACATGGGTGGTCAGTGCGCACAACAGGAACAGTTCAGGACACGGGTGGTCAGTGCGCACAACAGGAACAGTTCAGGACACTCACGGTAAGCAGCTTGTAGACCCTCAGCGGCAGGCGGCTCCAGACAGGGACGACCAGCGGTCAGCGTTCCAGGGACAACCAGCGATCAGCAGCTCCC
Organism: Staurois parvus; assembly: GCF_062004578.1. Lineage (NCBI taxonomy): Eukaryota > Metazoa > Chordata > Amphibia > Anura > Ranidae > Staurois > Staurois parvus. The sequence goes on along the minus strand of NW_028318434.1, from coordinate 797,688 downwards.
AGGGCACTCAGCAGCAGACAGCCTCCAGGGACACGCAGCAATGGATAGTGTGCAGGGTCCCTCAGCCACAGCTCCCAGGGCACTCAGCATCAGGAAGGGTGCAAGGGTGCTCAGTAGACAGGCTTACAGACTGGCAGGGTCTCAGCTGTGGGGTCTGACCTTTGAGGAGAAGGCTCATGCAGAGCTGTGGAGACTCCCAACCCTGGGGTATTGTAGAGGGCTGCAGTCCTGACCTTTTGGGGGTCTGCAGAGTGCGCAGGGGGGATGGCTGGGGAGGCTCGGTCCCCCTCACCCGAGCCTCCCAACATCTTTCTGGGAGCAGGATGATTCTACCCACATGGCCAGGAACAAAAGGGAAGGCTGCTTCCTGTGTGGGTCTCTTGAAGATCATGTGGGACGCGGCTAAATTGCCTCGGCAACGGCTGGCCCAGCCCTGTCCATGGAAGCCCCACAGACCTAATGTACAAGGAGGAAGGGAGGGGTGGAGGGATATGGCGGGGGATGGGAGAGGCACTGGCAGTCTGTGACAACCCCAATGATGGTGGTCTTCAGGGTCAGGATCAGGGAGGAGTCAATACCCCAATGACGGTGGTCTTCAGGAGCAGGATGGGGGAGGAATCATTACCCCAATGATGGTGGTCTTCAGGGTCAGGATGGTGGAGAAGTCCATACCCCCATGACGGTGGTCTTCAGGATGAGGGAGGAGTCAATACCCCAATGATGGTGGTCTTCAGGGTCAGGATGAGGGAGGAGTCAATACACGAATGATAGTGGTCTTCAGGATGAGGGAGGAGTCAATACCCCAATGATGGTGGTCTTCAGGGTCAGGATGAGGGAGGAGTCAATACCCCAATGATGGTGGTCTTCAGGATGGGAGAGGAGTCAATACCCCAATGATGGTGGTCTTCAAGGTCAGGATGAGGGAGGAGTCAATACCCCAATGATGGTGGTCTTCAGGATGAGGGAGGAGTCAATACCCCAATGATGGTGGTTCTCAGGATGGGAGAGGAGTCAATACCCCAATGATGGTGGTCTTCAGGGTCAGGATGAGGGAGGAGTCAATACCCCAATGATGGTGGTCTTCAGGATGAGGGAGGACTCAATACCCCAATGATGGTGGTCTTCAGGATCAGTCCAGTCTTCATCTCTCGTCCTATAATCCCCTCATCACTGTCCCTCCTATAAAAGACAGTTCTGGTTGTTTCCTCACTCTCTGACTAAGGTCCATGAATAAAGAAATGACCTGGTAGGAGATCAGAGGAGCCATTTCCTAATTCCCTTGAGGGTGGAATTGTAAGCTCCTCAGAGACCAAGCTGCCTGATGTGGGTGGAGTCCTGGTTTGGGGGAACCAATCAGCTCCTGTCTAGTAATCCTCTTTGTCTTTGTATTTTAGTCCATGGCCGGGAGATGAGGAAAACCTCCGAGGATTGTCTCACTTTGTCTCCAGACTGGAAAGTAGAAGATGAGGACATCACACAGTATAGTCCAGGAGAAAACCCGGCTCCCTCCAATGTCCATCCGGCACCACCCAGTGTAGATGGACCATCGGATTCTTTATATCCTGAGGAACCTCAGACTGTGCGGGACCTGGCTGGCCTTCCAATAGGGAAGAGGTTCTCCTGTCCTGAGTGTGGGAAATGTTTCCAATATACAGTTGTGACCAAAATTATTCAACCCCCAATGCTGTAAAGGGGTTTAGGGACTATAGTGTACATTTGGAATTGTATTCAGAATCAAATCCTACAAGGACGTTGTAACTACCCAAATGCAACTAAAATGACATCAATTGTTTATGTAATACAGTAGTAAATGGTTCTTATGTGGTTTCTTCATTGCCACAATTATTCAACCCCTTAAAGACTACCACTCTGAAGAACAGAGGTTCATACAGGTGCTTTCCATCAGGTATTGAAAACACCTGTGGATGTCACCGAGCAGCAATCAAGCATAATAAGCACCAATTAGGCAGCTTTAAAATGACTGTGATACTCAGCTCCTTCTAGACATTTACTGGTGTGGTTACAAACATGGTGAAGGCAAGAGAATGGTCCAGGAAGACAAGAGAAGAGGTGATTTCTCTTCACAGGAAGGGCAATGGCTATAAGAAGATTGCAAAGATGTTAAACATACCAAGAGACACCTTAGGAAGCATCATTCGCAAATTCAAGGCAAAGGGCACTGTTGAAACGCTACCTGGTCGTGGCAGAAAGAAGATGCTGACTTCGACTGCTGTGCGCTACCTGAAGCGTAGAGTGGAGAGAAGTCCCCGTGTGACTGCTGAGGAACTGAGAAAAGATTTGTCAGATGTGGGTACAGAAGTTTCAGCCCAGACAATAAGACGCACACTGCGTAATGAAGGCCTCCGTGCCAGAACTCCCAGGCGTACCCCCTTGCTGTCTCCAAAGAATAAGAAGAGTCGACTGCAGTATGCCAAAAGCCATGTGGACAAACCACAAAAGTTGTGGGATAGTGTTCTGTGGACTGATGAAACAAAATTAGAACTGTTTGGGCCCATGGATCAACGCTATGTTTGGAGGAGGAAGAACAAGGCCTATGATGAAAAGAACACCTTGCCTACTGTGAAGCATGGTGGAGGGTCAATCATGCTTTGGGGCTGTTTTGCTTCTGCAGGTACAGGGAAGCTTCAGCGTGTGCAAGGTACCATGAATTCTCTTCAGTACCAGGAGATATTGGATGGAAACGTGATGCAGTCCGTCACACACCTGAGGCTTGGGAGACGTTGGACCTTTCAACAGGACAATGATCCCAAGCATACCTCCAAGTCCACTAGAGCATGGTTGCAGAGGAAAGGCTGGAACATTTTGGAGTGGCCATCGCAGTCACCAGACTTAAATCCGATTGAGAACCTCTGGTGGGACTTAAAGAAAGCAGTTGCAGTGTGCAAGCCTAAGAATGTGACTGAACTGGAGGCCTTTGCCCATGAAGAATGGGCGAAGATACCCGTAGATCGCTGCAAGACACTTGTGTCAAGCTATGCTTCACGTTTAAAAGCTGTTATAACTGTAAAAGGATGCTGTACTAAGTACTAAGATTGAATGTCACTTGGGGGTTGAATAAAACTGATAATGCTGTGAGCACAGAAAAGACATTTGTGGTTATTTCATTATAACTGTTATGTTATATTTGTCTGACCTACAAGTGCCTCTTTAATGTAAATGTAAGCAAGATGACTGAATGATCAAAAGCAATGTCAAACTGGCCAAAACACTCAATTTCAGTGGGGGTTGAATAATTTTGGTCACAACTGTAAATCCGTTCTTAAGGATCATATAAGAACTCACACGGGGGAGAAGCCGTATTCCTGTCCTGAGTGCGGGAAATGTTTCAAATTTAAAGCTAAACTAAATGTGCATATAAGATCTCACACGGGGGAGAAGCCGTATTGCTGTCCTGAGTGCGGGAAATGTTTCAAATTTAAATCTAATCTAAATGTGCATATAAGAGCTCACACGGGGGAGAAGCCGTATTCCTGTTCTGAGTGCGGGAAATGTTTTGTAGAAAAATCAACACTTATCATACATCAGAGGTCTCACCCGGGGGAGATGCCGTATTCCTGTCTTGAGTGTGGGAAATGTTTTCCTTATAAGTCCTATCTTTCCAGACATCAGAGATCTCATGCGGGAGAGAAGCCGTATTCCTGTCCTGAGTGCAGGAAATGTTTTTCTACAAAACAAACACTTACCGTACATCAGATGTCTCATACGGGGGAGAAGCCACATTCCTGTCCTGAGTGCGGGAAATGTTTCCGTCATAAATCCGGTCTTAATGTGCATATAAGATGTCACATGGAAGAGAAGCCGTGTTCCTGTCCTAAGTGTGGGAAATGTTTCCAATATAAATCCCTTCTTGAGGAGCATATAAGATCTCACACGCGGAAGAAGCTGTATTCCTGTCCTGAGTGCGGGAAATGTTTCCATTATAAATCCCATCTTAATTTGCATGAAAGATCTCACACGGGGGAGAAGCCATATTCCTGTCCTGAGTGCGGGAAATGTTTCCAATATAAATACAATCTTAATAGTCATGAATGATCTCACACGGGGGAGAAGCCGTATTCCTGTCCTGAGTGCGGAAAATGTTTCAAACGTAAATCTAAACTAAACGTGCATATAAGATCTCACACGGGGGAAAAGCCGTATTCTTGTTCTGAGTGCGGGAAATGTTTTGTAGAAAAATCAACACTTCTCACACATCAGAGGTCTCACACGGGGGAGAAGCCGTATTCCTGTGCTGACTGTGGGAAATGTTTTATAGCAAAATCAACACTTATCGTACATCAGAGGTCTCACACAGGGGAGAAGCCATATTCCTGTCCTGAGTGTGGGAAATGTTTTTCCTATAAGTCCTATCTTTCCAGACATCAGAGATCTCACACGGGAGAGAAGCCGTATTCCTGTCCTGAGTGCGGGAAATGTTTTTCACGGAAGTCCCATCTTCACACACATCAGAGGTCTCACACGGAGGAGAAGCCGTATTCCTGTCCTGAGTGCGGGAAATGTTTTTCACAGAAGTCCTATCTTCACACACATCAGAGGTCTCACACGGGGGAGAAGCCACTTTCCTGTCCTGAGTGCGGGAAATGTTTTTCAGATGATTCTAGTCTTTACACACATCAGAGATGTCACACGAGGGAAAAGCCGTATTCCTGTCCTGAGTGCGGGAAATGTTTTTCCTATAAGTCCAAACTTAACATACATCAGAGATCTCACACAGGAGAGAAGCCATATTCTTGTCCTGAGTGCGGGAAATGTTTTCCCTATAAGATCTATCTTTCCAGACATCAGAGATCTCACACGGGAGGGAAGCCGTATTCCTGTCCTTAGTGCGGGAAATGTTTTTCATATACTCGCAGTCTTTACAAGCATCAGAGATATCACACGGGGGAGAAGCCACTTTCCTGTCCTGTGGTGGAGATGTCCCTCACTGAAGTCCTGTCTTCCTGTACATCAGGGATTATATCGTGGTAGACAGATCAGACCGGGGTCAGTCCCTATTGGGGGGCGAAATGGGGAAAGATGGGGGGAGGGCTATGGCAGATGGTAAGAAGGTTCCCATGTTACAAACAGTGGAATTGGTACCATTTGTATGAAAATAAAAAATACACAAAATCCGTGTGAACAAGGTGTCAGTGGATGAAGGTGTCAGGGAATGGTGTCAATGAACGAGGTGTCAGGGAATGGACAAGGTGTCAGTGAATGAAGGAGGTGTCAGTGAATGGAGGAGGTGTCAGTGAATGAAGGAGGTGTCAGTGAATGGAGGAGGTGTCAGTGAATGGAAGTGTTTGTTCCCCAATGCCAGAAGTCTGCCCAGCACAATAGGTGAGTTGGAAGGTTTGGTGAATGAAGAGAACTAGGATTGGATTGGTATTGCTGAATCTTGGCTTCATTCCTCACATGACTGGGCCATTCATATTCCTGGCTAGGTTCTCTTTTGGAGTGACGGGGGAAATAGGACAGGGGGTGGAGTCTGGAATAGGAAAGGGGGTGGAATCTGTCTGGAATAGGAAAGGGGATGGAGTCTGTCTCTGTGAGAAGTGATCTCAGCGAGTGTGAGAGGACCTAGTTGATGGAGAGTGTGATGAGGTTGAAGTATTATGGGTGGAGCTGCACATGGGGGGCGGTACTACAAAGGTCATCATTGGAGTCTGTTATAGGCCTCCCAGTGTTAATAAGGAGGTGGAGACTACGCTCCTCCCACAGATGGAAAGGGCGGGGACAGTGATAATAACCAACCCCAACTAGGAATGATGCTCTGCTGGACTTGGTCATAGAGGCCCCAACTAGGAATGATGCTCGGCTGGACCTGGTCATAGAGGGCCAAACTAGGAATGATGCTCTGCTGGACTTGGTCATAGAGGCCTCAACTAGGAATGATGCTCTGCTGGACCTGGTCATAGAGACCCCAACTAGCAATGATGCTCTGCTGGACCTGTGTCATAGAGGCCCCAACTAGGAATGATGCTCTGCTTGACCTGTGTCATAGAGGCCCCAACTAGGAATGATGCTCTGCTGGACCAGTGTCATAGAGGTCCCAACTAGGAATGATGCTCTGCTGGACCTGGTCATAGAGGCCCCAACTAGGAATGATGCTCTGCTGGACCTGTGTCAAAAAGGTCCCAACTAGGAATGATGCTCTGCTGGACCTGGTCATAGGGGCCCCAACTAGGAATTATGCTCTGCTGGACCTGGTCATCTCCAACCATGCAGAGATTATTATGAATGTCCATATATAGAACATCTCGGTAGCCGTGACCATAACATGATTTCATTTATTGTTAGCTGTAAACAGCGAGCACATACGGGGAGAATAAAAACGCTCAACTTTAAGAGAGCTAATTCTCCAAGGCTGAGAGCTGCTCTCCAAGACTTAGAATGGGAGGAATATTGGCATCGATGAACACAACACAGAAATGGGAGTTCTTCACAAAGACTGTATGACCTGGATTTACTATTGTGCCTGGGCGCATGTCCGTGGGCGTCTCCTGTGTGTGGAGTCCTCTGACAGCCGGAACTCGGTGGCGTCTCCTGTGTGTGGAGTCCTCTGACAGCCAGCACTCGGTGGCATCTCCTGTGTGTGGAGTCCTCTGACAGCCGGTACTCGGTCACGTCTCCTGTGTGTGGATTCCTCTGACAGCCAGCACTCGGTGGCGTCTCCTGTGTGTGGAGTCCTCTGACAGCCGGCACTCGGTGGCGTCTCCTGTGTGTGGAGTCCTCTGACAGCCGGCACTCGGTGGCGTCTCCTGTGTGTGGAGTCCTCTGACAGACGGCACTCAGTCACGTCTCCAGTGTGTGGAGTCCTCTGACAGCCGGCAATCGGTGGCATCTCCTGTGTGTGGATTCCTCTGACAGCCGGCACTCGGTGGCGTCTCCTGTGGAGTCCTCTGACAGCCGGCAATCGGTGGCATCTCCTGTGTGTGGATTCCTCTGACAGCCGGCACTCGGTGGCGTCTCCTGTGGAGTCCTCTGACAGCCGGCACTCGGTGACTCGGCACTGTGTGTGACAACCAGCACTCGGCAGATCTTTATGGACTCTCATTGGATTTCCTTAGTTCTAGTGATTCTATTTTTGTTTCTTATCCTTTATAATTATTTCTGTGATGATTTTACTTATTTCAATATTTATTTTGACAGCTGAATGTAAAAATAAAGGTCTGCAAAAGAAAAAAAAACTGTGTGGGGTCCCCCCTCCCATCCATACCAAGCCCTTCAGGGGTCCCCCCTCCCATCCACACCAAGCCCTTCGGGGGTCCTCCCTCCCATCCACACCAAGCCCTTCGGGGGTCCCCCCTCCCATCCACACCAAGCCCTTCGGCTGTCCCCCCTCCCATCCATACCAAGCCCTTCAGGGGTCCCCCCTCCCATCCACACCAAGCCCTTTGGGGGTCCCCCCTCCCATCCACACCAAGCCCTTCGGGTCTGGTATGTATATTAATGGGTAACTCTACGCCGAAATAACAAAAAACAGTGTGGGGTTCCCCAAAAAATTCATACCAGACCCTTATCTGAGCATGCAGCCTGACAGGTCAGGAAATGGGGAGGACGAGCGAGCGCCCCCCGCCCTCCTGAACCATACCAGGTCACATGCCCTCAACATGGGGGGGTGCTTTGGGGCAGGGGGGCTCACCCCCAAAGCACCTTGTGCCTATGTTGATGGCGACAAGGACCTCTTCCCCACAACCCTGGCCGGTGATTGTGTGGGTCTGCGAGTGGGGGGCTTATCAGAATCTGGAAGCCCCCTTTAAAAAGTTTAAAGTTCAAGTTTAACAAACTTGACTGATTGATGTCACCAAGGAACCTTGATTAAGGTCATCAAGAAATCTTAACTGAGGTCACCAAAGAACCTGATTGATTGAGGTCAGCAAAGAACCTTGATTGATTGATGGCACCAAGGAAACTGGATTGATGTCACCAAGGAAACTTGATTGATGTCACCAAGGAAAGTTGATTAATGTCACCAAGGAAACTTGATTGATGTCACCAAGGAAACTTGATTGATGTCACCAAGAAATCTTGATTGATGTCACCAAGGAAAGTTGATTGATGTCACCAAGGAAACTTGATTGAGGTCACCAAGGAAACTTGATTGCTTGATGTCACCAAGGAAACTTGATTGATGTCACCAAGGAACCTTGATTGAGGTCACCAAGGAACCTTGATTGATGTCACCAAGAAACCTTGATTGATGTCACCAAGAAACCTTGATCGATGTCACCAAGGAACCTTGATTGATGTCACCAAGAAACCTTGATTGGTGTCACCAAGAAAACATGATTGATTGATGATGTCACCAAGAAAACTTGATTGAGCTCACCAAGAAAACTTGATTGATTGGTGTCACCAAGAAAACTTGATTGATTGGTGTCACAAAGGAACCTTGATTGCTGTCACCAAGAAAGAAAACTCCATTAGTGTAGCATCACTGATGTCACCAAGAAGAAAATTCCACAAAGTTAGAAAGCTAGCAAAAAAATAAGTAGACTTTTTTCTTCAGAGCTGAAGCATCCAACCACTTAAGATAATAGCAAAAAACAGAAGCTTGCTGGGAGCAGAAGGGGTTACACAGGGACTGGCTTATAGGTGTTCTGTTTGCTCGTGTCCAATACTGCTGAAACTCAGTTCCCGGGCATTTTGGTGCAAGCCCTGCAGCCCATTGAAGACACTGGGACTTTTGGAGACATCAAGCCATGAACAACGCCATGGACTCTGGCCTCACAGAGGTATGCCTGGGCAGCCACACTACTATAGTTAGCTAGGGGGAAAGATGTTGTTCATATTGAACTGTACACTGCAACCCATTCAGTGAAGGATCCTGGTCTGAAGGTATTCAAAGGAGTGAATAATGTTGGTTCTGGTGCATCTAAAGAACACGGGTGTGTATCGCACTGAGGGGTATAAAGTGACATTGTTATAAAAGGGTTAACTCGGCAAGACCAGGAGAGGAGTGTAGTTGCTATGGGTAACCAAGTAAAGGAACAAGCTACAAGCAACCAATTGTTAGGTGTGGTACCTGGTAAGGTGACATGTCCTCTGGTAGCGAGGGGCTCATTGTCTGGCTCCCTCTCTAGCGGTCGGCATCCAACAGAAACAAGATCCAAACTCCCCATTACAGAAATCTATGTCCTGGTCATGAGGTACGGGAAGGAAGGAGCATGCATGAGGTCCATGCTAGGTGCATGGTGGGACTCCATTCTGTTACTGGGAGTGAGGTAACAGAGGTACACTGGACTGGTGGAGTGGGCACAGGCTCAGCACGTCCCTCCTAATACAACATACAAGATACAGCATGTAGTGTCATGAGACAAGTCGCTTTTCAGAGGAACTCTGTGCTTTAATTCCCGCACTCAGTGAAGGTTCATCTCCAAGTCGGGGAACTGCCTTAGTGTTTGACTTTTCACATGACTGCGATCTCCACCTGGTCTCCGGACATCAATGAGCATGCTCCACCCGAAAGTGAGCAGGGCAAAGATGACCCTGCCCATAGGCGGCAGTATAACGTGCCTCCTGTGTCCCTCAATGGACAAGAAAGGAAAATACCTTAGTTGCTTAGAAGAAAGCTAGAGCCCCTGTCAGATTTTTATTTCTGTCTGCTCCTTGTAGAGTTCCCTGACTTCCTGATTGGTAAATTGTTGTCAGGAGGACAGGAAGTGTAGGAAAATCTCTCAAAGGAGCCCCAGATAGTAAAAACCTGACAGGAGTTCTAATCCTTCCCCACTCCATCCACAATTAATGGTTTGGTCTCCATTTGTAATTTAAATCTGCTTGACCAAGCCTACCTCTATGGTTACACCCTGAGTAGTAAGCCGGCCAAAACCCCGGACACCCCCCCACCCCCCCCCCCCACACACACATTCACCAGGATACAAATCATTGTCATGTATTGTGTGTTAGAAGGAACAGACACCTCTGATTGTGGACGGAGGTCTGATCTGACCCTATTTAATAAACACAACACAACTGACTCCATGTAAGTCGTCTGTCCAGTCACATCATCGATATATCTTGTCGTATACAATAAAGATTGTATAATTTGTGTCGGTGACTTTGTGCTGGGATAACATTGGTACTGTTGAAAAGCTAAGCGGTTATATAATGGGGATAGCTGGATCTGTGAGGTGCATTCATAGGCTTGCTGAGCGGATGTTTATACAAGATGGCTGCCGGGCCCCTCGTCCAGGAAGATGTCCCTTGGTGGGGAAATATCTTCTTATCTTCCAGGATTGTCCTCAGACACTCACTCATTACTCTTCTGGCCCCAGATAATATTAACAACAGAAAAATGACTCAAAATTCACCACAGAGAGGTTTTGCCCTTCTTATTGTACAAAAAAAATAAACAGGTTGAGTAGTTTGAGTCCCCCTAGAAGTCCACTTCCCCCTCGTACAGGAGGATTCCGCTGAACACTGTCAGAGGCTCATCAGAATGGGCCAACTTTCCGGTAACCAGGTCAATGCAGACGGTGTCACCCGCACTCAGCTTGTTTTCTACGAGGGGCTTCTTCTCCAGGCCTTCTGGTTGGTAGCCCTCAGAGTCCACTCTGGCAATGCCCAAGTTGGATTTGGAGTGCACAGCTTCAATCTTTTCATCTTTGTAGCTAGTCAAGATGGTACTAAAGATGTACCTGCCTTCTACTGGGGCAGTGAAGATACCTGGGAAGAAAACGAACATGGCTAGTTTGGGGCAATTCACCACAATATCTCTTCCTCTCCAAGCCACCACAGACAAGGACTTGCAGAAAATAATGTGGCCTGTACAAGGAAATAATCAGCCACTACTGCAACTCTTTATATAAGGTAGGCCACACCCACCACTGCAACTCTTTATATAAGGTAGGCCACACCCACCACTGCAACTCTTTATATAAGGTAGGCCACACCCACCACTGCATCTGTTTATATAACATAGGCCACACCCACCACTGTCATTCATTGGGTCAGAGAAAGTGTTTGCACCTGATGAATCCTCTTCCCACCTGCGGTAACCCTTGGTATACAGGCCCCACAAATCAGAGTCAGAAAGAAAGCCACAGTGACGTGTACCTGTGCAGCATACAACAGAACATTGAACAGGGATGTGAAGGGAACCCTATTGGTAATATTTCTTGGCCCTATGGGCACAATTCACTCCAGATTATCGCATGAGTTAAGGCAGTCACATGACCACATCTCGCATGCAATACTGAAAATGTCAATTCACTTTTGCTAGCATGCGGCATTTCCCATAAATCAGAAAAACACTCAGGAAATCAAACATAAAAAGGCCTTACACTGCGGTCACATCCAAGCCGATTTAGAAATTGTGCAATGTACAGTGAAGATGTCGATTTCCTCACGATTTGCAAGACATCTGACACCGATATCTATGCAAATCGCCACAAATGTAGTACATGTACTACTACAGAAATCAGTGTCGGAAACGCACCCATGTGACCCTCTAATAGCAGACAATAGGGTACGACTTGGCATACGATTTTCAAACCAACAACCCTAGCGTTGTGAGGCAGCAGTGCTAACCACTAATCCACGGAGCTGTTGAACACTAATCCTGCCTGTATTTCTGTGGTGTGAATCAATCCTAGGTCCCTGGGCAAGGTCAGTGTAACTACCAGATATCTCCCATGTGACACAAATGTTGTGCTATGTTACCAATTCACATGTATGTTGGTTGTATGTATCCCAATACAAAGGATTACAATACTAATACAGGCATACCTCGGGGTCCCAACGCCTCAGGGAATGTAATTTTCGGTTTACAAATGAAAATCCATTGAAAATAACGCCTCGGTGGACGGAGTGCGCATGCGCGGCCGGCGGGACGGACATGTCCCCATGAGGCTCCGTCTCCCCGTCGGGTGACGGCGCATTACAGCAGTGGGTCCCGGCCCACAACCACTCAAAGGGGATCCGATCCCCATGGCAACAACCCCGGGGTCCGATCCGCCCGGGTCTGAGGCGGATCCTCAGCGTCAGGCCGTGGGAATCTGACAGGGGACTGTGTCCCCACTGTGAGCTGGCCATAAGCCCGCCCGCCGCTGCACACAGCATACCGCGGTTGCGGTGAACAGAGAGAGAGCAGGAGGGGCTGAGCACAGTATAACATCCCCCCTCCTTAGCAAGCAGCAAAATGGTTAAAGGGGCACCCCAGCATCAGGTCCCCCCATCGACCAAAACTATTAAAGAGGCCTTGGCAAAGGCTTCCACAAAGATGGCCGCCGCTCCAACACGTGGAAGCAAGCAAGCAGCAGGGGTATATGCAGCCCTACAGGATCCGCAGCCCAGCCATCCCTGCACGTCTGAGGGTGAGTCCAACAATGAGACAGATGTCCCTGCACAAGCCCTGACACCTGACCTTACACCCCCTGACCTTTTATCATGATTTGAAAAAATGCTACACAAAGCTTTGAAGCAAACCTCGGACCGCATCACTGCCACACTTTCTAGGGAAATCCGTGAGCTAGGACAGCGCACTGCGGACCTAGAACAGAGGGTAGATGGTCTTGATGCTTCGCTTCAGACGCTTACGGATGACTAGAGATGAGCGAATTATTCAAAAATTCGATTCGGCTGATTCGCCGAATTTCAGGAAGAAATTTGATTCGATGCGAATTTATTCGCTACGAAGTTAACTTATAAAAAGGGTTTCTAGGCTTCAGAGAGCCTTTAAATTAGTGCAGAACACTGTACCTTTAATTTAAATGCCCTTGGAGATGAGGAAGGAGAAGGATAAGGATGAGAAGAAGGAGAAGGATGAGAAGAAGGAGAAGGATGAGAAGAAGGAGAAGGATGAGAAGAAGGAGAAGGAGAAGGAGAAGGATGAGAAGAAGGAGAAGGAGAAGGATGAGAAGATGGAGAAGGAGAAGGATGAGAAGAAGGAGAAGGAGAAGGATGAGAAGAAGGAGAAGGATGAGAAGAAGAAGAAGGATGAGAAGAAGAAGAAGGATGAGAAGAAGGAGAAGGATGAGAAGAAGGAGAAGGATGAGAAGAAGGATGAGAAGAAGGATGAGAAGAAGGAGAAGGATGAGAAGAAGGATGAGAAGAAGGAGAAGGATGAGAAGAAGGATGAGAAGAAGGAGAAGGATGAGAAGAAGGAGAAGGATGAGAAGCAGGATGAGAAGAAGGAGAAGGATGAGAAGAAGGATGAGAAGAAGGAGAAGGATGAGAAGAAGGAGAAGGAGAAGGATGAGAAGAAGGAGAAGGATGAGAAGAAGGAGAAGGATGAGAAGAAGGAGAAGGATGAGAAGAAGGATGAGAAGAAGGATGAGAAGAAGGAGAAGGATGAGAAGAAGGATGAGAAGAAGGAGAAGGATGAGAAGAAGGATGAGAAGAAGGATGAGAAGAAGGAGAAGGATGAGAAGAAGGATGAGAAGAAGGAGAAGGATGAGAAGAAGGAGAAGGATGAGAAGAAGGATGAGAAGAAGGAGAAGGATGAGAAGAAGGAGAAGGATGAGAAGAAGGATGAGAAGAAGGAGAAGGATGAGAAGAAGGAGAAGGAGAAGGATGAGAAGAAGGAGAAGGATGAGAAGAAGGAGAAGGATGAGAAGAAGGAGAAGGAGAAGGATGAGAAGAAGGAGAAGGATGAGAAGAAGGAGAAGGATGAGAACAAGGAGAAGGATGAGAAGAAGGATGAGAAGAAGGAGAAGGATGAGAAGAAGGATGAGAAGAAGGAGAAGGATGAGAAGAAGAAGGATGAGAAGAAGGAGAAGGATGAGAAGAAGAAGAAGAAGGATGAGAAGAAGGAGAAGGATGAGAAGAAGAAGAAGGATGAGAAGAAGAAGAAGGATGAGAAGAAGGAGAATTCCAAGCCGGCAAAAAGTGTATCTGCAGAGCTCCGCTATTTCTTAGCGGAGCTCTGCAGATACACTTAGCGGAGCTCTGCAGATACACTTTTTGCCGGCTTGGAATTCTTCTTATTTTCATCCTACTTCTTCTTCTTCTTCCTCTTCTTCATCCTCATCCTCTTCTTCTTCTTCTGAGGATGAGGATGAAGAAGAAGAAGAAGTAGGATGAAAATAAGAAGAATTCCAAGCCGGCAAAAAGTGTATCTGCAGAGCTCCTCTAAGTGTATCTGCAGAGCTCTGCTATTTCTGACAGTTCTGTGACATTCACTCCATACAGCGGTTGAAACATTGTATCTATTTGTTTCCATTTATGGAAACAAATAGATACAATGTTTCAACCGCTGTATGGAGTGAATGTCACAGAACTGTCAGAAATAGCGGAGCTCTGCAGATACACTTTTTGCCGGCTTGGAATTCTTCTTATTTTCATCCTACTTCTTCTTCTTCTTCTTCTTCATCCTCATCCTCTTCTTCTTCTTCTGAGGATGAGGATGAGGATGAAGAAGAAGAAGAAGAAGTAGGATGAAAATAAGAAGAATTCCAAGCCGGCAAAAAGTGTATCTGCAGAGCTCCTCTATTCTGCAGATACACTTAGAGGAGCTCTGCAGATACACTTTTTGCCGGCTTGGAATTATTCTTATTTTCATCCTACTTCTTCTTCTTCTTCTTCATCATCCTCATCCTCAGAAGAAGAAGAAGAGGATGAGGATGAAGAGGAAGAAGAAGAAGAAGAAGAAGTAGGATGAAAATAAGAAGAATTCCAAGCCGGCAAAAAGTGTATCTGCAGAGCTCCTCTATTCTGCAGATACACTTTTTGCCGGCTTGGAATTATTCTTATTTTCATCCTACTTCTTCTTCTTCTTCTTCTTCTTCTTCATCCTCATCCTCATCCTCAGAAGAAGAAGAAGAGGATGAGGATGAGGATGAAGAGGAAGAAGAAGAAGAAGTAGGATGAAAATAAGAATAATTCCAAGCCGGCAAAAAGTGTATCTGCAGAGCTCCTCTATTCTGCAGATACACTTAGAGGAGCTCTGCAGATACACTTTTTGCCGGCTTGGAATTATTCTTATTTTCATCCTACTTCTTCTTCTTCATCCTCATCCTCATCCTCTTCTTCTTCTTCTGAGGATGAGGATGAGGATGAAGAAGAAGAAGAAGAAGAAGTAGGATGAAAATAAGAATTCCAAACCGGCAAAAAGTGTATCTGCAGAGTTCCTCTATTTCTGACAGTTCTCTGACAGTTCCTTCACATGTACAGCGGTTGAAACATCTGTTTCCGAATAAAAACATCTGTATCCTAAATGGAAACAAATAGATACAATGTTTCAACCGCTGTAAATGTGAAGGAACTGTCAGAGAACTGTCAGAAATAGCGGAGCTCTCTGCAGGGACACTTTTGCCGGCTGACCGGGAAAAATCCGATTCGCGCACCCGAAGTAGGCAAATATTCGGATTCGACGCGAATCGAATTTTTCCTGAAATTCGTATCGAATTCCACTTCGCCTGGTTCGATTCGCTCATCTCTACGGATGACCTTGATCTTCTGCGTGACGAAAACGCTACATTATTAACACGACTGGAGGACTTTGAAAACTGAGCACGGCGCTCAAACCTGCGTATACGTGGCCTTCCGGAAACGATTGTTGATGTCCAATCAACGATAACAGTTTTGTTCCAAGAGCTTGCTCCAGCTATCCCAATTGACAGATTAGAATTGGATAGATTTCACAGGGCGTTAGCACCATGACGCGCGGATGGTCCACCATGCGATATTATAGCCAAGCTCCACTTTTTCCGTGCCAGGGAGCAACTCCTGCAGGCTGCCCGTAATGCAGAATCTCTACAGTTCCAAGGTCATACCTACCAATTGTTCCAAGATCTATGCCCCGCAACCATCTCCAAGCGCAGGGCAATGAAACCCCACCTACAAGTACTCCAACACCACGCTATACAATATAGGTGGAGCTTCCCCTTCGCAGTGCGTTTCCGATACCAATCCCGAGATTACACCTGCAAGACTCCAGAAGACCTTTTAGACACCCTACGGATCCTGCAACTACATTCCCCAGCGACGTCTTCAGAAAGCGCCAAGCGGAGGTCCACATCCTGCTCGCCGCGGAAGTCCCTCTCCACAAGTGCAGTTGAAGGTCAACTCAATTTCCACAAGCGGGGACGTTTTTCGTCTCCAGGCCTACCTTCGCAAGATACCATGGGCTGAACAATATTCCATGCTTATTTTTCTTTTTCCTTTTTTTTCGCCACATGCATCGTAAGGTGTACTTGTTTAGTTATCACCATGGCGGTTACCACCGTAGTTATCCACTCCCTTACACCAACGTTATCCAACTAGCACTACTAGTGCCGCCTGAGTCTAGGACCCCTGATTTTCTTGAATGTTCTTTTTATACACCAGCTTTTTTTTTTTCTCTATCGGGACCTAGCCACCATTTATTAAATACGCAGCTGTCACCCTCACGGTCCGCGTCCCTGCACACTCCACCCTAGCCCCTGTGTTATTGGTTATTTAATAACACTTGGGCTATTGTTCCCTGGCCAACCCTGATTCAGGGTGTCCTTAGGGAACCCACCTTTTAGGCCACGAATGGCCTTCTACACCCCTTCTTACCTGTTACCTTTCTCATACCGTACCCCTCCTCCTTCCTTCCAACATGACTCCATGACTTCGCACAACACGCTTCGCAACGCTCTCATCCCCTGCGGGCCTGTATCAACATATCAGCAGCATAGTACCACATGGACTTTGTATAGCCAGGCGCTGGGCAGTGCGAACTCCGCGTGTAGGCTCATGGATATCTCTGCAAGCCACTACCGACCTGAACTGTATCTGGATGGATGTGTTTTAATAAAGATCGTATCGGGCCCATTCAGATACAGACTGACACTGTTTAATCTAAGGGATGCTTGTACAGACAATGTACATACTACTAGGAGATGATAGTATGTAAAGGATGGGAAGTTCGCTCTCCACAGAGAGCTTATGGGGGAGTATTCCAGTATAGATAAGAGGAAAGGCTACACTCCAATAAGGATGTATATTCTGTGTATGGACAGTCCCTATACATTGTTGTGTGGGAGGGGATTGACCTGACCCTCATGTGGGGGAGCGTGTGTGTGCTTTTAATAAAACAGGAGTCTGGGGTTAGAGCCAGTCTCAGAGTGAATTAAAACTGCAACCTGAGAGTGTCATGTGATCATTCCTGGGTAACGGGAGCTCCATGTTCTCCACATATCAACAGAGCTAAACCAGTTGGAGGCG
This sequence comes from Staurois parvus, assembly GCF_062004578.1. Lineage (NCBI taxonomy): Eukaryota > Metazoa > Chordata > Amphibia > Anura > Ranidae > Staurois > Staurois parvus. The sequence goes on along the minus strand of NW_028318434.1, from coordinate 780,555 downwards.
CAGGAATCGTGGAGTTAAGCTGCAGTCACGGTAAGCACGGTAAGCAAAATTCACATAGCTTTATGGGGGATTGCTGCGCATCCAACTGCGGGTACTCACGGTAAGGAAAAATTTGTTAAAAGCAAATTTCCAAGACACTCCACTGAGGAGGTCACTAAGGTCTTCTCAGAAGCACGCCTCACCACTTGCCCCTTTGACCCTGTCCCCACACAACTCCTCTGTTCACCCTCCTCCTCCATCCTATGCTCCCTCACCCACATCTTCAATCTCTCCCTCTCTACTGGTGCATTCCTCTCCCCCTAAAGCACACGCATATCACTCCCATACTCAAAAAACCCTCCCTGGACTCCACCGACCTGAACAACCTCAGACCCATCTCCCTGCTGCCATTTACTTCCAAACTCCTCGAGCACTTAGCCTACAATCGCCTAAGCGCCCACCTCACTGACAACAACCTCCTCGATCCACTACAGTCTGGCTTCTGTCCCCTACACTCCACCGAAACCGCCCTACTCAAAATCACTAACGACCTGCTAACCGCCGAAACTAATGGCCATTACTCAGTCCTCTTACTCCTTGACCTTTCTGCGGCCTTCGACACAGTTGACCACCCCCTCCTCCTTAATAAACTACACTCCCTCGGCATCAGAGACTCCGCTCTCTCCTGGCTCTCATCCTATCTATCCCAATGTTCCTTCAGCGTTTTCTATAACGCTACCACCTCCCCCTCTCTCCCCCTCTCTGTTGGGGTCCCCCAAGGCTCTGTCCTCGGGCCCCTTCTCTTCTCCATTTACACCTCCTCCTTCGGCAAACTGATACACTCCCACGGCTTCAACTATCACCTCTATGCCGATGACATGCAAATTTACCTCTCCACCCCTCGCCTCACCCCTTCAGTCTCTGCCCGTATCACCCACCTACTGAACGACATATCAGACTGGATGTCGCTCCATTTCCTCAAATTGAACCTTTCCAAAACCGAGCTCGTGATTTTCTCCCCAGCCCGCGCCCCCCACCCTCTCCTTCACGACCAACAACGCCACCATCAGTCCCACCCCGCAAGCCAAAGTCCTAGGTGTCACTCTAGACTCAAACCTGTCCTTCAAACCCCATGTCCAATCGTTGGCAAACTCATGCAGGATCCACCTCCGCAACATCTCCAAAATACGTACTTTCCTAACCCCAGACACTACTAAACAACTCGTTCACTCCCTTATTATCTCACGTCTGGACTACTGCAACTCCCTTTTCACTGGCCTCCCTCATCACAGACTATCCCCGCTTCAGTCTATCCTGAACTCAGCGGCCAGACTCATCCACCTTACCAACCACTCCGCCTCTGCCACCACCCCCCTCTGTCATTCCCTCTACTGGATCCTGATTGCCCAACGCATTAAATTCAAACTACTAACACAGACATACAAAGCCATTCATAACGCTGCCCCAAACTAACTCACCGACCTGATACCCAAATACCACCCAACCCGTAATCTTCGCTCCTCACAAGACCTCCTACTTTCTAGCTCCCTGCTCTCAACCTCCCATGCATGACTTCAGGACTTCTCCAGGACTTCCACCATCCTCTGGAACTCACTATCCCAATCCATCAGACTGTCACCTACCCTCCTCACCTTAAGGCACACCCTGAAATCCCATCTCTTCAGGGAAGCCTACCCCACCCTCACCTAACAGCCAATCCCCTCCACTCCTCCTACCACTGCATCACCCACAGCCACTTCCTCCTGTACCACTATTCCCTCCCTCCTATTATTATTATTATACAGTATTTATAAAGCACCAATAGTTCGCTCAGCGCTGTACATTACAAAGGGGGACAGAACATGTGACAGAACAATACCAATACAATGCAATACATGAGGGGATCGAGGGCCCTACTCTTTCGAGCTTACAATCTAGGAGGGAGGGGATGGTCGCACAGGAGGAGATAGCTGTGGGGGATGGAGTGGTAGGAAGAGTGGGAGGTCGGCAAGTTAGCAGAGGGTTGGGGTAGGCTTCCCTGAAGAGATGGGTTTCAGGGTGCGCCTAAAGGAGAGGAGAGTAGGTGATAATCTGATGGGTTGGGGCAGGGAGTTCCAGAGGATGGGTGACACCCTGGAGAAGTCCTGGAGGCGGGCATGGGAGGAGGAGACCAGGGAACTAGAGAGAAGGAGGTCTTGTGAGGAGCGGAGTGTGCGTGCTGGGCGGTACTTGGATATTAGGTCAGTGATGTAGTTCAGGGCAGTATGGTGGACGGCTTTGTACGTTAGTGTTAGGATTTTTAATTTGATCCGTTGCGCAATCGGAAGCCAGTGGAGGGATTGGCAGAGGGGGGTGGCGGAGACAGAGCGGTTGGAAAGGTGAATGAGTCTGGCAGCCGTATTCAGGATTGACTGAAGCGGGGATAGCCAGCGGCGAGGCAGGCCAGTGAGGAGGGAGTTGCAGTAGTCGAGTCGTGATATGATGAGGGAGTGGATGAGCTGTTTATTGTTTTCAGGGGTTAGGAACGTGCGGATTTTGGCAATGTTGCGGAGGTGGAGTCTGCACGAGTTTGTTAAAGATTGGACTTGGGGCTGGAAGGATAGGTTGGAGTCCAGAATGACACCAAGTACTCTGCCCTGCGGGGCAGGTTTGATGGTGGCATTGTTGGATGTGATGGAGAAGTCAATGGGGGGTGGTGTCCGGGCTGGAGGGAAGACAAGAAACTCGCTTTTGGAGAGGTTCAGTTTAAGGAAGTGGAGCGACATCCAGTCTGATATGTCGCTCAGTAGGTGTGTGATTCGGGCGGAGACCGAGGAGGTGAGGTGGGGGGTTGAGAGATAGATTTGTGTGTCGCCGGCATAAAGGTGGTAGTTGAAGCCGTGAGAGTGTATGAGTTGGCCAAGGGAGGAGGTGTAGATGGAGAAGAGAAGGGGCCCAAGGATGGAACCTTGAGGGACCCCAACAGAAAGGGGGAGTAAGGGGGAGGTGGTAGCATTATAGGTAATGCTGAAAGAGCGTTGTGACAGGTAGGATGGAGCCAGGAGAGAGCAGAATCTCTGAGGCCGAGGGAGTGTAGTTTTTTGAGGAGGAGGGGTTGGTCGACTGTGTGGAAGGCCGCAGAGAGGTCAAGGAGTAGGAGCACTGAATAGTGGCCATTAGCTTTGGCGGTTAGCAGGTCATTGGAGAGTTTGAGTAAGGCAGTTTCGGTGGAGTGTAGGGGATGGAAGCCAGACTGTAGGGGATCGAGGAGGTTGTTGTCGTTGAGGTGAGAGCATAGGCGGGTGTAGACTAGGCGCTCAAGGAGTTTAGATGTAAATGGGAGATGGGTCTGAGGTTGTTCGGGTCATTGGGGTCCAGGGAGGGCTTTTTAAGTATGGGGGTGATGTGTGCATGTTTCAGAGGGGAGGGGAAAGTGCCGGAGGAGAGGGGGAGATTGAAGATGTGGGTGAGGGAGCGTAGGATGGAGGGGGAGGGAGGTTGTAGGAGTTGTGAGGGGATAGGGTCGAGGGGGCAGGTGGTGAGGCGGGCATCAGAGAGGATCTTGGAGACTTCCTCGATGGTAGTAAGGTCAAAGGTGCGGAGTGTTGGGGGAGCTTCAGTATGAAGAATGTAGGGTGGGGAAGTGGAGGTCAGAGCAGTGGTGAGGCCGTGGGAGAGGGGTGATGAAGGGGTAGCTGAGTGAAGGGGAACGGGGTTGGAGGGAGTTTGAGCAGCAACGAAGTCCCTGCTGGTTATGTCGAGGGGGAGGGAGGATGAGGGGGTAGCTGTGTGAGAGGGGACAGGTTGAGAGGGCATGTGAGTTGCGGCGATGTCCTTGCGGATTGTGTCAGTCTTGTTTTTGAAGTGATTGGCAATCTCAAGGGCAGTGAGTGAGGTGCTGGGTGGAGGTGGGGGTGGCGAGAGTAGAGAGTTGAAGGTGGAGAAGAGTCGGTGAGGATTTGAGGAGAGGGCCTTGATGAGGGTCAGGAAGTAGGCTTGTTTGGCTGTGTGGAGGGAGGAGGTGTAGGTGTGGAAGGCAGATTTGTAGCGGGTGAAGGCGTGTTGGGATTTGGTTTTGCGCCATAGTCGCTCCAGGGCACGACTGTGTCGTTTGAGGGTTTTGGTGTGATCAGTGTGCCAGGGCTGGAGCGGTCGGGGTTTGATGTTGCTTGTGGTTAGAGGCGCTAGTGAGTCAAGGGCTGTTGACAGCGTGTTGTTGTAGGCAGTCATAGCCAAGTCGGGGCAGGACAGTGGGAGGATGCTGTCATGGAGTTGATCAGTTGCAGAGTGGAGGGGGCAGGGTTAAGGTTGCGGAGGTTACGGCTGGTAGTAGTGTGACATTTGGAGGGGTAGACGTTGGAGGACGAGGAGATAGAGAAGGTAATAAGGCTGTGGTCAGAGAGAGGGAAGGGGGTTTTAGTGAGGTTGTGGGGAGCGCAGCGGTTGGAGAAGACAAGATCAAGGATATTACCGTTGGAGTGGGTGGTGGATTGTATGCACTGTGCAAGTGCAAAGGAGGAGGTTAAGTGGAGGAGATGGGATGTGTCCGGGTTGTTGAGGTTGACAGGGATGTTGAAATACCCAAGGATGATGGTGGGTAGCTCAGAGGAAAGGAAGGGTAGCCAGGAGGAAAAGTCATCCAGGAAGCAGGATATGGATCCAGGAGGCCGGTATATCACAGCAATCTTCAGGGGGGTTGGGGAGAATAGTCGGACGCAGTGGGCCTCGAAGGAGGAGAAGGATAGGGAGGGGGGGTTTGGGAGGACTTGGAAGGTGCTCTGTGGTGACAGGAGCAGACCAACCCCACCACCTTTACGACCGTTAGGCCTGGGTGAGTGGGTCCAGGTGAGACCTCCGTAGGAGAGTGCAGCAGGGGAGATAGAATCAGTGGGCTGGATCCAGGTTTCTGTGATCGCTAGGAGGTTGAGGGAGCGGGAAACAAAGAGGTTGTGGATGGCGGTAAGCTTGTTGCACACTGATCGGGCGTTCAGGAGTGCACATGAAAACAGGGGGGAGATTTAGGGAGCAGGAGGACAGATACTAAGTTGTGGGGGTTGTGGCGGGACGTGGAGGTGGGAGGGTGTTGTGCGGGTGAGGGAGGTGGTGGAGGGCCAGGATTCAGGGAGATGTCTCCCGCGGTTAGGAGGAGGAGAAGGGTGAGAAAGGTGGCATGGGAGCGGGATGTGCAGGAGCGTGAGAAACTACTAGTGGAGGTGTTCGGGTCAGTGGGAGAGTGGAGTAATAGGAGGAGGTGGTGGGTGCCGTTGAGGGGTGAAGGAAGCAGTGAGGACACAATATACAATTGTTTGGGAGGGGCAGAGGGATATAGTGAATGGATTTTGGGAATGGAGGAGAGGAAAATGAGAAGGAGGAGAGGAAGAGGCATTTTGGGGAGGTGATGAGAGCAATAGTAGGGAGATGATAGCAATGAGGGGGAGATGTACAAGTTTTGGGGTGGAGCAGAGGGGTAAAGAAATGAGATTTGGGAACAGAGGATAGTAATATGATAAGGAGAAGAGGGGCGTATTATATAAAGGTACACGGAGTTGGACTCAGGCATGTAAGAGATGTTTCCCAGGGTGTTTGCTTGCAGTCTGTCCAGCGTGCAGTAGAGTTTCTTGCTGTTGTTGTGTCTTCCTGCTGCTGAAGTTCTCCTGCTTTAGTTCAACTGTTGTGTTTAACTGCATCCCACTCCTTCAACACAGCACTCAATCAGAAGCAGCACCCCCATCAGAGACTGTGCCCCCCATCAGTGATCTCCCCCCATGAGCTGATCTAAATTTATAGGGAGATGCTCAAATGAGCATTCAACTCCACCCCAATTAGAAGCTGATAAGGATCACATGAATAGTGGGGGATGTTTCATTGGGAACAGGCTACAGTCGTAAACCTGAGTGCAGCTGGAGGTGAGGAATGGTCAACATACACAAATATAAATACATCATTTGTTCTGAATTTAACAGGAGACAATGCGTTTTCCTAGTTAAGAGCGGAGATAGGAGATAGATGCATTTACCCAGAGGAAAGAGCAAATAACAACAAAGGGCCAGAAGAGAACTAGGGAAATGAGGAAATAGAATTTGTTTCCCTAAAACTTGCTTAGCTTATGTATATATTGCTGACCATCAGATTTACAGTGCTATATTTCTTTTTACATAATTTGGACAACCCCTTTAACGTTTTTTTTGGCATGTTATATCTTAAATGCACTTATGTGAATTAATAGTAATTTGGACTTTAAATTTGGTTAAAAACCCATAATATAAAAAAACCGAAAAATTATTTTTTTTTTATAAATTTGAAGACAATTTTGCAGTTTGAGGCAAATCATGACGTCTAAGAGTTTTTTCAATATTTTATTTGTTTTCAATATTTTTTTATTTGTTTTCAGCACACCAAAATACATGGAAATTAGATGAAAATAATCAAACAGCTTTTTAGTCGCAGACCTGTGTAATAAGTAAGACACACAACAAGTAAAGCCCAACCTCAGCTAACGCTTCTACAGCAGTTACAGCAACAGGTTCTCTATAAGGTCCAACCCCCCATATGAATGACAACTGACAGTTGTGAGCATCCCCAGCAGTGTTATAGGATTTGCCCCAACCCCTCCAACTGCCATTTTTCCCTAAACACTTAGTCTTCAAAAGGAAGTACAAAAAAAAAAAACAATCTACTGGGAGGGACAACAAAAAAATAAAACAATAGGAGACTCAGAAAAACAAAACCTGCTCTGCTAATGACAGATTTCATTATTAATGTCATTACTGATTTTGCCCATAGTTACACTTTGGTGCCAACGTTGTAATATTTCCAGGGAGAAGAAGTTTTCTTTACAAACTTTATAGCAAAAAGAGATGTGCGCTCTCAGAGTGATTACTGTGAACCCCAATCAGAGGAATGTCAGTCCCCTGGAAGAAGTGGTAGGAATATGACCGCACACTCAGCACTTTGTAAGTTCAGATCTCTGGCAGTTGTATTGTGTGATTAGTCTATGGAGAGGAGTAATAGCTGGAAAGAGAAAACATGGAACAAGGATTTCTGATCTTCACCTGATGGAATCCCATTTGGCAGAACCACATGGAACACAAGTGGCCAGCTGGGCTTACGTTTTACTGCTGAATACATCCCCTAAATCAGCAGTAACTCAGTATTGGAAGGTCTGCATCAGCTTGGGATGTTGTTTTCTCACTGAACAAAGACTTCTTTCTAGCTGGTGTCACAGTCGCAGACCTGCCTGAAAGGTTGTCACCCATGAGATGATATCCTACAACCTCACAAACACCCCCTTTCCTCTCTCTGATCACAATCTCATCACCTTCACAGTCTCCTCATCTTCAAACACTTATCCCTCCAATCAGCAATCACCTGCAGAGACCTTCACAACTTGAACCCTTCTCCTTTCCACTCTGCAACTGACCAACTCTATGACAGAATCTCTCCCCTGTCCTGCCCTGACCTGGCCATTGCATTCTATAACAGTTCACTTTCATCCACATTAGACTCACTTGCTCCTCTAACCACACGAAGCATCAGGCCCCGACCATTACAACCTTGGCAGACTGACAACACCAGAGATCTTAAACGACATAGTCGTGTGCTGGAGCGAATGTGGCATAAAACCAAATCTCACCAAGCATTCACCCGATATAAATCTGCTTTCTTCACATACAATTCCTCCCTCCATGCTGCCAGACAAGCCTACTTTGTCACTCTCATCAATAGCTTGTCATCCAGTCCTCGTTGTCTCTTCTCTACTTTTAACTCTCTACTTTCTCCACCTCCACGCAGTACCTCACTCACTGCTCACGAGATTGCAAATCACTTCAAAAACAAGATTGATGCAATTCATAGGGGCATCTCCACTGCACAGACATCCATCCCACTTAGCATACCTTATACTAAACCTCCCTCAACACTTTCCTCTTTTGACCTTGCTACTACCGAAGAGGTCACTAAGGTTCTCTCAGAAGCCCGTCTTACTACCTGCCCCCTGGACCCTATCCCCTCTCGACTCTTCCGGTCACCCCCCTCTTCCCTCATCTGCTCCCTCACCCACATCTTCAATCTCTCCCTCTCTACCGGCGTATTCCCCTCACCTCTAAAGCATGCGCACATCACTCCCATACTTAAAAAATCCTCCCTGGACCCCACCAACCTGAACAACTTAAGACCCACCTCCCTGCTCTTGTTTACTTTTAAACTCTTAGAACGCTTAGTCTACAATTGCCTGAGCTCCTCCCACCTCACCGACAACAACCTTCTTGACCCTTTACAGTCTGCCTTTCGCTCACTACACTCCACTGAAACTGCCCTACTAAACCTCACTAATGATCTACTAACTGTTAAAACCAATGGCCACTACTCCGTACTCATCCCAACCAATGGCCACTGCTCCGTACTCATCCCAACCAATGGCCACTACTCCGTACTCATCCCAACCAATGGCCACTACTCCGTAGCCATCCCAACCAATGGCCACTACTCCGTACTCATCCCAACCAATGGCCACTACTCCGTACTCATCCCAACCAATGGCCACTACTCCGTACTCATCCCAACCAATGGCCACTACTCTGTACTCATCCCAACCAATGGCCACTACTCCGTACTCATTCCAACCAATGGCCACTACTCCGTACTCATTCCAACCCATGGCCACTACTCCGTACTCATCCCAACCAATGATCACTACTCCGTACTCATCCCAACCAATGGCCACTACTCCGTACTCATTCCAACCCATGGCCACTACTCCGTACTCATCCCAACCAATGATCACTACTCCGTACTCATCCCAACCAATGGCCACTACTCCGTACTCATCCCAGCCAATGATCACTACTCCGTACTCATCCCAGCCAATGATCACTACTCCGTACTCATCCCAGCCAATGATCACTACACTGTACTCATTCCAACCTATGGTCACTACTCCATACTCATCCCAACCAATGGCCACTACTCTGTACTCATCCCAACCAATGGCCACTACTCTGTACTCATCCCAACCAATGGCCACTACTCCATACTCATTCCAACCAATGGCCACTACTCCGTACTCATCCCAACCAATGGCCACTACTCCATACTCTTACTACTTGACCTCTCTGCAGCTTTTGATATGGTTGACAAATCCCTTCTCCTCAAAAAACTCCACTCAGTTGGCCTCCAAGACTCTGAACAAGCTCTGCAATAGGTAGGAGAACCAGGAGAGAGCAGAGTTAACTATAACTCTGCCTCCTCCTCTTCACTCCCTCTTTCCATAGGGGTACCTCAAGGTTCCGTTCTTGGACCCCTACTCTTCTACATCTACACCTCCTTCCCCTACTGCCATGGTTTTAAGTACCATCTCTATGCTGATGACACACAAATCTATCTTTCTACTCCTCACCTCACCCCTTCAGTCTCCTCCTCACCTCGCCCCTTCAGTCTCCTCTCTCATTACTAACCTACTAAGCGACATATCGGAATGGATGTCACTCCACTTCCTCCAACTCAATCTTAACAAATCTGAGCTCTTAGTATTCCCCCCCAGCCTGTGCCCCCTCCCTGACTTCTCCATCAAGACCAATAACACAACCATCAGTCCCTCCCCCATCAAAAAATGTCAAAAGATAAAATATTCAAATCCCTTCTAGTTGTGTGCTTGATGGACATAAGCACTAAACTCAGTTCATCCGATCATTACATTCCAGTTTGCTCACAGATTTTAGTTTGTTTCTTTTAAAGTAACATTTTAACTTTTCCCTTCTTCTCTAGCTTGTGGGATGACATTGGGGATGTGAAACAAACCTGTGACACCTGAAACTTCTTTAATATTCCTTTTCTTCCAGAATTTAATCAATGCAGAAATTTATGAAACCTCCGGTGATAGATTAGACCGGCATTAACTATAAAACTTTGTCACATTGAGAGCATTAAAATGGCTTCTCTCCAGTGTGCCTCCTCTGGTGTTTCATAAGATCTGACTTATATGTAAAAGCTTTATCACATTCAGAACACTGATATAGCTTCTCTCCAGTGTGAACCCTCTGGTGTCTGATAAGATTTAACTTCTGAGTAAAAGCGTTATCACATTCAGAACACTGATATGGCTTCTCTCCAGTGTGTATCTTCTGGTGTCTGATAAGATTTGACTTCACAGTAAAAGCTTTATCACATTCAGAACACTGATATGGCTTCTCTCCAGTGTGAATCCTCTGGTGTTTGATAAGATGTGACTTCAATGTAAAAGCTTTATCACATTCAGAACACTGATATGGCTTCTCTCCAGTGTGAATCCTCTGGTGTGGGATAATATGTGATTTATCTGTAAAAGCTTTATCACATTCAGAACACTGATATAGCTTCTCTCCAGTGTGAATCCTCTGGTGTGTGATAAGACTTGACTTCACAGTAAAAGCTTTATCACATTCAGAACACTGATATGACTTCTCTCCAGTGTGAATCCTCTGGTGTGTGATAAGATGTGACTTCAATGTAAAAGCTTTATCACATTCAGAACACTGATATGGCTTCTCTCCAGTGTGAATCCTCTTATGTCTGAAAAAATTTGACTTCTTTATAAAAGCTTTATCACATTCAGGACACTGATATGGCTTCTCTCCAGTGTGAATCTTCTGGTGTCTGGTAAGATGTGACTTCTGTGTAAAAGCTTTATCACAATCAGAACACTGATATGGCTTCTCTCCAGTATGAATCCTTTGGTGTCTGATAAGATCTGACTTCCGTGTAAAAGCTTTATCACATTCAGAACACCGATATGACTTCTCTCCCTTGTGAACCTTCTGGTGTGTAATATATTTTCTTTCCATTGTAAAATCTCCAAATAAGAAGTAGTTTGAAATGACTCCTCTTATTTATACTTAGTTGGACTTTATTGTAAAGTCATTGTCACTTCCAGAACACTGAAATTACTTTTCTCCTGCTGGATCAATGTGGAAGAGGATCCAAACCATGACTTTTAGAACACAGATATGACTTGTATCCCGTGTGAATCCTCCAGTGAGCTGCAATAAAGACTTTCAGTCAATTAAGACATCCATATGTCTTGTTTTCCATGTGACTCAGCTGTATTTATGAAGATCAACATGACCGAAAACTTGGTTCATCAATCCACCTGTACAAAAAAAAAAAAAGAATTTTATATAAAGCTAATGGCCACTATTCAGTGCTCCTACTCCTTGACCTCTCTGCGGCCTTCGACACAGTTGACCACCCCCTCCTCCTCAAAATACTACACTCCCTCGGCCTCAGAGATTCTGCTCTCTCCTGGCTCTTATCCTACCTGTCACAACGCTCTTTCAGCGTTACCTATAATGCTACCACCTCCCCCTTACTCCCCCTCTCTGTTGGGGTCCCTCAAGGCTCTGTCCTTGGGCCCCTTCTCTTCTCCATCTACACCTCCTCCCTTGGCCAACTCATACACTCTCACGGCTTCAACTACCACCTCTATGCCGACGACACACAAATCTATCTCTCAACCCCCCACCTCACCCCCTCGGTCTCCGTCCGAATCACACACCTACTGAGCGACATATCAGACTGGATGTCGCTCCACTTCCTTAAACTGAATCTCTCCAAAACCGAGTTTCTTGTCTTCCCCCCAGCCCGAACCCCACCCCCCATTGACTTCTCCATCACATCCAACAACGCCAATATCAAACCCGCCCTGCAGGCCAGAGTACTTGGTGTCATTCTGGACTCCAACCTATCCTTCCAGCCCCAAGTCCAATCTTTAACAAACTCGTGCAGACTCCGCCTCCGCAACATGCAGACTCCACCTCCGCAACATGCAGACTCTGCCTCCGCAACATGCAGACTCCACTTCCACAACATCGCCAAAATCCACACGTTCCTAACCCCAGAAACCACTAAACAGCTCATCCACTCCCTCATCATATCACGACTTGACTACTGCAACTCCCTCCTCACTGGCCTGCCTCGCCGCTGGCTATCCCCGCTTCAGTCGATCCTGAATACGGCTGCCAGACTCATTCACCTTTCCAACCACTCCGTTTCCGCCACTCCCCTCTGCCAATCCCTCCACTGACCTCCACACCCCTCTGCCAATCCCTACACTGGCTTCCGATTGCGCAACAGATCAAATTTAAAATCCTAACACTGACGTACAAAGCTGTCCACCATACTGCCCCGAACTACATCACTGACCTAATTTCCAAGTACCGCCCAGCACGCACACTCCGCTCCTCACAAGACCTTCTTCACTCTAGTTCCCTGGTCTCCTCCTCCCATGCCCGCCTCCAGGACTTCTCCAGGGTGTCACCCATCCTCTGGAACTCACTTCCCCAACCCATCAGATTATCACTCTCCTCTCCTTTAGGCGCACCCTGAAAACCCTTCTCTTCATGGAAGCCTACCCCCTGCTATCTTGACCGACCTCCTCCACTCTTCCTACCACTCCATCCCCCACAGCTATCTCCTCCTGTACCACTATCCCATCCCTTCTAAATTGTAAGCTCGAAAGAGCAGGGTCCTCGATCCCCTCATGTTTTGCATTGTATTGGTATTGTTCTGTCACATGTTCTGTCCCCCTTTGTAATGTACAGCGCTGAGTGAACTATCGGCGCTTTATAAATACTGTATAATAATAATAATAATAATAATAATAATAAAGGGCTACATAAAGTTGCTTTCTATTTTTAATGTTCATTACTAAATATATCTTATGAATAGAAAGAATATGTACAGCATTATCTACAGTATTTTTTAATCAAATGCTTTTATTAATAAAGTTTCTAAGTGTGCACAGTATTCCCAACATTCAGCCCAGACAATGGAGTCATACATTCTCACGTATAGGCAGTTGTGGCACTGTTACAGATCATACAGAACAATAACTTGCTTTGTCTATGGTGTCACTTTTACCTTTTATAAACAAATGAACAGAGAAAAGAAGAAACAGCCTAGAACAATTCAGCTGTACACGGCAAGTAACCCCCCCCCAGTACATACAGTTGTGTTCAAAATAATAGCAGTGTGATGATAAAAGTGACTAAAGCTGAAAATCCTTCTAATACTTTTATTTCCATCCACACAAATGCATTGGGAACACGACACATTCTATTCCAAATCACAACATGAAGAAAAATATATCAAATTTGTGTTGTTCCTCTAAAAAAAATGGAAGAAAAGTGAATATTAGACGGTTCAAAAAAATCGCAGTGCTTGTATTCTTCTTTACAAACTCCAACATTCACTATATAAACTGAGAAATGTTTGAATATTTTGCTTTCCTTTGAATGACTTCATGAATATTTGGTTGTAGTCGCACTGTTTCTGAGAACTGCTGTACATCTGTGTTGCATGGAGTCACCCAACTTCTGGCCCCTGTGATCAGGTATTCCAGCCCAGGATGATTGGACCACATTCCACAGTTCTTCTCTATTTCTTGGTTTTGCCTCAGAAACTGCATTTTTGATGTCACCCCACAAGTTTTCTATTGGATGAAGATCCGGGGACTGGGCTGGCCACTCCATAACGTCCATCTTGTTGGTCTGGAACCAAGATGTTGCCCGTTTACTGGTGTGTTTGGGGTCGTTGTCTTGTTGGAACACCCATTTCAAAGGCATTTCCTCTTCAGCATAAGGCAGCATGACCTCTTCAAGTATTCTGATGTATTCAAACTGATCCATGATCCCTGGTATGTGATAAATAGGCCCAACACCGTAGTATGAGAAACACCCCCATATCATGATGCTTGCACCACCATGCTTCACTGTCTTCACAGTGTACTGTGGCTTGAATTCAGTGTTTGGGGGTCGTCTGACAAACTGTCTCCACCCACTAGACCCAAAAAGAACAATCTTACTTTCATCAGTCCACAAAATGTTGCGCCATTTCTCTTTAGGCCAGTCAATGTGCTCTTTGGCAGATTGTAACCTCTTCAGCACACGTCTTTTTTCCAACAGTGGGACTTTGCGGGGACTTCTTGCAGATAGCTTGGCTTCACATAGGCGTCTTCTAATTGTAACAGTCCTCACAGGGAACATCACACCTTCTTTCATCTTCCTGGAGCTGATTGTTGGCTGAGTCCGCCCCATTTTGGCTATTCTTCTATCCATTCCAATGGTAGTTTTTCGCTTTCTTCTACGTCTTTCAGGTTTTGGTTGCCATTTTAAAGCAATTGTGATCTTTTTAGCTGAGCAGCCGATCATTTTCTGCACTTCTTTATATGTTTTCCCCTCTCCAATCAACTTTTTAATCAAGGTACGCTGTTCTCCTGAACAATGTCTGGAACGACCCATTTTCCTCAGAATTTCAGAGAGAAATGCACTGTAACCAGCATGTCCAACATTTGCTGCCTTCCTTCCTTAAATAAGGGCAATAATTGCCACCTGTTTATCAAAGAATGAATGACCTCACTAATAGAACTCCACACTGCTATTATTGTGAACACGCCCCTTTCAATGAGTGATTCAATGACACAGAATCAGCAGCATGCATGTCATGACTGTTGGGTCTGTTGGATTTCTATTACTCTACTACACCTGCTAGGAAATTATTTGCCATGTAGAAAAAACTGTGATTGATCCGGTTAGTGATGTCTGACTGCTATTATTTTGAACACAACTGTACATAGAAAGCTGACACCGTTCAATGAGGCCCGTGTCTACAGGATCATACCCCAAGTATGGGTCCCCCATGTAGTCACCATTCAGTAGGATACAACTGGCCGTTCTCCTTCTATGGGGCTAAAAGAGCTAAGATTTTAAAAGCCTATGAAGAACTAACTAGGAGTGAGCAAGGAGTATCCAGCCAGTTCTGCCAGACATACATCTCCTGGGAGAATTACAATGTTGGTAAGTTAGTTTTCACATGTTAATGTGGAGTTCACCTGCTCAATCCACTGGTGTCTGCTGGGAGTTTGAGATGATAGCCAAGATCGGGATATTTTTTATGGTCAAGCAGCCTCACTATTGCTATATGACTTGTAATAGGAGGAGGTGTAAATAATTCCTCCTCTATTGAGACCAAGAGGCACACCTGAGGAATATTGAACACCAACATTACAATACTGGTCATATCGTTCCACTTTTTGAATAATTTTGGACATCTCCAAAACGTGTATCAAATCTCCGACAACACCGCTACAATTGGGGTCATAAGGGGAAATCCCTCCTTCCTAGCTGAACAATTGAGCTGGAGTCCTGAAAGATCTATGCAAAAGAAATGACTGAGTTTCTGTGAAGAGGACAGAGAGATGAGAGGTATGGAGGTCACAATCACCTCCCACCACTCTCTATTATTTTCTCTGTTTCCCATTTCTTTCTATAAGTCTTCGGTAAGAGTCAAAAGACTGGAATAAATATATGAGAGATCATGCCTTTCCCACTGGTGTCATCTGAAGCCCATTAACAAGTGTGAGAGTGATGTGAAATCTGTATCTGATGGAAGTAGCAACCGATGGATGGGATCTAATGTGTCTACTAAGTCCCACCTGGTAAGATGTTGAAGTTGGGCAGCTATAATATAAAGTCTAACATTTGGTATTGCTAGGCCTCCTTGGTCTTCACCATACTGTAGAGTAGTGAGTTTGATTCTAGCTGACGGCTTCTTCTAAATGAGCTCCCCAAACTGGGAGTCTATACTGGAGAACCACTTACGAGGTGTCCACATGGGAGAATTGTGGAGTATATAGAGGAATTGTGGGGTCCATATCTTCTCTTGTTCATAGATGTTATTGGAAAGAGATAATAGTTTTACAAGGAGCTGATAACAATGTGATTGCAGGACTCACCAACAGTAAGTCAGAAGGGGTACAACCCTTAGAGGTAACGTACAGGTTGTAATTTGTACAGTACAAATAATATCTTCATACATTAAAGTGGAGTTCCAGTGAAAAATAAAAAAAAAAATAAAAGTCATCAACTGCAAAAACTGTAGCTGCTGACTTTTAAAAGACGGGCACTTACCTGTCCCTCGATCTCATGGTGTCCTCCCCACAGCCCGTTTCACCGGCCGCCCTGTGTTTCCAGTACCGGCATCTTCAGTGTGGGCACCCAGCTGTGACAGCTTGCAGCTTCACATCCGGGAGCCCACTGAGCATGTGCGAGTATCTCTGTGCTTTTTGAATGGTCCTGTAGTCTTCTAGGACCTTTCATGTGTCCCAGAAGACTACAGGGAGGGAGGGGGGAGGACAACTCCCGCTTCTGATCACCTAGGTGATTGCAGTAGAAGTGGGAGCGGGTACCTGTCAATTTCGGTTATCCCCACAAAAGGTGCCAGTGGGGTCCTTAATCACTTGCCGACCAGGCACTTATACCCCCTTCCTTACCAGGCCAATTTTCAGCTTTCAGCGTTGTCGCACTTTAAATGACAATTGCACGGTCATGCAACATTGTACTCATATGAAATTTTTTTCATTTTTTTCACACAAATAGAGCTT
Organism: Staurois parvus; assembly: GCF_062004578.1. NCBI lineage: Eukaryota > Metazoa > Chordata > Amphibia > Anura > Ranidae > Staurois > Staurois parvus. Next base: position 764,186 of record NW_028318434.1, on the reverse strand, counting down.
TCTTTTGGTGGTATTTACTCCCTGATGGCTGTTTTATTTTTAGTGCTATAAACAAAAAAAGAGCAAAACATTTGAAAAAAAAGTTCTTTGTTTCTATTATAAAATTTTGCAAACAGGTAATTTTTCTCCTTCACTGATGTGCGTTGATGAGGCAGCACTGATAGGCACTGATAGGCGGCACTGATTACACGGATTAGAGACTAACCGTTTTTATATTTCACGTATGCACTTTGAAACGCCAACTTGGGACGTTTATCACATCTATACTCCACCATACGCCTCAGTGCGTGTATTTATTTATGTCACTATAATTGATATGGAGATCATAGTTGGTCACTTTTATATTATCCATTGTATCTACATACATTTCATTCATGATATTTAGGATTTTACATTTTTTTTCATACCTTTAGCGCTGCATGTGTTTTATTTATTATTGATTAGAGGATTTTGAGGTTCTTACCTTTCATGCCAGCTGCTCCATTTCTGTGTTTATCCAGCGCTCATTTTATCTTATTGGATGAGGCAGCACTGATGAGCTGGCACTGTTAGGCGGTACTGATGATGGGTACTGATGATGGGTACTGATGATGGGTACTGATGATGGGCACCACATGTGAAGGTGGGTAACTGCTTCAGAGCAGCCATGGAAACAAGTCAGGGATTAGGATGGAATGAATGCAGTAATCCGGGCAGGGACCAGGTACCTGAGGGGAGAGGTCTTTGCTATAGGCAGCACTGGTCACACATATATACAGTCATGGCCGAAATTGTTGGCACCCTTGATATTTTTCCTGAAAATCAAGTATTTCACACAAAAAAGGTATTGCATTAACACATGTTTTGCTATACACATGTTTATTCCCTTTGTATGTATTGGAACAAATATAAAACAGAGGCAGAAAAGCAAATATGACATAATGTCACACAAAACCCCAAAAATGGGCTGGACAAAAGTATTGGCACCCTTAACTTAATATTTGGTTGCACACCCTTTGGAAAACATAACTGAAATCAGTCGCTTCCTATAACCATCAATAAGCTTCTGACACCTCTCACCCGGAATTTTGGACCACTCTTCCTTTGCAAACAGCTCCAGGTCTCTCTTATTGGAAGGACACCTTTTCCCAACAGCAATTTTAAGATCTCTCCACAGGTGTTCAATGGGATTTAGATCTGGGCTCATTGCTGGCCACTTCAGAACTCTCCAGCGCTTCTTTGCCATCCATTTCTGAGTGCTTTTTGACGTATGTTTGGGGTCATTGTCCTGCTGGAAGACCCAGGATCTTGGACGCAAACCCAGCTTTCTGACACTGGGCCCTACAGTGCGACCCAAAATCCTTTGGTAATCCTCAGATTTCATGATGCCTTGCACACAGTCAAGGCACCCAGTGCCAGAGGCAGCAAAACAACCCCAAAACATCATTGAACCTCCACCATATTTTACCGTAGGTACTGTGTTTTGTTCTTTGTAGGCCTCATTCCGTTTTCGGTAAACAGTAGAATGATGTGCTTTACCGAAAAGCTCTATCTTGGTCTCATCTGTCCACAAGACGTTTTCCCAGAAGGCTTTTGGCTTACTCAAGTACATTTTGGCAAACTGTAGTCTTGCTTTTTTATGTCTCTGTGTCAGCAGTGGGGTCCTCCTGGGTCTCCTGCCATAGCGTTTCATTTCATTTAAATGTCGACGGATAGTTCGCGCTGACACTGATGCTCCCTGAGCCTGCAGGACAGCTTGAATGTCTTTGGAACATGTTTGGGGCTGCTTATCCACCATCCGGACTATTCTGCGTTGCAATCTTTCATCAATTTTCCTCATCCGTCCACGACCAGGGAGATTAGCTACAGTGCCATGGGTTGCAAACTTCTTGATAATGTTGCGCACTGTGGACAAAGGCAAATCTAGTTCTCTGGAGATGGACTTGTAACCTTGAGATTGTTGATATTTTGCCACAATTTTGGTTCTCAGGTCCTCAGACAGTTCTCGTCTCCTCTTTCTGTTGTCCATGCTTAGTGTGGCACAGACAGACACACAATGCAAAGGTTAAGTGAACGTCTCTCCTTTTTATCTGCTTTCAGGTGTGATTTCTATATTGCCCACACCTGTTACTTGCCCCAGGTGAGTTTACAGGAGCATCACATGCTTGTAACATTCTTATTTATCCGCAGTTGTGAAAGGGTGCCAATACTTTTGTCCAGCCCATTTTTGGAGGTTTGTGTGACATTATGTCGAATTTGCTTTCTTTCCTCCCTTTTTTTGTTTTGTCCCAATACACACAAAGGGAATAAACATGTGTATAGCAAAACATGTGTTAATGCAATACGTTTCGTGAGAAATACATGATTTCCTGGAGAAATATCAAGGGTGCCAACAATTTCGGCCATGACTGTATATTAGGGCATCAACTCTTGTCAGCTTCAGCTCTGAGGAAAGGGACACGTCCCCGAAATGCATCAGCAGGCTGACAGCACAACCAGTCGGACGCTGCCATCAGTTTAGGCCATCACTGTGGCTTTTTAGGCTTTTTCATGTACATATTCTGTGAGTATGTTTTTTGTCTTTTTTATTTTTTTTTTTAAATAAAGCTTGGATAATGCGCTAGGTGTTTCCACCGCCTGTGTGACTTTTTTCTTTTTTACCAGGACATGAGAGTTTTGTAGTTAGTCTCCATGGCTACTATATTTTGGGAGGAGGATTTCCAAATGTAGATTTAAATCCCATTCCCACTTGGATGTATATGGTATGAAGTGTAAAGTGGTGGAGCTGGTAGCTGTGTATATAAGGTGGAAATCAAACCTCTGACATGGGGGTCACATTTACATATGTGTTCAAACCTGGTCATGTCTGGGAGGGAGGGGGTTGGTGTGTGAGAGAAACAAAAGTGATTGATCTGAAGATATCTAAAACTTTCAGGTCTAGATATTTTGTGGGAGTCACATAGGGTTTGGAAGGGTATAAAGGAGTCTGGTGCTGTGAAATTGTAAGTTTGAACTAGACTAGCTCTAGGACAAGCATGAAAAGAAGATGGAGGCATCCATGCCGGATAAAAGCCTGGATGGAGGAGGTATGCCATGAGTGGGTTATGGGGTGACTGTAAGGTGTATCAGAACTCTAGACTGTCCCAGATAGATAGGTAGTGTTGAGTAATTGGGTTTTGGAGTGAGCGATGGTCTCTGGAGTGTAGCCATAGTAAATTGGCAACTGATAAGGGGTCACAATCTACTGACTCTATAGTGACACATGGGGGGGGGGGTCACTTTTACTGCATGATATTTAGGGAGTTGAGCAAGATGTGCAGCTTGGAAATATTTAGCAAATTTCGGAAGCCCCAGACCGCTCTAAGGTTCGGTAAGGTACGGATAGACCTGGGCAGATGCAGTTTAATAGTGCCCCATACATAAGTGGTGGCGCGACACTAATATGCAGAGGAAAAAGGAAGGTATATATATGGGTAGGACCCAAAAAAGATATAATATTTTGGAAAGAATTGTCATTTTTTACAATCATGATACAACCCATCCATGAGAGGGGTAGTTTGGACCAGGATGTCATAAGATTAGTAAGGTGTGTTAACATAGGAGGGTAGTTAGCAGAATATAGAATATTGAGGTCTGCCATCAGCTTGGGTCCTAAATCAGGAATATATTGACTGGACCAAGAGAAGGGTGGAGGACGTTGTAGTTGTGACACAGTTAAGGAGGGTAGAGAGATATTAGGAGCTGTAGACTTTTTGGGATTCACAACCAGGTCCGAAATCGCTGCAAATTGGTCCAGGCATTGGAGAAGGTTGGGTGCTGAGATCAAAGGAGAAGATATGAAGAGGAGATTGTCATCAGAGAAAAAGCATAACTTATGATGATGACCGCCAAGTTCTAATCCTTTAATATTTGTGTTAGTTCTTATCAGCTGTGCTAAAGGTTCATTCGCTAGAAAAGGAGGGGGGGGGGCAAGGGGCAGCCTTGCCTCATTCCCCTTTGTATGGAAAAAAAGTCTGACTTGTAACCCACATATCTCATGTAAGCCCTTGGGGAGGTGTAAAGGGGTGATATCCATTGGAGTCAAAGGCTTTTTTTATGTCTAAGGAAAGGAAACAGCCGGGTATGCGGCGTATGCAAGCTGCATGTTCTAGCAAAATCACTCTGTGGTCTCGGCTTGGCAGAGGGGGGTTAAAACCCATCTGATCCTTGTGTATCAAGGTGCCTATGATGGAGTTCAGCCATGCAGATAGGATTTTTCTAGGATTTTAACATCCAAGTTAAGAAGGGAGATTGGTGTGTAATGAAGCCATGTGGTGTGATCTGATTGGGGTTCAGGTAGCATAGAAATGACTGCCGTTAGGGAGTCTGAGCAGAAAGAATAACCTTTGAGTAAGACATTAAATGCATTAACCAATAAAGGTGGAAGGAGGTTAGTAAATATTTGGAATATAGGGCTGTAAGCTGTCTGGGTCAGACCGCTTATTAGACTTTAGGGACTTGATGGAGTTCGGGACCTCAAGTTCTGTAATAGGTGTTTCCAGGGAAGAACATTGAGAAGCTGAGAGTGTTGGTAGAGATAGGCTTGAGAAAAGTTCAGTGGCCTGCGATTCATCATAGGAGCCGGTCTCAGAGTATAATTCTGCTAGATGTTTGTGGAAGACCTGTAATATTTTATTAGGATGGCTGGTGTGTGAAGTGTTTGTAATCTTTAAATGGACAAGTCTGTGTGTGTGGTCTGAGGTTCGCAGTCCCAGGGCTAGAAAAGTGTCAGGTTTGTTTGTGTTCATATAATGTTTATGCCTGGATTGGCGTAGAACTTTTTCATCTGATTCTGTCAAGAAAACATCTATTTCTAGCCTGGTCTTGTCCAGGACAATCTATGAGAAGGTGAGGGGTCTGATTGGAAGGCTTTGTTGGTCTGATGAAATGAGGTTTCTAAGCGGTGATGGATTGCTCGCTGTCCTTTCTTGAGATGTGAGGCTTGGCTGATACAGGCTCCTCTAATTACAGACTTATGGGCTTCCCAAAAGGTCAGGAGAGAGATGTCATCAGTTGTGTTATGTGTCAGGTATTCTTTGATGGCTAGTTCAATGTCCAGTCTGTGGGATGGGTGGGCCATTTAGACTCCATGTAGTGCTAGTTTGTTGGGGTACTAAGGAGGAGAGGGTCAAGAGGACAGCTTTGTGACCAGTCCAGGGGTAAGGTATGATGGTTCAGGATAGGAGGGCTGGGGACATACCTCTAGTCAGAAATTTATGGTCAATGTGGAAGAAAGTTTTCTGTGGATATGAGTAGTATGTATAGTGTCTTCTAGCTGGGTTAGCTTCTTGCCATGTGTCTATGAGAGAGCGTTGTTGGAGTTGTTGCTGGAAGGAGGATGTGGATGGATAAGAGGTTATGGGGGATTTGTCTAAAAAGGGATAAACTAGCTGATTGGAATTGCCACATAGTAAAAGTGTACCTAATTTATGGGAATCTATTACTTGTAGCAAATGGGAGTTATAATTACAATTGCTGCATAGTATGAAGCTATAGTGACCTCTGAGGTCAAGGAGGTGACCCATTAGAAAATATAACGGCCCTCTGGGTCCCAGATCCCTGCCTGGGGTGTAAATGGAGTAGAGCAGTGGAAAGCTTTGAGTACACCTGTGTGTTTAGTTGCGGCAGAAGCCATATAAACCTGTGGGTAGGAAGAGCTGAGATATTTCGGCATATGGCTGGCAGTGAAATGAGTCTCCTGCAGGCCCACCACATGTGCTTTGGCAGAGGCAAAGGATTTGAAGGCCTTCATTTTTTTATTCCCCGAACATTCAGGGTACGTATATTTATTGGAGCCATGATAAAGGACAGATGCAGAGCTGATTGTAGGTGTCGCATCATGGTGACATCATCACCCCTGGGACAGGAATAAGAGAAAGAAAGGAGAAAAGTGGGGGAAGCAAGGTTAGTAAAGGGAGAGAAATGTCTGACAAAACAGGTCAGGAGGCCAAAAGGCCATGATGTGAAAACAGGTAGGTTGTCCATCTGTCTATGTCACTGGGATATAAATGGACGGGGAAAAAAACAGTCCTGGGCAGGCCCAACTCAGGCTACCAAGGAAAATGTGGGGGAGCAGTGAACATCTTCAGAAGCCACAGAGGCCAAAAACAGGATATTAAACATCTGTTGTATAGAGGAGTCAGGCCAAGGATAGACTATTGGGATGAAGATGTCAGCCTGCAGATATAAGCAGTTGGTAAGTGTATGCATTGTTCAAAGAGGCTATGCTTGGCTGGGTATCATGGGCATTAAACAGCATTAGACCACAGCTGGATGAAAGGGTGATCCGTTTGTTATTTTGTTGTCCAGCTATTGGTAGAAGGTTTAGCTAACAGCATTGAGCTGTTAGTTGCAAAAATTGTAGAATTATACTAAATATTTATTTTTTGTTTACAAACGTTTTTATTTTTTAAGAAATAGACTTCAAAATGGCATTACAGCTTCAAATAGAATATACAACAGAAACAAGGAACAACTGCAGTATTAATTTCAAAGGTGAAATTATGTAGAATAAAGGGAAAAAGAGAAAAGAAATTTAGTACATGAGCAATATAGGTAGAGAGGGAGGCAGAGTTATAAAACGACCAACAAAGTAACTCAATCAATCAAAGCATAAATGGTCCTTATTGATCTAGTAAATGCCTGTGAGTTCTCCAAAGTTCCCATTTTCTATCAAATAAATGCATCTTATCCAATAGAGTATAATGAATTCTCTCCATGAGCATCACCGCATCAACTCTGCAGAACTGTGGTCAATGGTACTGTGAGGGATTTCCAATGTAGGGCAATAGCCCATAGGGTGGATATACAAATGCTATGGATTAGCCTCATAACCTCAGTCTGAACTCCCGAGATAGGGGCTCCCAGTAGGCAGGACTGCATAGACAGATGCACCGGAGCACCTGCCACTGCAGAGGCAACTTCAGAAATTTTGTGCCACACCAATGAGAGGCTTGGGCAGGCCCACAATATATGCACTAGAGTACCAGCAAGGCCACAGCCCCGGAAACAAAGGTGGGACGTCCCTGGATACATGGCGTGTAGTCTAGATGGGGTATGATACCAACTGGTTATTACTTTGAGGGCCGTCTCACGGACAGAAAGAGATCTAGAGCTCTTACACACATTATCCACCATGGAATCCCAATCCTCATCAGAAAAAGTGACATCACTATCAGCCTCCCATTTCTGTCTATAAAGAGGGGGTGAGGGAAAGAAAATAACCAAAAATTGGTGATACAAATCTGAAATAAGACCCCTGTCCCTAGGAGAGTCACGGCTAATACATTCAAAAAATGAAATCGGAGATGAAGGCGTAAGACCAAAATGTGAATTAAAAAAATGTCTAATCTGTCGATAATGATAATATACACGAAGTGGGATATCAAAAAGTATGCGTAGCATCTCAGAAGTGATACAAGATCCTCCTCTCTGAAAGTCAGATGACCTAATAAAGGACCTATCATACCACCAACGGAATACCTGTGAAGATGAGAATGCTGTAATAAAATTTGGGTCACCAAAAAATGATGAACCTGGTGAGACAGAGGAGACAAGATTCAATTTAAGTTTATAACGGGACCAAAACATCAATGATTGGACAATGGAATTATAGAGCAATAACGAGGGGGGGGGGGGAATTTTGGACCATAATACACCTGGTAAATAGAATGGATGTATAGACTGAGATTCAAATCTGATCCATGGGACCTGGGAAGTAATAGTCACCCATTGTGATAGCTGTGCGAAACGGGCTGACAGGTAGTAAAGCCAGAAATTGGGGAGACCAAGGCCTCCCACCCATTGTGACCGGTAGAGGACCGATGAAGTAAAACGAGGGCGTTTGTTACGCCAACTAAAATCATTAATAATCCGTTGAAAGCGATCTAAGAACGTTTTTGAGACAGGGATTGGGAGTGATCTAAATAAAGTAATTTAGGGAAGACATTCATTGTTACTGCCCTTACTCTGCCCAAGAATGAGATAGGGGATCCATGCCAGATCTTCAATAGAGGTGAGAGGCGTGACACACATGGTGGCCAATTAGCAGCAAATAATTTTGAGTATCTGGGGGTGAGGTTTATACCTAGGTATGAAATCTGATCTGTGGCCCAACGAAATGGAAAAGAATTGCGGAGAGATGCACCCAGGGAATCAGGAACATTAATAGGCAGAACTACTGATTTAGTAAAATTTACAGTAAGACCTGATACTGTTACAAAGTCATTCAATAATGAGCAGAAGTCAGGCAATGACACCAACAGTTTAGTAAGGAAAAGCAGAACATCATCTGCATACATACAAATTGTGAAATGTGAACCAATAATGGGGAACCAGAAATGTCTGAGTGTGATTATTGCAATTGCCAAGGGTTCCAAAACAAGCGCCAATAATAAGGGTGAAAGAGGACAACCCTGACGGGTACCTCCGCCTAGTGTACAAAATACAGAATTGCAGCCTGGAAGTCTTATTCTTGTTTTGGGGGGAGTCATACAAAGCATGTACACCAGACAGAAATTCATCACTAAAGCCCATCTTCTGCAGTAATGAAAACAAGTATGGCCAGAGGACACTATCAAAGGCCTTGTTAATGTCCCGGCTCAGCAACAAAACTTCTTTAGAATGCAAATTGACGTCCTGAATAACATTTAATGTGAGAGGAATATTGTCCGTGATAAGTCTGCCTGGGATAAATCCCGATTGGTCCGGTGAGACCAAAGAGGAGATAATGGGGCCAACCGATCTGCCAGAATGTGGCTAAATATTTTCAGATCATTGTTCATCACTGAGATTGGTCTATAGTTTTGAGGTAAATGATGGTCTTTCAGGGGTTTAGGTAATAGAGACAGGTTAGCCAAGAGTATCTCCTCAGGAAACCTACCGCCCTGCAAAACATCATTGAATAATGACATCAAAGAGGGAGCCAATGTAGGAGCAAAATGTTTATAATAACTGGCCGTGAACCCATCAGGGCCGGTGCTGTGGAAGTTCTGAGTGCGCTAATCACACAGGATATTTCCTTCAAAGTGCATGGGGCATTGGGAGAGGATATCTGAGAGGGTGAGAGAACAGGGAGGGGTATAGAATCAAGCCATGAGCCATTTGAGGAAGCAGAAGTTGGTTGCGGGGGAGCTAACAGGGTGGAATAAAAATTTTCAAAAATACCCAGGACTTCACGAGGAAGAGAGGAGATACTGCCGGATTTAGTACGTAACTTGTAGATATGTGGGGGTCGTATTGAAAGGTTTAATTTCCGTGCGAACATAGTAGACCCTGAATTACTATGTAATAAAAAGGAGGCCTTTGACCAACGTAGAGCTTTTTCAGTTTTCTGGGATAGTAAAGTATTCAGTTCTAGACGCTTTTGCGATATCATGGTTTGTTACGGAGAGATGGATTGCCATCATGAGCCCTATAATGTGATTCTAATTCTCGGGTAAGTTTCTGAATTTGTTTCCACCGCTCTCTATTTCTAGAAGAAGCCATAGAAATAAGGTGACCTCGCAGGACCGCCTTATGGACTACCCACAAGATGGCCGGGGAGATATCAGGAGTTGTGTTTGACTGAAAGTATTCTTGAATGGAAGTAACTACTACATGGCGGGTGTTAGTATCCGTAAGCATAGAGTCGTTAAGTCTCCAGGAGTAGGGAGTAGGGGCTAGACCTATAAAAGTGATAGACAGAGCGATAATATTATGATCTGACCAGGGGCTTAAATGAATGCAAGCTTTCCTAGAGTTAGCCAGCAGAATGGGGGAGCAATAGATATAATCTAGTCTAGCATAAGAGTCATGTGGGTGGGAGTAAAATGAATAATCTCTAGCTCCTACATTATGTGCCCTCCAGGAGTCTACCAGTTGAAGTGTGTCTAATTTTTTGGTAAGGGATTTTGGGAAGGCCTGGGAGGATGGTGAGGACGAGCTTTGATCTAAAAGGGGGTTAACTACCAAATAAAATCACCTCCCACCAATAAACGAGGGGATAGAAACCTATCAAGAATTTTGAAATAAACGGGAAAAGAAGGATGCTTGTGCAGAATTTGGTGCATAGACATTAGTGATCGTGAGTTCACGACCCGAGGGGGTGCCTTTAATAATGATAAATCTGCTCTCAGGGTCACGTGCCCGAGGTTTTTTTTACTACAAACACATGGGAATAACATGCCCTGCCCTGCTCGTCCCGGGGAACTCTGGTAAGTACCTGCTGACCTACTAGGTCCCCAATTAGGACACGCAGGGCCTGCACCCTTTCCCGATCCTTGGGAAGGTGGGTTACCAGATACCTGGCGGGGGGACTGAAGTTGAACTCCAACCTGTACCCCTTCTTGATCAAGTCCAGGATGTACAGATTAGAGAAGATTGAAGCCTACTGAGGGAGTCTTCTTTCCATTGGGACGTTCAATTCATTGAGATGAGACTTGGTGGGCCTTGAGGAGGACTGAATAAGATTCCTCCTCTTCCCCTATTCCTGTGCCCTGTCCAATGTTTCTTAGGCTTTACCTCCTTAGCCTGCTGGGCCTGTGTTTTTCGACAAAAAACCCTACTAGAGTAAAACCTTTTCTTACTCTCTGGGAATGTCCTCTTGTTATGGGCTGCACATTCCAGAACCTCCTCGAGACCTGGACCAAAAAGATTATCACCAATAAAGGGTAAGGCACAAAGGTGCAGTTTGAATGCTGAGTTCCCTGCCCAGGTTTTTAACCAAAATGCCCTTTAAGCTGAATTCACTAGGGCAGAGGTTCAAGCCGCTAGCTTAACGGATTTGGCCGAGGCATCCACAAGGAAACCAACTGCTTTAAACAGCAAAGGAAATTATTTCAGGATTTGCTGCCTGGAGGTCCCTGCCGAGAGATGCGACTATAACTGGGTAAGTCAGCATTCCAGATTTCTGGTGACACAGGTAGCCGATAAAGCTGGCCTAAAGCTGATGGAAGTGGAATCCCAGGCCCTGCGGAGTAAGACTTCATCCCTCTTATCCATAGGGTCTTTCAGAGCCCCCATATCTTCAAATGCTAAGTCTGTCCTTTTAGAGACTTTAGATAAGGGGGTGTCTAATTTCTGAACCTTGTTCCATTGCTGGGACCTGTTATCCTCAAAAGGAAACCTCCTTTTAAGGTTACTTGAGAAAAAGGGTTTCCTCTCGGGGCTTTCCCATTCCTGCCTAATGGTATCAACCAGGGAACTATGGACTGGAAAGACCCTAGTCTTTCTAGCATACAAACCTTGATACATGAGGTCATGCTTAGATAGGCAAACATCCTCCTCCTCGATCTCAAAGGTTTCATAGATAGCTTTAAGGAGGTCGTCCACAACTTCCAGGGGCAATTTGTTCCTGAAACCTCTGAAGGAGCAAACTTCACCGTCCTCCTCTTATGAGCCTGAATCTACCCGGGACCTAGGATCCTCCTTGGGTCCTCCTACCCTCTTAATACATCTGCTACCTACAAACCCGCTGATTGGGTACAAGGACCCAGTGGCGACTGCATTTTTCCAATAGGGATCTAAAGGATTGAAATGTAGACAACATGTCATCCTTAATGGAGGTGAGCACTTTATGGCACGCTGTAAATGACTTATCCTTAATTAGGCTAGCCACACAATTGCAGCATAAGGGTTCTTCCCAAGCTGAACCCAATTTAGCTGCACAAACTGCACACTTCTTCTTGGGGGTCTGACTCTGCACCTTGTCCTGGGCTTTAACCTACAATAAGCAAGAAAAAACACAATACAGAAAATAATCAGCCCAGGGCCCCTCATACAAAAACCACTGTGCTGGGGGAGCAAGAAAAGGAAGTGTGCCCACCAGGGTCAGCAAGAGGGATCAGAGTCCCCAAGCTTACCTTAGAGGAGCCAGTGCCTGAAGGACCAGGATATGCCTGAGTAGTGCCAGCGCCTTCCCATCCATCCCTCTTGTGGTGGCGCCACAGGCTCTGCTGGGTCTGTACACCACACTGGCTGCCTAACCAGATGCTAGTGCTGCTATGGAGACTGGAACCACGAGTCTCAGGTGCCCGTTGACGACATCACCGCAGCCGGAACTTCTGGTACCTGTACAGCACCCAGAAGTTGCGGCTACTCGCACGCCTGCTTGGCAGTCACTCTGCCCCACTGTGCATCGGATGCTGGGCCCCCCCCCCCGCACGAGAAGGAGAATGACAGGCATCAAATGTCCTGGACCCCCCAGGACACCCCCGATAGTCATCATCCACTGAGGCATGGAAAAATATCAGGAGCGCAGCCCCACTCCCCCTGAAGGGATCGCGTCGGGCAAGAGGAAGTAAGACAGACCAGGAGCCACCAGCAACCTCTGGGGCCAAAGACTTCCAGACAATAAGTTCCTTGATGACTGCACCCATCCTTGCAGAGGAAACACTAAAAACTCAGGAGGGAGGCCTGGTGGTCCACCTTTTATAGTACTGTGCTTATGTGTTTCCTGTCCCAGAGGGAGGAGCTCTGTCTCAGGAAGGCTGTCCTGGAGGACGTTTGGAGAAATGAACATTAGAGTGTCTGAGAGACAAAAGCCAGAAATAGATCAGTGGCTGCATGCACACCTCATTGTTAGGCTGCAGGTAGAGAGGCAGAGATGAGGCAGAATTTATCATGAAATACAAATTAAAGTGTATTATTATCAAAACAGCCAAGAATATTTCACAAGGTCTGAAAAGTATGTAAGTCATCGAGTTATTCCCCAATTTAAGAAGAAGAGCATAACTTCAGGTAGTAAATGTAAGAGAGGAGTTGCAGATGATACGATGGTGGGTAGTATGTACAGGAGAGGAGTATGGGGGGTATGACAGTGATCGGTACGTACAGGAGAAGAGTGTGGAGGTATGACAGTGATGGGTACGTACAGGAGAGGAGTGTGGAGGTATGACAGTGATGGGTATGTGGAGGAGAGGAGTACGGAGGTATGACAGTGATGGGTATGTACAGGAGAGGAGTGTGGAGGTATGACAGTGATGGGTATGTACAGGAGAGGAGTGTGGAGGTATGACAGTGATCGGTATGTACAGGAGAGGAGTACGGAGGTATGACAGTGATCGGTATGTGCAGGAGAGGAGTACGGAGGTATGACAGTGATCGGTATGTACAGGAGAGGAGTACGGAGGTATGACAGTGAAGGGTATGTACAGGAGAGGAGTGTGGGGGGTATGACAGTGATGGGTATGTACAGGAGAGGAGTACGGAGGTATGACAGTGATCGGTATGTGCAGGAGAGGAGTACGGAGGTATGACAGTGATCGGTATGTACAGGAGAGGAGTACGGAGGTATGACAGTGATGGGTATGTACAGGAGAGGAGTGTGGGGGGTATGACAGTGATCGGTACGTACAGGAGAGGAGTGTGGAGGTATGACAGTGATGGGTATGTACAGGAGAGGAATGTGGAGGTATGACAGTGATGGGTATGTACAGGAGAGGAGTACGGAGGTATGACAGTGATGGGTATGTACAGGAGAGGAGTAGGGAAGTATGACAGTGATGGGTATGTACAGGAGAGGAGTACGGAGGTATGACAGTGATGGGTATGTACAGGAGAGGAGTACGGAGATATGACAGTGATGGGTATGTACAGGAGAGGAGTACGGAGGTGTGACAGTGATGGGTATGTACAGGAGAGGAGTACGGAGGTGTGACAGTGATGGGTATGTACAGGAGAGGAGTACGGAGGTGTGACAGTGATCAGTATAAAACAGGAGAGGAGTACGGAGGTGTGACAGTGATCGGTGTGTACAGGAGAGGAGTACGGAGGTATGACAGTGATGGGTATGTACAGGAGAGGAGTACGGAGGTATGACAGTGATGGGTATGTACAGGAGAGGAGTACGGAGGTATGACAGTGATGGGTATGTACAGGAGAGGAGTACGGAGGTATGACAGTGATGGGTATGTACAGGAGAGGAGTACGGAGGTATGACAGTGATCGGTATGTACAGGAGAGGAGTACGGAGGTATGGCAGTGATGGGTATGTACAGGAGAGGAGTACGGAGGTATGACAGTGATCGGTATGTACAGGAGAGGAGTACGGAGGTATGGCAGTGATCGGTATGTACAGGAGAGGAGTACGGAGGTATGGCAGTGATGGGTATGTACAGGAGAGGAGTACGGAGGTATGACAGTGATGGGTATGTACAGGAGAGGAGTACGGAGGTATGACAGTGATGGGTATGTACAGGAGAGGAGTACGGAGGTATGACCATTCCCAGGGAGGAGTATCTCAGGAAGGGTCTATACTCCACCATAACTCTGGTTCTCGGAGTGTCAGGTCCCAGCGGGTTCTCCTGGTGTCTCTCCTGTTATTCTGTCTCGGACACATCAGAGGAACATGGTGGGAGATCGGCCTGAATGTCCTTCCTAGGAGGGAATACCGGAGCCATTCTGAGGCCATTTAATGGCCGGCAATGAGGAGGAAACCAACACTGAGAAGTAGATGCTGAGATATATACAGCACGGGGCAGCACAGTGGCTGAGTGGTTAGCACTTCCACCTGGCAGTACTCGGGTTGTTGGTTCAAATCCTAACCATGGCACCACCTGCCTGGAGTTTGCATGTTCTCCCTGTGCCTGTGTGGGTTTCCTCTGGGTACTCAGGTTTCCTCCCACACTACAAAGACATGCTGGGAGGTGAATTGTCTCCTACGTTGTCCCTAGTATGTGTATGTATGAATGTGAGTTAGGGCCCTTAGATTGTACGCTCCTCAGGGGCGGGGACTGATGGGAATGTACAATATAGATGTAAACTGACGGCGCTATATAAGTACCTGGAATAAATAATAATAATACACCCAGATCATCGATGACGAGGAGGAAGGTTCGGTTCAGATGATTGGTCCGTCTATAGCAGGGACAGGACTCGGGACCAGGAATAGGAGATCCACCTGACTTACCCGTGTGCTCTGACATGGAGAAGATCCCATGCTGGCCCTATGGTGGCCGTGTGTTCAGGATGGAGACCGATTCTGTTGGACCTTCTCGAAGCCGATCTAAAATGGCTGAGAGGAAGAAAGTGTTCTCAGGACAGGAAGTGACACAGACAGGAAGTGACTGCAGACAGATATATACAGAGGCTGCAGTATGGAGAGCAGACACTAGATGGTGCTGGTACAAAAAAAAGCTGAATAGCATAAAACAACAGAGAAAAAACCTGAAAAGCAAAAGATGATGGCGGCTCGTAAACTTCCTATTTAGCAGCTTGACGTCATTGTCCCACTCTACAGGTTACATCACATCACGTGACTTCCTCAGGAGTTGGCCATCGGACGTACAGCTGCCTATATATACCATTATAGTCCCTAATAGACTAATTGGGCGCCATTATGTTGTAGCCTATCTGTCCCTTATTTGGCCGCCATTTTCCCTTGGTCTAATTTCAATTATATCTCATTTATCACATTACAGTGCAGTGGATTAGATCTCCCTCCTACATTTTCTTGTAGACCACCTGTACCTCCTTTGGTGGCCATTTTTTCCTGGTCTATTATCAATGAAACACAGTTATCACATTACAGTGCAGTGGATTAGATCTCCCTCCTCCATTTTGTTGTAGCCCGCCTGTCCCTCCTCCGGCGGCCATTTTCCCTTAGTCTGATATGAAAGCCTGAGGATCTCCCCCCCTTGATGTATCTGCACATGTGCCAGTTTCAGGCATAAGCAGACGATCAGCGATCTCGCTCTGAGAAAGTGTTAACTCCTTTCATGCTGGATTGCAATTACAGGAGTCGCATCCCTCGGATCACTGCTGCTGACGATCCCGATATTACAGGAGTCACATCCCTCGGATCACTGCTGCTGACGATCCCGATGTTACAGGAGTCACATCCCTCGGATCACTGCTGCTGACGATCCCGATGTTACAGGAGTCACATCCCTCGGATCACTGCTGCTGACGATCCCGATATTACAGGAGTCACATCCCTCGGATCACTGCTGCTGACGATCCCGATATTACAGGAGTCACATCCCTCGGATCACTGCTGCTGACGATCCTGATATTACAGGAGTCACATCCCTCGGATCACTGCCGCTGACGATCCCGATATTACAGGAGTCACATCCCTCGGATCACTGCTGCTGACGATCCTGATATTACAGGAGTCGCATCTCTCGGATCACTGCCGCTGACGATCCCGATATTACAGGAGTCACATCCCTCGGATCACTGTTGCTGACGATCCTGATGTTACAGGAGTCACATCCCTCGGATCACTGCTGCTGACGATCCCGATATTACAGGAGTCGCATCCCTCGGATCACTGCTGCTGACGATCCCAATATTACAGGAGTCCCATCCCTCGGATCACTGCTGCTGACGATCCCGATATTACAGGAGTCACATCCCTCGGATCACTGCTGCTGACGATCCCGATATTACAGGAGTCCCATCCCTCGGATCACTGCTGCTGACGATCCCGATGTTACAGGAGTCACATCCCTCGGATCACTGCTGCTGACGATCCCGATATTACAGGAGTCACATCCCTCGGATCACTGCTGCTGACGATCCCGATGTTACAGGAGTCGCATCCCTCGGATCACTGTTGCTGACGATCCCGATATTACAGGAGTCACATCCCTCGGATCACTGCTGCTGACGATCCCGATATTACAGGAGTCACATCCCTCGGATCACTGCTGCTGACGATCCCGATATTACAGGAGTCGCATCCCTCGGATCACTGCTGCTGACGATCCCGATGTTACAGGAGTCACATCCCTCGGATCACTGCTGCTGACGATCCCGATATTACAGGAGTCACATCCCTCGGATCACTGCTGCTGACGATCCCGATGTTACAGGAGTCACATCCCTCGGATCACTGCTGCTGACGATCCCGATATTACAGGAGTCACATCCCTCGGATCACTGCTGCTGACGATCCTGATGTTACAGGAGTCACATCCCTCGGATCACTGCTGCTGACGATCCCGATATTACAGGAGTCACATCCCTCGGATCACTGCTGCTGACGATCCTGATATTACAGGAGTCACATCCCTCGGATCACTGCTGCTGACGATCCCGATGTTACAGGAGTCACATCCCTCGGATCACTGCTGCTGACGATCCCGATGTTACAGGAGTCACATCCCTCGGATCACTGCTGCTGACGATCCCGATGTTACAGGAGTCACATCCCTCGGATCACTGCTGCTGACGATCCCGATATTACAGGAGTCACATCCCTCGGATCACTGCTGCTGACAATCCTGATGTCGCCAAGCTGCTTGGGGGGTGACATGGCAAGTACAGTCACATGTGGGGGGATCAGTGATATTGGGGGGCCATAACATGTTTTGGTGGTGCAGTTACACGTGGGTGCCAGTCACATGGGGGTGGGGATTTGCAGCAAGGGAGACTGAGCTTATTGCTGGGGGGGGATGTTTGCCTCAATGGGGGGCAGATCTTCACGGGGGAATGATCTTGCTGGGGGGGAAGACAAGGGGGGCAGATCTTCATGGGGGACTGATTTTGCTGGGGAATAATGACAAGGGGGGGAAGATCTTAACGGGGGATTGATCTTGCTGGGGGGGGGAGACAAGGGGGGGCAGATCTTCATGGGGGACTGATTTTGCTGGGGAATAATGACAAGGGGGACAGATCTTCATGGGGGACCAATTTTGCTGGGGAATAATGACAAGGGGGGAACATCTTCACGGGGGACTGATCTTGCTGGGGGGAATGACAAGGGGGGCAGATCTTCATGGCGGACTGATCTTGCTGGGGGGTAATGACAAGGGGGGCACATCTTCACGGGGGACTGATCCTGGGGGGGGAATGACAAGGGGGGCACATCTTCATGGCGGACTGATCTTGCTGGGGGGGTATGACAAGGGGGGCAGATCTTCACAGGGGACTGATCTTGCTGGGGGGGAAGACAAGGGGGGCAGATCTTCACGGGGGACTGATCTTGCTGGGGGGGGGGGGAGACAAGGGGGGCAGATCTTCACGGGGGACTGATTTTGCTGGGGAATAATGACAAGGGGGGCAGCTCTTCACGGGGGACTGATCTTGCTTGGGGGGAAAGACAAGGGGGCAGATCTTCACGGGAGACTGATTTTGCTGGGGGGGAATGACAAGGGGGGCAGATCTTCATGGGGGACTGATTTTGCTGGGGAATAATGACAAGGGGGGCACATCTTCACGGCGGACTGATCTTGCTGGGGGGAATGACAAGGGGGGCAGATCTTCACGGGGAATTGATTTTGCTGGGGAATAATTACAAGGGGGGCAGATCTTCACGGCGGACTGATCTTGCTGGGGGGAATGACAAGGGGGGCAGATCTTCACGGGGAATTGATTTTGCTGGGGAATAATTACAAGGGGGGCAGATCTTCACAGGGGACTGATCTTGCTGGGGGGGAATGACAAGGGGGGCAGATCTTCACGGCGGACTGATCTTGCTGGGGGGGAATGACAAGGGGGGCACATCTTCATGGGGGACTGATCTTGCTGGGGAATAATGACAAGGGGGGCACATCTTCACGGCGGACTGATCTTGCTGGGTGGAATGACAAGGGGGGCAGATCTTCACGGGGGACTGATCTTGCTGGGGGGAAATGACAAGGGGGGCAGATCTTCATGGCGGACTGATTTTGCTGGGGAATAATGACAAGGGGGGCAGATCTTCACGGCGGACTGATTTTGCTGGGGGGGGGAATGACAAGGGGGGCAGATCTTCACGGCGGACTGATCTTGCTGGGGGGAATGACAAGGGGGGCAGATCTTCACGGGGAATTGATTTTGCTGGGGAATAATGACAAGGGGGGCAGATCTTCACAGGGGACTGATCTTGCTGGGGGGGAATGACAAGGGGGGCAGATATTCACGGCGGACTGATCTTGCTGGGGGGAAATGACAAGGGGGGCACATATTTACGGGGGACTGATTTTGCTGGGGAATAATGACAAGGGGGGCAGATCTTCACGGGGGACTGATCTTGCTGGGGAATAATGACAAGGGGGGCAGATCTTCACGGGGAATTGATTTTGCTGGGGAATAATGACAAGGGGGGCAGATCTTCACGGGGGACTGATCTTGCTGGGGGGAAATGACAAGGGGGGCAGATCTTCACGGGGGACTGATTTTGCTGGGGGGGAAGACAAGGGGGGCAGATCTTCACGGGGGACTGATCTTGCTGGGGGGGGGGAGACAAGGGGGGCAGATCTTCACGGGGGACTGATTTTGCTGGGGAATAATGACAAGGGGGGCAGCTCTTCACGGGGGACTGATCTTGCTTGGGGGGAAAGACAAGGGGGCAGATCTTCACGGGAGACTGATTTTGCTGGGGGGAATGACAAGGGGGGCAGATCTTCATGGGGGACTGATTTTGCTGGGGAATAATGACAAGGGGGGCACATCTTCACGGTGGACTGATCTTGCTGGGGGGAATGACAAGGGGGGCAGATCTTCACGGGGAATTGATTTTGCTGGGGAATAATTACAAGGGGGGCAGATCTTCACAGGGGACTGATCTTGCTGGGGGGGAATGACAAGGGGGGCAGATCTTCACGGCGGACTGATCTTGCTGGGGGGGAATGACAAGGGGGGCAGATCTTCACGGCGGACTGATCTTGCTGGGGGGGAATGACAAGGGGGGCACATCTTCACGGCGGACTGATCTTGCTGGGGGGAATGACAAGGGGGGCAGATCTTCACGGGGAATTGATTTTGCTGGGGAATAATTACAAGGGGGGCAGATCTTCACCGGGGACTGATCTTGCTGGGGGGGAATGACAAGGGGGGCAGATCTTCACGGCGGACTGATCTTGCTGGGGGGAAATGACAAGGGGGGCAGATCTTCACGGGGGACTGATCTTGCTGGGGGGAAATGACAAGGGGGGCAGATCTTCATGGTGGACTGATTTTGCTGGGGGGGAATGACAAGAGGGGCACGTCTTCACGGCGGACTGATTTTGCTGGGGGGAATGACAAGAGGGGCACGTCTTCACGGCGGACTGATCTTGCTGGGGGGAAATGACAAGGGGGCAGATCTTCACGGGGGACTGATCTTGCTGGGGGGAAATGACAAGGGGGGCAGATCTTCATGGTGGACTGATTTTGCTGGGGAATAATGACAAGGGGGGCAGATCTTCACGGCGGACTGATTTTGCTGGGGGGGAATGACAAGAGGGGCACGTCTTCACGGGGAATTGATTTTGCTGGGGAATAATGACAAGGGGGGCAGATCTTCACGGGGGACTGATCTTGCTGGGGGGAAATGACAAGGGGGCACATATTTACGGGGGACTGATTTTGCTGGGGAATAATGACAAGGGGGGCAGATCTTCACGGGGGACTGATCTTGCTGGGGAATAATGACAAGGGGGGCAGATCTTCACGGCGGACTGATTTTGCTGGGGGGAAATGACAAGGGGGCAGATCTTCACGGGGGACTGATTTTGCTGGGGAATAATGACAAGGGGGGCAGATCTTCACGGCGGACTGATCATGCTGGGGGGAAATGACAAGGGGGGCAGATCTTCACGGGGACTGATTTTGCTGGGGAATAATGACAAGGGGGGCAGATCTTCACGGGGGACTGATCTTGCTGGAGGGAAATGACAAGGGGGGCACATCTTCACGGGGACTGATCTTGCTGGGGGGAAATGACAAGGGGGGCACATCTTCACGGGGTACTGATCCTGGGGTGGGGGGGGGTAATGACAAGGGGGGCACATCTTCACGGGGGACTGATCTTGCTGGGGGGGATGACAAGGGGGGCACATGTACACAATATATAACCCTTTGCACGCTACGCCATTCATATGGGCACACGGATGTCAGTGCAGTTGCAGTTCTATCACTTGATGGTGTTACTTTGGTAGGGGTGCTGTTTATGGCAGAAGGGGCGGAAGTCTGTCAATAATTGTTTGTGGTAGTTTTGTTGTGGATGTCTGTGGTTGGTAGGTCGTGTTACAGCAATTTAGGGGTCACAATTGGCACCCCGATATTTCAGTGGCTACAATTTCACATTCTGCAGTATCATGAATTAAAGTGATACATTATTTCATGGCCTCTATGATTATCAGAGGATACATTGAATGGATACCTAATTCCATTAACCCCTCGCTTACCGGGCACTTCTACCCCCTTCCTGCCTACAGGACACTTCTACCCCCTTCCTGCCTACCGGGCACTTCTACCCCCTTCCTGCCTACAGGGCACTTCTACCCCTTCCTGCCTACCGGGCACTTCTACCCCCTTCCTGCCTACAGGGCACTTCTACCCCCTTCCTGCCTACCGGGCACTTCTACCCCCTTCCTGCCTACAGGGCACTTCTACCCTCTTCCTGCCTACAGGGCACTTCTACCCCCTTCCTGCCTACAGGGCACTTCTACCCTCTTCCTGCCTACAGGACACTTCTACCCCCTTCCTGCCTACCGGGCACTTCTACCCCCTTCCTGCCTACAGGGCACTTCTATCCCCTTCCTGCCTACTGGGCACTTCTACCCCCTTCCTGCCTACAGGACACTTCTACCCCCTTTCTGCCTACAGGGCACTTCTACCCCCTTCCTGCCTACAGGGCACTTCTACCCCCTTCCTGCCTACAGGACACTTCTACCCCCTTTCTGCCTACAGGGCACTTCTACCCCCTTCCTGCCTACAGGGCACTTCTACCCCCTTCCTGCCTACAGGACACTTCTACCCCCTTCCTGCCTACCGGGCACTTCTACCCCTTCCTGCCTACAGGGCACTTCTACCCCCTTCATGCCCACCGGGCACTTCTACCCCCTTCCTGCCTACAGGACACTTCTACCCCCTTACTGCCTACAGGGCACTTCTACCCCCTTCCTGCCTACAGGACACTTCTACCCCCTTACTGCCTACAGGACACTTCTACCCCCTTCCTGCCTACAGGGCACTTCTACCCCCTTCCTGCCCCCGACAATTTTCAGCTTTATGCGCTGTCGCACTTTCAATTACAATTGGTTGTTCATGCAGAACTGTACCCATCTGAAGTTTTATCATTTTTTGTCCCAAATACAACCTTCTTTTCGTGGTATGTACTCTCCACTGTGTGTTTAACTGTTTGCTCTATAATCAATAATAGTGCCCCCGAAACATTTCTATGTTTCTATTAAAACATTGTGAAAACTGGTAATTTTTCTCCTTCACTGATGTGTGTTGATGATGCGGCACTGATAGGCATCACTTATGGGCAATGATAGGCGGCACTGATAGTCAGCACTGAAGGGCACTCATAGACAGCACTAATGAGATGGCGCGGATAGGCGGCACTGCTAGGCGGCACTGACTGGTGTCACTGACTGGGGCTACTGCTGGGCAAGGAGTGGCAGAACTACTGGGCTGCACTGATGAGCATTGGTGGGTGGCACTGATGGGCACAGGTTGGTGACAAAGGTGGGTGGCATTGTCTCATCAATGTTCATTCATATAGTACTATGTTACCAGGGGCAAACTGACAACTCATGGGGCCCCCGGGCAATAGGGGACCATGGGGCCATTGTGTCCTTGGCCAAACTCCAAAATAGACTATGAAAAAGGTACCAGGGGCATCTCATGGGACCCCATACTGACTCGGGCACTGGCCGAGTTTCCAAATGGTGATTTGGCCCCTGCATGTAACATGAATGTAGTTTATAAATGACACAATGTAAAGAGAAATGTTTACTTGGGATTGCAATGAGAAGTATTCTGATAGAAAAACATTTTGTCTTGTTTTTGAAGAGGTGAAATTAGCAGATGGCAGCTGTTGATCTTATGACAAGGTGTTGCTTTCTGCAGACATATGTATGATGATGACCTCATCAGCAGCCTTTCCCCTAGTGTTACCTCATCTTCATGACATCATCTCTGTAAACAAACATGTCATTATTGGACCTGAATTGGCTGTTAATGCGGTGGAACGTGTTTTATGAACCTGATGTAGAAATGTGACCATATGGGATACAATGCTATGTAATACAGAACACATATTATTAGGGAATACAGAAGCAAACCTTGTCATTGGCATACAATCTGTAAGATGGTTGCACCACATACTGGAGGGGATGATAGAAACATTGGAAGACAAATGTCCAATCTAGGGCCGTCTATACGGAAAAAGAGGCGACATAATTGTGTCATGTATGGCCATCCGAACTTAGCACAAATACAACACAAAGAAGAAACATTTGTAAAACCCTTTTTTTTGGTTGATGGGGATATTTGATGACATGACCCGTGTGCTGGCTGTGTTTACACACATGATGATGAAGAATTCCGTGTTCCATCCCAATGAGGAAATCCTATAAAAGACAAGTGTGACGCGGTGGCTGCACAGACAAAGCTGCAGATTCCAATGTGACATCCATACAAGTGCACAGCTTGACATGCATAGAAGGTTAGACGGTGGCCATGATTTCACTACAACACAAATATGTCAGCTTGCCCCGTGTCAATGACAACATGTCATATTAGCATTGCCACCCAAAAGAAGGGGCACACACAGCATGGGGACCAGGTGGGAGATGCTTGATGGGGTATGCAGAACATGACTCTTGTTCCCAGTGGTGTCCAGAGTCGTGAAGGTGAGTGTCTTCTCTGTTCCCAGTGTATGGGGAGTGGTGGTAGTGGAGGGCTCTCTCGGGTAGGGGTGGGGTCTTGTTGTTCAATGTCAGGCTCTCTTTGTGGTTGAAGGGGGGGTGGTCAGTGTCTCTCTGGTTGTGGGGGGAGGGGTGTTGCCAGTGTATGGGGAGTGGTGGTAGTGGAGGGCTCTCTCGGGTAGGGGTGGGGTCTTGTTGTTCAATGTCAGGCTCTCTTTGTGGTTGAAGGGGGGGGGGGGGGGTCAGTGTCTCCCTGGTTGTGGGGGGAGGGGTGTTCCCAGTGTATGGGGAGTGGTGGTAGTGGAGGGCTCTCTCGGGTAGGGGTGGGGTCTTGTTGTTCAATGTCAGGCTCTCTTTGTGGTTGAAGGGGGGGGGTCAGTGTCTCTCTGGCTGTGGGGGGAGGGGTGTTGCCAGTGTATGGGGAGTGGTGGTAGTGGAGGGCTCTCTCGGGTAGGGGTGGGGTCTTGTTGTTCAATGTCAGGCTCTCTTTGTGGTTGAAGGGGGGGGGTCAGTGTCTCTCTGGTTGTGGGGGGAGGGGTGTTGCCAGTGTATGGGGAGTGGTGGTAGTGGAGGGCTCTCTCGGGTAGGGGTGGGGTCTTGTTGTTCAATGTCAGGCTCTCTTTGTGGTTGAAGGGGGGGTGGTCAGTGTCTCTCTGGTTGTGGGGGGAGGGGTGTTGCCAGTGTATGGGGAGTGGTGGTAGTGGAGGGCTCTCTCGGGTAGGGGTGGGGTCTTGTTGTTCAATGTCAGGCTCTCTTTGTGGTTGAAGGGGGGGGGGGGGTCAGTGTCTCCCTGGTTGTGGGGGGAGGGGTGTTCCCAGTGTATGGGGAGTGGTGGTAGTGGAGGGCTCTCTCGGGTAGGGGTGGGGTCTTGTTGTTCAATGTCAGGCTCTCTTTGTGGTTGAAGGGGGGGGGTCAGTGTCTCTCTGGCTGTGGGGGGAGGGGTGTTGCCAGTGTATGGGGAGTGGTGGTAGTGGAGGGCTCTCTCGGGTAGGGGTGGGGTCTTGTTGTTCAATGTCAGGCTCTCTTTGTGGTTGAAGGGGGGGGGTCAGTGTCTCTCTGGTTGTGGGGGGAGGGGTGTTTGAGCCAATTTTTGGTTGCCACGGCAGCCTGCACCCTAAATGCATGACATAAAACAGGACATGTCAGTGAGGGGATAAAGAATTACACAGGATAACAGATACAGATGGAATTGATGATCTTGTAGGACAACATTGAAGGGTGAGCACAACGTTCCTAACATGTTACATGTTTAAATGTTGCAAAAAAATGAGTTCAATTTAAATGAAAAGATAATGACAAGAGTCAGCACACAAGATCAGACTCCACCAGTCAGAGGATGACCCTGTACTACACGGGGGACATTTATTAATAATAATAATAATAATAATATGTTTCTTCCACATTCACTTATACCTCCTTCCCTACCGGGCACTTGTACCTCCTTCCCTACCGGCACTTGTACCTCCTTCCCTACCGGCACTTATACCTCCTTCCCTATTGGGCACTTGTACCTCCTTCCCTACCGGCACTTGTACCTCCTTCCCTACCGGCACTTGTACCTCCTTCCCTACCGGCACTTATACCTCCTTCCCTACTGGCACTTATACCTCCTTCCCTACCGGCACTTATACCTCCTTCCCTACCGGCACTTATACCTCCTTCCCTACCGGCACTTGTACCTCCTTCACTACCGGGCACTTGTACCTCCTTCCCTACCGGCACTTATACCTCCTTCCCTACCGGCACTTGTACCTCCTTCCCTACCGGGCACTTATACCTCCTTCCCTACCGGGCACTTATACCCTCCTTCCCTACCGGGCACTTATACCTCCTTCCCTACCGGCACTTATACCTCCTTCCCTACCGGCACTTGTACCTCCTTCCCTACCGGCACTTGTACCTCCTTCCCTACCGGGCACTTATACCTCCTTCCCTACCGGCACTTATACCTCCTTCCCTACCGGGCACTTATACCTCCTTCCCTACCGGCACTTGTACCTCCTTCCCTACCGGCACTTGTACCTCCTTCCCTACCGGCACTTATACCTCCTTCCTACCGGCACTTATACTCCTTCCCTACCGGCACTTATACCTCCTTCCCTACCGGCACTTGTACCTCCTTCCCTACCGGCACTTGTACCTCCTTCCCTACCGGCACTTGTACCTCCTTCTTTACCGGCCAATTTTCATCTTTCAGCGCTGTTGCACTTTGAATGACAATTGCGCGGTCATGCAACATTGTACCCATATGAAATGGTTATCTTTTTCTCACAAATAGAGCTTTCTTTTGGTGGTATTTAAGCACTGCTGGGCACTTTACTTTTTGCAATATAAAAAAAGAAAGTGCAAACAATAAAAAAAAAAAATTGCTTTGTTTCTATTATACAATTTTTAAAAAAGGTAAATTTTCTCCTTCAATGATGTACGTTGATGAGGCAGCACTGATCGGCAGCACTGATAGACAGCACTGATAGGCAGCACTGCTGGGCACTGATAGACAGCACTGATAGACAGCACTGCTGGGCACTGATAGACAGCAGTGATGGGCACTGATAGACAGCACTGCTGGGCACTGATAGACAGCACTGATGGGCACTGATAGGCAGCAGTGATGGGCACTGATAAGCAGCACTCAATGGCACTGATAGGCAGCACTAATGAGGTAGCACAGATAGGCAGCACTGATAATGGGTACTGATAGACAGCACTGATAGGTGGCACTGACTGGCATCACTGCTGGGCGCTGACTGATGCAACTGCTGGGCTGCACTGATGGGCACAGGTGGGTGGCACTGGTGGGCACAGGTGGGTGGCACTGGTGGGCACAGGTGGGTACACTGCTGGGCACAGGTGGCTGACACAGGTGGGTGTACAGATTGGTGCAGTGCTAGGCACAGGTGGGCGTAACTGGTGGTTGGCACTGCTGGGCACTGATCATCACTGGCCTAATGATCGGTGCCGATCCCCGCTCTGACAACTGCCGGTTCTCGTCAGTACTTTCCTGGTGCTCTGACAGCGTGAGGAAAGAGAACCTGCAATGGCATTTCCCGGTGATCAGTGTGTCATTGGACACGGCTGATCAGGTGCTGAAATCCAGGCATAATTGGCCTTTTAACACATTACGTGATCAGCCGTGTACATAGAACATAGCGATCACGGAGATCGCCGGGTGTGCGGACCAGGGGGCGCCCAGGAGAGGCGCGTTCTGGGGGACGTCATATGATGTCCACCCAGAACTGCCGGACGCAGTGTAGCCGTCATTCGGATATCTGCTGTTGGCAATTAGTTAATCAAAACATTTTCACAACAAAAAAAAAAAATCTAATTTCCATACAGATATCATTTGGGCATTTTAGAGCCTCGAGAAAAAGAAGACGAGAGTTCATCATGACTGAAGAATGATCAGGATATATTGTATAGAACATAGTTTATAGACTGTATTGTTCCCCCCAACCAATTAATAACACATAGAAAAGACATGTCGATGATCCATTATTGCCTACATTCATCTAAAGAAATAGGATTTTATTGGAGTAGAAAGTATTTTTTAATTTTACATATTTCCAGTCTTTTCAAAAGCTATATGAAAGTTTAATTTTCTTTTGAAACTAAGAAAAAAAATGATACTTAACTTCCTATGGAGACACACAAGCAGGTGCATTGGCAAGATGATGGTCCATGTGTCCATTCACACACAGGCCACGGCTTGGCCACGCCTCCTCTTAACTTCATTACATGACTGCCTGTGATTTACAGCAGTGGGAGCCAATGACAAGGCAGAGAAAAGGGACAGCCAAGGCTGTTGTGGCCATTCATTGATATCAATGGGGATCAAGTAAATATTGTGGGGGGGGGTTGGCGGGGATGGGTGTACTGCAACATACATGTTTTTGTAATGCCTGCATACAATGCATGAAGCTGAAAGAACTTTAAGCCTTTAAAATCAATTTATCATGGAAAATAAACAGTGGTGATGCAAAATAATACAAAGTAAATAAATAATAAAAATAATATTTATATATATATTGGTAATCAAATTCAATTGTATTACAACATTACATGACTCTGCAACGGCCAGTTAAAGTAGCGCTGTAATGAATAGCTAGAAAGGCTGTCGTCATGGAGGTAAAACCTTGCAGACAACAAGTGGATAAGCACAACATAAATCTAAATATCAGCCATAACAATGTTGATACATACAAAACATGACTAGATAGTAGGATACAATAGGCCATGGCCCTTTTATTGGTGAAACAAAAAACATTTGATTTCAAAAATGTTAGAAAATATAATTTTAAATCATATAAAAGATAAAAAAAACACATTAAACAATAAATGAATGCTTGAATACCGCTATAACAACAATAGTCCATTCATTTGTTTCTTCTCACTGTTGGCCAGGGGTGGACTAACCACTCATGGGGCCCCTGTGTCCTTGCCCAAACAAAAAAGCCTATGGAAAAGGTACCAGGGGCATCTCATGGGGCCCCCTACTGTCCCCTGGCCCTGGGGCAGTGCCCGAGTTTAAAAATGGTGAGTCTATTCCTGCTATTGACCAGAGGAAGTAGGCTACACTATTGCAAGGTGAGACATTGATGCCTGAAAACAGATGAAGGAGATGAATTATCCAGAAGTCACAGGAGCAGAATTCTGGAAAGGTGATCTGGATACACCATTATCAGCCAAGTTCTCTATCCACACGGATAAGTACACGTCCTGTCACAGGTTGATGTGACCATTGGAGATCTGCAAGGGCACACCCAATAGCAACAACAATGCCGTATACAGCGAACAAAGCCTGGACCTAAAACAGAAAACAAAGAGAAGAGTTAGAAACCAACACATAGAACAATGATATTTCACAGGATAACAGACATACATGAACAATGTAACATACAACAGCATGGAGACTGAACACACCAGCCATGACACCCAAGAATTACAGAGCAACACCGCAAGCAGCCTGACACCCCCCCATATCTACCTACAGAAGTCCAAGGATGATCCCAATCCAACAGAACAGAAACAACAGACTGACAACCTGACACACGTCACCTCAACCTGATTACAGGACAAAAGGAAACATTTCCTGCACCCCAAACAAAAACACAGACTCCTAGCAAACACGAGCAACACTCCACAACTGATCATAAAACACGAGCAACACTCCACAACTGATCATAAAACACGAGCAACACTCCACAACTGATCATAAAACATGGGCACAAGCAACTGACAACACAGACTGACCGACATCCAGACTACAACTCAACCACACTGTCCTCCCCATGTCATTGTAATTGTCCTCCCCATGTCACTGACCCCCCAATGTCACTGTCCTCCCCATGTCATTGTAATTGTCCTCCCCATGTCACTGACGCCCCAATGTCACTGTCCTCCCCATGTCATTGTAATTGTCCTCCCCATGTCACTGACCCCCCAATGTCACTGTCCTCCCCATGTCACTGACCCCCCAATGTCACTGTCCTCCCCATGTCACTGTAATTGTCCTCCCCATGTCACTGACCCCCCAATGTCACTGTCCTCCCCATGTCATTGTAATTGTCCTCCCCATGTCACTGACCCCCCAATGTCACTGTCCTCCCCATGTCACTGTAATTGTCCTCCCCATGTCACTGACCCCCCAATGTCACTGTCCTCCCCATGTCATTGTAATTGTCCTCCCCATGTCACTGACCCCCCAATGTCACTGTCCTCCCCATGTCATTGTAATTGTCCTCCCCATGTCACTGACCCCCCAATGTCACTGTCCTCCCCATGTCATTGTAATTGTCCTCCCCATGTCACTGACCCCCCAATGTCACTGTCCTCCCCATGTCATTGTAATTGTCCTCCCCATGTCACTGACCCCCCAATGTCACTGTCCTCCCCATGTCATTGTAATTGTCCTCCCCATGTCACTGACGCCCCAATGTCACTGTCCTCCCCATGTCATTGTAATTGTCCTCCCCATGTCACTGACCCCCCAATGTCACTGTCCTCCCCATGTCATTGTAATTGTCCTCCCCATGTCACTGACCCCCCAATGTCACTGTCCTCCCCATGTCACTGTAATTGTCCTCCCCATGTCACTGACCCCCCAATGTCACTGTCCTCCCCATGTCATTGTAATTGTCCTCCCCATGTCACTGACCCCCCAATGTCACTGTCCTCCCCATGTCATTGTAATTGTCCTCCCCATGTCACTGACCCCCCAATGTCACTGTCCTCCCCATGTCACTGTAATTGTCCTCCCCATGTCACTGACCCCCCAATGTCACTGTCCTCCCCATGTCATTGTAATTGTCCTCCCCATGTCACTGACCCCCCAATGTCACTGTCCTCCCCATGTCATTGTAATTGTCCTCCCCATGTCACTGACCCCCCAATGTCACTGTCCTCCCCATGTCATTGTAATTGTCCTCCCCATGTCACTGACCCCCCAATGTCACTGTCCTCCCCATGTCATTGTAATTGTCCTCCCCATGTCACTGACCCCCCAATGTCACTGTCCTCCCCATGTCACTGACCCCCCAATGTCACTGTCCTCCCCATGTCATTGTAATTGTCCTCCCCATGTCACTGACCCCCCAATGTCACTGTCCTCCCCATGTCATTGTAATTGTCCTCCCCATGTCACTGACCCCCCAATGTCACTGACCCCCCATGTCATTGTAATTGTCCTCCCCATGTCACTGACCCCCCAATGTCACTGTCCTCCCCATGTCATTGTAATTGTCCTCCCCATGTCACTGACCCCCCAATGTCACTGTCCTCCCTATGTCATTGTAATTGTCCTCCCCATGTCACTGACCCCCCAATGTCACTGTCCTCCCCATGTCATTGTAATTGTCCTCCCCATGTCACTGACCCCCCAATGTCACTGTCCTCCCTATGTCATTGTAATTGTCCTCCCCATGTCACTGACCCCCCAATGTCACTGTCCTCCCCATGTCACTGACCCCCCAATGTCACTGTCCTCCCCATGTCATTGTAATTGTCCTCCCCATGTCACTGTCCTCCCCATGTCACTGACCCCCCAATGTCACTGTCCTCCCCATGTCAGGACCCACCATGTCACTGTCCGCCCATATGTCACTTTCCTCACCATATCAGGACCTACCATGTCACTGCCCCCTCACATGCCACTGTCCTCCCCATGTCACTGCCCCCTCACATGTCACTGTCCTCCCCATGTCAGGCAACACCATATGTCACTGTCCTCCCCATGTCAGGCAACACCATATGTCACTGTCCTCCCCATGTCAAGCCCCACCATGTCACTGCCCCCACATGTCAATGTGCCTCATATTTAATGCCCCCCCATATCACTGCCAACCCCCATATCATTGCCCCACTCAAATTTGAACTCTCCCCCTACCATGTCACTGTACCCAGGGGCAAATTTGTTGCGAGGCAAACAAGGCGTTTACCTAGGGTGGAACTTTTTAGGGGGTTGGCGCGGTGCTGCCGCCACCCCATCCAATGGAAAGGACACTGTGTACCGGAGCGGGAAGGGATCTGCTGTGTCTTACCTGGTTCCGTGTCCCAGTCCCACGATGATGCAGTCCAGGAATCGCTGCTCCTTCATTCACTCCGCCCGCTCCCTCACTCCATGTTTGCGCTGCTGCTCGCCTCCACCTCCTCACCGGTGATTGGGCAACAGAACTGTAGCTCAGGAAAGGCACACAGGCGGCCAATCACATGCAAGGAGCCAGAGCCGAACGGACCCACAACATCGAGTGAGGGAGCAGCCAGAGTGAATGAAAGAGGACAGCTGACCGCCCGGTAAGTGTGCCGTGCAGATGGTGCTGCTGCAACCAGGTATGCTGCCTCCAGCAGCACCTACCCTGGCGCAGGGGTCAGCATGTTAAGTGTCTTTGGTGTAAGTGGGAGGAAGAGTGCCCCATCATTGGTGTCACTGATACTAATGATGGGGCACTATTCATCCCACTAACACCAACCATGGGGCACTATTCCTCCCCCAACTGATACCAATAATGTGGCACGTGAAGATCTGCCCCCCTTGTCCATAACCACAGCTAGATCAGTCCCCCATGAAGATCTGCCCCCCTTGTCATTCCCCCCAGCAAAATCAGTCCACCGTGAATATCTGTCCCCCTTTGTCATTCCCCCCCAAGATCAGTACCCCGTGAAGATCTGCCCCCCTTGTCATTTCCCCCCCAAGATCTGTCCCCTGTGAAGATGTGCCCCCCTTGTCATTCCCCCTCAGCAAGATCAGTCCCCCGTGAAGATCTGCCCCCCTTGTCATTCCCCCCCTGCAAGATCAATCCGCCGTGAAGATCTGCCCCCTTGTCATTATTCCCCAGCAAAATCAGCCCCCCGTGAAGATCTGCCCCCCTTGTCATTATTCCCCAGCAAAATCAGTCCCCCGTGAAGATCTGCCCCCCTTGTCATACCCCCCCAGCAAGATCAGTCCGCCGTGAAGATGTGCCCCCCTTGTCATTACCCCCCAGCAAAATCAGTCCCCCGTGAAGATGTGCCCCCCTTGTCATTCCCCCCCAGCAAGATCAATTCGCCGTTAAGATGTGCCCCCCTTGTCATTCCCCAGCAAGATCAGTCCCCCATGAAGATCTTCCCCCCTTGTCATTCCCCCCAGCAAGATCAGTCCCCTGTGAAGATGTGCCCCCCTTGTCATTATTCACCAGCAAAATCAGTCCCCCGTGAAGATGTGCCCCCCCCTGTCATTCCCCCGCAGCAAGATCAGTCCCCCTTGAAGATCTGCCCCCCTTGTCATTCCCCCCCAGCAAGATCAGTCCCCCTTGAAGATCTGCCCCCCCTTGTCATTCCCCCCCAGAAAGATCAGTCCCCCCGTGAAGATCTGCCCCCCTTGTCATTATTCCACAGCTAGATCAGTCCCCCATGAAGATCTGCACCCCTTGTCATTACCCCCCCCTCACCCCAGGATCAGTACCCCGTGAAGATCTGCCCCCCATTGAGGCAAACATTCCCCCCTAGCAATAAGCTCAGTCTCCCTTGCTGCAAATCCCCACCCCCATGTGACTGGCACCCACGTGTAACTGCACCACCAAAACATGTTATGGCCCCCCAATATCACTGATCCCCCCACATGTGACTGTACTTGCCATGTCAACCCCCAAGCAGCTTGGCGACATCAGGATCATCAGCAGCAGTGATCCGAGGGATGTGACTCCTGTAATATCAGGATCGTCAACAGCAGTGATCCGAGGGATGTGACTCCTGTAATATCGGGATCGTCAGCAGCAGTGATCCGAGGGATGTGACTCCTGTAATATCAGGATCGTCAGCAGCAGTGATCCGAGGGATGCGACTCCTGTAATATCGGGATCGTCAGCAGCAGTGATCCGAGGGATGTGACTCCTGTAATATCGGGATCGTCAGCAGCAGTGATCCGAGGGATGCGACTCCTGTAACATCGGGATCGTCAGCAGCAGTGATCCGAGGGATGCGACTCCTGTAATATCGGAATCGCCAGCAGCAGTGATCCGAGGGATGTGACTCCTGTAATATCGGGATCGTCAGCAGCAGTGATCCGAGGGATGCGACTCCTGTAATATCGGGATCGTCAGCAGCAGTGATCCGAGGGATACGACTCCTGTAATATCGGGATCGTCAGCAGCAGTGATCCGAGGGATGCGACTCCTGTAATATCGGGATCGTCAGCAGCAGTGATCCGAGGGATATGACTCCTGTAATATCAGGATCGTCAGCAGCAGTGATCCGAGGGATGTGACTCCTGTAATATCGGGATCGTCAGCAGCAGTGATCCGAGGGATACGACTCCTGTAATATCGGGATCGTCAGCAGCAGCGATCCGAGGGATGTGACTCCTGTAATATCGGGATCGTCAGCAGCAGTGATCCGAGGGATGTGACTCCTGTAATATCGGGATCGTCAGCAGCAGTGATCCGAGGGATGCGACTCCTGTAATATCGGGATCGTCAGCAGCAGTGATCCGAGGGATGTGACTCCTGTAATATCGGGATCGTCAGCAGCAGTGATCCGAGGGATGCGACTCCTGTAACATCGGGATCGTCAGCAGCAGTGATCCGAGGGATGCGACTCCTGTAATATCGGAATCGTCAGCAGCAGTGATCCGAGGGATGTGACTCCTGTAATATCGGAATCGTCAGCAGCAGTGATCCGAGGGATGTGACTCCTGTAATATCGGGATCGTCAGCAGCAGTGATCCGAGGGATGCGACTCCTGTAATATCAGGATCGTCAGCAGCAGTGATCCGAGGGATGTGACTCCTGTAATATCGGGATCGTCAGCAGCAGTGATCCGAGGGATGTGACTCCTGTAACATCGGGATCGTCAGCAGCAGTGATCCGAGGGATGTGACTCCTGTAATTGCAATCCAGCATGAAAGGAGTTAACACTTTCTCAGAGCGAGATCGCTGATCGTCTGCTTATGCCTGAAAGTGGCACATGCGCAGATACATCAAGGGGGGAAGATCCTCACGGGAGACACATTTTCATGCAACCGGCACATTTTGTCCCCTGATATTAGACATTAGCCGGGTGATTGTATACACACAGCGGGCAGATCTCAATCAATGTCACCCACTAGTCCAGCGTTTTTCAACCACTGTGCCGCGGCACACTAGTGTGCCGTGAGATATTGTCTGGTGTGCCGTGGGAAAAATTCCAATTTCATCTGTAACATGTGGCTTCGGCTCACAAATAGACCAATCATTAGAATCTAATGATTCAGTGGTCGGCAAGCCGCGGCTCGCGAGCCACATGCGGCTCTTTACCCAGTCTAATGCGGCTCTTCTGTGTGCCGGGCGCCTGCTCCCCTCCCTCCTCTCGGTCGGCCGCTCCCCTGCCTCCTCTCGGTTGGCAGCCCCAAAAGTCCGCGCGGACCTTTTAATCCGGCTTGCGGATGTGGCTGTCAGGATGTGTGTAGGCGGGGCAGCGTGCCGAACGTGAGGGGAGGGGAGCTAGGCTCCTCTCACAGTCCGCCCTGAAGACCCGAACGGCGCGGGAAGACAGCGAGAGGAACGCAAAAGGTAAGTGAATTGACACGGGGGACTTGGCTTACTAGAAGGGGGGGGGGGAATAGTACTGTGGGGGATGAAATACTATATGAGGGATGAATTACTTTATGAGGGATGAAATACTATATGGGGGGATGAAATACTATATGGGGGATGAATTACTATATCAGGGATGAATTACTATATGAGGGATGAAATACTATATGGGGGGATGAAATACTATATGGGGGGATGAAATACTATATGGGGGGATGAATTACTATATGAGGGATGAAATACTATATGGGGGGATGAAATACTATATGAGGGATGAAATACTATATGGGGGATGAATTACTATATGAGGGATGAATTACTGTATGAGGGATGAAATACTATATGGGGGGATGAAATACTATATGAGGGATGAAATACTATATGAGGGGATGAAATACTATATGGGGGGATGAAATACTATATGGGGGATGAAATACTATATGAGGGATGAAATACTATATGAGGGATGAAATACTATATGAGGGATGAATTACTATATGAGGGATGAAATACTATATGGGGGGATGAAATACTATATGGGGGGATGAAATACTATATGGGGGGATGAAATACTATATGAGGGATGAATTACTATGGGGGATGAATTACTATATGGAGGATGAATTACTATATGGGGGATTAATTACTATGCTTACTATGGGGGAATATTACTATACTTACTATGGATGACACATACACATCATTCATCTACTCTTGGTCCGGCCCCCGGGTCCAATTATAAAATACTTTATTATTTCATAATAAAGTAATTATAAAATAATTTCTTTGTGTTTGATTCCTATTCAAGAGAATTACTTTATATATAGTCAATATAGGCACAGAGGTAAATTTTTTTAACATTTTCTAATGGTGGTGTGCCTCGTGATTTTTTTCATGAAAAAAGTGTGCCTTTGCACAAAAAAGGTTGAAAAACACTGCACTAGTCTATACTGTCACGGGGTTGGCCAGCCAATCATGTGGCTCCTATTCTGTCCTTCCAATGACCATTCCTAGTACATAGGACTCATCTTCCATACTACATTCATGATACAACAAGATGGAAACTGTTATAGAGTCATTGTACAAATCCTGTGACCCGACTTGTATCCGGGAATATTGCATGGCCTTCTACTTCCTGCTTCCTGTTCTATGCTGACCTGGATGCAGTTCTGTTGTACAACATGATTCCTCACACCAGCAGCTTGTGTTGTCTTCATTCCTGTACAGGAAACATGGTGTCAGAAGTGACTGGAATCAGGACTGAGCCTCTTGTTTGGAGCGCAGCAGCTTTGGGAAACACAGGTTTGTGAACTACAGCCTGAGACTGAGGATTGTCTGAGATTTGATAGCTCAGAGGCTTCCTGACAATATGGCTGCCATGAATGGCATACCTCCCCCAGAGGGGATGACAATGAGTGGGGATTGGAGCAGCAATTGGGAATCTTTCAGAGCTGAATGTGAAGATTATTGTCTGGCTACAGGCTGGAATGAGAAATGTGCAGGAGTGCCGGCAGCAACTCTGAGAAGAGTCATGGGCAGTGAATGCAGGCATGTGTATAAACACAATGTGACCCTCACAGCAGATCAGCAACACAATGTTACAGCCATTGTAAATGTACTGGAAGATGATCTCATACCTGCTACAAATGTCATTTATGAAAGGGATGTGTTTGGATGCTGCAAACAAGAAGAGGGACAATCTTTGGATCACTTTGTTACACACTGGAGAGAAAAGGCAGCAACTTGTCAATATGGCACTCAGAGACCAATTGATAAGGGACACAATTGTTGTTGGTATAGCTAGCGAGAGAGCACACGCAGGCGCCTCCTAAGAGAACATGACTTCACTCTACACACAGCCATTGAGACGTGCCGTACAGCAGAGCTCACTGACAGACGTCTGAAAGTTATGGAACAGGACAGACAGCAGACCGACAGCATAAACATTGCAATGCAGCATGGCAACAGGAACAAACTGCAGCAACGCCCCCTGATGAGCACAAATACTGCCAACCCTACAGCCTGCAAATACTGTGGGACTGTGCATGAAAGAATTAAAGAGCCGTGTCCAGCCTATGGGGAGTCTTGGAAGTCTTGTGGAAGAACAAACCATTTTACTAACGTTTGTTTGTCAAGTAAAAGACGGCCATCAATAGGCAAATGACACAACGTGGAGAACACATCCGCATATGAGGAAGAGACACACCACTGAAGTTATAGACAGCAGTGATGGGCCTACCTCCCCCCACACAGATCACCTACCTCCCCCCACACAGATCACCTACCTCCCCACACAGATCACCTACCTCCCCCACACAGATCGCCTACCTCCCCACACCGATCACCTACCTCCCCCACACCGATCACCTACCTCCCCACACCGATCACCTACCTCCCCCCACACAGATCACCTACCTCCCCCCACACAGATCACCTACCTCCCCCCACACAGATCACCTACCTCCCCCCACACACACACCACTGAAGTTATATACAGCAGTGAATTGATGGGCGCTGTGCAATCCAGAGGAAAGAAATGGTTTGTCACTTTACATGTCAATAATAAGCCCCAATCCTGTCTCCTCCATTCAGGAACAACGTGGGATGTAATGTGCTTCAGAGACAAAATGGTGTCAGCACCAGAAGCACGTCTACTGCCAAGTGACACCAGATTAAAGTTATACTCCGGTGCGATGATGAAATCTCTAGGGCTCTTCAAGACAGAATGTGCCATACGTGGACTAACACACAGGCTGGAGTGTGAAATTGTGGAAGCAGCCAAAAGCCACTGTTGTCTGGCTCAACCTGTGAGCGTCTAGGGCTGAGACGTTTCTCCGTCCCTGCAGAGCTTAATGTGATGGACAATCTATCCAAGGGGCCCTTGACAAAACAACTGCTGATAAAGGAATTTAGTGATGTGTTTACTGGGCCAGTAGAATCTGTACCAGGGGAAGTTCATTTCCACCTTGATGTGAGTGTCCCTCCAGTCCAATGTGCACCACGCAATGTGCCGGTGGCATTAAAACAGGCAGTTAAGGCACAGCTTGACCAGTATGAGGCCAATGGACACTTGGCACCAGTGACTGACCCAACTGGCTGGATAAGTAACATGGTGATTGTAAGGAAGCCAAATACGCTGCGAATATGCATAGATCCCAAATTCTTAAATATGGCACTGAGACGATCTCACTACATCATGCCAACTCTCGAGGATATTTTGTACAAGCTGCCAATGGCACGTCTGTTCACACTTGTTGATGCCCGGGATGCATTTTTACAGTGTAAGTTGGATGATGCAAGTAGTTACATTACAACCTTCTGGACTCCGTGGGGCAGGAAAAGATGGCGCAAACTGCCTTTTGGAGTATCAGTTGCACCAGACGTGTATCAACGTAAACAACATGAACTATTGGCTGGACTCGGTGTTATTGAACCAATAGCTGATGACATCCTTCTGGTTGGCTCTGGGGACACAGATGAGGAAGCAGAGCAAGATCATGATGGCAAATAGAGATGAGCGAATCGAACCAGGCGAACCGGAATTCGATACGAATTTCAGAAAATTTTCGATTCGCGGCGAATCCGAAATTTTGCCTGCTTCGGGTGCGCGAATCGAAATTTTCCCGATCAGCCGGCAAAAGTGTCCCTGCAGAGAGCTCCGCTATTTCTGACATTTCTAAGACAGTTCCTTCACATGTACAGCGGTTGAAACATTGTATCTATTAGTTTCCATTTAGGATACAGATGTTTCAACCGCTGTACATGTGAAGGAGCTGTCAGAGAACTGTCAGAAATAGAGGAACTCTGCACATACACTTTTTGCCGGTTTGGAATTCTTATTTTCATCCTACTTCTTCTTCTTCTTCTTCTTCTTCATCCTCATCCTCTTCTTCTGAGGATGAGGATGAGGATGAAGAAGAAGAAGAAGTAGGATGAAAATAAGATTAATTCCAAGCCGGCAAAAAGTGTATCTGCAGCACTCCTCTAAGTGTATTTGCAGAATGTCATTTATGGAAAAAAATAGATACAATGTTTCAACCGCTGTATGGAGTGAGTGTCCCAGAACTGTCATAAATAGTCTATTTCTGACAGTTCTATGACATTCCCTCCATACAGCGGTTGAAACCGCTGTATGGAGTGAATGTCCCAGAACTGTCAGAAATAGACAGAAACTGTCACAGAACTGTCCTTCTTCTCATCCTTCTCCTTCTTCTCATCCTTCTTCTCATCCTTCTTCTCATCCTTCTCCTTCTTCTCATCCTTCTCCTTCTTCTCATCCTTCTCCTTCTCCTTCTTCTCATCCTTCTCCTTCTTCTCATCCTTCTTCTCATCCTTCTCATCCTTCTCCTTCTTCTCATCCTTCTCCTTCTTCTCATCCTTCTCCTTCTTCTCATCCTTCTCCTTCTCCTTCTTCTCATCCTTCTCCTTCTTCTCATCCTTCTCCTTCTTCTCATCCTTCTCCTTCTTCTCATCCTTCTCCTTCTTCTCATCCTTCTCCTTCTCCTTCTTCTCATCCTTCTCCTTCTCCTTCTTCTCATCCTTCTCCTTCTCCTTCTTCTCATCCTTCTCCTTCTTCTCATCCTTCTCCTTCTCCATCTTCTCATCCTTCTCCTTCTGCTTCTCCTTCTTCTCATCCTTCTCCTTCTTCTCATCCTTCTCCTTCTTCTCATCCTTCTCCTTCTCCTTCTTCTCATCCTTCTCCTTCTTCTCATCCTTCTTCTCATCCTTCTCCTTCTTCTCATCCTTCTTCTCATCCTTCTTCTCATCCTTCTCCTTCTTCTCATCCTTCTCCTTCTTCTCATCCTTCTCCTTCTCCTTCTTCTCATCCTTCTCCTTCTTCTCACCCTTCTCCTTCTCCTTCTTCTCATCCTTCTCCTTCTTCTCATCCTTCTCCTTCTCCATCTTCTCATCCTTCTCCTTCTCCATCTTCTCATCCTTCTCCTTCTCCTTCTTCTCATCCTTCTCCTTCTCCTTCTTCTCATCCTTCTCCTTCTCCTTCTTCTCATCCTTCTCCTTCTCCTTCTTCTCATCCTTCTCCTTCTCCTTCTTCTCATCCTTCTCCTTCTCCTTCTTCTCATCCTTCTCCTTCTTCTCATCCTTCTCCTTCTCCTTCTTCTCATCCTTCTCCTTCTTCTCATCCTTCTCCTTCTCCTTCTTCTCATCCTTCATCTTCTTCTCATCCTTCTCCTTCTCCATCTTCTCATCCTTCTCCTTCTGCTTCTCCTTCTTCTCATCCTTCTCCTTCTTCTCATCCTTCTCCTTCTCCTTCTTCTCATCCTTCTCCTTCTTCTCATCCTTCTTCTCATCCTTCTCCTTCTTCTCATCCTTCTTCTCATCCTTATTCTCATCCTTCTCCTTCTTCTCATCCTTCTCCTTCTTCTCATCCTTCTCCTTCTCCTTCTTCTCATCCTTCTCCTTCTTCTCACCCTTCTCCTTCTCCTTCTTCTCATCCTTCTCCTTCTCCTTCTTCTCATCCTTCTCCTTCTCCATCTTCTCATCCTTCTCCTTCTCCATCTTCTCATCCTTCTCCTTCTCCTTCTTCTCATCCTTCTCCTTCTCCTTCTTCTCATCCTTCTCCTTCTCCTTCTTCTCATCCTTCTCCTTCTCCTTCTTCTCATCCTTCTCCTTCTCCTTCTTCTCATCCTTCTCCTTCTCCTTCTTCTCATCCTTCTCCTTCTTCTCATCCTTCTCCTTCTCCTTCTTCTCATCCTTCTCCTTCTCCTTCTTCTCATCCTTCTCCTTCTTCTCATCCTTCTCCTTCTCCTTCTCCTTTCTCATCTCCAAGGGCATTTAAATTAAAGGTACAGTGTTCTGCACTAATTTAAAGGCTCTCTGAAGCCTAGAAACCCTTTTTATAAGTCATCTTCGTAGCAAAAAAATTTGCATCGAATCGAATTTCTTCCTGGAATTCGCCGAATTAGCCGAATCAAATTTTTGAATACTTCGCTCATCTCTAATGGCAAACTTCTGGAACTGATGAATCGTTGTAGGCAGGTAAAATTGAGACTTGGCATGAAAAAGCTGCAATTCAAGGTCAAAGAAGTCTGCTTTCATGGACACATTCTAACCTGGGAGGGTTTGAAGGCTGACCCAGAAAAAATCCGAGCCATACTGGATATGCCGCAGCCAGCAAATGTGAAATCCCTGCAGCGCTTCATTGTATTTGTTACCTACCTAGCAAAATTCCTACCGCACCTCTCAGAGGTCTGTGAGCCATTGAGAAGGCTTCTGGACAAGGACGCTGTTTGTCATTGGCTTCCTAAGCATGATAATGCAGTGCAGGACATCAAACGCTTGGTCACGGACACACCTGTCCTGAAGTACTATGACGTTACAAAACCTGTAACTATTCAAAGTCATGCAAGCAAAACTGGACTTGGGTGTTGTCTATTGCAAGCTGGCCAGCCTATCGCTTTTGCTTCAAGGGCACTGACTCTACCGAACAAAACTACGCACAAATAGAAGAGGAATGTCTGAGTATAGTGTTTGCCTGCCAGCGCTTTCACCACTACCTCTATGGGCGCGACGAGATCACGGCAGAAACTCACCATAAACCTCTGATTTCTATTTTCCAGAAACCCCTTTTGTGTGCACCCAAACGTCTACAGAGCATGTTGTCACGTTACAAAACTATTGCCTAAATGTTGTCTGTAAACCTGGTCCTGAAATGTACATTAGTGACACTCTTAGCAGAGCTACAGCAGCAGGTGGTACACCTGAGTATGCACAACACACAGTTTGCAATGTTCAGCGGGACCTGGAGGTCCTGTCACAGATTAATCATTCAGACTATTTATACGTCACGGACCAACGATTGCTTCAGATAAAACAGCACACTGAAACAGATGAGAGTTTGCAGGCTCTTAAATATGTTGTTCTGAACGGTTGGCCTGATTCCAAGTTGGAAGCCCCATTACTTGTGAGAGAATATTGGACTTTCAGAGATGAAATCGCCATCCAAGATGCTATACTGTACAAGGGGCCAAGGGTCATCATTCCTAAATCTTTAAGATGGGAGATGCTGACTCGTATTCATACCAGTCACATTGGTGGAGAAGCATGCTATAGGCAAGCACGTGATACCCTATACTGGCCCAACATGCAGAAGGAGATTAGAGACTTTGTTAGCTGTTGCTCGGCATGCAATGAATATGCGCAGGCACAACAGAAAGGACCTATGATTTCGCATGTGCTGCCCACCCGGCCTTGGCAAATTGTAAGCATGGACTTACTGAATTATGCTGGGCAGGACTTTCTACTAATTGTTGATCACTATTGCGACTTTTGGGAGATTGAGCTACTTCCTGACCTGTCTGCTGATACTACCATCAAGCATTGTAAAGCACAGTTTGCACGTTATGGCCAGCCGGATAGACTCATCTCGGATAATGGACCTCAATTTGCATGTGAGCAATTCAGACGGTTGTCTACAGATTGGGGATTTGAGCATGTTACCTCATCCCCGAGGCACCCGCAAGCCAATGGCAAAGCGGAATCGGCTGTCAAGATAGTGAAGAATCTTTGTAAGAAGGCCAAGTTTGATGGTACTGATCCGTGGAAGGCCATTCTACATTGGAGGAACACCCCATCTGAAGGCATGGACAGCAGACCTGCACAGCGCTTGATGTCTGAAGACTTCATTGCCTGTGGCCAACAAATTACTTGATCCTTGTGTGGTTACAGTTGTCCCGGCAAAACTGCAGAGGAGGAAACAGATTGCCAAACTGTCATACGATGTGTCTGCTAAAGACTTACCTGAACTAAGCATTGGAGAGCCAATCCGTATGAAGCCGCTTCCAGGTGACAGGACCGGTCTCTGGAGACTGGGTTCCTGTATTCAGAGGGTTGCTCCTCGATCAGATCTTGTGGATGTAGAAGGAAGTCTTTACCACCGCAATCGAGTGGACCTGTGAAGGGCAGAACGATTCACCACACAAGCCTATGAGCATCCTGCACGTGATCCTCCTGAGGTGCTCAATGCCCCGAGTCCTACTGGACCATATAC
Source organism: Staurois parvus (assembly GCF_062004578.1). Taxonomy (NCBI): domain Eukaryota; kingdom Metazoa; phylum Chordata; class Amphibia; order Anura; family Ranidae; genus Staurois; species Staurois parvus. The sequence continues at coordinate 721,575 of NW_028318434.1, read as the reverse complement.
TCAAAGCAGAGAGAACTCCGCTGTCATATCGGGATACAATGAGGATGACATAATGCAGCCACATATCCGGACAAGATCTTCTCTGCCAAACACACCAGCCAGGAAAGAGGGTCGCTCCTTATCAACACCTTCTGGAGCTGAACGGATTTCCCCAGGAAAATTGCTGTGGCCTTGCGTAGTGGTCGAGTTTCCAGACCACCAGATAGAATCAATCTGTAGTGTATCTACCAGTCACACAGCATGCCATGTTCAAGACTGTTCAGGATCTATTTTAGTTTCATTGTTTACAAGGTTTGAATGGAATGTAAAAAAGGGAGACGTTATAGAGTCATTGTGCAAATACTGTGACCCGACTTGTATCCGGGAATATTGCATGGCCTTCTACTTCCTGCTTCCTGTTCTATGCTGACCTGGATGTAGTTCTGTTGTACAACATGATTCCTCACACCAGCAGCTTGTGTTGTCTTCATTCCTGTACATGAAACAGGTACTGTCCGTGTATTAGGGGGACCAATGACACCTTGGCTAGTATTGATGAATCTGGGGGCGTCGGGGGCAATCTTCTTATGTTTATGGACCTTTAGGGCAGATGTGATTTCTATGTATTTTATGGGAGATTTTCTCTGTATATTGGGAGTTTCCATCTTGTTGTATCATGAATGTAGTATGGAAGATGAGTCCTATGTACTAGGAATGGTCATTGGAAGGACAGAATAGGAGCCACATGATTGGCTGACCAACCACGTGACAGTATAGACTAGTGGGTGACATTGATTGAGATCTGCCCGCTGTGTGTATACAATCACCCGGCTAATGTCTAATATCAGGGGACAAAATGTGCCAGCATTCATATCAGACTAAGGGAAAATGGCCGCTGGAGGAGGGACAGGACGGCTACAACAAAATGGAGGACGAAGATCTAATCCACTGCACTGTAATGGGATAAATGTAAATTGATACTTGACCAAGGGAAAATGGCCGCCGAATAAGGGACAGACAGGCTACAACATAATGGCGCCTGATTGGTATATTAAGGATTATAATGGTATATATAGGCAGCTGTACGTCGGATGGCCAACTCCTGAGGAAGTCATGTGATGTGATGTAACATGTAGAGTGGGACAATGACCTCAAGCTGCTAAATAGGAAGTTTACGAGCCGCCATCGTCTTTTACATTTCAGGTTTTTTCCCTGTTGTTTTTTACTATTCAGATTTTGTTGGATCAGATCCATCTAGTGTCTGCTCTCCATACTGCAGCCTCTGTATAAATCTGTCCGCAGTCACTTCCTGTTTTGTGTCACTTCCTGTCTGGAGTCACTTCCTTTTTTGTGTCACTTCCTGTCTGGTGTCACTTCCTCTCTGTGTCACTTCCTGTTCCTGGAAAACTTTCTTCCTTTCAGCCATTTTAGATCTGCTTCCAGAGGATCCAACAGAATCGGTCTCCATCCTGAACACACGGCCACCATAGGGCCAGCATGGGATCTTCTCCATGTCAGAGCACACGGGTAAGTCAGGTGGATCTCCTATTCCTGGTCCCGGCTCCTGCCCCTGCTATAGACGGACCAATCATCTGTGACCGAACCTTCCTCCTCGTCATTGATGATCTGGGTGTATTATTATTATTTATTCCAGGTACTGATATAGCGCCGTCAGTTTACATCTATATTGTACATTCCCATCAGTCCCCGCCCCCGAGGAGCGTACAATCTAAGGGCCCTAACTCACATTCATACATACACATACTAGGGACAACTTAGGAGACAATTCACCTCCCAGCATGTCTTTGTAGTGTGGGAGGAAACCTGAGTTCCCAGAGGAAACCCACACAGGCACAGGGAGAACATGCAAACTCCAGGCAGGTGGTGCCATGGTTGGGATTTGAACCAACAACCCGAGTACTGCCAGGTGGAAGTGCTAACCACTCAGCCACTGTGCTGCCCCATGCTGTATATATCTCAGCATCTACTTCTCAGTGTTGGTTTCCTCCTCATTGCCGGCCATTAAATGGGCCTCAGAATGGCTCCGGTATTCCCTCCTAGGAAGGACATTCAGGCCGATCTCCCACCATGTTCCTCTGATGTGTCCGAGACAGAATAACAGGAGAGACACCAGGAGAACCCGCTGGGACCTGACACTCCGAGAACCAGAGTTATGGTGGAGTATAGACCCTTCCTGAGATACTCCTCCCTGGGAACGGTCATACCTCCGTACTCCTCTCCTGTACATACCCATCACTGTCATACCTCCGTACTCCTCTCCTGTACATACCCATCACTGTCATACCTCCGTACTCCTCTCCTGTACGTACCCATCACTGTTATACCTCCGTACTCCTCTCCTGTACATACCCATCACTGTCATACCTCCGTACTCCTCTCCTGTACACACCGATCACTGTCATACCTCCGTACTCCTCTCCTGTACATACCGATCACTGTCACACCTCCGTACTCCTCTCCTGTACATACCCATCACTGTCATACCTCCGTACTCCTCTCCCGTACATACCCATCACTGTCATACCTCCGTACTCCTCTCCTGTACATACCGATCACTGTCATACCTCCGTACTCCTCTCCCGTACATACCCATCACTGTCATACCTCCGTACTCCTCTCCCGTACATACCCATTACTGTCATACCTCCGTACTCCTCTCCCGTACATACCCATCACTGTCATACCTCCGTACTCCTCTCCCGTACATACCCATCACTGTCATACCTCCGTATTCCTCTCCCGTACATACCCATCACTGTCATACCTCCGTACTCCTCTCCTGTACATACCCATCACTGTCATACCTCCGTACTCATCTCCCGTACATACCGATCACAGTCATACCTCCGTACTCCTCTCCTGTACATACCTATCACTGTCACGCTTCCGTACTCCTCTCCTGTACATACCCATCACTGTCATACCTCCGTACTCCTCTCCCGTACATACCCATCACTGTCATACCTCCGTACTCCTCTCCTGTACATACCGATCACTGTCATACCTCCGTACTCCTCTCCCGTACATACCCATCACTGTCATACCTCCGTACTCCTCTCCCGTACATACCCATCACTGTCATACCTCCGTACTCCTCTCCTGTACATACCGATCACTGTCATACCTCCGTACTCCTCTCCCGTACATACCCATCACTGTTATACCTCCGTACTCCTCTCCCGTACATACCCATCATTGTCATACCCCCCACACTCCTCTCCTGTACATACCCATCACTGTCATACCCCCCACACTCCTCTCCTGTACATACTACCCACCATCGTATGATCTGCAACTTCTCTCTTACATTTACTACCTGCAGTTATGCTCTTCTTCCTAAATTGGGGAATAACTCGATGACTTACATACTTTTCAGACCTTGTGAAATATTCTTGGCTGTTTTGAAAATAATACACTTTAATTTGTATTTCATGATAAATCCTGCCTCATCTCTGCCTCTCTACCTGCAGCCTAACAATGAGGTGTGCATGCAGCCACTGATCTATTTCTGGCTTTTGTCTCTCAGTCACTCTAATGTTCATTTCTCCAAACGTCCTCCAGGACAGCCTTCCTGAGACAGAGCTCCTCCCTCTGGGACAGGAAACACGTAAGCACAGTGCTATAAAAGGCGGATCACCAGGCCTCCCTCTTGAGTTTTAAGTGTTTCCTCTGCAAGGATGGGTGCAGTCATCAAGGAACTGATTGTTTGGAAGTCCTTGGCCCTAGAGGTTGCTGGTGGATCCTGGTCTGGATTACTTCCTACTGCCCGACGCAATCCCTACAGGGGAAGTGGGGCTGCGCTCCTGATGTCCTTCCATGCCTCAGTGGATGATAACCATCATCGGGGGTGTCCAGAGTGGTCCAGGACCTTTGATGCCTGTCGTTCTTCTTCCCGTGTGGGGGGGCTCCAGCATCCGATGCACATTGGGGCAGAGTGACTGCCAAGCAGGCGTGCAAGTAGCCCCAATTTCTGGGTGCTTCCCAGGAACCGGAAGTTCCGGCAGTGGTGACATCAGCGACGGGTGCCGGAGACTCGTGGTTCCAGTCTCCATATTAGCACTGGCAGCCAGTCTGGAGTACAGACAAAGCAGAGCCTGTGGCTCCACACCAAGAGGGATGGATGGAAGGCGCTGGCACTTCTCAGGCATACCCTGGTCCTTCAAGCACTGGCTCCTCTAAGGTAAGCTTGGGGACTCTGATCCCTCTTGCTGACTCTGGTGGGCACACTTTCTTTTCCTGCTCCCCCAGCACAGTGTTTTTTGTATGAGGGGCCCTGTGCTGATTATTTTTTGTATTGTGTTTTTTCTTGCTTATTGTCGGTTAAAGTCCAGGACAAGGTGCAGAGTCAGACCCCCAAGAAGAAGTGTGCAGTTTGTGCAGCTAAATTGGGTTCAGCTTGGGAAAAACCCTTATGCTGCAATTGTGTGGCTAGCCTAATTAAGGATAAGTCATTTACAGCCTGCCATAAAGTGCTCACCTCCATTAAGGATGACATGTCTACATTCCAATCCTTTTATTATTATTATTAGTATTATTATTATACAGTATTTATAAAGCGCCAACAGTTCGCTCAGTGCTGTACATTACAATGGAAGACAGTACATGAGACAGTACAATAACAATACAGTGTGATACACGAGGGCTTCGAGGGCCCTGCTCCTTGGAGCTTTCAATCTAGGAGGGAGGGGATAGTGGTATGGGAGGAAAAGCTGTGGGTTGGAGTGGTAGGAGGAGTGGAGGATATCGGCAGTTAGCAGAGGGTGGGGTAGGCTTCCCTGAAGAGGTGGGTTTTTAGGGTGCGCCTAAAGGAGAGGAGAGTGGGTGATAGTCTGATAGATTGGGGTAGGGAGTTCCAGAGGATGGGTGATGTCTTGGAGGCGAGCATGGGAGGAGGAGATCAGGGAACTAGAGAGAAGGAGGTCTTGTGAGGAGCGAAACATATCTTTTGGGTGGTAGATGGATATTAGGTCGGTGATGTAGTTTGGGGCAGTATGGTGGACAGCTTTGTATGTCAGTGTTACATTCTGAATTTGATCCGTTGGGCAATCAGAAGCCAGTGGAGGGATTGTCAGAGGGGGGTGGCAGAAGCGGAGCGGTTGGTGAGGTGGATGAGTCTGGCTGCCTTATTCAGGATTGACTGAAGTGGAGATAGCCTGTTAAGAGGCAGGCCAGTGAGGAGGGAGTTGCAGTAGTCGAGTCGTGATATGATGAGGGAGTGGATGAGCTGTTTAGTGGTTTCTGGGGTTAGGAACGAGCGGATTTTGGCGATGTTGCGGAGGTGGAACCTGCATGAGTTTGTTAGCGATTGGACTTGGGGCTGGAAGGATAGATTGGAGTCTAGTATGACACCAAGTACTCTGGCTTGTGGGGTGGGCTTGATGGTGGCATGGTTGGACGTGATGGAGAAGTCAGTGGGGGGGTGTGTGCGGGCTGGGGGGAAGACTAGGAGCTCGGTTTTGGAGAGGTTCAGTTTAAGGAAGTGGAGTGACATCCAGTCTGATATGTCGTTCAGTAGGCTGGTGATTCGGGCGGAGATTGAAGGGATGAGGTGGGGGGTCGAGAGATAGATTTGCGTGTCGTCGGCATAGAGGTGGTAGTTGAAGCCGTGGGAGTGTATCAGTTGGCCAAGGGAGGAGGTGTAGATGGAGAAGAGAAGGGGCCCAAGGACAAAGCCTTGAGGGACCCCAACAGAGAGGGGGAGTGGGGGGGAGGTGGTAGTGTATCCTTTAGATCCCTATTGGAAAAATGCAGTCGCCACTGGGTCCTTGGACCCAATCGGTGGGTTTGTAGGTAGCAGATGCATTAAGAGGGGAGGAGGACCCGGAGGAGGATCCTAGGTCTCTTGCTTCCTCAAAGGTAGATTCAGGCTCATAAGAGGAGGATGGTGAAGTTTGCTCCTCCAGAGGTTCCAGGAACAAATTGCCCCTGGAAGATGTGGATAACCTCCTTAAAGTTATCTACGAAACCTTAGAGATCGAGGAGGAGGATGTTTGCCTATCTAAGCATGACCTCATGTATCAAGGTTTGCATGCTAGAAAGACTAGGGTCTTTCCAGTCCATAGTTCCCTGGTTGATACCATTAGGCAGGAATGGGAAAGCCCTGAGAGGAAACCCTTTTTCTCAAGTAATCTTAATAGGAGGTTTCCTTTTGAGGATAACGGGTCCCAGCAATGGAACAAGGTTCAGAAATTAGACACCCCCTTATCTAAAGTCTCTAAAAGGATGGACTTAGCATTTGAAGATATGGGGCCATGAAGGACCCTATGTATAAGAGGGGTGAAGTCTTACTCCGCAGGACCTGGGATTCCACTTCCATTAGCTTTTGGCCAGCTTTATCGGCTACCGGTGTCGCCAGAAATCTGGAATGCTGGCTTACCCAGTCACATCTCTCGGCAGGAACCTCCAGGGAGCAAATCCTGAAATATAGGGCAGCACAGTGGCTAAATTGTTAGCACTTCCGCCTGGCAGTACTCGGGTTGTTGGTTCGAATCCCAGCCATGGCACCACCTGCTTGGAGTTTGCATGTTCTCCCTGTGCCTGCATGGGTTTTCTCTGGGTACTCCGGTTTCCTCCCACACTCCAAAGACATGCTGGTAGGTTAATTGGCTCCTGTCAAAATTGTCCCTAGTATGTGTATGTATGAATGTGAGTTAGGGACCTTAGATTGTACACCCCTTGAGGGTTAGGGACTGATGTGAATGTACAATATATATGTAAAGCGCTGCGTAAACTGACAGCACTATATAAGTACCTGAAATAAATAAATAATTTCCTTTGCTGTTTAAAGCAGTTGGTTTCCCTAGTGAATTCATCTAAAAGGGCATTTTGGTTAAAAACCTGGGCAGGGAACTCAGCATTCAAACTGCACTTTTGTGCCTTACCCTTTATTGGCAATAATCTTTTTGGTCCAGGTCTCGAGGAGGCTCTGGAATGTACAGCCCATAACAAGAGGACATTCCCAGAGAGTAAGAAAAGGTTTTACTCTAGTAGGGTTTTTTGTTGAAAAACACATGCCCAGCAGGCTAAGGAGGTTCAGCCTAAGAAACATTGGACAGGGCACAGGAATAGGGGAAGAGGAGGAATCTTATTCAATCCTCCTCAAGGCCCACCAAGTCTCATCTCAATGACTTGAACGTCCCAATGGAAAGAAGACTTGATAGGTTTCTATCCCCTCTTTTATTGGTGGGAGGTGATTTTATTTGGTAGCTAACCCCCTTTTAAACCAAAGCTCATCCTCACCATCCTCCCAAGCCTTCACAAAATTCCTTACCAAAAAAGACACACTTCAACTGGTAGACTCCTGGAGGGCACATAATGTAGGAGCTAGAGATTATTCATTTTACTCCCACCCACATGACTCTTATGCTAGACTAGATTATATCTATTGCTCCCCCATTCTGCTGGCTAACTGTAGGAAAGCTTGCATTCATTTAAGTCCCTGGTCAGATCATAATATTATCGCGCTGTCTATCACTTTTATAGGTCTAGCCCCTACTCCCTACTCCTGGAGACTTAACGACTCCATGCTTACGGATACTAACACCCGCCATGAAGTAGTTACTTCCATTCAAGAATACTTTCAATCAAACACAACTCCTGATATCTCCCCGGCCATCTTGTGGGTAGCCCATAAGGCAGTCCTGCGAGGCCACCTTATTTCTATGGCTTCTTCTAGAAATAGAGAGCGGTGGAAACAAATTCAGAAACTTACCCGAGAATTAGAATCACATTATAGGGCTCATGATGGCAATCCATCTCTCTGTAACAAAACCATGATATCGCAAAAGCGACTAGAACTGAATACTTTACTATCCCAGAAAACTGAAAAAGCTCTACGCTGGCCGAAGGCCTCCTTTTTATTACATAGTAATTCAGGGTCTGCTATGTTGGCACAGAAATTAAACCTTTCAATACGACCCCCACATATCTACAAGTTACGTACTAAATCTGGCAGTATCTGCTCTCTTCCTCGAGAAGTCCTGGGTATTTTTTAAAAAATTTTTTCCACCCTGTTAGCTCCCCCGCAACCAACTTCTGCTTCCTCAAACGGCTCATGGCTTGATTCTATACCCCTCCCTGTTCTCTCACCCTCTCAGATATCCTCTCTCAATGCCCCATGCACTTTGAAGGAAATATCCTGTGTGATTAGCGCACTCAGAACTTCCACAGCACCGGCCCTGATGGGTTCACGGCCAGTTATTATAAACATTTTGCTCCTACATTGGCTCCCTCTTTGATGTCATTATTCAATGATGTTTTGCAGGGCGGTAGGTTTCCTGAGGAGATACTCTTGGCTAACCTGTCTCTATTACCTAAACCCCTGAAAGACCATCATTTACCTCAAAACTATAGACCAATCTCAGTGATGAACAATGATCTGAAAATATTTAGCCGCATTCTGGCAGATAGGTTGGCCCCATTATCTCCTCTTTGGTCTCACCGGAGCAATCGGGATTTATCCCAGGCAGACTTATCACGGATAATATTCCTCTCACATTAAATGTTATTCAGGACGCCAATTTGCATTCTAAAGAAGTTTTGTTGCTGAGCCGGGACATTAACAAGGCCTTTGATAGTGTCCTCTGGCCATACTTGTTTTCATTACTGCAGAAGATGGGCTTTAGTGATGAATTTCTGTCTGGTGTACATGCTTTGTATGACTCCCCCCAAAACAAGAATAAGACTTCCAGGCTGCAATTCTGTATTTTGTACACTAGGCGGAGGTACCCGTCAGGGTTGTCCTCTTTCACCCTTATTATTGGCGCTTGTTTTGGAACCCTTGGCAATTGCAATAATCACACTCAGACATTTCTGGTTCCCCATTATTGGTTCACATTTCACAATTTGTATGTATGCAGATGATGTTATGCTTTTCCTTACTAAACTGTTGGTGTCATTGCCTGACTTCTGCTCATTATTGAATGACTTTGTAACAGTATCAGGTCTTACTGTAAATTTTACTAAATCAGTAGTTCTGCCTATTAATGTTCCTGATTCCCTGGGTGCATCTCTCCGCAATTCTTTTCCATTTCGTTGGGCCACAGATCAGATTTCATACCTAGGTATAAACCTCACCCCCAGATACTCAAAATTATTTGCTGCTAATTGGCCACCATGTGTGTCACGCCTCTCACCTCTATTGAAGATCTGGCATGGATCCCCTATCTCATTCTTGGCAAAGTCACGGCAGTAACAATGAATGTCTTCCCTAAATTACTTTATTTAGATCACTTCCAATCTCTGTCTCAAAAACTTTCTTAGATCACTATCAATGGATTATTAATAATTTTATTTGGCGTAACAAACGCCCTCGTTTTACTTCATCGGTCCTCTACCGGTCACAATGGGTGGGAGGCCTAGGTCTCCCCAATTTCTGGCTTTACTACCTGTCAGCCCGTTTCGCACAGCTATCACAATGGGTGACTATTACTTCCCAGGTCCCATGGATCAGATTTGAATCTCAGTCTATACATCCATTCTATTTACCAGGTGTATTATGGTCCAAAATTCCCCCCCCCCCGCTCGTTATTGCTCTATAATTCCATTGTTGCCCAATCATTGATGTTTTGGTCCCGTTATAAACTTAAATTGAATCTTGTCTCCTCTGTCTCACCAGGTTCATCATTTTTTGGTGACCCAAATTTTATAACAGCATTCTCATCTTCACAGGTATTCCGTTGGTGGTATGATAGGTCCTTTATTAGGTCATCTGACTTTCAGAGAGGAGGATCTTGTATCACTTTTGAGATGCTACGCATACTTTTTGATATTCCGCTTCGTGAATATTATCATTATCGACAGATTAGACATTTTTTTAATTCACATTTTGGTCTTACGCCTTCATCTCTGATTTCATTTTTAGAACGTATTAGCCATGACTCTCCTAGGGGCAGGGGTCTTATTTCAGATTTGTATCGCCAATTTTTAGTTACTTTCTTTCCCTCACCCCCCCTCTTTATAGACAGAAATGGGAGGCTGATAGTGATGTCACTTTTTCTGATGAGGATTGGGATTCCATGGTGGATAATGTGTGTAAGAGCTCTAGATCTTTCTGTCCATGAGATGGCCCTCAAAGTAATAACCAGATGGTATCATACCCCATCTAGACTACACGCCATGTATCCAGGGACGTCCCACCTTTGGTTCCGGGGCTGTGGCCTTGCTGGTACTCTACTGCATATATTTTGGGCCTGCCCAAGCCTCTCATTGGTGTGGCACAACATTTCTGAAGTTGCCTCTGCAGTGGCAGGTGCTCCGGTGCATCTGTCTATGCAGTCCTGCCTACTGGGAGCCCCTATCTCGGGAGTTCAGACTGAGGTTATGAGGCTAATCCATAGCATTTGTATATCCACCCTATGGGCTATTGCCCTACATTGGAAATCCCTCACAGTACCATTGACCACAGTTCTGCAGAGTTGATGCGGTGATGCTCATGGAGAGAATTCATTATACTCTATTGGATAAGATGCATTTATTTGACAGAAAATGGGAACTTTGGAGAACTCACAGGCATTTACTAGATCAATAAGGACCATTTATGCTTTGATTGATTGAGTTACTTTGTTGGTCGTTTTATAACTCTGCCTCCCTCTCTACCTATATTGCTCATGTACTTCATTTCTTTTCTCTTTTCCCCTTTATTCTACATAATTTCACCTTTGAAATGAATACTGCAGTTGTTCCTTGTTTCTCTTGTATATTCTATTTGAAGCTGTAATGCCATTTTGAAGTCTATTTCTTAAAAAATAAAAACGTTTGTAAACAAAATATATATTTAGTATAATTCTACAATTTTTGCAACTAACAGCTCAATGCTGTTAGCTAAACCTTCTACCAATAGCTGGACAACAAAATAACAAACGGATCACCCTTTCATCCAGCTGTGGTCTAATGCTGTTTAATGCCCATGATACCCAGCCAAGCATAGCCTCTTTGAACAATGCATACACTTACCAACTGCTTATATCTGCAGGCTGACATCTTCATCCCAATAGTCTATCCTTGGCCTGACTCCTCTATACAACAGATGTTTAATATCCTGTTTTTGGCCTCTGTGGCTTCTGAAGATGTTCACTGCTCCCCCACATTTTCCTTGGTAGCCCGAGTTGGGCCTGCCCAGGACTGTTTTTTTCTATCCATTTATATCCCAGTGACATAGACAGATGGACAACCTACCTGTTTTCACATCATGGCCTTTTGGCCTCCTGACCTGTTTTGTCAGACATTTCTCTCTCTTTACTAACCTTGCTTCCCCCTCTTTTTTCCTTTCTTTCTCTTATTCCTGTCCCAGGGGTGATGATGTCACCATGATGCAACACCTAAAATCAGCTTTGCATCTGTCCTTTATCATGGCTCCAATAAATATACTTACCCTGAATGTTCAAGGAATAAAAAAATGAAGGCCTTCAAATCCTTTGCCTCTGCCAAAGCACATGTGGTGTGCCTGCAGGAGACTCATTTCACTGCCAGCCATATGCCGAAATATCTCATCTCTTCCTACCCACAGGTTTATATGGCTTCTGCCGCAACTAAACACACAGGTGTACTCAAAGCTTTCCACTGCTCTACTCCCTTTACACCCCAAGAAGAGATCTGGGACCCAGTGGGCCGTTATATTTTCTAATGGGTCACCTCCTTGACCTCAGAGGTCACTATAGCTTCATACAATGCAGCAATTGTAATTATAACTCCCATTTGCTACAAGTACCGTATTTGCCGGCGTATAAGACGACTTTTTACCCCTTAAAAATCTTCTCAAAAGTTGGGGGTCGTCTTATACGCCGGTATAACATGACATGACACTTTTTAGGGGGGCGGCGCGGTGCCGCCGCCGCCCCCCCCTTCCCCTAACGGAAGGGACACTAAGTACAGGGGTGGGCAGGGGCTATTTCTTACCTGGTTCCGGTCCCACGACGATCCGGTCCAGGAAGCGCGGCTGCGCCTTCAGTTCGGCCACTGGATGTTCGCGCGGCTGCTCGGCTCCGCCTCCTCACCAGCGATTGGCCGCCAGAACTGTAGCTCAGGAAAGGCACACAGGCGGCCAATCACCGGCGAGAGGGTGGAGCCGAGCGGCCGCGCGAAAATCGAGTGCAGGACCAGCAGGTAAGTGGTCAGTGTAGAGGTGCTGCTGCTGCAACCACATATGCTGGCTGCAGCAGCACCATACGAGAACAGAGTCAGCAAGTGTCAGTGGGAGGAATAGTGCCCCATCATTGGTGTCACTGATACCAATGATGGGGCACTATTCCTCCCACTGATACCAATGATGGGGCACTATTCCTCCCGCTGATACCTATGATGGGGCACTATTCCTCCCACTGACACCAACGATGGGGCACTATTCCTCCCCCCCACTGACACCAACGATGGGGCACTATTCCCCCCCCCCACTGACACCAATGATGGGGCACTATTCCACCCCCACCTGACACCAATGATGGGGCACTATTCCTCCCCCCCACTGACACCAACGATGGGGCACTATTCCCCCCCCCCCACTGACACCAACGATGGGGCACTATTCCACCCCCCACTGACACCAACGATGGGGCACTATTCCACCCCCACTGACACCAATGATGGGGCACTATTCCACCCCCCACTGACACCAATGATGGGACACCATTCCTCCCACTGACACCAATGTTGGGACACTATTCCTCCTACTGACACCAATGATGGGGCACCATTCCCCCCACTGATACTAATGATGGGACACTATTCCCCCCACTGATACCAATGATGGGGCACTATTCCCCCCACTGATACCAATGATGGGGCACTATTCCTCCCACTGACACCGATGATGGGGCACTATTCCTCCCACTGGTGTGCACTGGAAGAGGGGTAGTCTTATACGGCGAGTATAGCCCAAACACTACATTTTAGCAGGAAAAGTAGGGGGGTCGTCTTATACGCCGGCAAATTTGAACAATGCATACACTTACCAACTGCTTATATCTGCAGGCTGACATCTTATTCCCAATAGTCTATCCTTGGCCTGACTCCTCTATACAACAGATGTTTAATATCCTGTTTTTTGGCCTCTGTGGCTTCTGAAGATGTTCACTGCTCCCCCACATTTTCCTTGGCAGCCCTGAGTTGGGCCTGCCCAAGAATTTTTTTTTCCATCCATTTATATCCCAGTGACATAGACAGATGGACAACCTACCTGTTTTTTCACATCATGACCTTTTGGCCTCCTGACCTGTTTTGTCAGACATTTCTCTCTCTTTACTAACCTTGCTTCCCCCACTTCTCTCCTTTCTTTCTCTTATTCCTGTCCCAGGGGTGATGATGTCGCCATGATGCAACACCTACAATCAGCTTTGTATCTGTCCTTTATCATGGCTCCAATAAATATACTTACCCTGAATGTTCGGGAAATAAAAATGTTAAGGCCTTCAAATCCTTTGCCTCTGCCAAAGCACATGTGGTGTGCCTGCAGGAGACTCATTTCACTGCCAGCCATATGCAGAAATATCTCAGCTCTTCCTACCCACAGGTTTATATGGCTTCTGCCGCAACTAAACACACAGGTGTACTCAAAGCTTTCCACTGCTCTACTCCCTTTACACCCAAGGCAGGGATCTGGGACCCAGAGGGCCGTTATATTTTCTAGTGGGTCACCTCCTTGACTCGGAGGTCACTATAGCTTCATACTATGCCCCAATTCCAATCCTAACTCCCATTTGCTACAAGTAATAGATTCCCATAAATTAGGTACACTTTTACTATATGGCAATTCCAATCAGCTAGTTTATCCCTTTTTAGACAAATCCCCCATAACCTCTTATCCATCCACATCCTCCTTCCAGCAACAACTCCAACAACGCTCTCTCATAGACACATGGCAAGAAGCTAACCCAGCTAGAAGACACTATACATACTACTCCTATCCACATAAATCTTTGAACATATATTTCTGACATCAGGTATGTCCCCAGCCCTCCTATCCTGAACCATCATACCTTACCCCTGGACTGGTCACAAAGCTGTCCTCTTGACCCTCTCCTCCTTAGTACCCCAACAAACTAGCACTACATGGAGTCTAAATGGCCCACCCATCCCACAGACTGGACATTGAACTAGCCATCAAAGAATACCTGACACATAACACAACTGATGACATCTCTCTCTTGACCTTTTGGGAAGCCCATAAGTCTGTAATTAGAGGAGCCTGTATCAGCCAAGCCTCACATCTCAAGAAAGGACAGCGAGCAATCCATCACCGCTTAGAAACCTCATTTCATCAGGCCAACAAAGCCTTCCAATCAGACCCCTCACCTTCTCATAGATTGTCCTGGACAAGTCCAGGCTAGAAATAGATGTTTTCTTGACAGAATCAGATGAAAAAGTTCTACGCCAATCCAGACATAAACATTATATGAAAGCAAACAAACCTGACACTTTTCTAGCCCTGGGACTGCGAACCTCAGACCACACAGACTTGTCCATTTAAAGATTACAAAAACTTCACACACCAGCCATCCTAATAAAATATTACAGGTCTTCCACAAACATCTAGCAGAATTATACTCTGAGACCGGCTCCTATGATGAATCGCAGGCCACTGAACTTTTCTCAAGCCTATCTCTACCAACACTCTCAGCTTCTCAATGTTCTTCCCTGGAAACACCTATTACAGAACTTGAGGTCCCGAACTCCATCAAGTCCCTAAAGTCTAATAAGCGGCCTGGCCCAGACAGCTTACAGCCCTATATTCCAAATATTTACTAACCTCCTTCCACCTTTATTGGTTAATGCATTTAATGCCTTACTCAAAGGTTATTCTTTCTGCTCAGACTCCCTAACAGCAGTCATTTCTATGCTACCTGAACCCCAATCAGATCACACCACATGGCTTCATTACACACCAATCTTCCTTCTTAACTTGGATGTTAAAATCCTAGAAAAATCCTATCTGCATGGCTGAACTCCATCATAGGCACCTTGATACACAAGGATCAGATGGGTTTTAACCCCCCTCTGCCAAGCCGAGACCACAGAGTGATTTTCCTAGAACATGCAGCTTGCATACGCCGCATTCCCGGCTGTTTCCTTTCCTTAGACATAAAAAAAGCCTTTGACTCCAATGGATATCACCCCTTTACACCCCCCCAAGGGCTTACTTGAGGTATGTGGGTTACAAGTCAGACTTTTTTTCCATACAAAGGGGAATGAGGCAAGGCTGCCCTTTGCCCCCCCCCCCTTCTTTTCTAGCGAATGAACCTTTAGCACAGCTGATAAGAACTAACACAAATATTAAAGGATTAGAACTTGGCGGTCATCATCATAAGTTATGCTTTTTCTCTGATGACAATCTCCTCTTCATATCTTCTCCTTTGATCTCAGCACCCAACCTTCTCCAATGCCTGGACCAATTTGCAGTGATTTTGGACCTGGTTGTGAATCCCAAAAAGTCTACAGCTCTTAATATCTCTCTACCCTCCTTAACTGTGTCACAACTACAACGCCCTCCACCCTTCTCTTGGTCCAGTCAATATATTCCTGATTTAGGACCCAAGCTGATGGCAGACCTCAATATTCTATATTCTGCTAACTACCCTCCTATGTTAACACACCTTACCAATCTTATGACATCCTGGTCCAGACTACCCCTCTCATGGATGGGTTGTATCATGATTGTAAAAAATGACAATTCTGCCCAAAATAATATACCTTTATTGGGTCCTACCCATATATATACCTTTTTGTTTCCTCTGCATATTAGTGTCACCCCACCACTTATGTATGGGGCACTATTAAACTGCATCTGCCCAGGTCCATCCGTACCTCACCGAAACTTAGAGTGGTCTGGGGCTTCTGAACTTTGCAAAATATTTCCAAGCTGCACATCTTGCTCAACTCCTTAAATATCATGCAGTAAAAATGACCCCCTCCCCCCATGGGTCGCTATAGAGTCAGTAGATTGTGACCCCTTATCAGTTGCCAATTTACTATGGCTACACTCCAGAGACCATCGCTCACTCCAAAACTTAATTACTCAACACTACCTGTCACAGCTGCCCTCCCCAGCCCCTTCTCTGTCCCTGCTCTCTCTCTGCCATCTCTCATCCATGCCCCTCCCCCCTCATGCAAATATGAAAGGAATTACTAAGGCAAGCTTGAGCCACCCTAGCTCTGCCCCCCCCCCGGTTGCCTAGGTGACTAGGGGGGTCCAACTAGTTTTAAGAAGCTGATGCAGAGCTCCCGAGGTATTCATCGCTGGGTAGCTAACGGAAGGAGCCCAAGAGCTGTGGCCGGGACCTTTTGTGGCCAGGCTTGGCAGAGACCCAAGGCTGCCTAGGACCCCCCTTCTCCCACAGCTGGGGAAGACTTTACTTGCTACAGAGACTCTCCCTTGGCTCTCGGTGCTGGACTTTAAGTGTGTTGGTCCTTCCGTGTCATCCTGGACTAGCGTATTCACCCTCCCTGCGAACTCCCCTATTCGGTGACTGCCGTCTGTTTGTCTCAATAAAGCTTTGTGCGTTTGCCATCTACTCTGTGTGTTCTGTCCTGCCTACGCTCCGTCACACTACCCATCTATCTGGGACAGTCTAAAGTTCTGATACACCTTACAGTCACCCCATAACCCACTCATGGCATACCTCCTCATTCCAGGCTTTTATCCGGCATGGATACCTCCATCTTCTTTTCATGCTTGTCCTAGAGCTAGTCTAGTTCAACACCAGACTCCTTTATACCCTTCCAAACCCTATGTGACTCCCACAAAATATCTAGACCTGAACTTTTTAGATATCTTCAGATCAATCACTTTTGTTCCTCCCACTTACACACCAACCCCCTCCCTCCTAGACATGACCAGGTTTGAACACTGTACTGGGGTTCGCTCGGCAGAGGGTGTGTGTGACCCCCTGGATGGGTGCACAACACAAAACACAGGCACATCACAACAGTGGAGGTGAAAAAAACAAAAAGGTGCAGTTTATTGACAATATTTACAGAAAAACATAAAAAAAAATAAGAAACATCAAATCCTGACCAACTTGGATACTTACTGTACAACATAGCTTCCCTAGCTATCCATCAGGTATAGCCTGATGCTATACCTAGCCCCTGTTAGTTGGAAGATTAGACACACAGGCTATTGTCTCACTGCACACAGATAGGATGTTGCTCCCCAGTCAGTTCAGGCACAGATCTGGTTCCAGGATGGAGCAACTCCCTAAGCAGGCTGGGAAGTTTTATAAAGGCCTTAATGAGCCCACTATCTTCAGCTGGGCTCATTACCTCAGTGCTGAAGGACTCAGCACTTCCCCCCCTAGTGGAACAAATCCCCATATAGTCTAAACCTTGGACAAATGTATCGTCCATCCAGGACGCAACCAGGTGATTTCACCTGCCTACTGTCACATACCCCCCCTCTTGTTTCAACCTTGGGGTTGTAACACCAGTAGCCAGGCAGGCATGATCCGGGCTAAAGCATCCACATTTCCCATCTGAACTCCAGGACGATGCTTTACCGTGAAGTTAAATTCTTGTAGGGCCAGGAACCACCTATTTACCCTTCTATTGGTCTCTTTATTTTGAGCCATCCATTTCAAGGGAGCGTGATCCGTGACTAGGTCAAAATGTCTGCCTAGCAGATAGTACCGCAGGGAATCTAGAGCCCACTTTACTGATAAGCACTTCTTCTCAATTGTGGTGTAATTTTCCTTGTGAGACTTGAGCTTTCTGCTCAGGTAGATTACTGGGTGCTCCTCCCCCTTCCAAACCTGGGACAACACTGCTCCTAAGCCAACATCGGATGCATCCGTGTGGACCACAAAGTCTTTTGAGAAGTCTGGTGAGTATAGAACTGGCTGGCTACATAAGGCCCTTTTTTAAAGACTGAAATGCTGCTTCAGCCTCCGGGGACCACTTAACCACGACCGACTCCTTCCTTTTTGTCAAGTTGGTTGGGGCACTGCCACAGAAGCAAAATGGGGAATGAATCGCCAATAGTAGCCAGCAATACCTAGAAAAGCCCGTACCTGCTTCTTGTTGTTTGGGCGTGGCCAACTCTATCGCTTCAACTTTGTTGATCTGGGGTTTTATTACTCCTCTCCCAATGGTGTACCTGGCCTCTTCCTGTCCAATCATACACTTCTTTGGGTTGGCCGTAAACCCAGCTTTCCGTATTGAGTCTAGTACAGCCTGAACTTTTGGCAAATGTGAGGCCCAATCTGCGCTATGGACAATCACATCGTCCAGGTAAGCTGCAGCATACTTCTGATGGGGGCGAAGAATTTGATCCATTTTGCGCTGAAAGGTGGCCGGTGCATTCTGTAACCCGAACGGCATTCTTCTATACTGGAATGACCTTCTGGGGTTCCAAATGCAGTCTTCTCCTTTGCTGACTCAGCTAGGGGTATCTGCCAATATCCTTTGGTCAAATCGAGCGTCGTCATTAGAGATGAGCGAAGAAATGAAAAATTCGATTCGACTGATTCGGCGAATTCGTGGACAATATTCGATTCGAGTCGAATAAATTCGCTGTGAATTTAACTTAAAAAGGGTGTTTCTAGGCTTCAGAGAGACTTAATATTAGTGCAGAACACTGTACCTTTAATTTAAATGCCCTTGGAGTCTGCTGGGGAAGAGAAATAATACTGTCACTCAGTATGACATGCAGATGAGTGCCGTCGATCTTAGAATCACCGCACACTTCACTCATTTGGCCAGTCACGGGGCCAAAACCAGTGTTTGGAGCCACAGTGTGGCGGTGGAGGCAGCAGCAATGGGAGGCCATACAGCAACCTATGACAAAATGGAAACCAGCAGGAGTGTGAGGAGACCTCAAAGTGGCACATGGCAGAGTGGGAGCAATGGGAGGCGGTACAAGGACCCATGTCACACTGTGGACCCAGCAGTAGCGTGACGAGGCGGTACGGGGGCCCATGGCAGATTTGGGGCCTGGCAGCACCTATGGGAGGCCTGTAATCTGCCAGCAACCTATGACAAAATGGAAACCAGCAGGAGTGTGAGGAGACCTGAAAGTGGCACATGGCAGAGTGGGAGCAATGGGAGGCGGTACAGGGACCCATGTCACACTGTGGACCCAGCAGCAGCGTGACGAGGCGGTACGGGGGCCCATGGCAGATTACAGGCCTGGCAGCAGCAATGGGAGGCCCGTAATCTGCCAGCACCCTATGACAAAAAATGGAACACACCAGCAGTGTGTGAGGAGACCTGAAAGTGGCACATGGCAGAGTGTGGCGATGGAGACAGCAGCAATGGGAGGCCGTACAGGGACCCATGAGAGACTGTGGACCTGGCAGCAGCATGAGGAGGCGGTATAGGGGCCCATGGCAGATTAGGGGCCTGGCAGCAGCTATGGGAGGCCCGTAATCTGCCAGCACACTATGACAAAAAATGGAACACACCAGCAGTGTGTGAGGAGACCTGAAAGTGGCACATGGCAGAGTGTGGCGATGGAGACAGCAGCAATGGGAGGCCGTATAGGGACCCATGAGAGACTCTGGACTTGGCAGCAGCATGAGGAGGCGGTATATAGGGGCCCATGGCAGATTAGGGGCCTGGCAGCAGCTATGGGAGGCCCGTAATCTGCCAGCACCCTATGTCAAAAAATTCAACACACCAGCAGTGTGAGGAGACCTGAAAGTGGCACATGGCAGAGTGTGGCGATGGAGACAGCAGCAATGGGAGGCCGTACAGGGACCCATGAGAGACTCTGGACCTGGCAGCAGCATGAGGAGGCGGTATATAGGGGCCCATGGCAGATTAGGGGCCTGGCAGCAGCTATAGGAGGCCCGTAATCTGCCAGCACCCTATGTCAAAAAATTCAACACACCAGCAGTGTGTGAGGAGACCTGAAAGTGGCACATGGCAGAGTGTGGCGATGGAGACAGCAGCAATGGGAGGCCGTATAGGGACCCATGAGAGACTCTGGACTTGGCAGCAGCATGAGGAGGCGGTATATAGGGGCCCATGGCAGATTAGGAGCCTGGCAGCAGCTATGGGAGGCCCGTAATCTGCCAGCACCCTATGTCAAAAAATTCAACACACCAGCAGTGTGAGGAGACCTGAAAGTGGCACATGGCAGAGTGTGGCGATGGAAACAGCAGCAATGGGAGGCCGTACAGGGACCCATGAGAGACTCTGGACTTGGCAGCAGCATGAGGAGGCGGTATATAGGGGCCCATGGCAGATTAGGGGCCTGGCAGCAGCTATAGGAGGCCCATAATCTGCCAGCACCCTATGTCAAAAAATTCAACACACCAGCAGTGTGTGAGGAGACCTGAAAGTGGCACATGGCAGGGGCATGATTCATGGCGGATTTAGTCAGTTGTGTCAGGAACTGGTGGTTTGAAATCCAGACTAATCCACGCCTGATTCATTTTCACAAACGTGAGTCTCTCCACACTTTGGGTGGACAGTCGTGTCCTCCGCGGAGTTACAATACCTCCTGCCGCACTAAACACGCGCTCCGATGCCACGCTACTGGCCGGGCATGACAGCCTTTCAAGGGCAAATTCAGCTAGTTGGGGCCAAAGGTCAAGTTTCGTTGCCCAGTAGTCAAGGGGATTGTCTACCTCGGTTGGCAGGGTGCTGTCCAAGTAGGCCCAAGCCTGTTGTTTGAGGTCCTGCTCCAGGTCCACCTGATGCTGCTGCTGCTGCTGCTGCGGCTGGTTAGTAGTTTCCTCACTGCGCTGGTGAAGAAAGCTACTCATCATCGACTGCAGACTGAGGCAGCCGCTGCTGATGGAGCTGCCACTGCTCCTACCACCCCACCCCTCCCCTGCTGCCATGGCAGCGGAACGCGAGCGCACAGGGCCCACAGTGTCTGAGGATGGACGTTGGCGCACAAAGGCACAAAGGCAGAGACCAACTGACTACATAGGTGGTTTTTATAGTCGGGTGACGGAGCAAGTAACGGAGCAGGTGATGGAGCGGGGGCTGGGGCGGGCAGAACCGCCGTATCTTTATCACGGTTTTCCTAGGCCACCAAATGGCGACGCTGCATATGCTGCCGCAACGCTGTAGTCCCAACATGGGCCCCCTGGGCACGCTTGACTTTCTGGCCACATAGTCGACATACGGCTACGTTTACTTCCTCGGGCGGCTTGACGAAAAATTGCCACACCGCCGA
Source organism: Staurois parvus (assembly GCF_062004578.1). Lineage (NCBI taxonomy): Eukaryota > Metazoa > Chordata > Amphibia > Anura > Ranidae > Staurois > Staurois parvus. The sequence continues at coordinate 700,460 of NW_028318434.1, read as the reverse complement.
GTAGGAAACTTTGCCCCCGATACTCCTCACTGGCTGACTGCTACTTCCTCCGTGCGCACCGGCACCACTACTGGCCGTGGTGGTAGGCTGCAGTGGAGCTGGTGCTCTACTCCGTGGCCGTTTGGCTCCACTGACACTGCTGCGACCCTGCTGCCTCCTGGGCAACCCACCGACTGTTTCGCTCGCTGCCAAGCTGGCACCCTCTTCTCCTGATGATGCGGAAGAAATTGCCTGATGACGACGAGGCTGCCAAGTGCGATCAACCTCCTCATCATCAAGTAGGGTCTCCGCCTCACTACTAGCCCCCTCGGCTGCGTCTGGGTCAGGAGACAGACCTGTCTCTAGACCGGCTACCGGGCCACTCTCCTCGCCAGTACTTCTTCGCCTGGCTGCTGAAAAGGCGGATGTCTCCCCCCGTTCCTGACCGCCCTCTGTTAGCTCTTCCTCACTGTACAGTGGGGCTGAGCCCACAGCATGCGATACTTCGCTTGGTGAGGGAACACCAAAGGACAGGGGCAGGTAGAGGACACGTGATTTCAGTGGGCTTGGTCCCGGGCCATGCCAACTAACGGTTGTGTCTGACGTACCCACCGACCGTTGGCTGTAGGTGTCAGAGGTGACCTGGGAAGAGGAAGACGACCGAGCCAACCAATCGATGACGGCAGGGTTGTCGGTGGAGACACGACCGCTGGATGACACCGGGAGCACTGGCCTCTGGCTGCGAATAGTGCTGCCTCGACCCCTTCCTCTGCTGCCACGTCTGCTCGCTCCTAAAACATTGCCTCCTCTGCCACTCCTCTGCATGTTGTCTGACATACTCTTTAATTCAACGATTCTGTGTCCCTGAGTAACAATTCTGTGTCCCTGAGTAACAATTCTGTGTCTGTCCCTGAGTAACAATTCTGTGGCCCTAAGTAACGGTTCTGTGTCCCTCAGTAACAATTCTGTGTCCCTCAGTAACAATTCTGTGTCTGTCCCTGAGTAACAATTATGTGGCCCTAAGTAACGTTTCTGTGGCCCTCAGTAACAATTCTGTGTCCCCCTGATTAACGTTTATGTGGCCCTAAGTAACGGTTCTGTGGCCCTCAGTAACGGTTCTGTGGCCCTCAGTAACAATTCTGTGTCCCTGATTAACGTTTCTGTGGCCCTAAGTAACAGTTCTGTGGCCCTCAGTAACAATTCTGTGTCCCTCAGTAACAATTCTGTGTCTGTCCCTGATTAACGTTTACGTGGCCCTAAGTAATGGTTCTGTGGCCCTCAGTAACGGTTCTGTGGCCCTCAGTAACAATTCTGTGTCCCTGATTAACGTTTATGTGGCCCTAAGTAACGGTTCTGTGGCCCTCAGTAACAATTCTGTGTCCCTGATTAACATTTATGTGGCCCTAAGTAACGGTTCTGTGGCCCTCAGTAACAATTCTGTGTACCTGATTAACGTTTCTGTGGCCCTAAGTAACGGTTCTGTGGCCCTCAGTAAAAATTCTGTGTCCCTCAAGAAACAATTCTGTGTCTGTCCGTGAGTAACAATTCTGTGGCCCTAAGTAACGGTTCTGTGGCCCTAAGTAACAATTCTGTGTCCCTGATTAACGTTTATGTGGCCCTAAGTAACGGTTCTGTGGCCCTCAGTAACAATTCTGTGTCCCTGATTAACGTTTATGTGGCCCTAAGTAACGGTTCTGTGGCCCTCAGTAACAATTCTGTGTACCTCAGTAACAATTCTGTTTCTGTCCCTGATTAACGTTTACGTGGCCCTAAGTAACGGTTCTGTGGCCCTCAGTAACAATTCTGTGTCCCTGATTAACGTTTCTGTGGCACTAAGTAACGGTTCTGTGGCCCTCAGTAAAAATTCTGTGTCCCTCAAGAAACAATTCTGTGTCTGTCCGTGAGTAACAATTCTGTGGCCCTAAGTAACGGTTCTGTGGCCCTCAGTAACAATTCTGTGTCCCTGAGTAACAATTCTGTGGCCCTAAGTAACGGTTCTGTGGCCCTCAGTAACAATTCTGTGTCCCTGTGTAACAATTCTGTGTCTGTGCGAGTAACAATTCTGTGGCCCTAAGTAACAGTTCTGTGGCCCTCAGTAACAATTCTGTGTCCCTGAGTAACAATTCTGTGGCCCTAAGTAACGGTTCTGTGGCCCTCAGTAACAATTCTGTGTCCCTGAGTAACAATTCTGTGTCTGTGCGAGTAACAATTCTGTGGCCCTAAGTAACAGTTCTGTGGCCCTCAGTAACAATTCTGTGTCCCTGAGTAACAATTCTGTGGCCCTAAGTAACGGTTCTGTGGCCCTCAGTGACAGTTCTGTGGCCCTCAGTAACAATTCTGTGTCTGTGCGAGTAACAATTCTGTGGCCCTAAGTAACAGTTCTGTGGCCCTCAGTAACAGTTCTGTGTCCCTGAGTAACAATTCTGTGTCTGTGCGAGTAACAATTCTGTGGCCCTAAGTAACAGTTCTGTGGCCCTCAGTAACAGTTCTGTGTCCCTGAGTAACAATTCTGTGTTTGTGCGAGTAACAATTCTGTGGCCCTAAGTAACAGTTCTGTGGCCCTCAGTAACAGTTCTGTGTCCCTGAGTAACAATTCTGTGTCTGTGTGAGTAACAATTCTGTGGCCCTAAGTAACAGTTCTGTGGCCCTCAGTAACAATTCTGTGTCCCTGAGTAACAATTCTGTGGCCCTAAGTAACGGTTCTGTGGCCCTCAGTAACAATTCTGTGTCCCTCTGTAACAATTCTGTGTCTGTGCGAGTAACAATTCTGTGGCCCTGAGTAACGGTTCTGTGGCCCTCAGTAACAGTTCTGTGTCCCTGAGTAACAATTCTGTGTCTGTGCGAGTAACAATTCTGTGGCCCTAAGTAACAGTTCTGTGGCCCTCAGTAACAATTCTGTGTCCCTGAGTAACAATTCTGTGGCCCTAAGTAACAGTTCTGTGGCCCTCAGTAACAATTCTGTGTCCCTGAGTAACAATTCTGTGGCCCTAAGTAACAGTTCTGTGGCCCTCAGTAACAATTCTGTGTCCCTCTGTAACAATTCTGTGTCTGTGCGAGTAACAATTCTGTGGCCCTGAGTAACAGTTCTGTGGCCCTCAGTAACAGTTCTGTGTCCCTGAGTAACAATTCTGTGTCTGTGCGAGTAACAATTCTGTGGCCCTAAGTAACAGTTCTGTGGCCCTCAGTAACAATTCTGTGTCCCTGAGTAACAATTCTGTGGCCCTAAGTAACGGTTCTGTGGCCCTCAGTAACAATTCTGTGTCCCTGAGTAACAATTCTGTGTCTGTGCGAGTAACAATTCTGTGGCCCTAAGTAACAGTTCTGTGGCCCCCAGTAACAGTTCTGTGTCCCTGAGTAACAATTCTGTGTCTGTGCGAGTAACAATTCTGTGGCCCTAAGTAACAGTTCTGTGGCCCTCAGTAACAATTCTGTGTCCCTGAGTAACAATTCTGTGGCCCTAAGTAACGGTTCTGTGGCCCTCAGTAACAATTCTGTGTCCCTCTGTAACAATTCTGTGTCTGTGCGAGTAACAATTCTGTGGCCCTGAGTAACGGTTCTGTGGCCCTCAGTAACAGTTCTGTGTCCCTGAGTAACAATTCTGTGTCTGTGCGAGTAACAATTCTGTGGCCCTAAGTAACAGTTCTGTGGCCCTCAGTAACAATTCTGTGTCCCTGAGTAACAATTCTGTGGCCCTAAGTAACAGTTCTGTGGCCCTCAGTAACAATTCTGTGTCCCTGAGTAACAATTCTGTGGCCCTAAGTAACAGTTCTGTGGCCCTCAGTAACAATTCTGTGTCCCTCTGTAACAATTCTGTGTCTGTGCGAGTAACAATTCTGTGGCCCTGAGTAACAGTTCTGTGGCCCTCAGTAACAGTTCTGTGTCCCTGAGTAACAATTCTGTGTCTGTGCGAGTAACAATTCTGTGGCCCTAAGTAACAGTTCTGTGGCCCTCAGTAACAATTCTGTGTCCCTGAGTAACAATTCTGTGGCCCTAAGTAACGGTTCTGTGGCCCTCAGTAACAATTCTGTGTCCCTGAGTAACAATTCTGTGTCTGTGCGAGTAACAATTCTGTGGCCCTAAGTAACAGTTCTGTGGCCCCCAGTAACAGTTCTGTGTCCCTGAGTAACAATTCTGTGTCTGTGCGAGTAACAATTCTGTGGCCCTAAGTAACAGTTCTGTGGCCCTCAGTAACAATTCTGTGTCCTTGAGTAACAATTCTGTGGCCCTAAGTAACGGTTCTGTGGCCCTCAGTAACAATTCTGTGTCCCTGTGTAACAATTCTGTGTCTGTGCGAGTAACAATTCTGTGGCCCTAAGTAACAGTTCTGTGGCCCTCAGTAACAGTTCTGTGTCCCTGAGTAACAATTCTGTGTCTGTGCGAGTAACAATTCTGTGGCCCTAAGTAACAGTTCTGTGGCCCTCAGTAACAATTCTGTGTCCCTGAGTAACAATTCTGTGGCCCTAAGTAATGGTTGTGTGGCCCTCAGTAACAATTCTGTGTCCCTGTGTAACAATTCTGTGTCTGTGCGAGTAACAATTCTGTGGCCCTAAGTAACAGTTCTGTGGCCCTCAGTAACAATTCTGTGTCCCTGAGTAACAATTCTGTGTCTGTGCGAGTAACAATTCTGTGGCCCTAAGTAACAGTTCTGTGGCCCTCCGTAACAATTCTGTGTCTGTCCCTGAGTAACAATTCTGTGGCCCTAACTAAAGTTTCTGTGGCCCTAAGTAACAGTTCTGTGGCCCTCAGTAACAATTCTGTGTCTGTCCCTGAGTAACAATTCTGTGGCCCTAACTAAAGTTTCTGTGGCCCTAAGTAACAATTCTCTGGCACTCAGTAACAATTCTGTCTGTCCCTGAGTAACAATTCTGTGGCCCTAATAACGTTTCTGTGGCCCTAAGTAACAATTCTCTGGCACTCAGTAACAATTCTGTCTGTCCCTGAGTAAGAATTCTGTGGCCCTAACTAGCGTTTCTTTGTCCCTAAGTAACGATTCTGTGGCCCTAACTCTGTCCCTAATACAGAGCGGTCTGCCTCTGTTCAATGACTGCAGGCAAATGAAGAATTCCAAAATGGCCGCTATTTATAGCTCGACCATTACACAGTGCTACCTGGCTGGCTGCTGATTGGCTGATGCGATCACATGTCATTGAGGAATGCATTATGGGTCAGCGCGCCTTGTCTGCGCGCCTTCCCAGACATCCCCGCTCCGTCGCCGCACATGTCCGCCGCCATTTTCGGAAAAATTTTGATTCGCGCATCCGAAGTAGGCTATTTTTCGGATTCGGCGCGAATCGAAATTTTTCCGATATTCGACTCGAATTCCACTTCGGCTACTTCGATTCGCTCATCTCTAGTCGTCATGTACCGGGCTGCTCCCAGACGGTCGATTAATTCATCTATCCTCGGCATGGGGTAGGTGTCAAACTTTGTAACTTTATTTACCTGTCGGAAGTCGTTACAAAATCGCCAGCTCCCATCCGGTTTGGGCATCAACACTATGGGGCTGGACCAGTCACTCTGTGACTCCTATCACAACCAGGTGATTCCACCTGCCTACTGTCACATAACATATGTAAATGTGACCCCCATGTCAGAGGTTTGATTTCCACCTTTATATACACAGCTACCAGCTCCACCACCTTACACTTCATACCATATACAGTTGTGTTCAAAATAATAGCAGTGTGTTGGAAAAAGTGACTAAAGCTGAAAATCCTTCTAATAGCTTTTATTTCCATCCACACAAATGCATTGGGAACACGACACATTCTATTCCAAATCACAACATGAAGAAAATACATCAAATTTGTGTTGTTCCTCTAAAAAAATATATAGACTGAAAAATGTTTGAAGATTTTGCTTTCCTTTGAATGACTTCATGAATATTTGGTTGTAGTCGCACTGTTTCTGAGAACTGCTGTACATCTGTGTTGCATGGAGTCCCCCAACTTCTGGCCCCTGTGATCAGGTATTCCAGCCCAGGATGATTGGACCACATTCCACAGTTCTTCTCTATTTCTTGGTTTTGCCTCAGAAACGGCATTTTTGATGTCACCCCACAAGTTTTCTATTGGATGAAGATCCGGGGATTGGGCTGGCCACTCCATAACGCCCATCTTGTTGGTCTGGAACCAAGATGTTGCACGTTTACTGGTGTGTTTGGGGTCGTTGTCTTGTTGGAACACCCATTTCAAGGGCATTTCCTCTTCAGCATAAGGCAGCATGACCTCTTCAAGTATTCTGATGTCATCAAACTGATCCATGATCCCTGGTATGCGATAAATAGGCCCAACACCGTAGTAACATCCCCATATCATGATGCTTGCACCACCATGCTTCACGGTCTTCACAGTGTACTGTGGCTTGAATTCAGTGTTTGAGGGTCGTCTGACAAACTGTCTCCGCCCACTAGACCCAAAAAGAACAATCTTACTTTCATCAGTCTACAAAATGTTGCGCCATTTCTCTTTAGGCCGGTCAATGTGCTCTTTGGCAGATTGTAACCTCTTCAGCACACGTCTTTTTTCCAACAGTGGGACTTTGCGGGGACTTCTTGCAGATAGCTTGGCTTCACATCGGCGTCTTCTAATTGTAACAGTCCTCACAGGGAACGTCACACCTTCTTTCATCTTCCTGGAGCTGATTGTTGGCTGAGTCCGCGCCATTTTGGCTATTCTTCTATCCATTCCAATGGTAGTTTTTCGCTTTCTTCCTCGTCTTTGGTTGCCACTTTAAAGCATTTGCGATTATTTTAGCTGAGCAGCCGATCATTTTCTGCACTTCTTTATATGTTTTCCCCTCTCCAATCAACTTTTTAATCAAGGTACACTGTTCTTCTGAACAATGTCTGAAATGACCCATTTTCCTCAGAATTTCAGAGAGAAATGCACTGTAACCAGCATGTCCAACATTTGCTGCCTTCCTTCCTTAAATAAGGGCAATAATTGCCACCTGTTTATCAAAGAATGAATGACCTCACTAATAGAACTCCACACTGCTATTATTTTGAACACGCCCCTTTCAATGAGTGATTCAATGACACAGAATCAGCAGCATGCATGTCATGACTGTTGGGTCTGTTGGATTTCTATGACTCTACTACACCTGCTAGGAAATTATTTGCCATGTAGAAATCTCATATGATGTCCTCCCAGAATGCGCTCTCCTGCATGCCCCCGGGGGCATGAACCTGGCGATCTCCATGATTGCTGTGTCCTATGACACGCTGGTCATCGGGAATTGCAGTTGCCGGTTCTCGACTGCACTTTCCTCACCCTGTTCAGAGCAAGAGGAAGGTACTGCCAGCAGTTGTCAGAGGAGGGATCATCAGGGCACTGATGATCAGTGCCCTGAGGACCGGTGCCCAGCAGTGCCACCCACCAGTTCCGCCCACAAGTGCCCAGCAGTGCCACCCACCTTTGCCCAGCAGTGCTGCCAGTCACTGCCCACCAGTGCCGCCCATCAGTGCCCAGCAGTGCTGCCAATCAGTGACAACTATCAGTACCCATCATCAGTGCCACCTATCAGTGCCGCCTCATTAGTGCTGCCTATCAGTGCCCATCAGTGCTGCCTATCCTTGCTGCCTATCAGTGCAGCCTCATCAACGCACATCAGTTAAGGAGAAAAATTACCTGCGGGGAGTAAATACCACCAAAAGAAAGCTCTATTTGTGTAAAAAAAAAGATAAAAATTTCAATTGAGTACAATGTTGCATGACTGCGCAATTGTCATTTAAAGTGCGACAATGCTGAAAATAGTAGGGAGGGGGTATAAGTGCCTGGTAGGCAAGTGGTTAAGGACCCCACTGGCACCTATCAGTGCCGCCTCATCAGTGTTGCCTATCAGTGTTGCCTATCAGTGCCACATATCAGTGTTGCCTATCAGTGCCGCCTCATTAGTGTTGCCTATCAGTGCACATCAGTGAAGGAGAAAAAATTACCTGTTTGCAATATGTTATAATAGAAACAAAGAAACTTTTTTTTTTTTTTTTGCTCTTTTTTTGTTTATAGCACAAAAAATAAAACACCCAGCGGGGAGTAAAGACCACCAAAAGAAAGCTCTATTTGTGTAAAAAAAATGATAAAAATGAGTGCAATGTTGCATGACCGCACAATTGTCATTTAAAGTGTGGCAACATTGAAAGTTGAAAATTGGCCCGGTAAGGAAGGGGGTATAAGTGCCTGGTAGGCAAGTGATTAAGGACCCCACTGGCACCTTTTGGGGGGGTAACCGAAATTGACAGGTACCCGCTCCCACTTCTGCTGCAATCACCTAGGTGATCAGAAGCGGAAGTTGTCTTCCCCCCTCCCTCCCTGTAGTCTTCTGGGACACATGAAAGGTCCTAGAAGACTGCAGGACCATTCACAAAGCACAGAGATACTCGCACATGCTCAGTGGGCACCCGGATGTGAAGCCGCAAGCTGTCACAGCTGGGTGCCCACACTGAAGATGCCGGCTCTGGAAACACAGGGCGGCTGGTGAAACGGGCTGCGGGGAGGACACCACGAGATCGAGGGACAGGTAAGTGCCCGTCTTTTAAAAGTCAGCAGTTACAGTTTTTGTAGCTGCTGACTTTTTTTTTTTTTTTTTTCACTGGAACTCCACTTTAATGTATGAAGATATTATTTGTAGTGTACAAATTACAACCTGTACGTTACCTCTAAGGGTTGTACCCCTTCTGACTTACTGTTGGTGAGTCCTGCAATCACATTGTTATGAGCTCCTTGTAAAACTATTATCTCTTTCCAATAAAATCTATGAACAAGAGAAGATATGGACCCCACAATTCCTCTATATACTCCACAATTCTCCCATGTGGACACCTCGTAAGTGGTTCTCCAGTATAGACTCCCAGTTTGGGGAACTCATTTAGAAGAAGCCGTCAGCTAGAATCAAACTCACTACTCTACAGTATGGTGAAGACCAGGGAGGCCCAGCAATACCAAATGTTAGACTTTATATTATAGCTGACCAACTTCAACATCTTACCAGGTGGGACTTAGTAAACACATTAGATCCCATCCATCGGTTACTACTTCCATCAGATACAGATTTCACATCACTCTCACACTTGTTAATGGGCTTCAGATGGCACCAGTGGGAAAGGCATGATCTCTCATCTATTTATTCCAGTCTTTTGACTCTTACTGAAGACTTATAGAAAGAAATGGGAAACAGAGAAAATAAGAGAGAGTGGTGGGAGGTGATTGTGACCTCCATACCTCTCATCTCTCTGTCCTCTTCACAGAAACTCAGTCATTTCTTTTGCATAGAGCTTTCAGGACCCCAGCCCAATTGTTCAGCTAGGACAGGAGGGATTTCCCCTTATGACCCCAATTGTAGTGGTAGTGGTGATGTCGGGGATTTGATACATGTTTTGGAGATGTCCAAAATTATTCAAAAAGTGGAACAATATGACCAGTATTGTAATGTTGGTGTTCAATATTCCTCGGGTGTGCCTCTTGGTGTCAATAGAGGAGGAATTATTTACACCTCCTCCTATTACAAGTCATATAGCAATAGTGAGGCTGCTTGACCATAAAAAATATCCCGATCTTGGCTATCATCTCAAACTCCCAGCAGACAACAGTGGATTGAGCAGGTGATCTCCACATTAACATCATAGGTTTTTAAAACTTTAGCTTTTTTAGCCCCATAGAAGGAGAACGGCCAGTTGTATCCTACTGAATGGTGACTACATTGGAGACCCATACTTGGGGTATGATCCTGTAGACACAGGCCTCATTGATTGGTGTCAGCTATCTATGTATGTACTGGGGGGAGTTACTTGCCGTGTACAGCTGAATTGTTCTAGGTTGTTTCTTCTTTTCTCTGTTCATTTGTTTATAAAAGGTAAAAGTGACACCATAGACAAAGCAAGTTATTGTTCTGTATGATCTGTAACAGTGCCACAACTGCCTATACGTGAGAATGTATGACTCCATTGTCTGGGCTGAATGTTGGGAATACTGTGCGCACTTATAAACTTTATTAATAAAATCTATTTGATTAAAAAAAAATACTGTAGATAATACTGTACATATTCTTTTTATTCATAAGATATATTTAGTAATGAACATTAAAAATAGAATGCAAATTTATGTAGCCCTTTATATAGAATTTTAATTTTTTTTTTTTTGTACAGGTGGATGGATGAATCTAGTTTTCGGTCATGTTGGTCTTCATGAATACAGCTGAGTCACATGGAAAACAAGACATATGGGTGTCTTAATTGACTGAAAGTCTTTATTGCAGCTCACTGGAGGATTCACACGGGATACAAGTCATATCTGTGTTCTAAAAGTCATGGTTTGGATCCTCTTCCACATTGATCCAGCCTCAGAGGACAACAGGAGAAAAGGAATTTCAGTGTTCTGGAAGTGACAATTACTTTACACTAAAGTCCAAACCACGTATACATAAGAGGAGTCATTTCAAACTACTTCTTGTTTGGAGATTTTACAATGGAGAGAAAATATATCACACACCAGAAGGTTCACAATGGAGGGAAGTCATATCATTGTTCTGAATGTGGCAAAACTTTTACAAGCGAGAGATACCTTATAGTACACCAAAGAGTTCACACTGGAGAGAAGCCATATCAGTGTTCTGAATGTGATAAAGCTTTTACAGTGAAGTCAAGTCTTATCACACACCAGAGGATTCACACTGGAGAGAAGTCATATCAGTGTTCTGAATGTGATAAAGCTTTTACACAGAAGTCAAGTCTTATCACACACCAGATTGTTCACACTGGAGAGAAGTCATATCAGTGTTCTGAATGTGATAAAGCTTTTACACGGAAGTCACATCTTATCACACACCAGAGGATTCACACTGGAGAGAAGTCATATCAGTGTTCTGAATGTGATAAAGCTTTTACACAGAAGTCAAGTCTTATCACACACCAGATTGTTCACACTGGAGAGAAGTCATATCAGTGTTCTGAATGTGATAAAGCTTTTACTCTGAAGTCACATCTTATCACACACCAGAGGATTCACACTGGAGAGAAGTCATATCAGTGTTCTGAATGTGATAAAGCTTTTACAGTAAAGTCACATCTTAACAGACACCAGAGGATTCACACTGGAGAGAAGCCATATCAGTGTTCTGAATGTGATAAAGCTTTTACAGTAAAGTCACATCTTAACAGACACCAGAGGATTCACACTGGAGAGAAGCCATATCAGTGTTCTGAATGTGATAAAGCTTTTACAGTAAAGTCACATCTTATCACACATCAGATTGTTCACACTGGAGAGAAGCCATATCAGTGTTCTGAATGTGATAAAGCTTTTACACAGAAGTCATATCTTATCACACATCAGATTGTTCACACTGGAGAGAAGTCATATCAGTGTTCTGAATGTGATAAAGCTTTTACAGGGAAGTCAAGTCTTATTACACACCAGAGGATTCACACTGGAGAGAAGCCATATCAGTGTTCTGAATGTGATAAAGCTTTTACACAGAAGTCAGAGCTCATCATACACCAGAGGAGTCACACTGGAGACAAGCCATATCAGTGTTCTGAATGTGATAAAGCTTTTACTGAGAAGTCACATCTTATCACACACCAGAGGAGTCACACTGGAGAGAAGTAATTTTAATGCTCTCAATGTGACAAAACTTTTACAGTTAATGCCGGTCTAATCTATCACTGGAGGATTCACAAATTTCTGTATTGATTAAATTCTGGAAGAAAAGAGATATTAAAGAAGTTTCAGGTGTCACAAGCTAGTTTCACATCCCCAATGTCATCCCACAAGCTAGAGAAGAAGGGAGAAGATAAAATGTTACCTTAAAAGAAACAAACTAAAATCTGAGCAAACTGGAATGTAATGATCGGATGAACTGAGTTTAGTGCTTATGTCCATCAATACACAACTAGAAGGGATTTGAATATTTTATCTTTTGACAATTTTTTAAGATAAGCATCAATAATTGAACAGCTTCCCTCATGATTCTCATCTTTATCTTTTTTTATGGAGCTTTGAATGAACATGTAATGCATTTTCATGATTCACCAACTGAGTTGTGTTTCCAAGCATTTTCTTCATTTCTGGATCCTGAGGTAATACATGACCAACACTGCCTCAGTACCAGAGACTAGGATGGGGTCTATTGTCATCTTACCAAGTCTCTGAAGCCTCAGTGGGAGAGTCCATTCCAGGTTCTTCTGACTATTGATACATCATCAGCCACGCTTGAGGTCTCCAGCTAAGCCCACCTTGTCCACTCCTCCCATTACATGTTCCATCTCCTCTCGCATTATCACATTTCATCTCCTCTCATTATTATTATTATTATACAGGATTTATATAGCGCCAACAGTTTGCTCAGCACTTTACAATATAACGGGAGACAATACAGCAACAATACAGTTAAATACAAGAGGGATAGGAGGGCCCTGCTCCTCAGAGCTTACAGTCTAGGAGAGAGGGGCTAGTGGTACAAAAGGTACTAACTGTGGGGGATGGACTGGTTGGAAGAGTAAAAGCTTCCATTATTAGCTGAGGGCAGGATAGGCTTCCCTGAAGAGAGAGGATTTCAGAGATCGCCTAAAAGTTAGCAGAGTAGGCGATAGTCTGATAGATTGGGGTAGAGCATTTCAGAGGCTGGGGGAAGCTCTGGAGAAGTCCTGGAGATGAGCATGGGAGGAGGAGACAAGGGAGTTAGAGAGCAGGAGGTTGTGTGAGGAGCGGAGAGTACGGTTTGGGTGATATTTGGAGACAATATTGGTGATGTAATTTGGTGCAGAGTTATAAATGACTTTATATGTTATTGTTAATGTTTTGAATTTTTTTTTTTATTCCAAAAAAGTTTTATTGAAATATGAAAGGCTTAACAAATCATATACAGATACGGATCGCAGTCCGCAAATGTACCTCTTACATGTTCTCCCGTAACGCAGACGGGACCAAGACATTTAATTAAATTGTAGATCATCCTGAAACAAAGTCCTACAATAAAGCAGATGGATAATGTGTAACAGTAGAAATAATGATAACAGTATGTGATTTAGAGAAGTACGCTGCACACTAGTCCACTGTGTAGGGAGATCTCGGATAACAGGACTGTGAAGAGTAAGACAAAAGTGTCATTTCAAGGTTTATACGTCCAATGTATCCGTATCCGAAAAATGTAGGTTAGTTTTGTAGATAACCGTCACACCTGTACATGTATGAATACTCTGTTCCTTATGAAATATATGATTAAATAGAGTATGAAAAAGGTGTGAGAGAAAGAAAGAAAAGAGCATGTAAATGGAAGAGGAATATGAAAAGCAATATCATAATGGGGTGAGGGGGGAGCACAAAAAACAAATATATAGGGAAGAGGGGAAGGAAGAGAAAAAAAAAAAGGGGGGGGGAAGGATGAGGTTTATGATTAAGTAAGTGCAACCAAACCAGTCACATCAATGAGCAACGGCCAAACTGACACAGATTCTATCTTTAATTTAGGATACGGTTCGGTTAGACTCCATCTATGGAGTTATTCCTGAGGTGAAAGCTTTCAAGGTTTTCCGCATCTCCAAATCTCTTCTTGTTCATTCCTTCATTAAACCACGATAAGTATTAGTAGTTTGGAAGTGAGTCCAACAAGCCCAAGTCTTCCTGAATCTCTCGGGGTGTTCCTTTGCCACTGAGATCAGCTCCTCCATTTCCGCGATCCTGACGATCCTAAGAAGCCACTCTCGCACGGTGGGAACATGGTCTGATCGCCAATGAACAGGAATACACTGCTTTGCTGCGTTTATCATATGTAAGGCAAGCGACTTACGATAAGTCCTCACAGGAAGTGAGGAGTGATGGAGTAAGAATTGTGCTGGGGTAAAGTCTAGGGTGTATGTAGTTACTTGTGCGATTATGTCCAGAACTTTTCTCCAGAAGGGCTGTAGCAGCGGACATTCCCACCATATATGTAGAAGTGTACCTGTTGCCTGGTAACATCTCCAGCATAAATCCGGAACGTTAGGATCAAATCTATGAATCACAGACGGAACTCTGTACCATCTGGAAAATAATTTATAGTTGCTTTCTTGTGTAGAGACACATATGGAACCTTTATGCATGTGATCATAAATGTGGTCACAGTCCTCTGGTGACATTGGAAGTTGTAGATCACGCATCCAGGCCTCACAGGTCTTCCGAGATTGAGATGTATTGGCACTTTCAAGATAGGAATAAAGCTTGGATATCACATGCCTCTGGGGGAAGTCTGTAAAGCAGAGTTTCTCAAATGGAGTAAGTAGCCTTGAATAATCCTTTAGATGTGGGGAGTTTCGTAAAAAGTGGTGGATTTGTCGATACATCCAAGGCGTTAGTGTAAGGGATGGCCACGCCTTTGTAATGTCTTCTCTAGATAAGAGCTTAGTATCTTTGAAGAATTGACGTACTGTTAGATTATCTTCACGGTTATATCCGGCGAGAAAGGTCGGAGACATCCCTGGTAGAAAGTCCGGATTCATTTTGATCGGAGTTAGAGGGCTCGGAGAGGACGAAAGTTCTTTTTTCTGGAACAACTGAGAGCTACAGCATAAAGTGGGACCTATAAGAGGTTGTTCCCGAAACTCAGAAGGAATGTGAGAGGTTTTCAGCCAAGGGGAGGTGGCAAGCGGTATCTTTGAGAAATCAGCCTCCACACCAACCCAAACCTTACGAATGTGGTTCGTGGTCCAATCTACTATTCTAGCTAGGTGACGAGACCTGTAGTAACGGGTAATATACGGCAATCCAATACCTCCACTCTTCTTGGGCATAGTAAGTTGGGTAAAGCTAATTCTTGGGCATTTATTATACCAAAGAAAGGAGGTACAGAGCGTTCTATATGATTTAAACAAGAAGTTTGGTAACTGAATTGGTATAATCTGCAGTAGATATAGTATTCTAGGGAGCACGTTCATCTTAAGTATAGCTGCTCTACCAAACCAGGAGAACCAAGGTTTATTCCATGTCTGAAGGTCTTTGGTGATGTCACATAAGAGGGGCAAAACATTTTTGGCATAGAGTTCCGTAAGGTGGGTTGGCAATTGGATTCCCAAATAAGTGATAGCCTCAGACTGCCAGGTATAAGGAAAATTTGATTTTGCTTGTCTAATCATGTCTGGAGTTAATGAGACATTAAGAGCTTGGGATTTAGAAAAGTTGATTTTCAAGTTGGCCAAATACTGAAATAATTTGAAATCGTGTAGCAAATATTGTAACGTGATATGTGGGTCTGTTAGAAAAAGTAGTATGTCATCGGCAATGGTGTGTGCAGAGATATGTACAATGTGTAGTGTGATTGATGTTTTCCTACATAACTGCACCCAACCCTTGCAATTGCTCATGTATACGGGAACTGGGGGCTTTAAAATGTGTTTTGTGTGTTTTTTCATTTACAGAGTGTTACTTTACACTTTTCTTTCTCTGAACTTTATTATTGCCATATAGGGGGTTAATAGCCTCACATGTGATAACATATTGTTGGTCACAGGTCCTCTTTAAAGAAACACAAGAGGTCTATCAGACCCCTAATGTCACCTCTGGTCCCCAAAAAAGATAGTCAAGCACAAATCATGTTTGATCAGCTCCTTGAAGACACGAATGTACATCTGCCAAATCTGTATCTGAGTAGACCATAGAAGCAGCATTAGAAAGAAATGTGAGCATGGCTTCAGTCAGGCTATGGTCCTGGTGGTCATGGTCTTGTTCTCCTTCAGGTCCTCTCACCTTGCAGATGGTGACATGGACTTGCTGTGTGGGAATGAGCAGGAGGGGCTCAGGGTTCTCTTGTACTCAATCAGCTTGTTATGGATAAAAGATGAAAGTGTCTTCTGGGAAGTTACAGGGATTTGGATGTTTAGAGGGTTACATAAGTGGGCGGGGCTGGTATTGAGGGGTGTGTCATATGTTAATCAGTTTATTAGCATAGATTATATAAATTGTATAACTAGATCCTTGAAATGTAAACAATCTATCTCTTTCCTTCTGTAGTTAAAGTGTCACATATATATGATGAATAAAGTTGGATGAATAAAGTTGGATGATATTTTCACCGCACAATATCGTGGTCTGGGTTCTTCTACAACACATCCCCCCAAAAATGTCCTCTTCCAGTTCTAGGAGTCTGGTGGAATGAGACACAAGCTGATGGTATCTCTTAGGCCCCTTGTACATGGGGGGTCCGGCCCCTGTGGGTACAATGCTGGCATTATAATACACCTGGTAGGCACAGGTACAGCGTCCAGCCCTGCAGCCTGTCAAAGTCTACACTACAGCTGGACGGGGCTCAATGCTGCACCACGTTTACCTCGTGTTTAGGGCGCTCTGTGTTCAGGGAGAAATGGCCTCCATCCTGATCAGACAAAGCATAGAGCAGATGTAGGCCGGTGCAGTCTGCTTCTTCCACTGTAGGTGGCGCCCGACCAGAGTAACATCCCAGCCTGGAGAGGAAGTCAGGGGACACTTGGCTTCTCTGTGGTTTCCCGGTTCCTGGAGACGGCGTGGAATGAAGGGGTCCATGGAGTCCTGGGGACATTTTTTGTTCTTTGTTTACACCTTTTAAAAATCATTTTATTCCTGAAGATCACTAAACCCCAAATCTGATGTATTCTTTGATAGCAGACACCCTATATAATCCAATGTTGGGAGTTGTCATTTTCTATGTTACATGATATTAGCACAACAGTTTATGAAAGGCAACATTTCAGGAACAATATAGTAACGTTTATTTCTGAGCACATAAATGCAATTCATGACCTATTTTCTGGTGAAATATAAAAGATGAGGTTGTGCCGAGGAAATGGGATTCCCAACATGTCAAGCCGTAACACTGTGTGCACTTGGAACGCTTTAATAGCCCCTCCAGGTCATCAGTATAGAGTTACACAGGAGCACTGGTGCTGCAATCATTGCTCTCCCTGCGGCGTGTGCGCTGATATGTAACGTGTGTGGGGATCACTGTGTTCCTATGTATACACCCCAATGTGCGTGTTTTTGTAGGTGTGTGTTGGGGGAGGGGGGCTCTAACATTTTTACAATATTAAAAAAAATGTATCTCTTTCTATGCTTCAAACTTTATCTATTTTGTCCATAACTTGTATTGCTATCATGTAGCAATAGCCTCCTATGTGATGGCATATAGGTGACAGGTTCTCTTTATGGAGACCCCCGGGGTATATTAGACTGTAGATGTCTCCTGTCTACTCCACTGCAGATGATGGAACACAGACCGCCTTCCATCAGCTGCTTCCCCCGACACTGATCCCGGAGAATGACAGCTCCAGTCCAGGAAGTGATGTCATCCACGTCATACATGTCACTTCCTGGTCTGTGTACAGGAGGTCCACTGAACTCCCGCCACCCTTCCCAGTGACACCCACCATGACAGGACCATGCTCTGCTGTCCGGTGGTGGGGTCAGGGCACATTGCAGCAATGTTCATGGAAGTAACAGGTGGATTCACAGCCATTTGTATCACTTCCACATGAAATCAGACTTTACTAAAGTCCTCACACTCCCGGCTGTATAGTGGTGGGGAATGTGCAAAAAATAACAAATCTGTAGCATTGTTAAAAATCCAAATCACCAGCAAGTGGCTGCAGGTTCATATTTTACCACCCCCTGTTGGATTTTAGACACATATAATACCTTTTAGTGTCTTGAGGCGATTATGAATGAAAGAGCCGTTGAAAAAAAAATAAAGTGTGATTTTATTCTATCACACAATGGTGTAAAATAACAATGTAAAGCGTATCATGAACAGTTCCATGTAGATAAAACTACTGTAGAAATATCAAGCTGAAGTTTAAAGAAAAAGTCACCATTTTTAGTTATTGAAGTCCGGCCATGTGCCGTTCTGTCCTTCGTGTTCTTGTCCTTCTCATGCTCTACTTGTCCTTCCAGACTTTGTGAAGAAGCCGGAAATAGATGGAAGTGACGATATTTGTCTTGCAGCACGCACCTGTTGTTTTCTCAGAACGTCCTAGACATGTATGTGTATGTGTCAGAGTGTCGGTGTTAGCGTGTGTGTGAGATCCCGTCCTCTGTCCCTTATATGCAGAATGAGTGTGTCATAGCGAGAGATTCGTAATACCTTGTATGGCATAGAAGGGAGGGGACGACACTCACAGAATGGTTTTGATGGACAGGAACATATGGATGCTGATGTACATAATATTGTAAGCCGATGATGTAACCTCAGCTATTCATATTTAAATGATAATATAACTTCAATGTATAATCACTAATCTATATATGTATCAATATTAGAAACGTATACTAAATACACACAGATACTATAAAAATACATAATGTAATAGTACATCTATAATGAGTCCTCCTGATACCCTTGACATATACTAGAGACTTCTAACCAGCTATGCCTAAATATAGTCTTCAGCTGGTTTAGCTGGTCTAGCTAACTTACCCGTATTTACTGTCTCAGCTAACTTACCCATATTTACTGTCTCAGCTAACTTACCCATATTTACTGTCTCAGCTAACTTACCCATATTTACTGTCTCAGCTTAACTTATTCCTATTTTTCAGTCTCAGTTATGTCTGAAGAATTGTAATACTACCATTTGTCAAAAGACCATTCACACATATTAATATTAATTATGATGAATCATAAAAACCAAATATTTTGCAAGCTTGCCATCAATATAAGTGCCGAATCATAATTTTGATTTCTAATAAATCCTCTTTATTATGATTAGTCCATAATTAATTTTTAACCAAAGCACACTTCATTCATGGCCCATACACACTGCCTTATTCCAAATGATCGTACATATTCTTCATAACTGGACCAACCAAAAATAACTTTCCTTCAAAACTCTACACTTATCTTCAGTTTTTCTTACTATAAAAATTCTTAATCATAATGTTAATTTTAAATGATATATGATAATAATTAGAGATGAGCGAATCGAACCAGGCGAAGTGGAATTCGATTCGAATTTCAGGAAAAATTTGATTCGCGTTGAATCCAAATATTAGCATACTTCGGGTGCGCGAATCGGATTTTTCCCGATCAGCCAGCAAAAGTGTCCCTGCAGAGAGCTCCGCTATTTCTGACAGTTCTTTCACATGTACAGCGGTTGAAACATTGTATCTATTTGTTTCCATTTAGGATACAGATGTTTTTATTCGGAAACAGATACAATGTTTCAACCGCTGTAAATGTGAATGTCAGAGAACTGTCAGAAATAGAGGAGCTCTGCAGATACACTTTTTGCCGGTTTGGGGAAGAAGAAGAAGGAAGAAGAAGAAGGAAGAAGAAGAAGGAAGAAGAAGAAGGAAGAAGGAAGAAGAAGGAAGAAGGAAGAAGGAAGAAGGAAGAAGAAGGAAGAAGGAAGAAGAAGGAAGAAGAAGGAGGAAGAAGAAGGAAGAAGAAGAAGAAGAAGAAGAAGAAGAAGAAGAACAACTCTATTTCTGACAGTTCTCTGACATAGAACTGTCAGAAATAGAGGAGCTCTGCAGATACACTTTTTGCCGGCTTGGAATTCTTCTTATTTTCATCCTACTTCTTCTTCTTCTTCATCCTCATCCTACTTCTTCTTCTTCTGAGGATGAGTATGAAGAAGAAGAAGTAGGATGAAAATAAGAATTCCAAACCGGCAAAAAGTGTATCTGCAGAGCTCCGCTAAGTGTATCTGCAGAGCTCCTCTATTTCTGACAGTTCTCTGACATTCACATTTACAGCGGTTGAAACATTGTATCTATTTGTTTCCATAAATGGAAACAAATAGATACAATGTTTCAACCGCTGAGCGCTGCAGATACACTTAGCGGAGCTCTGCAGATACACTTTTTGCCGGCTTGGAATTCTTCTTATTTTCATCCTACTTCTTCTTCTTCATCCTCATCCTCAGAAGAAGAAGAAAAGGATGAGGATGAAGAGGAAGAAGAAGAAGTAGGATGAAAATAAGAAGAATTCCAAGCCGGCAAAAAGTGTATCTGCAGAGCTCCGCTAAGTGTATCTGCAGAGCTCCGCTATTTCTGACAGTTCTCTGACATTCACTCCATACAGCGGTTGAAACATTGTATCTATTTGTTTCCATAAATGGAAACAAATAGATACAATGTTTCAACCGCTGTATGGAGTGAATGTCAGAGAACTGTCAAAAATAGCGGAGCTCTGCAGATACACTTTTTCCCGGCTTGGAATTCTTCTTATTTTCATCCTACTTCTTCTTCTTCTTCTTCATCCTCATCCTCAGAAGAAGAAGAAGAGGATGAGGATGAAGAAGAAGAAGTAGGATGAAAATAAGAAGAATTCCAAGCCGGCAAAAAGTGTATCTGCAGAGCTCCGCTAAGTGTATCTGCAGAGCTCCGCTAAGAAATAGCGGAGCTCTGCAGATACACTTTTTGCCGGCTTGGAATTCTCCTTCTCATCCTTCTTCTTCTTCTCATCCTTCTTCTTCTTCTCATCCTTCTCCTTCTTCTCATCCTTCTTCTCATCCTTCTCCTTCTTCTCATCCTTCTCCTTCTCATCCTTCTCCTCATCCTTCTCCTTCTTCTCATCCTTCTCCTTCTTCTCATCCTTCTCCTTCTCCTTCTTCTCATCCTTCTCCTTCTCCTCATCCTTCTCCTTCTTCTCATCCTTCTCCTTCTTCTCATCCTTCTCCTTCTTCTCCTTCTCCTTCTTCTCATCCTTCTCCTTCTCCTTCCTGATCTCCAAGGGCATTTAAATTAAAGGTACAGTGTTCTGCACTAATTTAAAGGCTCTCTGAAGCCTAGAAACCTTTTTTATAAGTTAACTTCGTAGCGAATAAATTCGCATCGAATCGAATTTCTTCCTGAAATTCTGCGAATCAGCCGAATCAAATTTTTGAATAATTCGCTCATCTCTAATAATAATATAATAATAATAATTAAATGATGTAATAATAATTAATGTAGTATATTTCCATATTTGAATAATATTTTAACTCTCCGGAAATATACTTTCCACTCTAAAATGTGTCATAAGTTTCTATTGCTCATACAAGAGTAATATGTTTCTTAACCTTTAACAAAAGATATTCTATTAACTGGAATAAGTCTGTGAAGTATTAGCTAAAAAATATTCAGTATATGAATATGTAAAAATAAAAAATAATAATAATATTATTATCAGAATATGGATGTAAGTATCAGAATAAGAGGATCATTAAAATGTATATGTGATCTATAACAATATTTTCAATAATAAATGATGTTATCACTAATAATAAATAGATTTCCTCTTGATGAATCTTTTCTTCATGCAATGTCTATAAAATATCTTCTTTAAGTTCTGTAAAGTAGAAACATTTTTGTTGAACGTGATAAATCAGTCACAAGTGTGAAGTATTAAGCTCCTGTTCAATCTTCTTCCCATATGAAGATCTCTTCTTTAACGTCCAAATTCCTTCACGTTGGCTTGTAGGAGATTGTTACGCTTCATATTTGATTTTAGATGTCATTTCTGTGAAGAAATGCAGTATTGTTACTTTGGCACAAACATTACATTATTCTTGCACCTTTTTTCAACAAATATGAAAGATTATGGAACAATCAGTTTATGAGGTTGGAACACATATTGTGAAGTAACATTACTTCCTATTTCCATTTACAGAAAATTTCTATATATCAATCAAAATACTGTCCTAATCCTGTCTAAAATTACCTAAACTAGAATACAAAAGTAGTGTGATATTTAGGTATGACAGGACGCAATATTTCATCATAGGTCATGACCGCAAAACCCTGTTTTACTAAACAAAGAAAGGTTTTGTATCACCCCAGAGATGACAAAGGTTTATGCCTTTGTTCTCATCCCTATAATATTAGAAATATGCGTAGCTGTTTTCTGTGCTGATGTCATTATTCTGGTGTTAGAGTGTTCTTCAGTAATACATGTTGTGCTGTGAATGTGAGGTAGAGACTTGTCTGATACAGCTGTACCTATCACAATGTGTTTGGCTAACAGTGCTCTTATCCACTGAGGATACCTTTCACCACATTCTCTGAATGTATCTTCCTCAAGAATTCTTCTTAGTGAACTGTCAGGAGACTGTAATATGATACTGTGTGACTTCACTGTGCTTTCTGATGCTTTGATTGCATAAAAGACACTTAGCCGTTGCAGTACCTCAGGTGTAAAAGTTCTTTCCAATGGTGATACATCTCTGGAGAAGTAACTAATTAGTCTCTCATTACCTTCTTTTAATTGAGACAAAGTTACTGAAATTGCATTATCAGATACATGAGTTTTCACAACAAAAGGAGCATTGGAACAAACCTCAATTGTACCTAATGCTGGCGCATTCTGCAAATCCTTTTTCAACACTTTTAAAGCATTATTCTCATTTGGACCCCATTGGTCAACTAAGTTATTTTTACTCTTCAAAAGATGATATAATGGCTTAACTTTCTCTGCGAAACCATGTATAAACTCTTTACAATTATTTATGTTTTTCAAAAATTGTTGCAATGATTTATGAGTTGTAGGAACTGGAAAGGCAGTGATAGCTCTGACTGTTTCTTGTAATAATTGTCTCTTTCCTTGACTAATCTGCATGTGAAAGCATTTCACCTGACTTTTCATCAGCTGAACTCTTTCCGGGTTTAATTTTAGGCCTGCATCCTGTAACAACATAAATAACTCAGACAAAAGAGTAATATGTTCGTTAACATTCTGCGTACTCAGCATAATTGTATTTACATGCTGAAAAATGCATTCTGGCCTTGAAAATGTTGATAGAATTTTTGCTATGGATTCATGGACTACACCATCACTGATGTCTAAACCAGCTACTAATCGAGTGAATGCATAAGTCTCTTTCTGAAACTTAAAAGCTAACTTGTATTGACAACTTTTAGCTAAGGGGATCGAAAAATGACTGTTATCGATTTCCAAAACAGAAAACACTTTGGATTCGGCCTTTAAATGTAACTTGATATTAGAATGATCCGGAACAACTGCTTTGTTATTTGTAATATGTTTATTCAGTGTCCTGAAGTCAACTGACAAAGAATATGAATTGTCAGCATTTTTGATAGGCCAAATACAGTTATTTACTACTGATTGTGTTTTCTTTAAAATGCCAAGTTGTACAAACTCTTGAATAATGGCAGAAAGTGGTCCTATTGATTCTTGTGGTAACTCATACTGATTAAGGGGTATGGGATCTTTTCCCTCAATATTCAATTCTGTATCTTTCAATGTTCCTATGTCATTTTTAAATTTTGACCACAAACTTGGAAAACGTTGTACCAATTCCTTTAAAGCACAATTACCATCAGTATCAGGCCATCTTTGTGCTGTAGACATTTTAGAGTTGAAACCAACATCACTGTATATAGAAGGATCCATTAACGTTGATTTGGGCCTAGATGGATTCCTCCAAATAACTTTAGTCGGAATATCAATAATCCACTTTTGCTTATTGATAAAATCAATGCCAAGAATATTCTCGGTGGCATTACTATACCAAATATCAATGTTAGTTTTCACTAGCCCAGGTACTTCAAATGTTACATTAGGCACCTGTCTAGCAGTGGAATGACCTGTATTATTAAAACCTTTTATATTACACATGGGTGAATTTGGTTTCACAGGTACGTTTTCTCTGGTCAGATTAATCTCAGATCCGCTGTCAATTAGGAATCTGATCTTTTTACCATTTAGTAATCCGTCTATAAAAGGCCTTCCATTGTCATCCAATACTATTGGAGCTACAAATTCTAACGATATCGGGGATGAATGTGGACGTGATTCTATTTTTGGAACTGGTAATAAACCATTTCTGTCAGTGACAGCCCTTCTCACCATGTTGTCAGAACAGTTGTTTCTAGTCACAGTGTGAATTTGTTTAACTGTTGAAGCATAAGGCAATTCAGTTAAACTTTTATCATTACACAACACAGCAGGTTGTACAAAAGCTGCTTTTTCACTTTGTATTTCCAGTTTCTTTATTTGTGAGTAAAATTTAAACTTCCAACAATGCCGTCTGATATGACCTTGTTTATGACAGTGAAAGCATGTGGTATACTCTTTATGACTCGCTTGCTTGCATCTGTCGTTGTCATTCTTACTGGGACTTGTAGTTCCTGGCATGGCTGCTGTCTGACTGTTTTTGTCACTTTGAAGCGCAGCTACCTCATAATTGATATTGCTATTTTTCAATTTTCTTCGAATTTTGTCAATGAAACTTACTATATCATTCAGATTTTGTTTTTCC
The DNA here is from genome assembly GCF_062004578.1 of Staurois parvus. Classification (NCBI taxonomy): domain Eukaryota; kingdom Metazoa; phylum Chordata; class Amphibia; order Anura; family Ranidae; genus Staurois; species Staurois parvus. The sequence goes on along the minus strand of NW_028318434.1, from coordinate 676,282 downwards.
TCTGCTATGACAATGGTTACTGGGTCTAAATACGTGAATTTCTTTACAAAAGCTTTGATCATAGCTGAGTCTTCCTCATTTTCTACTCCAAATATAATTTTATATGCTTTGGAAAACTTATTTTTAAATTCAAAAGGGTCTTCGTCAGCAGTAGTCTGAAGTAAGTCTAGTATTTCTACAGAAGGTACGTCTTCACCTGTTGAACATAACAGTAATTGTCGCAGTCTGTCTGTCGCGTCATTATGTTTTTTCTGATCTTTATCGTTAACAACAGTATTTTTAATTCGAGACATAAATTTAATTGGTAGCCACATCGGAAATAAATAATTTATGTCATGATCTGAAATCTGATGGCATTTGACATGCATTTCATATATTTCCATGTTGCTATAAATATCTTTATCTGAATCATAAGCAGGGATGTCTTTTAAAACTTTCATTAATTGATTATGTATTTGCAACTTAAGTTTTGCAGTTTTACATAACAATTCTTTATGTTTAATTTGTGTTTCGTCATCAGAGTCAATATCCGAACTTTCAGAGATATCGGACAGCCGTGGCTCTGGTTTTGAATCACTCTGTTTGTCATCTGTGTTTATCATGGCAACCTGTTTACTGTCATTCTGCAGTCTTAACAAAAGATTTGTCTTTGAATCAATTTGTTCCTCAAGATTCTCTACGTAATTACAAAAAATGTCACAGTTTGGGCAACTAGGAGCATCTTGAGACAAATTTTCATGTATTTCTGTATTCTGTACAGTGCTACATTCTGTCTGTTTTAATGTACAAGCTTTTTTAACAGATAAATCAACATTCAAAATCATTTTGTTGAATATTCTTACTAAATTTAAGATGTTAGATATCTTTTTACGTTGTCTGTGCACAGTAAATCTAGATTTATCTATCTGAATATTGGCCTGTAAACATTCGTTATACATATAGTGCCATAGCTGACTGTCTTCAGGATATAAAGAAACATCTTTAAATTCTAACTTGCTTTCATTTACTAAGTCATCAATAAATTCCATAATTGTTACTCACCGTAATCAGAAGATTTTCTCGTTTGACCCGGCTCAGTCACTGGAATTCTCGTCCAAGTCTGTTTAATCGCCTGTTCTGCTAGGATTTTTTCACCGTGTTTTCCCAAGACTTGACAATCACAGAATTGTGCGTAGTTTTCCCCCTTAACAAGGCATGGGGAAATCCGTAGAAAAAACGTGCGGCGGTGGCTGGCTCGCCAAAATGTTGGATTTTTAGACACATATAATACTTCTTCTAGTGTCTTGAGGCGATTATGAATGAAAGAGCCATTGAAATAAAAAATGAAGTGTGATTTTATTCTATCACACAATGATGTCAAATAACAATGTAAAGCATATTATGAACAGTTCCATGTAGATACAACTACTGTAAAAATGACAAGCAAACGTTTAAAACAAAGTCACCATTATCTGTCATGGCTGTTCTGTCCTTGCCATGTGCTCCATGCTCCATGCTGTCCTTCCCAATGACTTTGTGAAGGAGGAGAAGCCGGATGTGACTAAATTGTAGCTGGAAGTGATCTCAGTATGCACCTGTTGCAGCTTCTCAGACGTGTGTATGCAAGAGTCATGTAGCTTGTGTGTATGAGAGAGAGTGTGAGAGTGAGTCTCTGTGTCTCATGCACTTTTAAGAGGCAAATGTACGTCATAGTTAGTGATCTTAATACCTTCTATGGAAAGTATTACTGCTTAGAAAAGCCATTTCATAAAAGGAAAAGATGCTAAACATATGATGTTTGATGGACAGGAACATATGTATGCTGATATACCAATGATGTAACCCTTAGCTATATATTTAAAAGATAGTATAGCTTAAGAACATATCAATGTATAATCACTAAACTATATATGTATCAGTGTTAGAGACGTATACTAAATATACACAGAAAATACGTAATGTAATAGTAAGTCACTTCTAATAACCTTGACATAACTATCAAATACTTTTAACCAACTATCTCTAAATATAGTCTACTCAACTTTCAACTGGTATATACTAATTCAGCTTAACTTGTATATCTTTTGGTCTCAGCTATAATTGAAGAATAGTAAATACTACCATTTGTCAAAGACCACTTACACATATTAATATTAATTATGACTAATCATAAAAACCAAATATTTTGCAAGCTTGCCATCAATATAAGTGCCGAATCATAACTTAGATTTAACAGATGCTTATCTTAAAACAAATTGTCAAGCGATAAAATATTCAAATCCCTTCTAGTTGTGTATTGATGGACATAAGCACTAAACTCAGTTCATCCAATCATTACATTCCAGTTTGCTCAGATTTTAGTTTGTTTCTCTTAAAGTAGCATTTTATCTTTTCCCTTCTTCTTTAGCTTGTGGACTGACATTGGGGATGTGAAACTAACTTGTGACACCTAAAACTTATTTAATATTCCTTTTTTCCAGAATATAATCTATGATGAAATTTGTGAATCCTCCGATGATAGATTAGACCGGCATTAACTGAAAAAGTTTTGTCACATTGAGAGCATTAAAATGGCTTCTCTCCAGTGTGACTCCTCTGGTGTCTGATAAGATCTGACTTCTGTGTAAAAGCTTTATCACATTCAGAACACTGATATGGCTTCTCTCCAGTGTGAATCTTCTGGTGTCTGATAAGATCTGACTTCTGAGTAAAAGCTTTATCACATTCAGAACACTGATATGACTTCTCTCCAGTGTGAATCCTCTGGTGTCTGATAAGATCTGACTTCTGTGTAAAAGCTTTATCACATTCAGAACACTGATATGACCTCTCTCCAGTGTGAATCCTCTGGTGTCTGATAAGATCTGACTTCTGTGTAAAAGCTTTATCACATTCAGAACACTGATATGACTTCTCTCCAGTGTGACTCCTCTGGTGTCTGATAAGATCTGACTTCTGTGTAAAAGCTTTATCACATTCAGAACACTGATATGACTTCTCTCCAGTGTGAATCATCTGGTGTGTGATAAGATGTGACTTCACTGTAAAAGCTTTATCACATTCAGAACACTGATATGACTTCTCTCCAATGTGAATCCTCTGGTGTGTGAGAAGACTTGACTTATGAGTAAAAGCTTTATCACATCCAGAACAGCGATATGACTTCTCTCCAGTGTGAATCCTCTGGTGTCTATTAAGATGTGACTTCACTGTAAAAGCTTTATCACATTCAGAACACTGATATGGCTTCTCTCCAGTGTGAACTCTTTGGTGTATTATAAGGTATCTCTTGCTTGTAAAAGTTTTGTCACATTCAGAACAATGATATGGCTTATCTCCCTTGCAAGCCTTCTGGTGTGTGATATATTTTCTCTCCATTGTAAAATCTACAAACAAGTAGTTTGAAATGACTCCTCTTATGTATACTTGGGTTGGACTTTATTGTAAAGCCATTGTCACTTCCAGAACACTGAAATTACTTTTCTCCTGCTGGATCAAAGTGGAAGAGGATCCAAACCATGACTTTTAGAACACAGATATGACTTGTATCCCGTGTGAATCCTCCAGTGAACTGCAGTAAAGACTTTCAGTCAATTAAGACATCCATGTGTTTTATTTTCCATGTGACTCAGCTGTATTCATGAAGACCAAAATGTCCCAAAAACCTGGTTCATCAATCTACCTGTAGAGAAAGAAAAAAGAATTCTATATAAAGGGCTACATAAAGTTGCTTTCTATTTTTAATGTTCATTACTAAACATATCTTATGAATAGAAAGAATATGTACAGCATTATCTACAGTATTTTTTTTAATCAAATAGATTTTATTTAGAAAGTTTATAAGTGCGCACAGTATTCCCGACATTCAGCCCAGACAATGGAGTCATACATTCTCACGTATAGGCAGTTGTGGCACTGTTACAGATCATACAGAACAATAACTTGCTTTGTCTATGGTGTCACTTTTACCTTTTATAAACAAATGAACAGAGAAAAGAAGAAACAACCTAGAACAATTCAGCTGTACACGGCAAGTAACTCCCCCCAGTACATACATAGATAGCTGACACCGATCAATGAGGCCTGTGTCTACAGGATCATACCCCAAGTATGGGCCCCCCATGTAGTCACCATTCAGTAGGATACAACTGGCCATTCTCCTTCTATGGGGCTAAAAGAGATAAGATTTTAAAAGCCTATGAAGAACTAACCAGGAGTGAGCAAGGAGTATCCAGCCAGTTCTGCCAGACATACATCTCCTGGGGGAATTACAATGTTGGTAAGTTTGTTTTTCACATGTTAATGTGGAGTTCACCTGCTCAATCCACTGTTGTCTGCTGGGAGTTTGAGATGATAGCCAAGATCGGGATATTTTTTATGGTCAATAAACAGCAGCCTCACTATTGCTCTATGACTTGTAATAGGAGGAGGTGTAAATAATTCCTCCTCTATTGACACCAAGAGGAACACCTGAGGAATATTGAATACCAACATTATAATACTGGTCATATCATTCCACTTTTTGAATATCTCCAGAACACGTATCAAATCCCTGACATCACCGCTACAAGTGGGGTCAAAGGGGAAATCCCTCCTATCCTAGCTGAACAATTGAGCTGGGGTCCTGAATGATCTATGCAAAAGAAATGACTGAGTTTCTGTGAAGAGGACAGAGAGATGAGAGGTATGGAGGTCAAAATCATCTCCCACCACTTTCTCTGATTTCCTCTGACTGTTTTCCATTTCTTTCTATAAGTCTTCAGTAAGAGTCAAAAGACTGGAATATATATATATGAAAGATCATGCCTTTCCCACTGGTGCCATCTGAAGCCCATTAACAAGTGTGAGAGTGATGTGAAATCTGTATCTGATGGAAGTAGCAATCGATGGATGGGATCTAATGTGTCTACTAAGTCCCACCTGGTAAGATGCTGAAGTTGGGCAGCTATAATATAAAGTCTAACATTTGGTATTGCTAGGCCTCCTTGGTCTTCACCATACTGTAGAGTAGGGAGTTTGATTCTAGCTGACGGCTTCTTCTAAATGAGTTCCCCAAACTGGGAGTCTATACTGGAGAACCACTTACGAGGTGTCCACATGGGAGAATTGTGGAGTATATAGAGGAATTGTGGGGTCCATATCTTCTCTTGTTCATAGATGTTATTGGAAAAAGATAATAGTTTTACAAGGAGCTCATAAAGTTGATTGCAGGACTCAACAGTGTCAGGGAAGATCACCGCGGCACAGGAATCTGCGCATGCGCAGGATCCTGACAAGGCATACAGGAAGGCGGGCACTAGGACCCAGGCGCACCTGTCACCAATGACGGCACTGGGCAGGCACTAGGACCCAGGCGTGCCTATCGGTGCTGGGCAGGCTATTTAAACGGGCTACTGCAGGATCCAAATTGCCGTATGGTCTTATTCCTTTGCCTGTGATTCCTGACTCTCAGTTGTTTCCTGTTGCCGAACCCAGCCTGCTCCTGACTACCATTGACCTTCTCCTGCCCTGACCCCTGGCTTGTCTCTGGATATTCTTCTGCCTGCTCCTGGTCATTCTGACCTCCTGTTGCTGAACCTGGCCTGTGACCCGACTATGCTTCTGCCTGCTGCTCTGGTCTGCTCTGCCTTTTCGGACACCAAACCCGGCCCGCCTGACTCCGCTACCTGCCACATGGATCCATCTGCATCCTGCTCTGATCTGCTCTGCCTTTTCACATCAGGCTCACTACTAAATTATGTGACACTAGAAGTCTCCTCTACCGCAGCTGGGCATACCTTGGGGCCACAACCTGGTCTCAGCCTGCTCCAAGTCCATCCCCATCATCAGGGGCTCTGGTGAACAAGCAGACAGGGGCTTAGACCCCGCACCCTAGGGAACCCCAAACTGTGGACCTATAGAGCTACCGCTAGAGTCGTGACAGTACCATACGGCCATGTCTGAGCCTGGAAGAGGACCTTCTCCCCTGGATGAGATATGTCATCATTTGACCGCACTTACCCAGGCTGTTAAGATCTTACAGGATGGATATGCACATTTGGAAGAACGTATCCAAACCTTGGCTACACCCGCTTCTGTACCAACAGATCCGGCTACTTCTCCCTTGGCTAGTGATTCCTCAGAAACCCGTATTAGTACGGTGGTCCAGTTACCTTCACCTTAACCTTGTGTGCCTACTCAAGAACGATTTAATGGGGATCAAAGTAAATTCAGGGCATTCAGAAACGCATGTCAGCTGTATTTTGACCTGCAAGCACAAACTTTCTCCACAGAGACTGTTAAGGTGGGGTTCATCATCTCCTTGCTGCAGGGAGAACCTCAGGGTTGGGCCCACTGCCTGCTCAAGAGTCACCATCCACACCTAAACACCATGACTACATTTTTCAATGCCATGGCCCAGCTATACGACGTTCCACAGCGGACAACTACAGCTGAAACAGCATTACATGCGCTTCAACAGGGTCGCCAAGCAGCAGAGGACTATGTCTCAGACTTTAGACGATGGAGTGGTGACACAAACTGGAACGATGCAGCCCTACGACATCAGTTCCACCTGGGCCTGGCCGAGCCCCTCAAGGACGAGCTAGCTCAGGTAGGCATACCTGGTTCCTTGGAAGATCTGATTGCGTTAGCCATCCAGATTGACCGTCGGCTACGTGAACGCAGGTTGGAAAGATCCAACCAAGCTCTGAGGCCTACCTGGGTGCTACCCAAGTTTCCAGCTCAGCACAATCCCCCTGCTAGAACCCGGGATTCTGAGGATACGGATGCCCCGGAACCTATGCAACTCGGGCTAATACATCCTTAACTAACTACCGAGGAATGCCAAAGATGTCGGGTCCACAACCTCTGTTTATACTGTGGAGAACCAGGCCATTATGTGCATTCCTGCTCAGCTAAATTGCGCAAGTGCATCTTTGTTTCTTCAGCTGCTCCTCCATCATGTTCAAATAGTTCAACTCACCTGGCTGTTCCCATTTCCTTCCAGCATCCTGGAAGAACTGTGTAGGTGACGGCAATTATTGACTCGGGGGCCTGCAGCTGCTTCATAGATTTAAACTTTGCCGCCCAACAACATAACCCATTACTGCCAAAAGAACACGGGTTAAACATTTTTCTTGCTGATGGAACCCGTATTAAATCCGGACTGGCAGACAAAGAGACCCCACCAATCCATACTACAGTAACCAACCATCATCAGTAATTTTTACTTCTAGATGCTATCACCGCCCCACTGTTTCCTCTCATACTGGGCCTTCCTTGACTACGGGGCACACGAACCTCAAATTACCTGGAAGTCGGGCTCGATCCAATTTCCCTCTTCTTACTGCCAGGAACATTGTTTGGCCAAGGTATCCTCAGGTCCACCTACCCTACTGTGCATGGACTCTGATACGGAACTCTTTCAAACAATTCCTCCAGCTTACCATGACTATCTTGACGTATGCAGTAAACGGGGAGCAGATACACTTCCTCCTTATCGATCCTATGACTGTCCAATCGATTTGCTTCCCAGGTCTGAAATTTCCATTGGGCGGATCTTCCCCTTATCTGAATGGGAACTAGGAGTTCTAAAGGAATATATCAAGGAGAATCTTCAGAAAGGGTTCATTTGGCCCTCCACATCACCAGCTGGAGCTGGAATATTCTTCGTAGAAAAAAAGGACAAGTCCTTGCTGCCCTGCGTGGATTATCGGAAACTAAATAAGATTACCGTTAAGAACCGGTATCCCCTTCCCTTGGTTCCTGAACTATTCCAGAGACTCAAGACTGCCACTATCTTCACCAAGTTGGATTTGAGAGGGACATAAAACCTGGTCCACATACGGGAAGGGGACGAATGAAAAACGGCCTTCCGCACCCGTTTCGGCCACTTTGAATACCTGGTCATGCCATTTGGGTTATGCAACGCGCCTGCCACTTTCCAACATTTCATTAATGACATTTTCAGAGATTACCTGGATGTTTTTGTTGTCATCTACCTGGATGATATATGTAAATCCTCCTGCGCTTCTATGTCTCCTAGGATGAGTAAAAGGAACAGCCGCTCACATCCAAATCTCACCTTAAGATAGAACTAATAAATCTAATATATAAATGATGTAGCGCTGTAATAACTCATGAGTATGGTTATAAACATATCACTCTACTGACATCCAAAAGATAGCAATTGTGACATATATAAGTGATGCGTGCAATATAGAATACACTTATATATGGTTGCACTTCTCTACGGTTGGTGAATCACAGGATTCCCAAACATCATACTTATGAGCATCCTACCATTGCCTGACTAAAGAGGAATAGAGGAAGGAGGAGGAGAGAGTATAGAAGGTGGTGGAGTCATTTCTGGCCTGGAGGAATCATGTAGGATCCAGGGTGATCCAAGAGGCTTATTTGGCCCCTGTGGGTCGCAGGGGGAAAGTGAGCGGGCACGCCTGCCATATAGGAGTACTTCTCACTACCTGCACTGGCACAGCAGCACATGGTGTGATCATTGCATTGTGTGGATTTTTGAGACACAACTTGACACCGAATATAGTGGACTTTTTATCACCATTGTTTATATAAGTCACTTATCTGATGATGCATAACCCTGTATAGGGAAGCACTGTGTGACAATGATGATATGATCACTTGTTTATGATCACTTGGATATTTATAAGTGTATTCTATATTGCACGCATCACTTATATATGTCACAATTGCTATCTTTTGGATGTCAGTAGAGTGATATGTTTATAACCATACTCATGAGTTATTACAGCGCTACATCATTTATATATTACATCTACCTGGATGACATTCTGATTTTCTCCGCATCTCTGGAGGTACACCGAGACCATGTGAGATGCGTTCTGGGACGGCTTCGCCAGCATGGACTATATGCTAAGGCAGAGAAATGCAACTTTGAGCAACAGAGCATTCCATTCCTGGGCCTGATCACCTCTACTGCCAGAATTGCAATGGATCCCCAAAAGATCACAGCAATTTTGGAATGGCCGGTACCCTCAGACAAAAAAGGAGTTCAGGGGTTCATCGGATTTGCAAATTTCTACTGGAAATTCATTAAGAACTTTTCGGGACTCATTTCACCTATCACTCACCTCACCAAGTTAGGAGTCCACTTCCATTGGACCCCAGAGGCGCAAACGGCTTTTGAGACAGTGAAGAAATTATTCACAGCAGCCCCCATCTTAAGCCATGCAGACTCCTCTCTTCCTTACACCTTGGAAGTAGATGCGTCCTAAAACGCAGTAGAGGCAGTTCTTTCACGAAGGAAAGGCCTGAAGGAACTAATGCATCCAGTAGCCTTCTTCTCTAGGAAACTTACCTCAGCTGAAAGGAACTACGACATTGGGGACCGAGAACTCTTGGCAATAAAGACAGCACTGGAGGAATGGAGATACCTGCTGGAAGGGGCCATACATCCAATTCTGATATATAGCGATCACAAGAATTTAGAATATTTAAGGACTGCTAAACGTCACAAACCACGCCAGGCTAGATGAGAACTGTTTTTCTCCAGATTCATTTTTCACATCACCTACAGGCCAGGATCCAAAAACACTAAACCAGATGCGCTTTCACGTATGTTCGAGGATCCAAAAGAATCTCCAAAACCGGACACCATTCTACCAGCAGGGAATTTCTTGCTATTAAAGTCTGAACTTCGGGGGTGCATGCGCGGCCAGGGACGATGGCGGCTGCATTTTAGCTGAGCTCCGCTCATCCCCGGCCAGCATGGACTCGCCTGATGCGCACCACTGCTTCCCTGCTAATAAGGGTGAGTCACACCCACTTGGCACCCGGCCCGGCCTCAGGGAGAGACCTGTATGGGGAAGATAGGGCGCTGGAAGCCCCCCTTCCCGCAGCCACCGGATTCGCGGCCCTCGCCACTCCGGCGGTTACTGTCCAGGCCGCAATCCCCGGCCTCCAGTATGCCCAGGAACCCAGGGAGAGATCCCGGCCCCCCGGTGGTCACGGAGGGTCCGGTCAGCTTCCATGCCTGCCTCTGCCCTGACTCAGCCCCAGATGGAGGACTCTGATCCCCATAATAAAACTGGGGATCCCCAGCATATAACTGGGGGGGCAGCAGAATACTCTGCATCGGGAAATCATCCTCCCTCCACCCAGATATCTCAGCAAACCATACCGTCTCCTTCCCTCACACTTTCAGCGCTAGATGACAAGCTGCAAATTTTTCTGCGCAATATTACCGCATCCATATCCACTAAAATTGGAAAGCTGGCATTAGATCTCAGAGGGGAAATAACTCAGATTGGAGACCGCACTGATAAATTGGAGACTGAGTTTGATGATTTGGTGCAATACGTTCATGTTTTGGAGGAGGATAACGCATATTTGAAGCATTCCATGTCCCAAATGCAGCTCCAGCAAGAGGATTTAGAAAACAGGGAACGGCGCCAAAATATCCGTATACGCGGTATGTCCGAATCAATCGCTGATGCGCAATTGCACCGTCACCTTCTGTCCTTCTTTAGCGCAACTGCTCCATTGGTTCCGGAAACAGACTGGCGAATGGACAGGGCTCATCGCTCACTGGGCCCAAAACCTGTCGAAAGCACCAGACCACGTGACGTCATAGTTAGCTTCCACTTTTTTCAAAGCAAAGAAGCCTTATTATCAGCTGCTCGCCACAAATCATCTCTGGAATTTAAAGGTGACAGACTCCAACTCTTCTGCGATTTGTCTCCGACTACCTTGGCCAAGAGGCGAGCCCTGAAGCCGCTCACCACACACCTTCAACAACATCATGTCCTTTACCAATGGGGGTTTCCTTTCCGGTTGGTCGTAACTAGGGATAATACCTAAGTCGTGCTTCGTGATCTTCATGAGGCGGATTCCTTCTTAAAGCACCTGGGACTTCCACCTTTGCCTGAAGATGTGTCCCCTCTGCCACCAACTCCGTCTCGTCCATCCGCCACCCCCAACAAGATCTGGACTCCAGTCCGCGGAGGTCGGAAGAGACTCACACGTACCCCACAGCGTCCACGTCACCCTCAGTAGATCGATCCGTCTGTATGATGATTCTCTGGGGTGCCCTTCCGATGTGTTTCCGGTGATGATCCTTCCTTCCTGGGTTTTTTACATAATTTTTTTTCTTTTCGGGTTTCTCTTTTCTGTCCGGCCGAACCATTGTTGGGTGCATTTTCTCACTTCTGTTTTATCTGGCCGGGCATGACGATTTTTCTGATGTCTTGGTTGTCATGCTGCTCCCGAATTTGTCTAGCCATAGGCCTAGACGACTTGGGCCAATTGGTTGTTCCCGAGTTTATATCCTCACGGATACTTATGTCAATTTCTATGTTTACTCCTTTCTGTGTTACTTTATTGTTTTTTGTTTTTTTTTTCTATTGCATCGATGGTATTTCATTTCTTTTTTATGCTAACACATTTGCTTCAATTTTTGTTATTTTATAATGGCTTTGAGGTTTCTGTCGTATAATGTCAAGGGCCTCAACTCCATTCAAAAAAGGTGGATGGCTTTGAGGGAATTTCGATCCTCAGGAGCAGACATTATTTTTGTTCAAGAGACCCATTTCAAATCAGCTGGCTCCTTTCGTTTTGCTTCGAGATTTTTTATCCAAGCCTATTCGGCCTTTGATCCCCCGGGAAGGCTGGGTGGCAATTTTGATTGGGTCGCACTGCTCCCTTCGGATTGTTTCCTCCAAAGTTGACCAAAAAGGTTGTTTCATTATTCTGGAATGTATGCTGGGTAACACTCCCCTTGTTCTGTTGAATTTATACGCCCCCAATACGGGTCAATTGCAATTTCTTTCCCAAACACTCGCTGCTTTAGACTCTTTTTTCACTTCGCATGTGATTGTGGGGGGTGATTTTAATTTGATTTTTTCCCCCCATAAGGACAGGAAAGTTCTTTTTGAGTCCACACCCTCGAAGCGGCAATGCTCCGCTTCAAAATCCTTTCGTAGACTGATAAGGGAGCATCGTCTCTTCGACGCCTGGCGGATTAAACACCCCAACCATAAACAATTTACTTTCTACTCCACCCCTCACCGTAGCTTCTCCCACTTAGATCATTTTTTCATCTCTGCCCCACTGCTTCCACTCTTGGTCTCTTCTGAAATTAACCCCATAACCTGGTCTGATCACACCTCTCTGACTTTAAACCTTTTCTTTCCTCCCGCTATACCCAAACCATGTCATTGGCGCCTTAATGAGACCTTCCTCTCCACAGATCATCTTAGGGATGATTTTCTCGGGGACTTGATACTTATTTTACCCTCAATGTTGGCTCCGTAGCCTCTTCCTCTATTTTATGGGAGGCCCATAAGGCGGTATTTCGGGGACTCTGTATTTCTATGGGTTCTCGTTTAAAGAAATCTGTGGCACGTGCTAAGGCCTCTCTTGTACATCAACTATTTTTGGCGGAGCGACGGTTGATGGCCAAGCCGTCCATTTCTGGGCTCCGGAAGGTAACATTTTTACGTGACCGAATTAAAACCCTCGACTCCAGTAAGGCTGCACAATCCCTTCTGTGGGTTAAACAGAAATTTTATGAATTTTCCAACAAACCCCATCGTATGTTAGTCAATCGACTTAAAGCTCAGTCTCCTTCCACGATGCCTGATCTTTTAATCCAACCAAACGGCAGTCCTACCTATGATCCTCAGGTCATGGCAACCCTTTTTGGCTCCTACTATGAGAAACTGTATAACGGTTTGATCCCAGACCTTCACCCGCCTCTCACACAGTTATCCTTTGACAATTTTTTTGATTCCTTGTCATTTCCGAGACTATCACCCTCAGACATTGCCATTCTTAATGCTGACATTACGATAGAGGAATTACTTGATACAATTAAACATCTCCCTTCTCGTAAGGCCCCGGGTCCGGATGGTTTACCCTACACCTATTATAAATCCTTTATTGGTATCCTGGCTCCCCATCTCCTTTCTCTTTACAGAAATCTTTTTAAGGGGTCACACCCCAGACTGAATTTTCACGAGCCTATATCTCGGTTATCCCTAAACCCGATAAAGATCCCTCTATTGTAGACAACTACCGTCTGATTGCCCTACTTAATTCCGATTACAAGATTTTCACAAAAATTTTAACCGACTGTCCGGAATTATTTCCAAACTCATACATAGGGACCAATTGGGCTTTGTGCCTTCCAGACATGCTGCAGATAACATCAGGAGATCTATTGATCTGGTTGATCTGGTTGATCTGGTTAATCGATCCTCCACCCCTGCTGTGTTACTGAGCTTGGACGCTCAAAAAGCTTTTGACCGGTTAAGTTGGCCCTACATGTTGATGGTTTTGGAGAGATTTGGTTTCCGGGGTCCATTTGTAGCAGCCTTGAAGGCCCTTTATTCTTCCCCATTTTCGCAGGTCAGATTAGCATCTTTTCTTTCACTCCCTTTTCAGATGTCAAATGGCACACGTCAGGGTTGTCCACTCTCCCCTCTGCTGTTTATTCTTTGCCTGGAGCCACTGGCCACAGCCATTAGGTGGAATCTGGATATTCACGGGATACATTCCCATACCCATGAGTACAAATTATCGCTGTTTGCAGACGACATCCTCCTCACACTCACGAGTCCCTATACTTCTTTACCGATTTTGCATCAGATCTTGAAACAATTTGGGGCTATTTCAGGTTACAAAGTTAATATGTCTAAAACTGAGGCACTCCCAATTCACGTCCCACCTGTCACATTATCCTTGCTTCAGGAAGCCTTTCCCTACCGGTGGTGTACCCATTCTTTAAAATATTTAGGTACTAATCCTACTTCCTCTTACCAATCCATATACGAGGCCAATTTCCCTCCACTATTTATAGCAATTTCTCGCTCTCTGAAACACTGGGATGCCTTGCCCATCTCTTTCCTAGGATGCATTAACGTATTAAAAATGACAGTGTTGCCTAAACTTTTGTACCTGTTTGCGACCCTCCCCGTTCCCGTTCCTATGTCCAAACTTCACTCTCTTCAGAAATCTTTCCTGCATTTTATTTGGCACAACAGGTGGCACAGGATTGCACGTTCTGTTTTGCTTTCCCCACGATCTAGGGGGGGCTTGGGGGCCCCGGATATTATAACATATTACTACGCAACTCATCTTCGTTTTCTCATGTCATGGTCTTCCCATCATCCTCCCAACACATGGACTGAGATCGAATCTTTGCAATTGTCCCCAGCTCATCCATGCTCTCTCCTTTGGTCAACCTCAGCAGTGGATGTCTCCTCCTTTCGCCATTTATTTCTGGGACCTATGTATTTTTCTCTGACTGTTTGGCGGAAATGTAGGGCTAAATTTACACTGGCCTCCGATTGCTCCCCACTGACAAATGTCCTCTATAACCCTAATCTTCCAGACAATATGGCCATGTCCCGGATGTCGCATTGGGTTGTAGCTAACCTTTTTTAATTGCGTCACTTGGTACACCCGGTGTCTCGTAAGTTACACTCATTCCCAGTCCTCCAGAAAAAAAGCCCTTTTACCTTCTCAACACCTATATATTTATCTTCAAATACGCCACTTTTTTTCCACTTTATCTCCTTCATTGACTCTGGGGAAGCCTACTCCCTTTGAAAGTTTATGTATGCAGGGTCCCCACCATAGGGGTATAATCTCTAATACTTATAAACTTCTTATGGAAGCCCCCTCCTTATCCAATGATACTCACCTTTACATGCGTAGGTGGTCTCAATTCACACAATGCGATATTGATTTATTAACATGGAAGAAAATTTGGGAAAATGCATCTAGATCTTCTGTCTGTGTGGTTTTTAAGGAAAATATTTACAAGATTATGATGTTATGGTATAAAACACCTGAGGTTCTGCATGCTTATAATCCGAGTGCTTCTCCTGATTGCTGGCGCTGTAGTAGAGACCTTGGTTCTCTCTATCATATTTTTTGGACATGCAGCTCCATTACTCCTTTCTGGCAGGATGTTCTCTCCTTGCTGAATTCATTGCTCCATGTCTCTCTCCCACTTGATCCATTACATTTTTTACTGGGTCTACCATTCCCAGGATTACCTAAAGTATCCAGGAAACTCGCTGTACATGTGCTGACCGCGGCCAGGAGAAGCATTCCTATGTGTTGGTTATCCTCTAATCCTCCTTCAATGTCGATTTTGTACAAACTCATTGCTGATGTAAGACAGATGGAATATTTGACTGCACTACATAGTTGTTCGTTTGCTGTATTTGAGATGATTTGGCTCCCGTGGGATACTTTCACCTCTTCTATGCCGGCCCACATTGCAAGGCCCTGATATCCTTTACATTGATATTTATGACTCCGCTGGTCCTGACACTATTTAATTTTGCCATCGATGTATCTTTCTGTTATGTTTATTTTCTTTTCTTATCCTTTTGAAATATACTGTTTGTATTTCATGAAAACCAATAAAAATTGTTAATATGAAAAAAAAAAAGTCTGAACTTCTGTCTCAATTGCAGCAGGCCTCAGTAGGAGCCTCTAGTCCACCTGGAATCACTGTACAAAACAGGGAAGGGCTTTTATGGAAAGGGGAGCAAATTTTGGTACCCGAAGAGGCACAAATTCTTGTTCTGGGTTACTGCCATGATCACCTGTTAAGCAGGTCACTTCGGGGTTTCCAAGACATTGGAATTGGCCCAACGCTCGTTCTGGTGGCCGAATATGGCTAAGGATTGCAAAACATATGTAAGGACTTGTGCCATCTGCAATCGGAACAAGACCACTCGAAACAAGGCCTGGGGTTTACTTAAACCTCTACCAGTGCCTGATAGGCCTTGGAAAATGATATCCATGGACTTTATAGTGGAATTTCCGCCTTCCCAAGGACATGCTGCTATTTTTGTGGTTGTGGACCGGTTATCAAAAATGGCCCAATTTTTGCCACTAAGGAATACACCCTCTGCTTCTGAGACTGCTCGGATTTTCATTAAAGAAATCGTAAGACTCCATGGAGTTCCTGTGAACATTGTCTCGGACCGAAGGGTACAATTTACTTAGAGATTTTGGAAAGCGCTATGCGAAACCCTGGAAATCAAGTTATCCTTTTCCTCTGCCTACCACCCACAAACAAACAAACGGGCAAACCGAACGAACCAATCAGACCCTGGAACAATACATCAGATGTTACACATCCTTCCTCCAAGACTACTGGGTGGCAATCTTTCCTCTGGCAGAGTTCGCATATAACAATGTTAGCCATTCTACCACTAAACAATCACCATTTTTTGCTAACTATGGGTTCCACCCTACCTTTTTACCTGACCTGGTCCCACAAACTTCCGTTCCTGCTGCTCAGAATATACTAAATTTCTTTGTCTCTAACAATAAATTGTTACAAGAGGCGGTCGCAAAAGCCCAGGAAGACAACAAGAGGGTCTTCGACAGAAAGAGAAGGGAAGAACTGATTCTGCATCTGGGAGACCAGGTCTGGCTGGCTACAACTAATCTGAAGATGGCGTGCCCTTCGAGGAAGTTGGCACCAAGGTTTGTGGGCCCATTCTTGATAAGACACAGAATTAAAGTCACATATGAATTGGCACTTCCGGAGTCCATTAGAGTACACCCAGTTTTCCACGTGTCACTGTTGAAACCTGCCGTACCCGATCCATTTCCTAGTCATAGGTCAAGGTGCACCGAGTCCATAGACGTGGACAGGGAAGAGGAATTTGAGGTCAAGGCTGTTGTGGACTGTAGGAAAAGGATGGGTCATACACAGTACCTTATTAAGTGGAAGGGGTATGGTCCGGAGGAAAACTCATGGGAACCAGCTCAGAATGTTCATGCCACAGACCTAGTTCAGGAATTTTTTCGCAGTCACCCGCAAAAGAGGAGCCAATTGGGCATCCAGAGGCTGCCCATAAGGGGGGGGGGCAATGTCAGAGAAGATCGCACGAATATATGCATGCGCAGCATCCCGATAAGACATACAGGCAGGCGGGCACTAAGACCCAGGCGCACCTGTCACCAATGACAGCACCGGGCAGGCACTAGGACCAAGGCACGCCTTTCAACGCTGGGCGGGCTATTTAAACGGGCCACTGCAGGATCCAAATTGCCGTATTGTCTTATTCCTTTGCCTGTGATTCCTGATTCCGAGTTGTTTCCTGTTGCCGAACCTAGCCTGCTCCTGACTACCATTGACCTTCTCCTGCCCTGACCCCTGGCTTGTCTCTGGATATTCTTCTGGCTGCTCCTGATCATTCTGACCTCCTGTTGCTGAACCTGGCCTGTGACCCGACTATCCTTCTGCCTACTTCTCTGGTCTTCTCTGCCTTCTTGGATACAAAACCCGGCCCGCCTGACTCCGCTACCTGCCGCACGGATCCATCCGCATCCTGCTCTGGCCTGCTCTGCCTCTTCACGTCAGGCTCACTACTAAAGTGTGTGACACTAGCGGTCTCCTGGACATACCTGGGGGCCACGACCTGGTCTCAGCCTGCTCCAAGTCCATCCCCACCATCAGGGGCTCTGGTGACCAAGCAGACTGGAGCTTAGATCCCGCACCCTAGGGAACCCCAAACTGTGGACCTATAGAGCTACTTCTAGAGTCTTGACAAACAGTAAGTCAGAAGGGGTACAACCCTTAGAGGTAACATACAGGTTGTAATTTGTACACTACAAATAATATCTTCATACATTAAGATTCATTAATACATTTTTCAAAAAATTGGAAAAAAAAAAGTTTGTTTCTATTTTAAAATTTAGCAAACAGGTAATTGTTCTACTTCACTGATGTGCGTTGATGAGGCTGCACTGATAGGTGGCACTGATAGGTGACACTGATGAGCTGGCACTGATAGGCAGCACTGATGATGGGTACTGATAGTCGGCACTCATAGGCAGCACTGCTGGGCACTGACTGGCGGCACTGCTGGGCAAAGGTGGGTGACACTGCTGGGCACTTGTGGGCGGCACTGGTAGGTGGCTCTGCTGGGCACCGATCCTCAAGGCACTGATCATCAATGATCGATGCCGATCCCTCCTCTGACAACTGCCAGCAGTACTTTCCTCATGCTCTGACAGGGTGAGGAAAGTGCAGTCAAGACCCGGCAATTGCATTTCCTGATGACCAGCGTGTCATAGGACACGGCAATCACGGAGATCACGGGGGGCACGCAGGAGAGCGCGTTCTGGGAGGACATCATAGGACGGCCTCCCAGGACTGGCCAGCCACAGTGCAGACGTCATTTGGCTACCTGCGGTCATCAACTAGTTAAAGCAGCACTTCCCCTTTTGGGTGGAGCTCTACTTTAACTTCAGCAACAGATAACAGTGCTATAGTATCAAGGGAGGAGTGAATGTAGGGAGTGAAACATGTTATATACTCTATAGTATCATTTCTGGTACTCTCACAGTGGGAGTATAGATACCATACACATCCCTCCTCAGCTTCTCACCCCTCCCCCATACACATCCCTCCCCAGCTTCTCACCCCTCCCCCATACACATCCCTCCCCAGCTTCTCACCCCTCCCCCATACACATCCCTCCTCAGCTTATCACCCCTCCCCCATACACATCCCTCCTCAGCTTCTCGCCCCTCCCCCATACACATCCCCCCTCAGCTTCTCGCCCCTCCCCCATACACATCCCTCCTCAGCTTCTCGCCCCTCCCCCATACACATCCCTCCTCAGCTTCTCGCCCCTCCCCCATACACATCCCCCCTCAGCTTCTCGCCCCTCCCCCATACACATCCCTCCTCAGCTTTTCACCCCTCCCCCATACACATCCCTCCTCAGCTTCTCACCCCTCCCCCATACACATCCCTCCTCAGCTTCTCACCCCTCCCCCATACACATCCCTCCTCAGCTTCTCACCCCTCCCCCATACACATCCCTCCTCAGCTTCTCACCCCTCCCCCATACACATCCCTCCCCAGCTTCTCACCCCTCCCCCATACACATCCCTCCTCAGCTTCTCACCCCTCCCCCATACACATCCCTCCTCAGCTTCTCGCCCCTCCCCCATACACATCCCTCCCCAGCTTCTAGCCCCTCCCCCATACACATCCCTCCTCAGCTTCTCACCCCTCCCCCATACACATCCCTCCTCAGCTTCTCGCCTTTCCCCCATACACATCCCTCCCCAGCTTCTCACCCCTCCCCCATACACATCCCTCCCCAGCTTCTCGCCCCTATCCCATACACATCCCTCCTCAGCTTCTCGCCCCTCCCCCATACACATCCCTCCTCAGCTTCTCGCCCCTCCCCCATACACATCCCTCCTCAGCTTCTCGCCCCTCCCCCATACACATCCCTCCTCAGCTTCTCGCCCCTCCCCCATACACATCCCTCCTCAGCTTCTCGCCCCTCCCCCATACACATCCCTCCTCAGCTTCTCGCCCCTCCCCCATACACATCCCTCCTCAGCTTCTCGCCCCTCTCCCATACACATCCCTCCTCAGCTTCTCGCCCCTCTCCCATACACATCCCTCCTCAGCTTCTCGCTCCTCCCCCATACACATCCCTCCTCAGCTTCTCGCCCCTCCCCCATACACATCCCTCCCCAGATTCTCTCCCCTCCTTCATGCACATCCCTCTTCAGCATCTCACCCCTCCCCTGCTTCTCACCCCTTCCCCATACACATCCCTCCCCAGATTATTATTATACAGTATTTATAAAGCGCCAATAGTTCGCTCAGCGCTGTACATTACAAAGGGGGACAGAACATGTGACAGAACAATACCAATACAATGCAAAACATGAGGGGATTGAGGGCCCTGCTCTTTCGAGCTTACAATCTAGGAGGGGGGGGAGTGGTGGCACAGGAGGAGATAGCTGTGGGGGATGGAGTAGTAGGAAGAGTGGAGGAGGTCAGCAGGTTAGCAGGGGGTGGGGTAAGCTTCCCTGAAGAGATGGGTTTTCAGGGTGCGCCTAAAGGAGAGGAGAGTAGGTGATAATCTGATGGGTTGGGGCAGGGAGTTCCAGAGGATGGCTGACACCCTGGAGAAGTCCTGGAGGCGAGCATGGGAGGAGGAGACCAGGGAACTAGAGAGAAGGAGGTCTTGTGAGGAGCGGAGTGTGCGTGATGGGCGGTACTTGGATATTAGGTCAGTGATGTAGTTCGGGGCAGTATGGTGGACGGCTTTGTACATCAGTGTTAGGATTTTGAATTTGATCCATTGTGCAATCGGAAGCCAGTGGAGGGATTGGCAGAGGGGGGTGGAGGCAAGTGGAGGGATTGGCAGAGGGGGGTGGCGGAGATGGAGCGGTTGGTAAGGTTGATGAGTCTGGCAGCCGTATTCAAGATCGACTGGAGAGGGGATAGCCTGTGGTGAGGCAGGCCAGTGAGGAGGGAGTTGCAGTAGTCGAGTCGTGATATGATGAGGGAGTGGATGAGCTGTTTAGTGGTTTCTGGGGTTAGGAACGTGCGTATTTTGGCGATGTTGCGGAGGTGGAGTCTGCATGTTGCGGAGGCGGAGTCTGCATCTTGCGGAGGCGGAGTCTGCTCGAGTTTGTTAAAGATTGGACTTGGGGCTGGAAGGATAGGTTGGAGTCCAGAATGACACCAAGTACTCTGGCCTGCGGGGCGGGTTTGATGGTGGCGTTGTTGGATGTGATGAAGAAGTCAATGGGGGGGTGGTGTCCGGGCTGGGGGGAAGACAAGAAACTCGGTTTTGGAGAGGTTCAGTTTAAGGAAATGGAGCGACTTCCAGGCTGATATGTCGCTCAGTAGGTGTGTGATTCAGGCGGAGACCGAGGGGGTGAGGTGGGGGGTTGAGAGATAGATTTGTGTGTCGTCGGCATAGAGGTGGTAGTTGAAGCCGTGAGAGTGTATGAGTTGGCCAAGGGAGGAGGTGTAGATGGAGAAGAGAAGGAGCCCGAGGACAGAGCCTTGAGGGACCCCAACAGAGAGGGGAAGTGAGGGGGAGGTGGTAGCATTATAGGAAACGCTGAAAGAGCGTTGTGACAGATAGGATGAGAGCCAGGAGATAGCAGAATCTCTGAGGCAGAGGGAGTGTAGTTTTTTGAGGAGGAGGGGGTGGTGGACTGTGTCGAAGGCCGCAGAGAGGTCAAGGAGTAGGAGCACTGAATAATGGCCATTAGCTTTGGCGGTTAGCAGGTCGTTGGAGAGTTTGAGTAAGGCAGTTTCGGTGGAGTGTAGGGGACGGAAGACGGACTGTAGGGGATCGAGGAGGTTGTTGTCGTTGAGGTGAGAGCATAGGCGGGTGTAGACTAGGCGCTCGAGGAGTTTAGATGTAAATGGGAGCAGGGAGATGGGTCTGAGGTTGTTTGGGTCATTGGGGTCCAGGGAGGGCTTTTTAAGTAGGGGGGTGATGTGTGCATGTTTCAGAGGGGAGGGGAAAGTGCCGGAGGAGAGGGAGAGATTAAAGATGTGGGTGAGGAAGCGTAGGATGGAGGGGGAGGGAGGTCGTAGGAGTTGTGAGGGGATAGGGTCGAGGGGGCAGGTGGTGAGGCGGGCATCAGAGAGGATCTTGGAGGCTTCCTCGATGGTAATAAGGTCAAAGGTGCAGAGTGTTAGGGGGGCTTCAGTATGAGGAATGTAGGGTGGGGTGGAAGTGGGGGTCAGAGCAGTGGTGGGGCCATGGGAGAGGGGTGATGAGGGGGTAGTTGAGTGAGGGGGAAGGGGGTTGGAGGGAGTTTGAGCAGCGACATAGTCCCTGCGGGTTATGTCGAGGGGGAGGGGGGATGAGGGGGTAGCTGTTTGAGAGGGGACGGGTTGAGAGGGCGCGTGAGTTGCGGCGATGTCCTTGCGAATTGTGTCAATCTTGTTTTTGAAGTGATTGGCAATCTCAAGGGCGGTGAGTGAGGTGCTGGGTGGAGGTGGGGGTGGCGAGAGTAGAGAGTTGAAGGTGGAGAAGAGTCGGCGAGGATTGGAGGAGAAGGCCTTGATGAGGATCAGGAAGAAGGCTTGTTTGGCTGCGTGGAGGGAGGAGGTGTAGGTGTGGAAGGCAGATTTGTAGCAGGTGAAGGCTTGTTGGGATTTGGTTTTGCGCCATAGTCGCTCCAGGGCACGACTGTGTCGTTTGAGGGTTTTGGTGTGATCAGTCTGCCAGGGCTGGAGCGGTCGGGGTCTGACGTTGCGTGTGGTTAAAGGCGCTAGTGAGTCAAGGGCTGTTGACAGCGCATTGTTGTAGGCAGTCATAGCCAAGTCGGGGCAGGACAGGGGGAGGATGCTGTCGTGGAGTTGATCAGCTGCAGAGTGGAGGGGGGCAGGGTTAAGGTTGCGGAGTTTACGGCTGGTAGTAGTGTGACATTTGGAGGGGTAGGCGTAGGAGGACGAGGAGATAGGGGAGGTGATCAGGTTGTGGTCAGAGAGAGGGAAGGGGGTGTTAGTGAGGTTGTGGGGAGCGCAGCGGTTGGAGAAGACGAGATCAAGGATATTACCGTTGGAGTGGGTGGTGGATTGTATGCACTGTGCAAGTGTAAGGGAGGAGATTAAGTGGTGGAGATGGGATGTGGCCGGGTTGTCGAGGTTGACAGGGATGTTGAAATCCCCAAGGATGATGGTGGGTAGCTCAGAGGAGAGGAAGAGGGGTAGCCAGGAGGAAAAGTCATCCAGGAAGTGGGGTATGGATCCAGGAGGCCGGTACATCACAGCAATCTTCAGGGGGGTTGGGGAGAATAGTCGGACGCAGTGGGCCTCGAAGGAGGAGAAGGATAGGGAGGGGGGGTTTGGGAGAACTCGGAAGGTGCTCTGCGGTGACAGGAGCAGACCAACCCCACCACCTTTACGACCGTTAGGCCTGGGTGAGTGGGTCCAGGTGAGACCTCCATAGGAGGGTGCAGCAGGGGAGGTAGAATCAGTGGGCTGGATCCAGGTTTCTGTGATCACTAGGAGGTTGAGAGAGCGGGAAACAAAGAGGTCGTGGATAGCGGTGAGCTTGTTGTACACCGATCGGGCGTTCAGGAGTGCACATCAAAATGGGGGGGTGGTTTTAGGGAGCAGGGGGACAGATACTAAGTTGTGGTGGTTGGGGCAGGACGTGGAGGCGGGAGGGTGTTGTGCGGGTGAGGGAGGTGGTGGAGGGCCAGGATTGGGGGAGATGTCCCCCGCGGTTAGGAGGAGGAGAAGGGTGAGAAAGGTGGCATGGGAGCGGGATGTGCAGGAGCGTGAGAAACTACTAGTGGAGGTGTTCGGGTCAGTGGGAGAGAGGAGTAATAGGAGGAGGTGGTGGGTGCCGTAGAGGAGTGAAGGAAGCAGTGAGGACACAATATACAAATGTTTGGGAGGAGCAGAGGGATATAGTGAATGGATTTTGGGAACGGAGGAGAGGAAAATGAGGAGTGGAAGAGGCATTGTGGGGAGGTGATGAGAGCAGTAGCAGGGAGATGACAGCAATGAGGGGGAGATGTAGGGAGATTCTCACCCCTCCCCCATACACATCCCTCCCCAGCTTCTCACCCCTCCCCCATACACAACCCTCCTCAGCTTCTCACCCCTCCCCCATACACATCCCTCCTCAGCTTCTCACCCCTCCCCCATACACATCCCTCCTCAGCTTCTCACCCCTCCCCCATACACATCCCTCCTCAGCTTCTCACCCCTCCCCCATACACATCCCTCCCCAGCTTCTCAAACCTCTCTCATACACATCCCTCCCCAGCTTCTCACCCCTCCCCCATACACATCCCTCCTCAGCTTCTCACCCCTCCCCCATACACAACCCTCCTCAGCTTCTCACCCCTCCCCCATACACATCCCTCCTCAGCTTCTCACCCCTCCCCCATACACATCCCTCCTCAGCTTCTCACCCCTCCCCCATACACATCCCTCCTCAGCTTCTCACCCCTCCCCTATACACATCCCCCCCAGCTTCTCAAACCTCTCTCATACACATCCCTCCCAGCTTCTCACCCCTCCCCCATATATATATATCCCTTCCCAGCTTCTCACCCCTTCCCCCATACACCCCTTCTGAGCTTCTCACCCCTCCCCCATACACATCCCTCCCTAACTTCTCACCCTTCCCCCATATATATATCTTCCTTAGCTTCTTGCCCCTCCCCCATACACAGCTGTAACGGAACTGACCCAGACTGCGCTTGAGTACTTCTGTTAGAATACCACTTCCCCGTCCGAACACCGACCACAGACACCACAGCTGACCATACAAGACTAGACACCAGTCCTGAAGTAAACCAGGAGGTAGACTACTTTATTTGAACACAGATACAAGATATATGCACCCCGCGGACAATCCCTCCTCCCTGCATAATGACCCTGGGCGGGGCAATCTACATTTATTATGTGATAGGTTAGTGTAGCGCTACAAACATAAGAGCATAATAAAAAACATATAATAATAGACACAATATGAATGGCACACATCTCATAGTGCAATAAGGGGACCATGTGATGATAAAACAGAATAGATGTGAACATATGTGGCCCAAGCCCCACTCAGTAATGTGAGAAGTGAGTACTATATAGGTATGATAAGTGAGTACACAAAGAAAATGCAATAAAGGTGATCACATGATAAACTTCAAGTGATGGTCGTCACGATCCTGACGAAGTCACATGACGGTGACGCAACGCATAGATACGTGGTGACGCAGCATCCGGTCCGCGGTGACGTACTTCCGGTACGGCCGCCATCTTAGCCTACCTTGAATGTGAATAGGAAACCCATGCAGTACACCCATACATCCCTATGGAATGGTGGCTTCTTATACAGCATGTGAGTTTACAACTTTACTTTTTTAATAAAAGCACCTATTGTATGGCTTTATATGCTCTGAGAGATTCTTCCTGTGCTTTTATCACCCGGTTGAGAGGTTTATCCTGCTGAGACCAGGAGCCAGTGTACCCTGATTACTTACCTTACCGGATGAGATGTCCATGGGAGACTTGCTGGTGATTTCTGCAATTTTGGATCAAGATCCTGAGTGATCTTAAAGCCGTACAGGCCCTTTGGGCTGCTGAGTGGAGGTGAGGGGGCAATTTAGCCACAGGAGGAGAGTCACTCACCATCACTTGACGTTTATCGTGTGATCACCTTTATTGCATTTTCTACTGCTTTGAGCTTGAGCACCACCTTATAGCCTAATGAACGTTTATACAGCGATGTGACTCCACTTGAAGCTTACTGTGTTCTCACCTACATTGTGTTCTAACTGTCTTCAGCTGAGCGCCATCATATCGTGTGATGTACTTTGTGTACTCACTTATCATACCTATATAGTACTCACTTCTCACATTACTGAGTGGGGCTTGGGCCACATATGTTCACATCTATTCTGTTTTATCATCACATGGTCACCTTATTGCACTATGAGATGTGTGCCATTCATATTGTGTCTATTATTATATGTTTTTTATTATGCTCTTATGTTTGTAGCGCTGCACTAACCTATCACATGATATTGATCTTTTGACTGTTGGGTACCAGTTTGAGTGCTAGCCGCTTAGTATTTGAGGGACTCCATTGAGCGCAGGAGGATTATATATACAGTATTGAATCTACATTTATTAACAGGAGACACAAAAGGTATTCAAACTTCACACCAGCAGACTGTCCCATCAGGAGGGAGGGCCGCTGAAGACCCCCCTCCACCAACCAATACATACAAACACATACATCCCATAATAGTTTGCTCCCAAGCCAGACAAACAATAGAACAATGAGATGCAACCACACGGCATTAAACAATGAACAACCTCCCACCCCCCCTAGACATGTCTACACAATATCAGGACATCTCACCCTGCACCCCTAACAGGCACAGGATGACTTACACATAAGAGGGATATGGAGAGCTTAGACAGGGGTCTCCCCACCTCTCCAAAGTAAGCTGGGTTCCATGGACCCCCCACCCAAAGTGACTCCTATCACATATCTCCCCTTTTGGTAGGGGACCCCAAACAGGTTGACTCTGAAGTTAGTCTGTACTTCCAGTCCCCCAAAGCCAGCACCCACACAGTACCCCAAACAAATTGTCCCAAACATAGCAATACTCACTCAGCCAACCTCTGCCTCTCTCGTAGAACATATCTGCCACTGGGGAGAAGTACGGACTGGTCCTTCTCCCTGAAGTCCTCTCAGCCACTGGAGAGAAGACAGGGTGGCTGGGCCGACTCCATCATGCTGTGGGGGATCTGGGCCGACTGCCCAGCATCCCTGGGGTATCCAGGTGGTGACTGTATTCTCATCCACTTTGACTTGATGGACATCCCCCAGTGTTTGCAAAGTAAAGCTGACATCCTCCTGTCCCAATGCCAGACCCTTTTCTGGGGTTGTGTCAGTGGAGACCAAAGTCCCATCCACGGACATCAGCTCATGCAGTTGTGAGGTGCCGATTGCATCCTCTTCCTGTAGCTCCTGCGGTGCTGATTGTTGTGGGCAGAGGTCAACCACGCCATGTCCTGATGACGGCTCTTCTGCTGGAGGCGCGATGGCTGGTTCCTCCTCCGCAGAAAAGTCAATCAAATCCCCAGTCTCTGGAACTGGTATCTGGGAATAGGCATTTGCCATCTCCTGTCCGTGGAAGCCAGAAGATGTTACCAGTGCTGGGCAGAGGCTAGCAGAGCTCTGCCCTTTAGTCAGCACTTCAGGTTTGGGGACAGCAATCTGTGGAATTTCCACTGCCGATTCTTGGGCATGCTGCTGAACATGTTTTAGCAGTTGCCTGTATGCCCTTTCCGGATCCTGTTCTTTCATCAATAGGTATTCCAAATCTGGTTCAAGCTCTGAGACTCCTGTGAGACCGAACATAGCCTCTCTGTCTTCTTGCAGGTCCTCAAGGGTAGGTTCTCCTTCATTGCCAAACACAAAATGATTTGTAAGGCTCTCTCACAGCAATCCAGGACCACCAAAGTCCTATCCCTCTGGAGAGCATTCTGTTGTCACTCCTAAATATTTCTGCTTTTCATGCCATTACAGAGACCGATATCGGTTGTCCTGCTCTATCTCCTGCTGGACCATCCTGTCCAATTCAGTCACCCATTGCTCCTGGGGTCGCTCTCCCAGGAATGGCATCTGTAACTTCCGATGGTCCCTGGCCCATTCCCCTGTGCTTGGATAGCATTTGCCCTTGTCCATACCAGCAACCTGGAGAGCTCCACTCTAAAGCTCCACCTGAATCCGCTGTCTGAGCTCCAGGTACTCATCCGCAGACACAGTCCTGGGGTATTCTGCAAGAACGATCCGCAGCAGCCCCGGGAACTCTGATGCCAGGTCCACATCTCCACTGGGGTGACCGACATCTACTTTCCTGATCTTGAATCCCGGTAGTGGTTTGGACGTGTTCACAGCCAGGAAGCACAACCTTGCCACCAATGTAACGGAACCGACCCAGACTGCGCTTTAGGACTTCCGTTAGACTACCGCTTCCCCGTCCGAACACCGACCACAGACACCACAGCCGACCATACAAGACTAGACACCAGTCCTGAAGTAAACCAGGAGGTAGACTAGTTGATTTGAACAAATATACACTCGGGACAATCCCCCCCCCTCCTTGTATAATGACACAGGGCGGGGCAACCTACATTTAGTAACAAGAGACACCAGCATATTGATCTGTCTATAGCAGGGACAGGAGCCGGGACCAGGAATAGGAGATCCACCTGACTTACCCGTGTGCTCTGACATGGAGAAGATCCCATGCTGGCCCTATGGTGGCCGTGTGTTCAGGATGGAGACCGACAATCACAGGATCGTCTGGAAGCCGATCTAAAATGGCTGAGAGGAGGAAAGTGTTCCCGGGACAGGAAGTGACACAGACAGGAAGTGACTCCAGACAGATTTATACAGAGGCTGCAGCATGGAGAGCAGACACTAGATGGTGCTGGTCCAAAAATAGCTGAATAGCATAAAACAACAGAGAAAAAAACTGAAAAACAAAAGACGATGGCGGCTCCTAAACTTCTATTGTCAATGTATGCACAGTTATCACATTACAGTGGATTAGATCTCCCTCCATTTTGTTGTAGCCCGCCTGTCCTTCCTCCGGCGGCCATTTTCCCTTAGTCTAATACAATGTTCTCACAGTTATCACATTACAGTGGATTAGATCTCCCTCCTCCATTTTGTTGTAGCCCGCCTGTCCCTCCTCCAGTGGCCATTTTCCCTTAGTCTGATATGAATGCTGGCACATTTTGTCCCCTGATATTAGACATTAGCCGGGTGATTGTATACACACAGCGGGCAGATCTCAATCAATGTTACCCACTAGTCTATACTGTCACGGGGTTGGCCAGCCAATCATGTGGCTCCTATTCTGTCCTTCCAATGACCATTCCTAGTACATAGGACTCATCTTCCATACTACATTCATGATACAACAAGATGGAAACTCCCAATATACAGAGAAAATCTCCCATAAAATACATAGAAATCACATCTGCCCTAAAGGGCCATAAACATAAGAAGATTGCCCCCGACGCCCCCAGAATCATCTACAATACTAGCCAAGGTGTCATTGGTCCCCCTAATACACGGATAGTACCCCAATCCTGCATTCATACATGTGACAATACACCATGGATTCCTCCCGCTCTATATTATGTCTCCATACAAATCAGTCGCCATCCAATCCATCCATCTCACAAAAGCTCCAATACCCAGCAAATGTTTCCGTCTCCTCCTAGTAATAACCATGTGATCTCCATGAGAATAAAGCGCCAATTTGTGTCCTTATCCCCTCCCCCTACGCAGGATGTACACGCCTTCATGGCCACGCCTCTTTATGTAACTGACAATTGTGCGGTCGTGCAACGCTGCACCCAAACTAAATATCCGTCCTTTCTTCACACAAATAGAGCTTTCTGTCGGTGGGATGTCATCACCTGCGCGCTTTTTATTTTTCACGCCATAAACAAAAAAAGACCAAAGATTTTTAAGAAAAACGATATTTTGTACTTTCGGCTATAAAATATATAAAGTAACCTCAAAGTTAGTTATAAATTTCACCAAAATGTCTCCCGCTCCATGTTTATGGGAAAAGGACCCCAATAAGTGGATATTGATTGCTGTGTGTGACCGTTATATCGTCTGCAGACTATGGGGAGATCATGGGGTGTACACAGCTTGTACTTCTCACTGCACAGCACATTTCTGGGGGGCTAAGATACCAGGACACCCCCAATACCAGGACACCCCCAAATACCAGGACACTCCCAATACCAGGACACCCCCAAATACCAGGACAGGACACCCCCAATACCAGGACACCCCCAAAACCACGACACCCCCAATACCAGGACACTCCCAAATACCAGGACACCCCCAATACCAGGACACCCCCCAATACCAGGACACCCCCAAATACCAGGACATGACACCCCCAAATACCAGGACACCCCCAATACCAGGACACCCCCAAATACCAGGACACCCCCAATACCAGGACACCCCCAAATACCAGGACACCCCCCAATACCAGGACACCCCCAAATACCAGGACACTCCCAATACCAGGACACCCCCCAATACCAGGACAGGACACCCCCAATACCAGGATGGGACACCCCCAAATACCAGGACAGGACAAACACCCCCAAATACCAGGACATTACAAACACCCCCAAATACCAGAGCAGTATAAATACCCCCAAATACCAGGATAGTACAAACACCCCCAAATACCATGATAGTACAAACACCCCCAAATACCAGGACAGTACAAACACCCCAAATACCAGGATAGGACAAACACCCCCAAATACCAGGACGGGACTCCCCCAAATACCAGGACAGGACAAACACCCCCAAATACCAGGACGGTACAAACACCCCCAAATACCAGGACAGGACAAACACCCCCAAATACCAGGACAGCACAAACACCCCCCAATACCAGGACAGCACTAACACCCCAAATACCAGGATAGGACAAACACCCCCAAATACCAGGATAGGACAAACACCCCCAAATACCAGGATAGGACAAACACCCCCAAATACCAGGACAGCACTAACACCCCAAATACCAGGACAGGACAAACACCCCCAAATACCAGGACAGGACAAACACCCCCAAATACCAGGACAGGACAGTACACACCCCCTGTGACGGGGGTAGGCAGGACAGGACAAACACCCCCAAATACCAGGACAGGACAAACACCCCCAAATACCAGGACAGGACAAACACCCCCAAATACCAGGACAGGACAGTACACACCCCCTGTGACGGGGGGGGGGGAGGACAGGACACACAGAGCAGATGATAAACACACAAAGCTTTATTGAAAGATGACAATCACTCAATTGGGGTCAGCAGGTAGCGTCTCAGTGCCCAGTGTAGGGGAAGAGCAGGGAGAGGGCCCAAAACAATTGTAATCCGGCCCCAGGGGGCAAAGTCAGAGTCTCTGGCAGTTTGTAATCCAAACAGGGAAGAGAAAGGGGGGAGAGTTCATGGACGGTCCATAGGGGAATAAAACGGGTGCAGACACTCACGGGTCCAGCAGGGATGTCCTGGCTCACAGCAGACGACAGCAGGGGGGCGACCCTCCTCAGCACACCGGGCCCCAGAGAATTAGGAGGAGTATCGTGGGGCCCAAAGCAGGTGGTCCTAGCACACAGCAACAGCGGGTTTTCCGGGACCCAGAGTATTAGAGTATAGGGGGGCCCACAGCAAAGAGTCTTATAAAACAGCAACAGCGGGTAATCCGGGCCCCAGAGTATTCAACAGAGTATAGGGGGGCCCACAACAGGTAGTCCTATCACACAGCAACAGCGGGTAATCCGGGCCCCAGAGTATTAGGCAGAGTATTGTGGGGCCCACAACAGGCAGTCCTAGCACACAGCAACAGCGGGTAATCCGGGCCCCAGAGTATTCGACAGAGTATAGGGGGGCCCATAACAGGTAGTCCTAGCACACAGCAGCAGCGAATAATCCGGGCCCCAGAGTATTAGGAAGAGTATAGGGGGGCCCACAACAGGCAGTCCTAGCACACAGCAGCAGCGGATAATCCGGGCCCCGGAGTATTAGACAGAGTATAGGGGGGCCCACAACAGGCAGTCCTAGCACACAGCAGCAGCGGATAATCCGGGCCCCAGAGTATTAGGCAGAGTATAGGGGGGCCCACAGCAAAGCAGTCCTAGCACAGAGCAGCAGCGGATAATCCGGGCCCCAGAGTATTAGGCAGAGTATAGGGGGGCCCACAACAGGTAGTCCTAGCACACAGCAACAGCGGATAATCCGGGCCCCGGAGTATTAGGGAGAGTATCGTGGGGCCCACAGCAGGTAGTCCTAGCACACAGCAACAGCAGGTAATCCGGGCCCCAGAGTATTAGGCAGAGTATAGGGGGGCCCACAACAGGCAGTCTTAGCACACAGCAACAGCAGATAATCCGGGCCCCAGAGTATTAGGCAGAGTATTGTGGGGCCCACAACAGGTAGTCCTAGCACACAGCAACAGCGGGTAATCTGGGCCCCAGAGTATTAGGCAGAGTATTGTGGGGCCCACAACAGGCAGTCCTAGCACACAGCAACAGCGGGTAATCCGGGCCCCAGAGTATTCGACAGAGTATAGGGGGGCCCATAACAGGTAGTCCTAGCACACAGCAGCAGCGAATAACCCGGGCCCCAGAGTATTAGGAAGAGTATAGGTGGGCCCACAACAGGCAGTCCTAGCACACCGCAGCAGCGGATAATCCGGGCCCCAGAGTATTAGGCAGAGTATAGGGGGGCCCACAGCAAAGCAGTCCTAGCACACAGCAGCAGCGGATAATCCGGGCCCCAGAGTATTAGGCAGAGTATAGGGGGGGCCCACAGCAGGCAGTCCTAGCACACAGCAGCAGCGGGTAATCCGGGCCCCAGTGTATTAGACAGAGTATAGGGGGGCCCACAGCAAAGCAGTCCTAGCACACAGCAGCAGCGGATAATCCGGGCCCCAGAGTATTAGGCAGAGTATCGTGGGGCCCACAGCAGGCAGTCCTAGCACACAGCAGCAGCGGATAATCCGGGCCCCAGGTATTAGGCAGAGTATAGGGGGGGCCCCCAGCAAAGCAGTCCTAGCACACAGCAGCAGCGGATAATCCGGGCCCCAGGTATTAGGCAGAGTATAGGGGGGGCCCCCAGCAAAGCAGTCCTAGCACACAGCAGCAGCGGATAATCCGGGCCCCAGAGTATTAGGCAGAGTATAGGGGGCCCCCAGCAAAGCAGTCCTAGCACACAGCAGCAGCGGATAATCGGGGCCCCAGAGTATTAGGCAGAGTATCGTGGGAAAACTAAAAAATCCCAGCGCCAATCAAAGAAAGTGTACATTTATGCAGCTGTGCACCAGTGAAAACCACCAATAATGAATAACACAAAAAAAAGCGCAAAAATTAAATAAAAAACAATCACAAATAAATAAATGTAAAAAATATATGTATAATATTTCAAACATAAGTCCTTATTCCCAATTCCCTAAAGGATTTTCAAGACAATGTTCCAAAATGTGCTTCCACCTGATCACCACGTGACACATCATATTGACCGCACTCACCAGATGGAGGTGAGTAATAAGCCTCATAGGATATAAGGGATCCTATAGCCCCTCAAGAGGAACTCAAATCTCCTTCTTCACCCTGCTTAGATACAGCAATCGACTCCACTCTACTTCTCCATGGAATCCTCAATCATGTGCAAGGAAAGAAAGGTTACATTGTGTCATCCTGCCACTCAATACCATAGAAATCCATAGAATAAGGACACTCACATGTTTCATACAATAACAGGCCTTGTTTAGTAGCCTCAAAGGCTTCAAAGGAACAAGATTCCAAATTGTAAATATAGGGATCTCACGCTTTAAGAATCACTGTAGAGGATGACCAGCTTTCCACCTCTAAGATGGCCGCTTGAACCACAAAAGACGGCGTGTGTTCCAAATACCGGAAGTGACGTTGGACCGCACGGTATTTGGAATGCACGCCGTCTTTTGCGGATTCTTAAAGCGTGAGATCCCTATATTTACAATTTGGAATCTTGTTCCTTTGAAGCCTTTGAGGCTACTAAACAAGGCCTGTTATTGTATGAAACATGTGAGTGTCCTTATTCTATGGATTTCTATGGTATTGAGTGGCAGGATTACACTATGTAGCCTTTCTTTCCTTGCACATGATTGAGGATTCCATGGAGAAGTAGAGTGGAGTCGATTAAATATATAAATTGTGCCGCGCTCCTGTGTATAAATAATTACAATATTCACTATTTCAAATGACAATCCAAAGTAAAAAAAAAAAAAAAATATGAAAAAATAATAAAATGATATATATACTTATATGTAGTGTATAAAATACAATTATCTTCTGCTTATAACATCATAAATAAATACCGCATACTGTGCTGGTGACAATAGTAAATAGTGATAGTGATAAAAACAATATATATAAAAAGTGCTCATAGACAGTCCTCTTTCAATGTAAATTATGATGGTTCAATGCCGCTCCCATAATCCACTGCAGTGTGATTTTATTATGCCTCACCTCAGGTTTTCCTTATAAAAAGGCAAAACTAGCTTTTTGTCCTTATAGGACTGCTGGGATGATCCTGGAGTGGAGTCGATTGCTGTATCTAAGCAGGGTGAAGAAGGAGATTTGAGTTCCTCTTGAGGGGCTATAGGATCCCTTATATCCTATGAGGCTTATTACTCCCCTCCATCTGGTGAGTGCGGTCAATATGATGTGTCACGTGGTGATCAGGTGGAAGCACATTTTGGAACATTGTCTTGAAAATCCTTTTGGGAATTGGGAATAAGGACTTATGTTTGAAATATTATATATATATATTTTTTTTTTGCACAGAGTATAGGGGGGCCCACAGCAAAGCAGTCCTAGCACACAGCAGCAGCGGATAATCCGGGCCCCAGAGTATTAGGCAGAGTATCGTGGGGCCCAAAGCAGGTAGTCCTAGCACACAGCAGCAGCGGGTAATCCGGGCCCCAGAGTATTAGGCAGAGTATCGTGGGGCACCCAACAGGTAGTCTTAGCACACGGCAGCAGCGGATAATCCGGGCCCAGAGTATTAGACAGAGTATTGTGGGGCCCACAGCAGGTAGTCCTAGCACACAGCAACAGCAGGTAATCCGGGCCCCAGAGTATTAGGCAGAGTATCGTGGGGCCCACAGCAGGTAGTCCTAGCACACAGCAACAGCAGGTAATCCGGGCCCCAGAGTATTAGGCAGAGTATTGTGGGGCCCACAGCAAAGCAGTCCTTGGAGTATGGCAGCGTGCCCAGCGGGTAATAATACTGTAAATCCCGGGTAATACTGCAGAGTGTCAGCGAGTAATAATCCTCCTGATCCCGGTATTACTGCAGAGTGTCAGCTGGTAATAATCCTCCAGATCCTGGGGTCTTTGCAGAGTGGCTGCGGGGGTCTTGCCTCATCGCAGACCTCCCAGCTGCTGTTTAGTGGACAGAACGACCTGGGACGCTCCCCACCGGCCTTCTTAAGACCAGTGTAGGACGCTCCCAGTCATCCTGGCAACCATGGGGCGGCGTGCCGCATTTCCCAGCAACGAGGCACACCCCCATGACATGGACCACGCTCACGAGAGTACGGCCTTTGTTAGTCAGCGAGTGCAGGAGCGGGAAACTCCTGTGCCAGCGCTGTACTCACCAGGGCCATGCGGCGTTGGGCTGACTGCCGCGGCCTGGAACATCCCTGCGGGGGGTCCGCCCCTTCTCCTGCTGGATGGCTGGAGAGGTGTGAACCTTACCGCAGGGAACTATCTCTCCCCCTCCAGCTGCTCTGGATAGAGACAGAGAGGTGACAGGAGTCACACCTCTCATCCTGGATGGCTGGGCTTCAAAGGGGTGTGACATGATGAGAGGGGGAGAGGTGGGTGGAGCTGAGAGGAGGGAGAGCGCACAGCCTGGCACACCGTGACACTTGAGTTTGGTGTTGGGTCTGGTATGTTGGTTGGAGGAGGAAGCTTGACACTGGAGATCTCGTCACAAATTGTGTCCATCTTCTTGAAGTGACTGGCAATCTCCTGTGCAGTAAGTAAGTTGGTGGGCGGAGGCAGTGGGGGGCGGAGTAAGGAATTAAGGGTAGACAAGAGTGACGAGGATTGGATGAGAGGGTCTTGATGAGAGTTGTAGTAGGTTTGCTTAGCAGCATGGAGGTTGGAGTTGTATTTGAGGACAACATGGAGCGGGAGACATTTTGGCCAAAATTTATAACTAACTTTGAGGTTACTTTATATATTTTATAGCTGAAAGTACAAAATATTGTTTTTCTTCTAAATTTTCAGTCTTCCTTTGTTTATAGCGTGAAAAATAAAAAGCGCACAGGTGATGACATCCCACCGACAGAAAGCTCTATTTGTGTGAAGAAAGGACGGATATTTAGTTTGGGTGCAGCGTTGCACGACCGCGCAATTGTCAGTTACATAAAGAGGCGTGGCCATGAAGGGGTGTACATCCTGCGTAGGGGGAGGGGATAAGGACACAAATTGGCGCTTTATTCTCATGGAGATCACATGGTTATTACTAGGAGGAGACGGAAACATTTGCTGGGTATTGGAGCTTTTGTGAGATGGATGGATTGGATGGCGACTGATTTGTATGGAGACATAATATAGAGCGGGAGGAATCCATGGTGTATTGTCACATGTATGAATGCAGGATTGGGGTACTATCCGTGTATTAGGGGGACCAATGACACCTTGGCTAGTATTGTAGATGAATCTGGGGGCGTCGGGGGCAATCTTCTTATGTTTATGGCCCTTTAGGGTAGATGTGATTTCTTTGTATTTTATGGGAGATTTTCTCTGTATATTGGGAGTTTCCATCTTGTTGTATCATGAATGTAGTATGGAAGATGAGTCCTATGTACTAGGAATGGTCATTGGAAGGACAGAATAGGAGCCACATGATTGGCTGGCCAACCCCGTGACAGTATAGACTAGTGGGTGACATTGATTGAGATCTGCCCGCTGTGTGTATACAATCACCTGGCTAATGTCTAATATCAGGGGACAAAATGAGCCAGCATTCATATCAGACTAAGGGAAAATGGCCGCCGGAGGAGGGACAGGCGGGCTACAACAGAATGGAGGAGGAAGATCTAATCCACTGCACTGTAATGTGATAACTGTACAAACATTGATATCAGACTAAGGGAAAATGGCCGCCGGAGGAGGGACAGACGGGCTACAACAAAATGGAGAACAAAAATCTAATCCACTGCACTGTAATGTGATAACTGTGTTTTTATTTATAACAGAAGTTTACGAGCCGCCATCATCTTTTGCTTATCAGGTTTTTTCCCTGTTGTTTTACGCTATTCAGCTTTTTTGGACCAACACCCTCTAGTGTCTGCTCTCCATACTGCACCCTCTGTATAAATCTGTTGAGTCACTTCCTGTTCAGTGCCACCACCTCTCAGGTCACTTCCTGTTTGTGTCACTTCCTGTTCTCTGTCACTTCCTGTCCCGGGAACACTTTCCTCCTCTCAGCCATTTTAGATCGGCTTCCACAGGGTCCTGTGATTGTCGGTCTCCATCCTGAACACACGGCCACCATAGGGCCAGCATGGGATCTTCTCCATGTCAGAGCACACGGGTAAGTCAGGTGGATCTCCTATTCCTGGTCCCGGCTCCTGTCCCTGCTATAGACGGACCAATCATCTGTGACCGAACCTTCCTCCTCGTCATCGATGATCTGGGTGTATTATTATTATTTATTCCAGGTACTTATATAGCGCCGTCAGTTTACATCTATATTGTACATTCCTGGAGCCTGTCCCCATACAACTCCTCCGGTCACCCCCTTCCATCATTCGCTCCGTCACTCACATCTTTAATCTCTCCCTCTCTACTGGCGCATTCCCCTCCCCCCTAAAGCATGCGCACATCACCCCCATACTCAAAAAGCCCTCCCTGGACCCCACAAACCTGAACAACCTCAGACCCATCTCCCTGCTGCCACTCACTTCCAAGCTCCTTGAGCACTTCGTCTACAATCGCCTGAGCGCCCACCTGTAACATACATGTAAGATTTGAGTGGATAAAGATTTGATCAGTAGAAATATGGAATCATAGCCATAACAGGTGGAATGGATAGGATATGATCGATAGGCTGAAAGCCGGGCTTCTGGGATGTGACATGAAGGTGCAGACTGGAGTAGATGAGATGAGGCCACGCCCTCTCATTGTAAAGGTGTGTTCAGGAACAGTCTGGTCATTAAGGATGTATATTGAGCCCCTGGGTAGTAGGGAAATGAATGGTCATCAATGGATCTGGGATACAGATGTGTATGTATACACAATGACTCCATAGGCCTTACAGACTCAATCATCATTTAGCATGAGTCTAAAGCCCCGCCTCCTGGAGGTGACACTTCTTGTGTGTCAATCAGGTTATCACTTTCTGGGGAAACAGGTTTGGAGTTAAATGACAGCAGACTGTCTGCCTGAGGTGGAAAGCTCTATAGGTAATATTCACATCAAAGAAGTATGTTTCATCTCTCATAGCTGAAATATTAGTTGCAGAGATATGAACATACTCCCTTCTTGTAGGCCATTCTGTGCGCTGCACTTGCATATGAAAATCATAGTTGTGGCTTGGGGGGAAAAGCCAGAAAACGCAGGAAACGGTTAGGTGACGCTGGGTCGCGGCCATTGAACAGTGTTTGGTACTGTCGTGATCGGGCTGATGCACTATTGTCAGAAATCAAATCCTCGACTTGGGGTTCAGGCCAGTCTTGGCCCAATTGGACTTGGGCAGGTCAGCATCCACAGCATATTGTGGGCAGATGCAAGAGTCGCCCCCCATGGTCGGTTGGCCGAGGACTAATGTCCTGCCTATGTCCTAATCCGAATATATTGATTACACGGACATTTGGACACTTGTGATTCATATGGAGCTGGTTCGATTGACCAATGGATTGCTAAGTTTCTGGCTTGCTCCCTGTTGCGTCCGCAAATGCGCGTCTCGGTTAGCTAGTCGCTGTGGGCATGGCGTGTGGGGGACACGTGACAGGGTGATCGTTGACAGATCCTTGACACCACCTCACTGATAGCAACCCCTACAGTCTGGCTTCCGTCCCCTACACTCCACCGAAATCGCCCTACTCAAAATCACCAACGACCTGCTAACCGCCAAAGGTAATGGCCATTACTCAGTGCTACTACTCCTCGACCTCTCCGTGGCCTTCCACACAGTTGACCACCCCCTCCTCCTCCTTAATAAACTACACTCCCTCGGCATCAGAGACTCCGCTCTCTCCTGGCTCTCCTATCTATCCCAACGCTCCTTCAGCGTTACCTATAACGCTACCACCTCTTCCTTTCTGTTGGAGTCCCCCAAGGCTCTGTCCTCGGGCTCCTCCTCTTCTCCATCTACACCTCCTCCCTTGGCAAACTGATACACTCCCACGGCTTCAACTATCACCTCTATGCCGATGACACGCAAATTTACCTCTCCACCCCTCACCCCTTCAGTCTCTGCCCGTATCACCCACCTACTGAACGACATATCAGACTGGATGTCACTCCATTTTCTCAAATTGAACCTTTCCAAAACTGAGCTCCTGATTTTCCCCCCAGCCCGCGCCCCCCCATCCTTTCCATCACAACCAACAACGCCACCATGAATCCCACCCTGCAAGCCAAAGTCCTGGGTGTCACTGTAGACTCCAATCTGTCTTTCCAACCCCATGTCCAATCGCTGGCAAAATCATGCAGGCTCCACCTCCGCAACATCTCCAAAATACGTTCGTTCCTAACCCCTGACACTACTAAACTACTCGTTCACGCCCTTATTATCTCACGTCTGGACTACTGCAACTCCCTCCTCACCGGCCTCCCTCATCACAGACTATCCCCGCTTCAGTCTATCCTGAACTCAGCGACCACACTCATCCACCTCACCAACCGCTCCACATCTGCCACCCCCCTCTGTCATTCCCTCCACTGACCACTCAGTGTCCTCCACCCCTCTCTGCCAATCCCTCCACTGGCCTCCACTCAGTGTCCTCCACCCCCCTCTGTCATTCCCTCCACTGGCCTCCACTTAGTGTCCTCCACCCCCTCTGTCATTCCCTCCACTGGCCTCAACTTAGTGTCCTCCACCCCCCTCTGTCATTCCCTCCACTGGCCTCCACTCAGTGTCCTCCACCCCCCTCTGTCATTCCCTCCACTGGCCTCCACTCAGTGTCCTCCACCCCCCTCTGTCATTCCCTCCACTGGCTCCCAATTGCCCAACGCATAAAATTCAAACTACTAACACTGACATACAAAGCCATTCATAACTCCGCCCCAAACTACCTCACCGACCTGATACCCAAATATCACCCAACCCATAATCTTTGCTCCTCACAAGACCTCCTACTTTCTAGCTCCCTGGTCTCCACCTCCCTCGCCCGACTGCAGGACTTCTCCAGTACTTTCCCCATCCTCTGGAACTCACTACTCCAATCCATCAGACTGTCAACTACCCTCCTCACCTTTAGGTGCACCCTGAAAACCCATCTCTTCAGAGAAGCCTACCCCGGCCTCACCTAACAGCCGATCTCCTCCACTCCTCCTACCACTCCATCCCCCACAGCCACTTCCTCCTGTACCTCTACCCCTCCCTCCTAGATTGTAAGCTCAAAAGAGCAGGGCCCTCGCACCCCTCGTGTATTGTATTGTTACTGTATTGTCTCATGTTCTGTCCCCCACTATAATGTACAGCGCTGAGCAAACCTTCTGCCGCTATATAAATACTGTATAATAATAATAATTCCCATCAGTCCCCGCCCCCGAGGGGCATACAATCTAAGGTCCTAACTCACATTCATACGTACACATACTAGGGAACACTTAGGAGACAATTCACCTCCCAGCATGTCTTTGTAGTGTAGAAGGAAACTGGAGTACCCGGAGGAAACCTACGCAAGCACAGGGAGAACATGCAAACCCTATGCAGGTGGTGCCATGGTCGGGATTTGAACCAACAACCCGAGTACTGCCAGATGGAAGTGCTAACCACTCAGCCACTGTGCTGCCCCGTGCTGTATATATCTCAGTATCTACTTCTCAGTGTTGGTTTCCTCCTCATTGCCGGCCATCATTTGGGCCTCAGAATGGCTCCGGTATTCCCTCCTAGGAAGGACATTCAGGCAGATCTCCCACCATGTTCCTCTGATGTGTCCGAGACAGAATAACAGGAGAGACACCAGGTATGTATGGGAGAGGGGTGAAAAGCTGGGCGGGGATATGTATGAGGGAGGGGTGAGAAGCTGGGAGGGATGTGTATGGGGGAGGGGTGAGATGTTGGGGAGGACTGTGTATGGGGGAGGGGTGAGAAGCTGGGAGGGGATATGTATGGGGGAGGGGTCAGAAGCTGGGAGGGATGTGAATGGTGGGAGAGGGGAGAAGATGGGGATTAATGTATATGGGGGAGGGGTGAGAAGTTAGGGAGGGATGTGTATGGGTTAGGGGTGAAAAGCTGGGGAGGGATGAGAAGCTAGGAGGGGATAAGTATGGGGGAGGGGTGAGAAACTGGGAGGGATGCGAATGGTGGAGGGGTGAGAAGTTGGGGAGGGCTTTTGTGACGGGAGTCACTTTGGGTGCGGGGCCCATGGAACAGCTCACTTTGAAGAGGTGGGGAGACCCCTGTCTCAGCTCCCCATATCCCTCTTATGTGTAAGTCACTCTGTGCCTGTTAGGGGTGCAGGGTGAGATGTCCTGACATTGTGTAAACATGTATAGGTGGGGTGGGGGGTTGTTCATTGTTTAATGCCATGTGGTTGCATCCCATTGTTCTATTGTCTGTCTGGCTTAGGAGCAAACTATTATGGGATGTATGTGTTTGTGTGTATTAGCTTAGTGGGGGGCGGGTCTCCAGCAGCCCTCCCTCCTGATAGGACTGTCTGCTGGTGTGAAGTTTTAATACCTGTGTGTCTCTTGTTACTAAATGTAGATTGCCCCGCCCTGTGTCATTATGCAGGGTGGGGGGACTGTCCCGAGTGTATATACAGTCAGGTCCATAAATATTGGGACATGGACACAATTCTAACATTTTTGGCTCTATACACCACCCCAATGGATTTGAAATGAAACAAACAAGATGGGCTTTAACTGCAGACTGTCAGCTTTAATTTGAGGGTATTAACATCCAAATCAGGTGAACGGTGTAGGAATTACAACAGTTTGCATATGTGCCTCCCACTTGTTAAGGGTCCAAAAGTAATGGGACAATTGGCTTCTCAGCTGTTCCATGGCCAGGTGTGCGTTATTCCCTCATTATCCCAATTACAATGAGCAGATAAAAGGTCCAGAGTTCATTTCAAGTGTGCTATTTGCATTTGGAATCTGTTGCTGTCAACTCTCAAGATGAGATCCAAAGAGCTGTCACTATCAGTAAAGCCATCATTAGGCTGAAAAAAACAAAACAAACCCATCAGAGAGATAGCAAAAACATTAGACGTGGCCAAAACAACTGTTTGGAACATTCTTAAAAAGAAGGAACGCACCGGTGAGCTCAGCAACACCAAAAGACCCGGAAGACCACGGAAAACAACTGTGGTGGATGACGGAAGAATTCTTTC
Organism: Staurois parvus; assembly: GCF_062004578.1. Lineage (NCBI taxonomy): Eukaryota > Metazoa > Chordata > Amphibia > Anura > Ranidae > Staurois > Staurois parvus. The sequence goes on along the minus strand of NW_028318434.1, from coordinate 634,863 downwards.
CCTGGTGAAGAAAACACCCTTCACAACAGTTGGCCAGATCAAGAACACTCTCCAGGAGGTAGGTGGATGTGTGTCAAAGTCACCAATCAAGAGAAGACTTCACCAGAGTGAATACAGAGGGTTCACCACAAGATGGAAACCATTGGTGAGCCTCAAAATCAGGAAGGCCAGATTAGAGTTTGCCAAACGACATCTAAAAAAGCCTTCAAAGTTCTGGAACAACATCCTATGGACAGATGAGACCGACATCAACTTGTACCAGAGTGATGGGAAGAGAAGAGTATGGAGAAGGAACTGCTCATGGTCCTCAGCATACCACCTCATCAGTGATCATGGTGGTGGTAGTGTCATGGCGTGGGCATGTATGGCTGCCAATGGAACTGCTTCTCTTGTATTTATTGATGATGTGACTGCTGACAGAAGCAGCCGGATGAATTGTGAAGTGTTTCGGGAATATTATCGGCTCATATTCAGCCAAATGCTTCACAACTCATTGGACGCTTCACAGTGCAGATGGACAATGACCCAAAGCAGACTGCAAAAGCAACCAAAGAGTTTTTTAAGGGAAAGAAGTGGAATGTTATGCAATCGCCAAGTCCATCACCTGACCTGAATCCGATTGAGCATTTCACTTGCTGAAGACAAAACTGAAGGGAAAATGCCCCAAGAACAAGCAGGAACTGAAGACAGTTGCAGTAGAGGCCTGGCAGAGCATCACCAGGGATGACACCCAGCGTCTGGGGATGTCTATGCGTTCCACACTTCAGGCTGTAATTGACTGCAAAGGATTTGCAACCAAGTATTAAAAAGTGAAAATTTGATTTATGATTATTATTCTGTCCCATTACTTTTGGTCCCTTAACAAGTGGGAGGCACATATGCAAACTGTTGTAATTCCTACACCGTTCACCTGATTTGGATGTAAATACCCTCAAATTAAAGCTGACAGTCTGCAGTTAAAGCACATCTTGTTCGTTTCATTTCAAATCCATTGTGGTGGTGTATAGAGCCAAAAATGTTAGAATTGTGTCCATGTCCCAATATTTATGAACCTGACTGTATATTGTATCTGTGTTTAAATAATGTAGTCTACCTCCTGGTTTACTTCAGGACTGGTGTCTAGTCTTGTATGGGCGGCTGTGGTGTCTGTGGTTGGTGTTCGGAGGGGGAAGCGGTATTCTAACGGAAGTACTCAAGCGCAGTCTGGGTCGGTTCCGTTACAGCTGTGTATGGTGTAGGGGCAAGAAGCTAAGGAAGATATATATGGGGGAGGGGTGAGAAGCTGGGGAGAGATGTGTATGGGGGAGGGGTGACAAGCTCAGAAGGGATGTGTATGGGGGAGGGGGTGAGAAGCTGGGCAGTGATATATATGGGAAGTGGTGAAAAGTTGGAAGAGGATATGTATGAGGGAGGTTTGGGAAGCTTGGGGGGATGTGCATAGGGGAGGGATGTGTATGGGGGAGGTTTGAGAAGCTGGGGGAGATGTGTATGGGGGAGGGGTGAGAAGCTGGGGAGGGATGTGTATGGGGGAGGGGTGAGAAGCTGGGGAGGGATGTGTATGGGGGAGGGGTGAGAAGCTGGGGAGGGATGTGTATGGGGGAGGGGTGAGAAGCTGGGGAGGGATGTGTATGGGGGAGGGGTGAGAAGCTGGGAAGGGATGTGTATGGGGGAGGGGTGAGAAGCTGGGGAGGAATGTGTATGGGGAAAGGGTGAGAAGCTGGGGAGGAATGTGTGTGGGGGAGGGGTGAGAAGCTGGGGAGGGATGTGTGTGGGGGAGGGGTGAGAAGCTGGGGAGGGATGTGTGTGGGGGAGGGGTGAGAAGCTGGGGAGGGATGTGTATGGGGAAAGGGTGAGAAGCTGGGGAGGGATGTGTATGGGGGAGGGGTGAGAAGCTGGGGAGGGATGTGTATGGGGAAAGAGTGAGAAGCTGGGGAGATATGTGTATGGGGGAGGGGTGAGAAGCTGGGGAGGGATGTGTATGGGGAAAGGGTGAGAAGCTGGGGAGGGATGTGTATGGGAGAGGGGTGAGAAGCTGGGGAGGGATGTGTATGGGGAAAGAGTGAGAAGCTGGGGAGGGATGTGTATGGGGGAGGGGTGAGAAGCTGGGGAGGGATGTGTATGGGGGAGGGGTGAGAAGCTGGGGAGGGATGTGTATGGGGGAGGGGTGAGAAGCTGGGGAGGGATGTGTATGGGGGAGGGGTGAGAAGCTGAGGAGGGATGTGTATGGGGGAGGGGTGAGAAGCTGAGGAGGGATGTGTATGGGGGAGGGGTGAGAAGCTGGGGAGGGATGTGTATGGGGAAAGAGTGAGAAGCTGGGGAGGGATGTGTATGGGGGAGGGGTGAGAAGCTGAGGAGGGATGTGTATGGGGGAGGGGTGAGAAGCTGGGGAGGAATGTGTATGGGGAGGGGTGAGAAGCTGGGGAGGGGTGAGAAGCTCAGGAGGGATGTGTATGGGGGAGGGGTAAGAAGCTGGGGAGAGATGTGTATGGGGGAGGGGTGAGAAGCTCAGAAGGGATGTGTATGGGGGAGGGGGTGAGAAGCTGGGCAGTGATATATATGGGAAGTGGTGAAAAGTTGGGAGAGGATATGTATGAGGGAGGTTTGAGAAGCTGGGGGAGATGTGTATGGGGGAGGGGTGAGAAGCTGGGGAGGGATATGTATGGGGGAGGGGTGAGAAGCTGGGGAGGGATGTGTATGGGGAAAGGGGGAGAAGCTGGGGAGGGATGTGTATGGGGAAAGGGTGAGAAGCTGGGGAGGGATGTGTATGGGGGAGGGGTGAGAAGCTGGGGAGGGATGTGTATGGGGGAGGGGTGAGAAGCTGGGGAGGGATGTGTATGGGGGAGGGGTGAGAAGCTGGGGAGGGATGTGTATGGGGGAGGGGTGAGAAGCTGGGGAGGGATGTGTATGGGGGAGGGGTGAGAAGCTGAGGAGGGATGTGTATGGGGGAGGGGTGAGAAGCTGAGGAGGGATGTGTATGGGGGAGGGGTGAGAAGCTGAGGAGGGATGTGTATGGGGGAGGGGTGAGAAGCTAGGGAGGGATGTGTATGGGGGAGGGGTGAGAAGCTGGGGAGGGATGTGTATGGGGAGGGGTGAGAAGCTGGGGAGGGATGTGTATGGGGGAGGGGTGAGAAGCTGGGGAGGGATGTGTATGGGGAGGGGTGAGAAGCTGGGGAGGGATGTTTATGGGGGAGGGGTGAGAAGCTGAGGAGGGATGTGTATGGGGAAGGGGTGAGAAGCCGGGGACGGGTATGTATGGGGGAGGGGTGAGAAGCCTGGGACGGGTATGTATGGGGGAGGGGTGAGAAGCCTGGGACGGGTATGTATGGGGGAGGGGTGAGAAGCCGGGGACGGGTATGTGTGGGTGTTCTGTCTCTCCAATCTAAGCATTGATAGTGTGATCTCTGTAACTTATAGTTGTGATGAGATGGTGATAACTTCATCCTCAGTTGGATACCACAGTCAGTGACTCCATCGATAAGACATCTTGTAGATCTTGTGAAGTTTCTTCCATAAACTGAGAGAATCTTTCAACAATGAACATTCGATCGGTCAAAAGATCATCATGTTTCTGCTTCTTGCCATGAGGCTAGAACTGCAATGCATTTCTGGGAAAGGGGGAGGGGCTATCTATACAACATTAAACCAAATAAACTTTAGTTCAAGTCCAATATAAATAATGAAGATTCTTTCCGGGAACATCTGCAAAACAAGAGGGAAGGGAAGAACAAAGGAAAACAATGCAAACATTCAGCATAATACTTGCAGATGTTGGTGTGGAAAGTCCAGGCTGAGACATGGAAATCCATATTCAGAGGAGAAGGCAGCAACATGCACCTTCCTTCTTACCTCCCTGTAATTCAGGTGGATGACTTGTCTTCCTCTTTGGTTCCTTTATAGGCCTGAAGTAAAGGTGTGCAGAACCTTCTTTCATGACTCTAACTTCTACCTTGCGTACCTTTCCATCGTTACTTGGCATAGTCTTTGTAATCAGAGCCATGGGCCAATGGTTACCATGGGAATCTGTCTCCTTCAAAACAACTACGTCTCCCACTTGTAGATTGGGTTTGCTAGTTTGCCATTTATTACGACTTTGAAGGTTAGAAAGGTACTCCATCTTCCAGCGATTCCAGAACACATTAGCAAGATGTTGAACCCGTCGCCATTGATGCTTGTAAATGTTGGGGTAATCAAGTTCCTCTGTGGGAATAGTGGCTACCCCAGTTTTTTGGGTAAAAAGAGTGGCTGGAGTGAGCAACACTGGGAACTCGGGATCTGAGGACACAGGGACCAATGGCCTTGCATTGATTATAGCGGACACTTCTGCAAGAAGAGTGACTAAGATTTCATGAGTAAATTGAGAAGTTTTCTGGTCCAGTAGCATAGAGTCCAGGATCTTTCTTGCAACTCCAATCATGCGTTCCCAAGAGCCTCCCATGTGAGGAATGAGGTGGGTTGAGTTCCCATTTACACTTATTGCCACTCAAGAAGATCTCTATCTTTTCTGCTCCTGTAAAATGAGTCCCACAGTCAGATCTCAGGGACTTTACAGGTCCTCGTACAGAAACAAATCTTCTGAAATCATTAATGATACAAGAAGAGTCCATTGATTCTATCACATCAATGTGCACTGCACCAATGCTCAAGCAAGTGAACAGCACAGCCCATCGCTTATTGTTAGCAACTCCGCCACGAGTTCTGTGTGTAACAACAGTCCAGGGGCCACATATGTCCATGCCAACATTAGTAAATGGTGGTTCAGTGCTTAATCAGTCAGCTGGCAACTCTGCCATTTGTTGTTGGGAAGCGGGAGTCTGACTGAAATACCCTAGTGCAGTCGGGGTCCGGTTCCGTTACACTTCCCTCTTAGTTTTTGACTCTTGATGCATTTGAGGAGTATGGACGATATACACCTTTTCATCCGGACGATCCAGAAACCTGCAGACCTTACTGCTCCCTCAGGAAAGTGATGACCTTGGTGCTGAACTCGCTCATGGAAATGTCTAACACAGCAGTAATGTGATGACGTCCTTGAATAATGAGGGGATTTCTCTCTTCTCTGGATGAATCGGATCTTCCAATGTGACCACCGACTCACAATAGCTTGTTGTGATCAATTTCTGGAATTCATTTGCACAGAGAGCTATCCTTAGGTTGAGTCCTTTTGATATGTTAGCAATCTCTTGTGAGTACACTTCATGTTTGACACATTGAATAATGACCCTTTCTGCTTGAAGGACCTCCTCCATTGTAGGGGGGGGGGGGGGGCTTTACAGATGTGCCAGTTGTGACACTTTTTTCAGTGCTAGAGCTGTTTGCAAACTGATGAGCAATGTGAACAAGACGTGCAATGGCTCGTACAACAGAGGACCACTTAGAAAAACATTCAAAACGGTGAGGACTCAGCCCTGCCCTTGCTTTCATAGAGGTGTTGAGTGTGATGGTAACAGCTCTGATTTCCTTATCAGATTCCGGATGAACCAGTTCAAAGGTAGAATTTGTTGAACTTGAGATAAGTTTATCATTCAAGAGTACTGGTGGATATAGCCAAGATGTGTCCAGAAATGCAGTGGTAGGTACTGCATGACTGCCGCTGTCAGCAGGGTTGAGGCTAGTTGGAACATAGTGCCATTGTTCAGGTGTAGAGAACTTCGTTATGCGTTCCACTCTGTTGCCGACATACACGTAGAACTGTCTGTGCGATTGTGTATATATACTAGCATTATTTTGCTGTCTGTATAAAAGTCAAAGGAGTCTATTTCAACATCTGTGTCAAGTTTTATGAGCTCAGCAATTTCCACAGCTGCACTAAGTTCAAGCCTTGGAATAGTATGTGCATGTTTTGGTTTGAGCTTGGTCTTGCCCATGATAAATCCTACACCCACTTTACCGCTGGGATCCGTAGCTCGAAGATAAGCCACCGCAGCAAGGGCTTCATTGGATGCATCGGAGAAGACATGAATCTTTCTTCTGGTGGCATTCTTTAAGGATGCTTGTGTGTAAGAGCGTGGTATCTGGAGGAGTTCTAATGCTTTTAGAGACTGTTTCCAGGATTCCCACCTTTGTGGTTTCTCCTTGGGTAAGGGCGTATCCCAGTCTGAGCTTTCAGAAGTAAGTTGTCTCAGCAGTATCCTACCCTAAATGGTGAACGGTGTAATGAAACCTAAGGGATCATAAATGCTGTTCACTGTAGAAAATACTCCTCACTTTGTGAAGGGCTTGTCACAGGCTGATGCTTGAAATGTGAATGTGTCTTGTTTAACATTCCAAAGCAATCCAAGATTGTGTTGTGTAACAGGTCAGATCCTAGTTGGAATTTCTTCACACTGACAGCATGATCATCAGAAGGAAAGGCTATCATGATCTTGTCAATGTTAGAGATGATTTTGTGAAGTCTGAGGTTCGCAGTGGCAAGCATGTTCTGGGTTCTACTAAGAAGGTCAATAGCTTCTTCTTCATTGGGCAGAGATTTGAGTCCATCATCTACATAGAAATTAATTTCGACGAACTATCTTGCATCAGATCCAAATTCTTTCTCACCCTCTTGAGCTGTTTTCCTCAGTCCATAAATTACTACTGCAGGAGAAGGACTGTTACTGAAAACATGTTCCTTCATTCGGTAGTCTATGACTTCATTGTTGGCATCATTATTGCGGAACCTGAGGAAGTTTCTGTAGTCTTCGCAGACGATGAAACAGTGGAACATCTGCTGAATGTCAGCCATAACAGCAATTTGCTCTTGTCTGAAGCGAAGTAAAACTCCTATGAGATTGCTGTTCAGATTAGGCCCAGTGAGAAGATTGTCATTGAGGGAGACACCTTCATGATGAGCACTTGAGTCAAAGACCACCCTAATCTGATCAGGATTGCGAGGATGGTAGACACCAAAGCATGGTAGGTACCAACATTCTTCTCCTTCTGTAAGAGGAGGTGCAGGCTCAACATGATCTCTCTCAAACACTTTCTGCATAAAGTCCACAAAGTGCTTTTTCATCTCAGGCTTCTGGTTCACACTGCGATTTAAAGAAACCGTGATTCTGCATGTACCTGTTGTTTGGTAGTCTCTTTCTTGGGGTACAAAATGGTAGAGGTGCTACTAACTATTGGAATCATCTTGGTAGAGCTCTTTACTCATGGTTTTCAAGAATTCTTTGTCTTCTATGGTAGCTGCCAACTCAATATCTTTAGTGGTTACCTCAGACACTGTGTTGCCGATGTTGTCATCCCAGAGATTAAGAGCTTTCTTATTGTCTTGTATGATGGGCCGTTGTGCACCTTTTTTCAAACAGTCTTTCTTTCACGATATATTTATGTGGTCATTGTGCAGAACAAGTTGTTTGTCCATTTGACAGGACATGTGGTTTAAGGGGAAGAGACTGAGTAGGACCTCCTGTCCTGGTCTAGGCAGACATTGCCTATGATGACCCATCCTAGGTCCAGACGTTGAGCATATGGTGCATTGTGTGGACCGTTGATTTGATGACTAACTTTGTGCACCCTTAGAACTGAGCTCTTAATATTCCCTCCAGCCCGTGCCCCCTCCCCTGACTTCTCTATCAAGATCAATAACACAGTCATCAGTCCTTCCCCTCATGCCAGGGTACTTGGTGTAATCCTAGACTCCCATCTGTCCTTTCAGTCCCAAATTCATTCACTGTCCAAATCTTGTAGACTTCACCTCCGCAACATCTCCAAGATACGGCTGTTCTTAACCTCAGAAACCACTAAGCAACTTATTCACTCCCTTGTTATATCTCGCCTTGACTATTGTATCTCCCTCCTCATTGGCCGACCTCATCACAGGCTATCCCCTCTTTAGTCTATCATGAATGCTGCTACCAGACTCATCCACCTTACTAACTGTTCTGTATCAGCCACCCCTCTCTGCCAATCCCTCCACTGGCCTCCAATCAATGTCCTCCATCCCTCTCTGCCAATCCCTCCACTGGCTTCCATTCAGTGTCCTCCATCCCTCTCTGCCAATCCCTCCACTGGCTTCCCATTGCCCAACAGATAAAATTCCAAACAATAACAATAACATATAAAGCCATTTATAACTCTGCCCCAAATTTCATCACCTATCTTGTTTCCAAATATCACCCAAACCGTACTCTGTGCTCCTCGCACGACCTCCTGCTCTCTAGCTCCCTTGTCTCCTCTTCCCATGCTCCTCTCCAGGACTTCTCCAGAGCTTCCCCCATCCTCTGGAACTCTCTTTCCCAATTTAGCGCCTACTCTGCTCACTTTTAGGCGATCTCTGAAAACCTATCTCTACAGGGAAGCCTATCCTGCCCTCAGCTAATAATGGAATCTTTTACTCTTCCAACCAGTCCATCCCCCACAGTTACTACCTTTTGTACCACTAGCCCCTCTCTCCTCGATTGTAAGCTCCTGGGATCAGGCCCTCCTATCCCTCTTGTATTGAACTGTATTGTTGCTGTATTGTCTCCCATTATATTGCTTGATCTGGGCGCTCCCTGCCTTGTTTTGCCTCAGGAAGATTGTTTGTGAGCGTAGCAGAGTTGTGCGAATATTGATGAAGAGCTTGCACATGGTCATCACGGTCACACTCTATACATTTGATCGCTTTACAGTCCTTTGCAAAGTGTTCCATGGAGGCACAGCATTTGTAGCAAACCCCAAATTTCCTCAAAAGTTCTTTACGTTCTTTGAGAGTTTTCTTTCTGAAGCCGATACATTTCTTAAGTGGATGTAGTTTGTTATGTATTGGACATTGGTGAGTTGGGTCCTCAATTCTCTTGTTTTGATCAGTCTTTTCAAGAACTGTAGCAGGTGCAGGTAGATCATTAGTCCTTTTCACTAACGCTGGATATCTACGGTCTCCGTGAGACATAAGTGTGTTCATAGGTCTTGGAGAGAGTGTACGGAGAAGGTTTGAGTCCCCATATGAGAAACTTGGGTCATTCTCAGTGTCTGCAATTCTTCTGATGAACTCACAGAAGTAGGAAAAAGGAGGAAAGGCAACTCTATATTATTCCTTATACTTTGATCCAAGCGCTGCCCATCTTTCTTGTATTCCATATGGTAGCTTGAGAAAAATAGGTTTGATGCTATGAGAGGTGTCAAGATAACTGAGACCAGGTAAGTTGATGTCAGAATTAGCAAGTTGAAGCTCTAATAGAATATCACGGAGTTCTTGAAGATTGCCATTAGCAGACATCCATGGAAAGCTTTGCAACCTTTTGAATAAAGCATCTTCAATGGCCTCTGGGCTGCCAAAGATATGTTCAAGTCTGCCCCAAGAAGCATTAAGGCCTGCAGCAGGGTTGTCAATATGAACTGTTTTGAGCCTCTTGATGCGTTCAGTAGACTGGGGACCTAGCCATCTGATGAGTAGATCTAATTCCTCAGTGGCATTGATGTCTAGGTCACTCATTGTGGCCTTAAAGTGGATTTCTAGCCTCTGTAATTTTCAGGCTTGTCATCAAACTTGGTGAGGCCTGTCTTAACAAGTTCTCTGAGGAGCATGTATTTAGCAAACTTTGACATGTCCGTGTTTTCTGATTTTGGGTGCATGACTGCAGGTGGAACAGAGTTGGTTGTGGCGGTGGACTTACGTGGAGTGACTTGGCAACATATGTTGCTGCTAAGTCATTCAGTACCAGCACTGGCTTAAAGTTCATTGGCATGTTTGTAGAGTAGTGCATTTGCTAGGAGGTACTGTGTTAGTGCCAAAGTATGATGGACGGTCTATTAAATACACACCAGTGTCTGCAGCTATCTGAGATGTTGCAGTCTGATGTATTGGAGGATATAAGGGAAAATTGTCTTGAGGTACAGTAGGTGCAGAGAAGAGACTGCTGTGACAGAAAGTTGACGTTCTGGAGAGGTGTGTGAAGAATCTGAGACATAAGATACAACTGAGTGTCTGGAACTGTTGTCTCTTTCGTTTTCACGAGCGGCTTGTTCTAAGACCCTTAACCTTTCCATGGCTGTGGCATGCTCACATTGTTTTTCCAAAACTTCCATTTCTGCCTTTTGCTGTGTGGCTTCAGCTTCTTTCTCTGCTTTCTGATGTGCGGCCTGAGCCTCCATTTCTGCTTTCTTTTGGGTGAAAGCTGCCTGAATTTTAGAAGCTTCAGCATCAGCACGGGCTTTTATTAGTTGTTGACTGAGTGTAGAAGACCTTGATTGTATGGATTTGGAAGATCTTGAGGAGCATCTAGTAGATGGAGAGCGATAAGATCTGGATTCATGGAGCTGTGTTATTCTCACTTCTGCCTTTGTCTTTGTTTGCACTACTACATTGTCTCTTTCAAGATTGAGCTCCTCAAAACTCATTAATTCTTCCAATGACCTTTGAGTGTTGTACCACTTTAAGAGAGCAATAGATTTAACACACAGTCTTTGATAATTCTCATAAGCAACATTCAATTGCTGGATAGCACTCTCTAGTTGTAATGGCTCATGAGATTGTTGGGAGGCAGCAGACAGGCATTTAACAGTATTAGTCCATAAGTCATTAATATTAGACAGCAATTCTAACTTGTCAGCATGAAGATTCTCTTGAATTTTCCAGGATGGTTTTTTTAAGCGTTTTGTATAATTCAGGGTTTAAGTCCTGCTCTGGATGAAGCGCTGATTATGGTTGTGTATTAGTTTCCCCAGACTGTATATTACTTTTCTGAAACATCATGTTAGCAAGGAGAGGGGTTGATAGAAAGTTTACAGAGAAATGTATCAATTTTTCTGTGGGTGAGTTCAGGTTTCCTAGGCAATGATTGCAGAAAGGTTTTCTTTCACTTATAATTTCACAGACAAGCCATGTGCTAATGCATACAGATGCAGTGTATAAACTTGCAGTTGTAAGACATTCACATCAATAATTTGTCCTGACACTCATGGGTGTTATGCTGAGATATACTTGCAGACATGTACAGGCGTGTGTAGAGATGGTGGCACTCTCTGTAGCTGCTATATCCATCTATGTAACATCTCACTGTGTGCAGATAGCAAGGATCCTGTGAAGACATTTCACTGACCTGTTGACTGTTCTGTCTCTCCAATCTAAGCATTGAAAGTGTGATCTCTGTAACTTACAGTTGTGATGAGATAGTGATAACTCCAATCTCAGTTGGATACCACAGTCAGTGACTCAATCGAGATGATCTCTTGTAGATCTTGTGAAGTTTATTCTATATACTAAGAGAATCTTACAACAATGAACATCTGATAGGTCAAAAGATCACAATGTGCTCTGAGACATGAGGCTTGCTGAAATGCATTACTGGGAAGGGGGGTGGGCTATCTATACAGCAGGAACTGAACCAGAGGAAAGGGAGGAGCAGAGACAAAATATAGAGAACACTGAAAGGCATATGACAGTCATGTGAAACATGATAGACATCCTGGTCCAAACTACCCCTCTCATGGATGGGTTGTATCACGGTTGTAAAAAATGACAATTCTGCCCAAAATATTATACCTTTTTTGGGTCCTACCCATATATATACCTTCCTGTTTCCTCTGCATATTTGTGTCACCCCACCACTTATGTATGGGGCACTATTAAGCTGCATCTACCCAAATCCATCCGTACCTCACCGAAACTTAGAGTGGTCTGGGGCTTCCGAACTTTGCAAGATATTTCCAAGCTGCACATCTTGCTCAACTCCCTAAATATCACGCAGTAAAAGTGACCCCGCCCCCCATGGGTCCCTATAGAGTCAGTAGATTGTGACCCCTTATCAGATGCCAATTTACTATGGCTACACTCCAGAGACCATCGCTCACTCCAAAACCCAATTACTCAACACTACCTGTCTATCTGGGACAGTCTAAAGTTCTGATAAAAACATGGAATCATGTCTGTCCCGCTAGGGGAGGGGTTATATGGGGCAGGGCCAGTGGAAGCTCTGTGATTGGCTGTGGGGGGGTCGGTTGGCTCTGAGGACACTTTCCAGCTCTCGGGATGTTGGCTTTGCTCAGCTGTCTACACAATTCTGAAGAGGGGCAGTAATATACTGCAACAGAGGCTTTACCACCCCCCACTGCAGTCTGACCACAGAGCGGGGGCAGCACAGGGTCCCCCCACTTCCCATAGACTTCTCTTATGTCCCTCATTTTTGGTGCCTTTTCTGAAAGTTCACCAAAGATGCCGCATGCAGGACTGCGGGGGAGGGGGGGTCAGAAAATGCATCAAAAACTCGTGATGTCATAGAAACCTATGGGGCATGGCGCGTACATTGGGCAGACCGCAGGGGGCAGTGTGAAAGCATTCTTATGTTTCTCCATGAAGGTCTAAGGGCCAGCTCACACTTGCTTTGCCCTCTGAAGAGTGATTTGGTTTTGGATCGCTCTTCAGAGGGCACATTACAGGCAGGGAGGTGTCATTATATGGCCTCCACACCTTCTGCTTGAACCCCTTCAGCCCCGCCCTGGCCTACCACACCCGCCCCATTTCCTGGAATCGGTGACATTGGCTGGGCCCGCTGATAGTGACAGTGGTGTCATTCCTGCCGCCGCACATAAACCCCCCTGGCTGAAAGGGGGGAGCAGGTCCATGGAGGTATAAGTGTGGCTGACCCTCGGGGTAGTACCGCCCCCCAATGAGCCCTGACTGTCCTGTCCCCATAATACAGCTTAGCCCATTCTCTGCTCTCCTCCCCCATCCCCCTCCCCCATACACTCTTCTCTTCTCCCGGACTGATCCCGCCATGTTTTCTCTGATCTCATACACGGTACAATCTGATTGGACAATCTCTTCTAGAATGACGGAAACTGTGTAATATGAGGACAAAGCTCAGCCAATCATTGTCTTTGTATCCAATCTGGCCTGTCCTTGTCCAATCAGATTGTACTGTGTATGGTCCCCTCCCATCCCCCACAGTCTCTATGAAGCCTGAACACAGGCCCCTCCCATTCTGTCATCATTCCATTACCATCCCCTGCACCGAAATGGGGGGTGTCCAGCAGGCGGTACTGCTCACCACAGGACATTCTTTCCTTCCAGTGACACCACCAACACAGGACATTCTTTCCTTCCAGTGACACCACCAACACAGGACATGCTTTTCTTCCAGTGACACCACCACCACAGGACATTTATTTCGTTCCAGTGACACCCCCAACATAGGACATTTATTTCCTTCCAGTGACACCAACACAGGACATACTTTCCTTCCAGTGACACCAACACAGGACATTTATTTCCTTCCAGTGACACCACCAACACAAGACATTGCTTTCTTTCCAGTGACACCTCCAACACGGGCCATTTCTTTCCTTCCAGTGACACCACCAACACGGGACACTTCTTTCCTGCCGGTGACACCACCAACACGGGACACTTCTTTCCTTCCGGTGACACCACCAACACGGGACATTTCTTTCCTTCCGATGACACCACCAACACGGGACATTTCTTTCCTTTCGGTGACACCACCAACACGGGACATTTCTTTCCTTCCGGTGACACCACCAACACGGGATATTTCTTTCCTTCCGGTGACACCACCAACACGGGACATTTATATCCTTCCGGTGACACCACCAACACGGGACATTTCTATCCTTCCGGTGACACCACCAACACGGAACATTTCTGTCCTTCCGGTGACACCACCAACACGGGACATTTCTGTCCTTCCGGTGACACCACCAACACGGGACATTTCTTTCCTTCCAGTGACACCACCAACACGGGACATTTCTTTCCTTCCAGTGACACCACCAACACGGGACATTTCTTTCCTTCCAGTGACACCACCAACAGAGGACATTTCTTTCCTTCCAGTGACACCACCAACACGGGACATTTCTTTCCTTCCAGTGACACCACCAACACAGGACATTTCTTTCTGCTGATTGTCTCTCTGTGGAAACCAATCATTCTCATCCAGGACTCTCTGGGTTTTCTCTATGGAAGAAACAAATACAGAGAGAGGTGAGCTGAGAGAGAACTCCACTTCTTTCAGTGTTTAGTCCCCGGTCACATGGGGTGTCACTCGGCATGCCATTTCCATGCTATGCTTCTTGCAGATCACAAGTCGCCCCCTACTGCCCACAATGACGGGTCATATCGGGGGGTGTGACTTGGTGGGAGTCGCAGCGATTTCTAAAGTCATCCCTGCACTACTATTGGTGGGATTGGCATAGACATCGGTGTCACTCCTGAAATCGCCATTTCCCCCGACTTGGAAATCGTACGACTTCACTGTAAGCTGGATGTGACCGGGGGGTTAGAGGACAAAACCGGGAACTCCGCAAATGAGGCGTCCCACCATGATTAGTGACACCATCTTTCCTTCTTTCTCTTTCCCTCTCAATTCAATGAGCTTTATTGGCAGGAACAAATGACATTGTAGCATTGCCAAAGCAGTTTGTATGGGAAGAGGGGAAATATAAAGGGGGAGGGGTCCATGGGAAGGATGATGAAGTCCTCAGTGTTTGATGTCCCTCTCAGTCTGTGGCATGGTGTCACATGTGGTGCAGCTATTTCCCCCATTGGCTCCTCTTCTCCCAGTAGAATTTGGAGTTTCCTCCTTTCTTCTATAGAAGTGAAGTCCGGGATGAGAGCGGAGAGTCTCTGGAAGTGAGTGTCCCTCACTGATGAGTACTTGGGGCCCCGTACTGTCCTCCTCCCTCTCTCCCCCCAGGTCCCAGAGGATGGCGGCCCATTCACAAAGTGCAGTGCGATTGGCCCATGAGCAGGAGGAAACCGGCTGTGGGGAGTCATGAGAAACGTGCAGTTCCTGGTGTGACCGGAGCCTGACCAGAAGAGTGATGAGAGATATGATCAAATACAATCTCATTACCTCCTCTGCTCACACTTCCAGCAACGTCTCCTCTATAATTCCTCCCACATGGAGCTTCCTGCCTGTGCCTGACATCACTTCCTGCCTGTGCCTGACCTCACTTCCTGATTGTGCCTGACCTCACTTCCTGCCTGTGCCTGACATCACTTCCTGTCTCTGTATATGTGTGATCACCACCTTGTGGAGCTCAGAAGAACGGCATCCTGATAAATGTAAGAAAATGAAACCAAACTGTAGGATGAGAGGAAGATTTATTACCTACTTCAGCTCCAGAATGTTTTACCCCCTTCATGACCAGGGAATTTTTTTTTTCTGTTCAGCACTGCACTACTTTAGCTGACAATTGTGTGGTCATGCTACACTGTACACAAGTTTCACTGATATAAATAGAGCTTTCTATTGGTGATATTTGATCACCACTGGGGGGGGGGGGGGTTATTTTTTAATTTTGAAAACAAATGATATCTTTTACTTTGTTGCCATGGGGATATGTGGAATTACACCCCAAAACACATTCTGCTACTTCTCCCCAGTATGAGGACACCCCAAGTGACAGACTTTCTGGCAGCCTTTCCACATACAGGTCCCAAAATCCAATGACCACTTTAAGGAGGCTTAGGCAACCATCTTGGGGTGGTAAAATATGAACCTGCAGCCACTTGCTGGGGATTTGGATTTTTAACAATGCTGCAGACGTGTTATTTCCCCCCACACTGCCCACCGCTATACAGCCGGGAGTGTGAGGACTTTAGTAAATCCGAATGTCGGCTGTCATGTGGAAGTGATACAACTGGCTGTGAAGTCGCCTATCATTCCCACCATTAAGATGTGCCCCTCCCCATGACACCATGTTGGACAGCAGAGCCATGTGCTGCCATGGTGGGTGTCACTGGGAAGGACAGAGGGAGCTCAGCGGACCTCCTATACACAGACCAGGACATGACATGTACATTGGGGTGCCTACATAGGAACACAGTGATCCCCAAACACGTTACATATCAGCGCACACGCCGGAGGGAGAGCAATGATTGGAGCACCAGTGCTCCTGTGTAACTCTATACTGATGACCTGGAGGGGCTATTAAAGCGTTCCAAGTGCACACAGTGTTACGTCTTGACATGTTGGGAATCCCATTTCCTCGGCACAACCTCATCTTTTATATTTCACCAGAAAATAGGTCATGAATTGCATTTATGTGCTCAGAAATAAACGTTACTATATTGTTCCTGAAATGTTGCCTTTCATAAACTGTTGTGCTAATATCATGTAACATAGAAAATGACAACTCCCAACATTGTATTATATAGGGTGTCTGCTATCAAAGAATACATCAGATTTGGGGTTCAGTGATCTTCAGGACTAAAATGATTTTTAAAAGGTGTAAACAAAGAACAAAAAATGTCCCCAGGACTCCATGGACCCCTTCATTCCACGCCGTCTCCAGGAACCGGGAAACCACAGAGAAGCCAAGTGTCCCCCGACTTCCTCTCCAGGCTGGGATGTCACTCTGGTTGGCA
The DNA here is from genome assembly GCF_062004578.1 of Staurois parvus. NCBI lineage: Eukaryota > Metazoa > Chordata > Amphibia > Anura > Ranidae > Staurois > Staurois parvus. Next base: position 618,572 of record NW_028318434.1, on the reverse strand, counting down.
CCACCTACAGGGGAAGAAGCAGACTGCACCGGCCTACATCTGCTCTATGCTTTCTCTGATCAGGATGGCGGCCATTTCTCCCTAAACACAGAGCGCCCTAAAGGGGGGCGGTAAACGTAGTGCAGCATTGAGCCCCGTCCAGCTGTAGTGTAGACTTTGACAGGCTGCAGGCAGCGGGGCTGGACGCTGTACCTGTGCCTACCAGGTGTATTATAATGCCAGCATTGCACCCACAGGGGCCGGACCCCCCATGTACAAGGGGCCTAAGAGATACCATCAGCTGGTGTCCCATTCCACCAGACTCCTAGAACTGGAAGAGAACATTTTTGGGGGGATGTGTTGTAGAAGAACCCAGACCACGGTATTGTGCTGTGAAAATATCATCCAACTTTATTCATCATATATATGTGACACTTTAACAATGGAAGGAAAGAGATAGATTGTTTACATTTCAAGGATCTATTTATACCATTTATATCATCTATTATAAGAAATGATTAACATATGACACACCCCTCATTAATACCAGCCCCGCCCACTTATGTAACCATCAATCACACTACACATTGTACATATCTCTGCACACACCAGAGGGAGAGGAATAACTCTAGGGCCATCATTCATGGTTCACTATATAAACTGATGGCCTGTAAAGGCATTTAAAGCCTCACCTATGGACAATATTTGGTACTGAAGTTTGTCACCATTTCACAAGCACATGACATTTTAAAGCTTGACATGTTTGGTATCTATATACTTGATGCCAACCTCATCTTTCATTTTTCTTCAAATTGGGTCACATATTGTGTTTTTCTGAACTGGAATTATTGTTAGTGTTTTTTTACTGAAAATATGCATTTCATAGACAGCTGCGCTAATATTGTGAAACAAAAAATTGTAACCACCACCATTTTATTCTCCAGGGTCTCTGCTTTCAGAAAATAAAACACAATATTTAGGGGCTTTAAATAATCTTCTGTTCTAACAATGTGAATGTAATCATGTGCATAAACAAGCAAAATCAACTGGCAGCGAAAGACACAACAGCAACAATGTATACAATTATCATCAAATCTATAGTAGCAACTAATGGCCTAAGAAGCAAAGCCGCCATATTACTCAACCAAGTAAGTTCCAACTAAACCCATCCAAGAAAATGGATCCCACTTCCCCCCACCCAGGTGACTGTTGGAACTCCTTTACCTTGTGTAGATATCTCCTTCTGAGATCCTCATGATCTAATATAAATGTACAACACTCTCTGACACCAGTTTGTAGGCTCCGCCTTGATCTTCCGAGAGATAGTCAGCCGCCATGCAGTTCTGTGACACCACCTTAGGTGATGGAGCCACTTCTGCTGTCAGCTCTGCTATACCATCAATGGTGTCATTGGTTATCTGATCCATGACTCCAGTACACCGGTTCATCTTACTTATCTTAGATTACTTAGATTCCCCATCCCGTCTATGAAGGGCTCACTGCATAAAACATCTCCACTCCAGAGAAAATGTTTCCTCTCACTGGAAGGCCAGGGGAGTATTGGGAGAAATTGAGGCTTTCCCTTACAGATATGGGGGAGGGGCAACATAACCTAAAGTACAGCTATGGGTGGAATTGAAGGGAAGCCATTTTAGGGTGCTCCTTCCACACAAAAAGCAATGCATCTGGAAGGACTAGGAATCCATTGGACCAATGGGGATTAAACATTCTGCAATACATTGAGACACCATGAAATGTTACTGGCCTCTGATTGGCTTTCCTATTGTTAGTGAAGTGAGACTCCCCTTGTCGGTGTCATCAATGGAAAGAAACCATGTGAAATGTTTCCCCCAAATCCAAAAAGGTGACCCCCCTGGGTAGGTAGCCATCCTACTATTCCTAAAAACTAAAAAACTAGTAGTTGGAAGTCAATATAAAGCACTTTATACTGTTTTTAATTGATTATATATATATGTACGTATTTTGTATTTTTTCTATTTTTGTATATGCATTTTGTAATAAATTTTGGATTAGACCTTATTGTTAAAAGTAAATGTGACCGACTTCCCTGTTGCCAATTACATGCAGTCTATATAGCCGACGTATACAGGGTTGTTAAACAGTGGATATAACAGTTACATGTTTTCACACAAACAACATCACAATTAGCAACATTGTCTCAATTTGACCAATACAGCTGTCCGTAATGATAGCTATAAAGGTTTGACCCCAAAAAGATGGCCGCAACCATACATACTTCAAGAAAATGGCGCCAAACTATTATAAAAGAAGTCCAGGCAAGGTGATTGTCCTATCACATCCCCCGGAAGAAGCCACGTGACCCTGTGGCGCAACGCATTGGGGAGGGGCTTTGACGTCACCACGGCAACCCAACTTCAGTAACGGCAGGTATAGACAGTGTGTGTAGACACACAGAGGAAGCCTGTCACATCCGCATTTAGCGGTTTTATCTATTACAAAGCGCATTGAAATTATTGACATGTGAGGTCATATAGAGGGCATTAAATAAATCTTTTTATTAAAACGATAAGGCACCAAATATCTCTTCTTTCTTCCACTATACTAACGAGGAGAAAAATAGGGAGATGGAGCCACATCCAGCATCAGAAGGAAGCAGAGATCATCATGTCCATACAAGCACATTAGAAGTGACCAATCCAGGAAAACCCAGGGGAGGTCCAAAGGATCTCATCAATACAAACCTCTTAAAAGCTGTGTCAGCCCAGCAATAGGCTAACAAGAAGGTGAGCCCATAAAAGGGTCAATATTCAAGCAAGGATTTATTTCTACAGTTCCTTATATACAGCAATTACTATTGTGGACACGAATAGAATACTCCGCTATTATTCATAGACTTTGGACACCATTTAATTTTTACATTCTTTTTCATCTTTTCATTTTCAAAATTTTGTGATTATATTTCATTTATATTTTTTATTTTTATTTATGTTTTATATATTTTTCTATTATTCATATTTATTATTCATTTCTTATTTAAAAACAAAAATTCACACATATATATCCAGAAAATCTTTTTTCTGTACTTTATAAGGATTTCTCTTATTTTTTCATATGTGAATTATTCATGATAAAATCCAGCCAGTGTTTATTAATAACAATCTAATATATCATTTATATAGATATACCTTATTGTAAGGGCGCGGCCCTATCTATTAACTTACATTTTATCATCCTACTATTCCTGATAGGAGTTTGTAGTCCCTGCTACTACAGGAAACATGCGGGCGATCATTTACACCTTTTACAGCAGGACAGTAAATATCAGAACACAATTCAAACATCAGACCAACAGCAGGAAGTCTGCTAACTGAATGTGTAATGCAATCTGTCATTAGCATTCCCAGAGTTCCCTCTGCAACATAGTTGTATCAGCTGTTGGTCCTGTCTGTACATCTGTTATTTTCTTACCTTCTGTAACAGGGTGACAACCCTGATCATTCTGCAGGAACATTACACAGCAGCGTTGTCACCCTGTACAGGGAAGTCTTAGATAGATTATAAGTAAGACACACAACAAGTAAAGCCCAACTTCAGCTAACGCTTCTACAGCAGTTACAGCAACAGGTTCTCTATAAGGTCCAACCCCCCATATGAATGACAACTGAGAGTTGTGAGCACCCCCAGCAGTGTTATAGGATTTGCCCCGACCCCTCCAACTGCCATTTTTCCCAAAAGACTTGGCCTTCTACAGGAAGTAGACAAAAAAATCTACTGGGAGTGACAACAAAACATAAAACAATAGGAGACTCGGAAAAACAAAACCTGCTCTGCTAATGACAGATTTCATTATTAATGTCATTACTGATTTTGCCCATAGTTACACTTTGGTGCCAACGTTGTAATATTTCCAGGGAGAAGAAGTTTTCTTTACAAACTTTACACCAAAAAGAGATGTGTGCACTCAGAGTGATTATTGTGAACCCCAATCAGAGGAATGTCAGTCCCCCGGAAGAAGTGGTAGGAATATGACCGCACACTCAGCACTTTGTAAGTTCAGATCTCTGGCAGTTGTATTGTGTGATTAGTCTATGGAGAGGAGTAATAGCTGGAAAGAGAAAACATGGAACAAGGATTTCTGATCTTCACCTGATGGAATCCCATTTGGCAGAACCACATGGAACACAAGTGGCCAGCTGGGCTTACGTTTTACTGCTGAATACATCCCCTAAATCAGCAGTAACTCAGTATTGGAAGGCCTGCATCAGCTTGGGATGTTGTTTTCTCACTGAACAGAGACTTCTTTCTAGCTGGTGTCACAGCCGCAGACCTGCCTGAAAGATTGTCACCCATGAGATGATATCCTACAACCTCACAAACACCCCCTTTTCCCTCTATGATCACAATCTCATCACCTTCACAGTCTCCTCATCTTCAAACACCTATCCCTCCAAGCTGCAATTACCCGCAGAAACCTTCACAACTTGAACCCTTCTCCTTTCCACTCTGCAACTGACCAACTCTTGACAGAATCTCTCCCCTGTCCAGCCCTGACCTGGCCACTGCTGTCTACAACAGTTCACTTTCATCCACATTAGACTCACTTGCTCCTCTAACATGAAGCATCAGGCCCCGACCATTACAACCTTGGCAGACTGACAACACCAGAGATCTTAAACGACATAGTCGTGTGCTGGAGCGAATGTGGCGTAAAACCAAATCTCACCAAACATTCACCCGATATAAATCTGCTTTCTTAACATACAATTCCTCCCTCCATGCTGCCAAACAAGGTTTCTCAGAAGCCCGTCTCACCACCTGCCCCCTGGATCCTGTCCCCTCACAACTACTATGGTCACCTCTTCTTCCATCCTATGCTCCCTTACATCTTCAATCTTTCCATCTCTACTGGCGCCTTCCCCTCCCCTCTAAAGCATGCGCACATCACTCCCATACTTAAAAAGCCCTCCCTGGACCCCACCAACCTGAACAACTTAAGACCCGTACCCCTGCTCTTGTTTACCTTTAAACTCTTAGAACGCTTAGTCTACAATCGCCTGAGCTCCTAACTCACCAACAACAACCTTCTTGACCCTTTACAGTCTGGCTTTCACTCACTACACTCCACTGAAACTGCCCTACTAAAACTCACTAATGATCTACTACCTGCTAAACCAATGGCCACTACTCCGTACTCATCCCAACCAATGGCCACTACTCCTTACTCTTACTACATGAACTCTCCGTGGCTTTTGATACGGTTAACCATCCCCTCCTCCTCAAAAAACTCCACTCTCTTGGCCTCCAAGACTCCGCTCTCTCCTGGTTCTCCTCCTACCTATCACAGTGCTCCTTCAGCAATACCTTTAACTCTGTCTCCTCCTCTCCACTCCCTCTTTCTGTAGGGGTTCCTCAAGGTTCTGTCCTTGGACCCCTACTCTTCTCAATCTACACCTCCTCCCTTGGTCTCTTGATAAACACCCATGGCTTTAAGTACCATCTCTATGCTGATGACACACAAATCTATCTTTTTCCTCCTCACCTCACCCCTTCAGTCTCCTTTCGCATTACTACCCTACAAAGCGACATATCAGCATGGATGTCACTCCACTTCCTCAAACTCAATCTTTCCAAAACTGAGCTCTTAGTATTCCCTCCAGCCCGTACCCCCTCCCTGACTTCTCCATCAAGATCAATAACACAATCATCAGTCCCTCCCCTCATGCCAGGGTGCTAAGTGTAATCCTAGACTCCCATCTGTCCTTTCATTCCCAAATCCAATCGCTGTCCAAATCTTGTAGACTTCACCTCCTCAACATCTCCAAGATACGGCCGTTCTTAACCTCGGAAACCACTAAGTTATATCTCGCCTTGACTATTGTAACTCCCTCCTCATTGGCCACTCATTGCAGGCTATCCCCTCTTCAGTCTATCATGAATGCTGCTGCCATCATCCACCTTACTTACCGTTCTGTATCAGACACCCCTATCTGCCAATCCCTCCACCCCTCTCTGCCAATCCCTCCACTGGCCTACACCCCACTCTGCCAATCCCTCCACTGGCCTCCACTCAGTGTCCTTCACCCCACTCTGCCAATCCCTCCACTGGCTTCCCATTGCCCAATGAATAAAATTCAAAACATTAATAACATATAAAGCCATTTATAACTCTGCCCCAAATTACATCACCAATCTTGTCTCCAAATATCACCCAAACAGTCCTCTGTGTTTCTCGCACGATCCCCTGCTCTCTTGCTCCCTTGTCTCCTCCCCCCATGCTCGTTTCCAGAGCTTCCCCCATCCTCTGGAACTCTCTGCCCCAATTTATCAGACTATTGCATATTCTGCTCACTTTTAGGCGATCTCTGAAAACCTCTCTCTTCAGGGAAGCATATCCTGCCCTCAGCTAATAATGGAATCTTCTACTCCTCCCTCCTAGATTGTAAGCTCCGAGGAGCAGGGCCCTCCTATCCCTCTTGTATTGAACTGTATTGTCTCCCGTTATATTGTAAAGCGCTGAGCAAACTATTGGCACCATAAATCCTGTATAAAAATAATAATATTAATGAGAGATGAAATGTGGAAAGAAGGCATTGATAATGGGAGAGGAGATGGAACATGTAATGGGAGGAATGGACAAGGTGGGCTTAGCTGGAGACCTCAAGCCTGGCTGATCATGTATCAATAGTCAGAAGAACCTGGAATGGACTCTCCCACTGAGGCTTCAGAGACTTGGTAAGATGACAATAGACCCCATCCTAGTCTCTGGTACTGAGGCAGTGTTGGGCATGTTTTACCTCAGGATCCAGAAATGAAGAAAATGCTTGGAAACACAACTCAGTTGGTGAATCATGAAAATGCATTACATGTACATTCAAAGCTCCATAAAAAAAGATAAAGATGAGAATCATGAGGGAAGCTGTTCAGTTATTGATGCTCATCTTAAAAAGATTGTCAAAAGATAAAATATTCAAATCCCTTCTAGTTGTGTAATGATGGACATAAGCACTAAACTCAGTTCATCCAATCATTACATTCCAGTTTGCACAGATTTTAGTTTGTGTCTTTTAAAGTATCATTTTATCTTCTCCCTTCTTCTCTAGTTTGTGGGATGACATTGGGGATGTGAAACGAACTTGTGACACCTGAAACGTCTTTAATATCCCTTTTATTCCAGAATTTAATCAATGAAGAAATTTGTGAATCCTCCGGTGATAGATTAGACCGGCATTAACTGTAAAAGTTTTGTCACATTGAGAGCATTAAAATGGCTTCTCTCCAGTGTGAATCCTCTGGTGTGTGATAAGATCTGCCTTCTGTGTAAAAGCTTTATCACATTCAGAACACTGATATGGCTTCTCTCCAGTGTGACTCCTCTGGTGTGTGATAAGATCTGCCTTCTGTGTAAAAGCTTTATCACATTCAGAACACTGATATAACTTCTCTCCAGTGTGAATCCTCTGGTGTGTGATAAGATCTGCCTTCTGTGTAAAAGCTTTATCACATTCAGAACACTGATATGGCTTCTCTCCAGTGTGAATCCTCTGGTGTGTGATAAGATTTGACTTCTGTGTAAAAGCTTTGTCACATTCAGAACACTGATATGACTTCTCTCCAGTGTGAATCCTCTGGTGTCTGATAAGATGTGACTTCCGCGTAAAAGCTTTATCACATTCAGAACACTGATATGACTTCTCTCCAGTGTGAATCCTCTGGTGTCTAATAAGATTTGACTTCTGTGTAAAAGCTTTATCACATTCAGAACACTGATATGGCTTCTCTCCAGTGTGAATCCTCTGGTGTGTTATAAGCTCTGACTTCACTGTAAAAGCTTTATCACATTCAGAACACTGATATGGCTTCTCTCCAGTGTGAATCCTCTGGTGTCTGATAAGATGTAACTTATCTGTAAAAGCTTTATCACATTCAGAACACTGATATATCTCTCCAGTGTGAATCCTCTGGTGTGTGATAAGATGTGACTTCAGAGTAAAAGCTTTATCACATTCAGAACACTGATATGGCTTCTCTCCAGTGTGAACAATCTGGTGTCTGAGAAGATGTGACTTCCGTGTAAAAGCTTTATCACATTCAGAACACTGATATGGCTTCTCTCCAGTGTGAAATCTTTGGTGTATTATAAGGTCTCTCTTGCTTATAAATGTTTTACCACATTCAGAACAATGATATGGCTTCTCTCCCTTGCAAGCCTTCTGGTGTGTGGTATATTTTCTCTCCATTGTAAAATCTCCAAACAAGTAGTATGAAATGACTGCTCTTATGTATACTTGGGTTGGACTTTATTGTAAAGCCATTGTCACTTCCAGAACACTGAAATTACTTTTCTCCTGCTGGATCAATGTGGAAGAGGATCCAAACCATGACTTTTAGAACACAGATATGACTTGTATCCCGTGTGAATCCTCCAGTGAGCTGCAGTAAAGACTTTCAGTCAATTAAGACACCCATATGTCTTGTTTTCCATGTGACTCAGCTGTATTCATGAAGACCAAAATGTCCTAAAACCTGGTTCATCAATCTACCTGTAGAGAAAGAAAAAAGAATTCTATATAAAGGGTTACATAAAGTTGCTTTCTATTTTTAATGTTCATTACTAAATATATCTTATGAATAGAAAGAATATGTACAGCATTATCTACAGTATTTTTTAATCAAATAGATTGTATTAATAAAGTTTATAAGTGTGCACAGTATTCCCAACATTCAGCCCAGACAATGGAGTCATACATTCTCACGTATAGGCGGTTGTGGCACTGTTACAGATCATACAGAACAATAACTTGCTTTGTCTATGGTGTCACTTTTACCTTTTATAAACAAATGAACAGAGAAAAGAAGAAACAACCTAGAACAATTCAGCTGTACACGGCAAGTAACTCCCCCCAGTACATACATAGATAGCTGACACCGATCAATGAGGCCTGTGTCTCCAGGATCATACCCCAAGTATGGGTCTCCAATGTAGTTGGTCTCAGAGACTCCGCTCTCTCCTGGCTCTCCTATCTATCACAGCGCTCCTTCAGTGTTACCTATAACGCTGCCACATCCCCTTCACTCCCTCTCTCTGTCGGGGTTCCTCAAGGTTCTGTCCTCGGACCCCTCCTCTTCTCCATCTACACCTCCTCCCTTGGCCAATTGATAAACTCCCACGGCTTCAACTACCATCTCTATGGCAATGACACACAAATCTATCTCTCTACCCCTCACCTCACCCCCTCAGTCTCCAATCGCATCACCAGGGTACTAAGTGACATATCGGACTGGATGTCACTCAACTTCCTCAAACTCAACCTTTCCAAAACTGAGCTTCTAGTATTCCCCCCAACCCGTGCCCCCCCCCCCCCTCCCGACTTTTCCATCAAGATCAACAACACTATTATTATTATTATACAGTATTTATATAGTGCCAACAGTTTGCTCAGCTGTACATTATAATGGGAGACAGTACACGGTGGATGAGTCTGGCTGCAGAATTCAGGATAGACTGAAGTGGGGATAGCCTGTGTTGGGGTAGGCCGGTGAGGAGGGAGTTACAGTAGTCAAGTCGTGATATAATAAGGGAGTGAATGAGTTGCTTTGTAGTTTCTGGAGTTAGGAACGTGCGTATTTTGGAGATGTTACAGAGGTGGAGTCTGAATGAATTTGTCAGCGATTGGACCTGGGGCTGGAAAGACAGATTGGAGTCTAGAATGACACCCAATACTTGTGGGGTGGGACTGATGGTGATGTTGTTGGTCGTGATGAAGAGGTCAGGGGGGGCACGGGCTGGGGGGAAAACTAGGAGCTCGGTTTTGGCAAGGTTTAATTTGAGGAATTGGAGTCTGATATGTCCAGTCTGATATGTTGTTCAGAAGGCTAGTGATTCGGGCGGAGACTGAAGGGGTGAGACGGGGGGTAGAGAGATAGATTTAAGTGTCATCGTCATAGAGATGGTAGTTGAAGCCGTGAAAGTGTATCAGTTGACCAAGGGAGGAGGCGTAGATGGAGAAGAGAAGGGGCCCGAGGACAGAACCTTGAGGGACCCCAACAGAGAGGGAGAGGTGGCAGCATTATAGGTAACACTGAAGGAGCGTTGTGATAGATAGGAAGAGAGCGGAGTCTCTGAGGCCAAAAGAGTATCGTTTTTTGAGGAGGAGGGGGTGGTTGACCGTGTCGAAAGCTGCAGAGAGGTCGAGGAGTAGAAGGACTGAGTAGTGGCCATTGGCTTTGGAGGCTAGCAGGTCATTGGTGAGTTTGAGTAGAGCGGTTTCAGTGGAGTGTAGGGGACGGAAGACAGATTGTAGGGGATCAAGGAGGTTGTTGTCGGTGAGGTGGGAACTCCGGTGATTATAGACTAAGCGTTCAAGGAGTTGGGATGTAAATGGCAGCAGGAAGATGGGTCTTAGGTTGTTTAGGTCAGAGGAATCCAGGGAGGGTTTTTAAAGTATGGGAGTGATGTGCGCATTCTTCAGAGGGGAGGGCAATGTGCCAGTAGAGAGGGAAAGATTAAAGATGTGGGTGAGGGAGCGTAGGATGGAGGAGGATGGTGATCGTAGGAGTTGTGTAGGGACAGGGTCAAGGGGGCAGGTGGTAAGGTGAGCTTCAGAGAAGATCTTAGTAATTTTCAGTCCCACCTCTGTCATGGAAATTTTGTATTGTTGGTCGAACTTTAAATGCGTCATATATTCGTGTTATTCATATGTCTCTCGTGTGGCTTAATTAAAGCTCTGAAGGCTGCAATTGGGCCATGCGCATGTACAATGTATGTATTACAGTACTCAGCTTGGTAATGGATGAGATGGCAGATCTGCGCTTATAGACTGGTGTGTATACCACCATGGCATTCAATGCGAATGCCGCCGGTGGTAGGCCGCGGGCCTGTATCCACATATCAGCAGCATAGTACCACATGGACTTTGTATAGCCAGGCGCTGGGCAGTGCGAACTCCGCGTGTAGGCTCATGGATATCTCTGCAAGCCACTACCGACCTGAACTGTATCTGGATGGATGTGTTTTAATAAAGATCGTATCGGGCCCATCCAGATACAGACTGACACTGTTTAATCTAAGGGATGCTTGTGCAGACAATGTAATGAGATGTAATGGATGAGATGGCAGATCTGCGCTTATAGACCGGCGTGTATACCACCACGGCATTCGATGCGAATGTTGCTGGCAGTAGACCGTGGGCCTGTATCCACATATCAGCAGCATAGTACCACATGGGCTTCATAACACAAGGCGCCAAGCGGTGTGAACTCCACGTGTAGGCTTATGCATATCTTAAAACCCATTACCGACTTGAAACTGTATCTTGGATGGATGTGTTTTAATAAAGATCGTATCGGGCCCATCCAGGTACAGACTGGTGTTTAGCTTAGGGAATACTTGTACAAAGGATTTGCATGCCAATGGGAGCTAGTAGGACAGGAAATATGACCTCAGATGGCTCATGGGGGGGAAGGGGAGGAAGTCTGCTGACCTCAGAAGGCTCATGGGGGAGGACCAGTGATAGATAATAGGAAAGGCTATGCTCCAATCGGAATGTACATCCTGTGTATAGGCACTCCCCATTGCATTGTTCGGTGGGAGGGGATTGACTTTATTCATGTGGGGGGCATGTGTGTATTTTTAATAAAACCAGGGGCTGAGTATGAAACCGGCCCTTATGTGGATTGCAACACTAGCCTTAGAGTGTCGTGTGATCATTCTAGGGTAACGGAGCTCCAATTCCCCCACATATCAACAGACCTAAAGTATTTGGATGGGCAGGAATCGTGTAATTTAGCTGCAGTCGTGGTAAGCGAGATTCGCACAGCTTTATGGGGGATTTCTGCGCATCCAACTGCGAGTACTCACGGTAAGGAGAAATTCGTTAAAGCGAATTTCCAAGACACCTCTCATGCCAGGGTACTAGGTGTCATCCTAGACTCCAATCTGTCCTTTCAGCCCCAGGTCTAATCACTGACAAACTCATGTAGACTTCACCTCCGCAACATCTCCAATATACACTCGTTCCTAACCTTGTAAACCACTAAGCAACTCATTCACTCCCTTATTATATCACGCCTTGACTATTGTAACTCCCTCCTCACTGGCCGACCTCATCACAGACTATCTCCACTCCAGTTCATCATGAATGTTGCTGCCAGACTCATTCACCTTACTAACCGTTCTGTATCAGCCACCTCTCTGCCAATCCCTCCACTGGCCTCCACTCAGTGTCCTCCACCCCTCTCTGCCAATCCCTCCAATGGCTTCCAATCGCCCAGCGGATAAAATTGAAAACACAAACACTGAAGTATAAAGCCGTTCATAACACTGCCCTCAACTACATCACCCACCTTGTCTCTAAATACCACCCAAACCGTACTCTCCACTCCTCGCAAGACCTCCTACTCTCTAGCTCCCTTGTCTCCTCCTCCCATGCTCATCTCCAGGATTTCTCACAGGCTTCACCCATCCTCTGGAACTCCCTACCCCAAGCTATCAGGCTATCGCCTCCTCTACTCACTTTTAGGCGCACTCTAAAAACTCATCTCTTCAGGGAAGCCTACCCCGACCCCAGCTAACTACTGGAATCCCCTACTCCCCCAACCACTCCATCCCCCACAGCTAATTACCTCTTGTACCACTATCCCCTCTCTCCTAGATTGTAAGCGCCAAGGAGCAGGGCCCTCTAATCCCTCTTGTACTGAACTGTATTGTTACTGTATTGTCTTCCTCCATAAAGTAAAGAGACCAAGAGGCACACCCGAGGAATATTGAACACCAACATTATAATACTGGTCATATTGTTCCACTTTTTGAATAATTTTGGACATCTCCAAAACATGTGTATCAAATCCCTGACATCAACACTACAAATGGGGTATTAAGGGGAAATCCCTCCTGTCCTAGCTGAACAATTGAGCTGGAGTCCTAAATGATCTATGCAAAAGAAATGACTGAGTTTCTGTGAAGAGGACAGAGAGATGAGAGGTATGGAGGTCACAATCACCTCCCACCACTCTCTCTTAGAGTCAAAAGACTGGAATAAATATATGAGAGATCATGCCTTTCCCACTGGTGCCATCTGAAGCCCATTAACAAGTGTGAGAGTGATGTGAAATCTGTATCTGATGGAAGTAGAAACCGATGGATGGGATCTAATGTGTCTACTAAGTCCCACCTGGTAAGATGTTGAAGTTGGGCAGCTATAATATAAAGTCTAACATTTGGTATTGCTAGGCCTCCTTGGTCTTCACCATACTGTAGAGTAGGGAGTTTGATTCTAGCTGACGGCTTCTTCTAAATGAGTTCTCCAAAGTGGGAGTCTATACTGGAGAACCACTTACAAGGTGTCCACATGGGAGAATTGTGGAGTATACAGTTGAAACTCGAAAAATTAGAATATGGTGAAAAATTTCATTTATTTCAGTGCAGCAACTGAAAAGGTGAAACTAATATATGAGATAGACTCATTACATGCAAAGCAAGATAGTTCAAGACGTGATTTGTAATCATTGTGATTAGAGATGAGCGAAGTATTCAAAAATTCGATTCGACTGATTCGGCGAATTCGTGAAAAAAAATCGATTTGAGTCGAATATATTCGCTGCGAATTTAACTTATAAAAGGGTGTTTCTAGGCTTCAGAGAGCCTTTATATTAGTGTAGAACACTGTACCTTTAATTTAAATGCCCTTGGAGTCTGCTGGGGAAGAGAAATAATACTGTCAGTCAGTATGACATGCAGATGAGTGCCGTCGATCTTAGAATCACCGCACACTTCACTCATTTGGGCAGTCACGGGGCCAAAACCAGAGTGTGGAGCCACAGTGTGGCGGTGGAGGCAGCAGCAATGGGAGGCCATACAGCACCCTATGACAAAATGGAACCCACCAGCAGTGTGAGGAGACCTGAAAGTGGCACATGGCAGAGTGTGGCAATGGAGACAGCAGCAATGGGAGGCCGTACAGGGACCCATGACACACTGTGGACCTGGCAGCAGCGTGAGGAGGCGGTACGGGGGCCCATGGCAGATTAGGGCCCTGGCCGCAGCAATAGGAGGCCCGTAATCTGCCAGCACCCTATGACAAAATGGAACCCAGCAGCAGTGTGAGGAGACCTGAAAGTGGCACATGGCAGAGTGTGGCGATGGAGACAGCAGCAATGGGAGGCCGTACAGGGACCCATGACACACTGTGGACCTGGCAGCAGCGTGAGGAGGCGGTACGGGGGCCCATGGCAGATTAGGGGCCTGGCCGCAGCAATGGGAGGCCCGTAATCTGCCAGCACCCTATGACAAAATGGAACCCACCAGCAGTGTGAGGAGACCTGAAAGTGGCACATGTTTGGGGCATGATTCATGGCGGATTTAGTCAGTTGTGTCAGGAACTGGTGGTTTGAAATCCAGACTAATCCACGCCTGATTCATTTTCACAAACGTGAGTCTCTCCACACTTTGGGTGGACAGTCGTGTCCTCCGCGGAGTTACAATACCTCCTGCCGCACTAAACACGCGCTCCGATGCCACGCTACTGGCCGGGCATGACAGCCTTTCAAGGGCAAATTCAACTAGTTGGGGTCAAAGGTCAAGTTTCATTGCCCAGTAGTCAAGGGGATTGTCTACCTCGGTTGGCAGGGTGCTGTCCAAGTAGGCCCAAGCCTGTTGTTTGAGGTCCTGCTCCAGGTCCACCTGATGCTGCTGCTGCGGCTGGTTAGTAGTTTCCTCACTGCGCTGGTGAAGAAAGCTACTCATCATCGACTGCAGACTGAGGCAGCCGCTGCTGGTGGAGCTGCCACTGCTCCTACCAACCCACCCCTCCCCTGCTGCCATGGCAGCGGAACGCGAGCGCACAGGGCCCACAGTGTCTGAGGATGGACGTTGGCACAGAAAGGCAGAGACCAACTGACTACATAGGTGGTTTTTATAGTACTTTATTTTGGCCTCCCTCTCAGCAAGTCTGAAAAAGGCAACCATTTTTGAACGGTAGCGAGGGTCCAACAAGGTGGACAGCCAAAAGTCATCCCTCTGTCTGATGGTTATTATTCGGCTGTCGCTACGCAAGCAACCGAGCATGCTATGGGCCATTTGTGCCAAGGAATGCGAGGGACTCCCTGCCTCCATCTCCACAGCATACTGCCACGGTGCGTCTGGGTCCTCTGTCTCCTCCTCCTCCTCTACCAGATGCTCCTGCTCCTCCACTCCTGTCCGCTGAGTGGAAAAACCACCCATTTCACTCAATAATTCCTGAGCACCAATGTCCTCCTCTACCTCCTCCTCTTCTTCCTGTCCTGCCCCCACAGGGGTCATGTGGTGTTGAGATCTGTGCGCCACGTCTACCGCACCCTGACCAGCCATTGTTAACAGCATTTGTTCCAGGACGTGCAACAGAGGAATGACGTCGTTCATCCCATAGCCCTGCCGACTCACGAATAGCGTGGCCTCCTCAAAGGGCCTGAGCAAGCGGCAGGTGTCACGCATGAGCTGCCAATGGCTGACATCTAAGTTACACAGGAGAGTACCTTTATCCGCTTGTAACATCAGGAAATCGGTGATGGCCTTTCGCTGTTCGTAAAGGCGGTCTAACATATGTAGGGTTGAATTCCACCTTGTTGCAACATCACAGCATGAGGAGTCGGTACAGGGGCCCATGGCAGATTAGGGGCCTGGCCGCAGCAATGGGAGGCCCGTAATCTGCCAGCACCCTATGACAAAATGGAACCCAGCAGCAGTGTGAGGACACCTGAAAGTGGCACATGGCAGAGTGTGGCGATGGAGACAGCAGCAATGGGAGGCGGTACAGGGACCCATGAGACACTGTGGACCTGGCAGCAGCGTGAGGAGGCGGTACAGGGGACCATGGCAGATTAGGGGCCTGGCCGCAGCAATGGGAGGCCCGTAATCTGCCAGCATCCTATCACAAAATGGAACCCAGCAGCAGTGTGAGGAGACCTGAAAGTGGCACATGGCAGAGTGTGGCGATGGAGACAGCAGCAATGGGAGGCCGTACAGAGACTCATGAGAGACTGTGGACCTGGCAGCAGCGTGAGGAGGCGGTACAGGGGCCCATGGAAGATTAGGGGCCTGGCCGCAGCAATGTGAGGCCCGTAATCTGCCAGCACCCTATGACAAAATGGAACCCAGCAGCAGTGTGAGGACACCTGAAAGTGGCACATGGCAGAGTGTGGCGATGGAGACAGCAGGAATGGGAGGCCGTACAGGGACCCATGACACACTGTGGACCTGGCAGCAGCGTGAGGAGGCGGTACAGGGGCCCATGGCAGATTAGGGGCCTGGCAGCAGCAATGGGAGGCCCTTAATCTGCCAGCACCCTATGACAAAATGGAACCCAGCAGCAGTGTGAGGACACCTGAAAGTGGCACATGGCAGAGTGTGGCGATGGAGACAGCAGCAATGGGAGGCCGTACAGGGACCCATGAGACACTGTGGACCTGGCAGCAGCGTGAGGAGGCGGTACAGGGGCCCATGGCAGATTAGGGGCCTGGCCGCAGCAATGTGAGGCCCGTAATCTGCCAGCATCCTATGACAAAATGGAACCCAGCAGCAGTGTGAGGACACCTGAAAGTGGCACATGGCAGAGTGTGGCGATGGAGACAGCAGCAATGGGAGGCCGTACAGGGTCCCATGAGACACTGTGGACCTGGCAGCAGCGTGAGGAGGCGGTACAGGGGCCCATGGCAGATTAGGGGCCTGGCCGCAGCAATGGGAGGCCCGTAATCTGCCAGCATCCTATGACAAAATGGAACCCAGCAGCAGTGTGAGGACACCTGAAAGTGGCACATGGCAGAGTGTGGCGATGGAGACAGCAGCAATGGGAGGCGGTACAGGGACCCATGACACACTGTGGACCTGGCAGCAGCGTGAGGAGGCAGTACAGGGGCCCATGGCAGATTAGGGGCCTGGCAGCAGCAATGGGAGGCCCGTAATCTGCCAGCATCCTATGACAAAATGGAACCCAGCAGCAGTGTGAGGAGACCTGAAAGTGGCACATGGCAGAGTGTGGCGATAGAGACAGCAGCAATGGGAGGCCGTACAGGGACCCATGAGACACTGTGGACCTGGCAGCAGCGTGAGGAGGCGGTACAGGGGCCCATGGCAGATTAGGGGCCTGGCCGCAGCAATGTGAGGCCCGTAATCTGCCAGCACCCTATGACAAAATGGAACCCAGCAGCAGTGTGAGGACACCTGAAAGTGGCACATGGCAGAGTGTGGCGATGGAGACAGCAGCAATGGGAGGCGGTACAGGGACCCATGAGACACTGTGGACCTGGCAGCAGCGTGAGGAGGCGGTACAGGGGACCATGGCAGATTAGGGGCCTGGCTGCAGCAATGGGAGGCCCGTAATCTGCCAGCATCCTATCACAAAATGGAACCCAGCAGCAGTGTGAGGAGACCTGAAAGTGGCACATGGCAGAGTGTGGCGATGGAGACAGCAGCAATGGGAGGCCGTACAGGGACCCATGAGACACTGTGGACCTGGCAGCAGCGTGAGGAGGCGCTACAGGGGCCCATGGCAGATTAGAGGCTTGGCCGCAGCAATGGGAGGCCCGTAATCTGCCAGCATCCTATCACAAAATGGAACACAGCAGCAGTGTGAGGAGACCTGAAAGTGGCACATGGCAGAGTGTGGCGATGGAGACAGCAGCAATGGGAGGCGGTACAGGGACCCATGACACACTGTGGACCTGGCAGCAGCGTGAGGAGGCGGTACAGGGGCCCATGGCAGATTAGGGGCCTGGCAGCAGCAATGGGAGGCCCGTAATCTGCCAGCACCCTATGACAAAATGGAACCCAGCAGCAGTGTGAGGACACCTGAAAGTGGCACATGGCAGAGTGTGGCGATGGAGACAGCAGCAATGGGAGGCGGTACAGGGACCCATGACACACGGTGGACCTGGCAGCAGCGTGAGGAGGCGGTACAGGGGCCCATGGCAGATTAGGGGCCTGGCCGCAGCAATGGGAGGCCCGTAATCTGCCAGCATCCTATGACAAAATGGAACCCAGCAGCAGTGTGAAGACACCTGAAAGTGGCACATGGCAGAGTGTGGCGATGGAGACAGCAGCAATGGGAGGTGGTACAGGGACCCATGACACACTGTGGACCTGGCAGCAGCGTGAGGAGGCGGTACAGGGGCCCATGGCAGATTAGGGGCCTGGCAGCAGCAATGGGAGGCCCGTAATCTGCCAGCATCCTATGACAAAATGGAACCCAGCAGCAGTGTGAGGAGACCTGAAAGTGGCACATGGCAGAGTGTGGTGATGGAGACAGCAGCAATGGGAGGCCGTACAGGGACCCATGAGACACTGTGGACCTGGCAGCAGCGTGAGGAGGCGGTACAGGGGCCCATGGCAGATTAGGGGCCTGGCCGCAGCAATGTGAGGCCCGTAATCTGCCAGCATCCTATGACAAAATGGAACCCAGCAGCAGTGTGAGGAGACCTGAAAGTGGCACATGGCAGAGTGTGGCGATGGAGACAGCAGCAATGGGAGGCCGTGCAGGGACCCATGAGACACTGTGGACCTGGCAGCAGCGTGAGGAGGCGGTACAGGGGCCCATGGCAGATTAGGGGCCTGGCCGCAGCAATGTGAGGCCCGTAATCTGCCAGCATCCTATGACAAAATGGAACCCAGCAGCAGTGTGAGGAGACCTGAAAGTGGCACATGGCATGACACACTGTGGACCTGGCAGCAGCATGAGGAGGCGGTACAGGGGCCCATGGCAGATTAGGGGCCTGGCAGCAGCAATGGGAGACGCCCGTAATCTGCCAGCAACCTATGACAAAATGGAACCCAGCAGCAGTGTGAGGAGACCTGAAAGTGGCACATGGCAGAGTGTGGCGATGGAGACAGCAGCAATGGGAGGCGGTACAGGGACCCATGACACACTGTGGACCTGGCAGCAGCGTGAGGAGGCGGTACAGGGGCCCATGGCAGATTAGGG
Organism: Staurois parvus; assembly: GCF_062004578.1. Taxonomy (NCBI): domain Eukaryota; kingdom Metazoa; phylum Chordata; class Amphibia; order Anura; family Ranidae; genus Staurois; species Staurois parvus. The sequence continues at coordinate 599,664 of NW_028318434.1, read as the reverse complement.
GCCTGGCAGCAGCTATGAGAGGCCCGTAATCTGCCAGCACCCTATGACAAAATGGAACCCAGCAGCAGTGTGAGGAGACCTGAAAGTGGCACATGGCAGGGGCATGATTCATGGCGGATTTAGTCAGTTGTGTCAGGAACTGGTGGTTTGAAATCCAGACTAATCCACGCCTGATTCATTTTCACAAACGTGAGTCTCTCCACACTTTGGGTGGACAGTCGTGTCCTCCGCGGAGTTACAATACCTCCTGCCGCACTAAACACGCGCTCCGATGCCACGCTACTGGCCGGGCATGACAGCCTTTCAAGGGCAAATTCAGCTAGTTGGGGCCAAAGGTCAAGTTTCGTTGCCCAGTAGTCAAGGGGATTGTCTACCTCGGTTGGCAGGGTGCTGTCCAAGTAGGCCCAAGCCTGTTGTTTGAGCTCCTGCTCCAGGTCCACCTGATGCTGCTGCTGCGGCTGGTTAGTAGTTTCCTCACTGCGCTGGTGAAGAAAGCTAGTCATCATCGACTGCAGACTGAGGCAGCCGCTGCTGGTGGAGCTGCCACTGCTCCTACCACCCCACCCCTCCCCTGCTGCCATGGCAGTGGAACGCGAGCGCACAGGGCCCACAGTGTCTGAGGATGGACGTTGGCGCACAAAGGCAGAGACCAACTGACTACATAGGTGGTTTTTATAGTACGTTATTTTGGCCTCCCTCTCAGCAGGTGTGAAAAAGGCCACCATTTTGGAACGGTAGCGAGGGTCCAACAAGGTGGACAGCCAAAAGTCATCCCTCTGTCTGATGGTTATTATTCTGCTGTCGCTACGCAAGCAACCGAGCATGCTATGGGCCATTTGTGCCAAGGAATGCGAGGGACTCCCTGCCTCCATCTCCACAGCATACTGCCACGGTGCGTCTGGGTCCTCTGTCTTCTCCTCCTCCTCTACCAGATGCTCCTGCTCCTCCACTGCTGTCCGCTGAGTGGAAAAACCACCCATTTCACTCAATAATTCCTGAGCACCAATGTCCTCCTCTACCTCCTCCTCTTCTTCCTGTCCTGCCCCCACAAGGGTCATGTGGCGTTGAGATCTGTGCGCCACGTCTACCGCACCCTGACCAACCATTGTTAACAGCATTTGTTCCAGGACGTGCAACAGAGGAATGACGTCGTTCATCCCATAGTCCTGCCGACTCACGAATAGCGTGGCCTCCTCAAAGGGCCTGAGCAAGCGGCAGGTGTCACGCATGAGCTGCCAATGGCTGACATCGAAGTTACACAGGGGAGTACCTTTATCCGCTTGTAACATCAGGAAATTGGTGATGGCCTTTCGCTGTTCGTAAAGGCGGTCTAACATATGTAGGGTTGAATTCCACCTTGTTGCAACGTCGCAGATCAGGCGATGCTGTGGAATTCCGTTCTGCCGCTGCAGCTCAAGGAGGGTGTGCTTTGCGCTGTAGGAATGGCTGAAATGCATGCAAAGTTTACGTGACATTTTAAGGATGTCTTGCAGTGGGATGGTGGATTTTAGGAACCGCTTGACAACCAGATTGAACACGTGAGCCATGCATGGCGCATGGCACAACCTTCCTTGACGCAGAGCAGACACCATGTTCTTTCCGTTGTCGGTCAACATGGTTCAGATTTTCAGTTTGCGCGGAGACAGCCATCTGTCGATTTCTCTGTTCATTACACTCAGAAGTTCCTCCCCTGTGTGACTACGTTCGCCAAGGCATACCAGGTGCAGCACAGCGTGACACCGTTGCGCCCTGCACATGTGATATGCCGGTCGGGTAATGGGACTTGGCACGGGGGTGGCGGCTGAGGACACGGCGGAAGAAGAGGTGGTAGAGGCGGACATGTTTGCTGGACCAAGGACGTGCAAACGTGGAGGCAAAAGCGTCGTGACCTGTCCAAGTTGCTGGTGCGGCTGTACCGGCACCACGTTCACCCAGTGTGCCGTAAATGACATGTACTGTCCCTGACCGTAGTTACAGCTCCACACGTCGGCGCTGCCGTGCACTTTGGCAGAGACCGACATGCTCAAAGACTGGCCCACCATCTCTTCTACATGTGAATGCAGGGCTGGCACTGCCTTTTTGGCGAAGAAATGTCGGCTTGGCACTCTCCACCGCGGCGCGGCACAAGCCATCATTTCTCGGAAAGGTGCTGAGTCCACCACTTGGAAAGGGAGGGACTGCAGCACCAGCAACTTGGACAGGAGGACGTTCAACTTCTGCACCGTCGGGTGCGTGCTCGCAAACTGTTGTCTCTTGGAAACGGATTCCAAGAAAGACTGCTGACGGAATCCGTGAAGAGGAGTAGCAGGAGAAGGAGCATCTGAACGAGCGGAAGATGCCAACGAGCGACAACTCCCCTCAGCAGAGGTGTTGGAGCCTTGACTGGCTGATAGAGGGCGATTGACGTCGGGTGACGGAGCAAGTAACGGAGCGGGTGATGGAGCGGGGGCTGGGGCAGGCAGAACCGCTGTATCTTTATCACGGTTTTCCCAGGCCACCAAATGGCGACGCTGCATATGCTGACGCAACGCTGTAGTCCCAACATGGGCCCCCTGGCCACGCTTGACTTTCTGGCCACATAGTCGACATACGGCTATGTTTACTTCCTCGGGCGGCTTGACGAAAAATTGCCACACCACCGAGTAGGAAACTTTGCCCCCGCTACTCCTCACTGGCTGACTGCTACTTCCTCCGTGCACACTGGCACCACTACTGGCCGTGGTGGTAGGCTGCAGTGGAGCTGGTGCTCTACTCCGTGGCCGTTTGCCTCCACTGACACTGCTGCGACCCTGCTGCCTCCTGGGCAACCCACCGACTGCTTTGCTCGCTGCCAAGCTGGCACCCTCTTCTCCTGATAATGCGGAAGCAATAGCCTGATGACGACGAGGCAGCCAAGTGCGATCAACCTCCTCATCATCAAGTAGGGTCTCCGCCTCACTACTAGCCCCCTCGGCTGCGTGTGGGTCAGGAGACAGACCTGTCTCTAGACCGGCTACCGAGCCACTCTCCTCGCCAGTACTTCTTCGCCTGGCTGCTGAAGAGGCGGATGTCTCCCCCCGTTCCTGACCGCCCTCTGTTAGCTCTTCCTCACTGTACAGTGGAGCTGAGCCCACAGCATGCGATACTTCGCTTGGTGAGGGAACAGCAAAGGACAGGGGCAGGTAGAGGACACGTGATTTCTTGGGGCTTGCTCCCGGGCCATGCCAACTAACAGTTGTGTCTGACGTACACACCGACCGTTGGCTGTAGGTGTCAGAGGTGACCTGGGAAGAGGAAGACGACCGAGCCAACCAATCGATGACGGCAGGGTTGTCGGTGGAGACACGACCGCTGGATGACACCGGGAGCACTGGCCTCTGGCTGCGACTAGTGCTGCCTTGACCCCTTCCTCTGCTGCCACGTCTGCTCGCTCCTAAAACATTGCCTCCTCTGCCACTCCTCTGCGTGTTGTCTGACATACTCTTTAATTCAACGATTCTGTGTCCCTGAGTAACAATGTGTCCCCGAGTAACAATTCTGTGTCCCCGAGTAACAATTCTGTGTCCCCGAGTAACAATTCTGTGTCCCCGAGTAACAATTCTGTGTCCCTCAGTAACAATTCTGTGTCCCTCAATAACAATTCTGTGTCCCTCAGTAACAATTCTGTGTCCCTCAGTAACAATTCTGTGTCCCTCAGTAACAATTCTGTGTCTGTCCCTCAGTAACAATTCAGTGTCCCTCAGTAACAATTCTGTGTCCCTCAGTAACAATTCTGTGTCTGTCCCTGAGTAACAATTCTGTGTCCCTGAGTAACAATTCTGTGTCCCTCAGTAACAATTCTGTGTCCCTCAGTAACAATTCTGTGTCCCTCAGTAACAATTCTGTGTCCCTCAGTAACAATTCTGTGTCCCTCAGTAACAATTCTGTGTCCCTCAGTAACAATTCTGTGTCCCTCAGTAACAATTCTGTGTCTGTCCCTCAGTAACAATTCTGTGTCTGTCCCTGAGTAACAATTCTGTGTCCCTCAGTAACAATTCTGTGTCCCTCAGTAACAATTCTGTGTCTGTCCCTCAGTAACAATTCTGTGTCCCTCAGTAACAATTCTGTGTCCCTGAGTAACAATTCTGTGTCTGTCCCTGAGTAACAATTCTGTGTCCCTGAGTAACAATTATGTGTCCCTCAGTAACAATTCTGTGTCCCTCAGTAACAATTATGTGTCTGTCCCTGAGTAACAATTCTGTGTCCCTCAGTAACAATTCTGTGTCCCTCAGTAACAATTCTGTGTCCCTCAGTAACAATTCTGTGTCTGTCCCTGATTAACAATTCTGTGTCCTTCAGTAACAATTATGTGTCCCTGAGTAACAATTATGTGTCCCTGAGTAACAATTCTGTGTCCCTGAGTAACAATTCTGTGTCCCTGAGTAACAATTCTGTGTCTCTGAGTAACAATTCTGTGTCTGTCCCTGAGAAACAATTCTGTGTCCCTCAGTAACAATTCTGTGTCCCTCAGTAACAATTCTGTGTCCCTCAGTAACAATTCTGTGTCCCTCAGTAACAATTCTGTGTCCCTCAGTAACAATTCTGTGTCCCTCAGTAACAATTCTGTGTCTGTCCCTCAGTAACAATTCTGTATGTGTCCCTCAGTAACAATTCTGTGTCTGTTCCTCAGTAACAATTCTGTGTCCCTCAGTAACAATTCTGTGTCCCTCAGTAACAATTCTGTGTCCCTCAGTAACAATTATGTGTCCCTCAGTAACAATTATGTGTCTGTCCCTGAGTAACAATTATGTGTCCCTGAGTAACAATTCTGTTTCCCTCAGTAACAATTCTGTGTCCCTCAGTAACAATTCTGTGTCCCTCAGTAACAATTCTGTGTCCCTCAGTAACAATTCTGTGTCCCTCAGTAACAATTCTGTGTCCCTCAGTAACAATTCTGTGTCTGTCCCTGAGTAACAATTCTGTGTCCCTCAGTAACAATTCTGTGTCCCTCAGTAACAATTCTGTGTCCCTCAGTAACAATTCTGTGTCCCTCAGTAACAATTCTGTGTCCCTCAGTAACAATTCTGTGTCCCTCAGTAACAATTCTGTGTCTGTCATTGAGTAACAATTCTAAGTCCCTCAGTAACAATTCTGTGTCCCTCAGTAACAATTCTGTGTCCCTCAGTAACAATTATGTGTCTGTCCCTCAGTAACAATTCTGTGTCCCTCAGTAACAATTCTGTGTCCCTCAGTAACAATTCTGTGTCCCTCAGTAACAATTCTGTGTCCCTCAGTAACAATTCTGTGTCCCTCAGTAACAATTCTGTGTCTGTCCCTCAGTAACAATTCTGTGTCTGTCCCTCAGTAACAATTCTGTGTCTGTCCCTCAGTAACAATTCTGTGTCTGTCCCTGAGTAACAATTCTGTGTCCCTCAGTAACAATTCTGTGTCCCTCAGTAACAATTCTGTGTCCCTCAGTAACAATTCTGTGTCCCTCAGTAACAATTCTGTGTCCCTCAGTAACAATTCTGTGTCCCTCAGTAACAATTATGTGTCTGTCCCTGAGTAACAATTCTGTGTCCCTCAGTAACAATTCTGTGTCCCTCAGTAACAATTCTGTGTCCCTCAGTAACAATTCTGTGTCCCTCAGTAACAATTCTGTGTCCTTCAGTAACAATTATGTGTCCCTCAGTAACAATTATGTGTCCCTCAGTAACAATTATGTGTCCCTCAGTAACAATTATGTGTCCCTGAGTAACAATTATGTGTCCCTGAGTAACAATTCTGTGTCCCTGAGTAACAATTCTGTGTCTCTGAGTAACAATTCTGTGTCTGTCCCTGAGTAACAATTCTGTGTCCCTCAGTAACAATTCTGTGTCCCTCAGTAACAATTCTGTGTCCCTAAGTAACAATTCTGTGTCCCTAAGTAACAATTCTGTGTCCCTCAGTAACAATTCTGTGTCCCTCAGTAACAATTCTGTGTCCCTCAGTAACAATTCTGTGTCCCTCAGTAACAATTCTGTATCTGTCCCTCAGTAACAATTCTGTGTCCCTCAGTAACAATTCTGTGTCTGTTCCTCAGTAACAATTCTGTGTCCCTCAGTAACAATTCTGTGTCCCTCAGTAACAATTATGTGTCCCTCAGTAACAATTATGTGTCCCTCAGTAACAATTATGTGTCCCTCAGTAACAATTATGTGTCCCTCAGTAACAATTATGTGTCTGTCCCTGAGTAACAATTATGTGTCCCTGAGTAACAATTCTGTTTCCCTCAGTAACAATTCTGTGTCCCTCAGTAACAATTCTGTGTCCCTCAGTAACAATTCTGTGTCCCTCAGTAACAATTCTGTGTCCCTCAGTAACAATTCTGTGTCTGTCCCTGATTAACAATTCTGTGTCCCTCAGTAACAATTATGTGTCCCTCAGTAACAATTCTGTGTCCCTCAGTAACAATTCTGTGTCCCTGAGTAACAATTCTGTGTCTGTCCCTGAGTAACAATTCTGTGTCCCTCAGTAACAATTCTGTGTCCCTCAGTAACAATTCTGTGTCCCTCAGTAACAATTCTGTGTCTGTCCCTGATTAACAATTCTGTGTCCCTCAGTAACAATTCTGTGTCCCTGAGTAACAATTCTGTGTCCCTGAGTAACAATTCTGTGTCTGTCCCTGAGTAACAATTCTGTGTCCCTCAGTAACAATTCTGTGTCCCTCAGTAACAATTCTGTGTCCCTCAGTAACAATTCTGTGTCCCTCAGTAACAATTCTGTGTCCCTCAGTAACAATTCTGTATCTGTCCCTCAGTAACAATTCTGTGTCCCTCAGTAACAATTCTGTGTCCCTCAGTAACAATTCTGTGTCCCTCAGTAACAATTCTGTGTCTGTCCCTGAGTAACAATTCTGTGTCCCTCAGTAACAATTTTGTGTCCCTCAGTAACAATTCTGTGTCCCTCAGTAACAATTATGTGTCTGTCCCTAAGTAACAATTCTGTGTCCCTCAGTAACGATTCTGTGTCCCTCAGTAACGATTCTGTGGCCCTCAGTAACGATTCTGTGGCCCTCAGTAAAGGTTCTGTGGCCCTCAGTAACGGTTCTGTGGCCCCAAGTAACGGTTCTGTGGCCCCAAGTAACGGTTCTGTGGCCCCAAGTAACGGTTCTGTGGCCCCAAGTAACGGTTCTGTGGCCCCAAGTAACGGTTCTGTGGCCCCAAGTAACGGTTCTGTGGCCCCAAGTAACGGTTCTGTGGCCCCAAGTAACGGTTCTGTGGCCCCAAGTAACGGTTCTGTGTCCCTAACTAACGATTCTGTTAGACAGGTCTGCCTCTCTTGAATGACTGGAGGCTAATGGAGAATTCTAAAATGGCCGCAATTTATAGCTCGACCATTACACAGTGCTGGCTGGCTGGCTGCTGACTGGCTAATGCAATCACATGTCATGAATGAATGCATTATGGGTCAGCGCGCCTTGTCTGCGCGCCTTCCCAGAGATCCCCGCTCCGTCGCCGCACATGTCGCCGCCATTTTAGGAAAAATTTTGATTTGCGCATCCGAAGTCTGCTAATTTTCCTAATATTCGAAACAAATTCCACTTCGCCTACTTCGATTCGCTCATCTCTAATTGTGATGATTATGGCTTACAGCTCATGAAAACCCCAAATCCACAATCTCAGAAAATGAGAATATTGTGAAAAGATGGAATATTCTCGGCTCAAAGTGTCCCACTCTAATCAGATAATTAAGCAATAACACCTGCAAAGGGTTCCTGAGCCTTTAAATGGTCTCTCCGTCTGGTTCAGTAGGAATCACAATCATGGGAAAGACACCAGCAATGACACCCTCCATAAGGAGGGAAAGCCTCAAAAGGGAATTGCAGAAGAAGTTGGATGTTCCCAAAGTGCTGTATCAAAGCACATTAATAAAAAGTTATGTGGAAGGGAAAAGTGTGGAAGAAAAAGGTGCACAAGCAGCAGGGATGACCGCAGCCTGGAGAGGATTGTCAGGAAAAGGCCATTCAAAAGTGTTGGGGACTTTCACAAGGAGTGGACTGAGGCTAGAGTCAGTGCATCAAGAGCCACCACACACAGACGGATCCTGGACATGAACTTCAAATGTCGTATTCCTCTTGTCAAGTCACTCCTGAACAACAAACAATGACATCAGAAGCGTCTTACCTGGGCTAAAGAAAAACAGACCTGGTCTATTGATCAGTGGTCCAAAGTCCTCTTTTCTGATGAGAGCAACTTTTGCATCTCATTTTGAAACCAAGGACCCCGAGTATGGAGGAAGAATGGAGAGGCCCAAGGACCCTGAGTATGGAGGAAGAATGGAGAGGCCCAAGGACCCCGAGTATGGAGGAAGAATGGAGAGGCCCAAGGACCCCGAGTATGGAGGAAGAATGGAGAGGCCCAAGGACCCTGAGTATGGAGGAAGAATGGAGAGGCCCAAGGACCCCGAGTATGGAGGAAGAATGGAGAGGCCCAAGGACCCAGAGTATGGAGGAAGAATGGAGAGGCACAAGGACCCCGAGTATGGAGGAAGAATGGAGAGGCCCAAGGACCCCGAGTATGGAGGAAGAATGGAGAGGCACAAGGACCCCGAGTATGGAGGAAGAATGGAGAGGCACACACTGCAAGATGCTTGAAGTCCAGTGTGAAGTTTCCACAGTCTGTGTTGATTTGGGGATCCATGTCATCTGCTGGTGTTGGTCCACTGTGCTTCATGAAGTCCAGGGTCAACGCAGCCGTCTACCAGGAGATTTTGGAGCACTTCATGCTTCCTTCCGCAGACGAGCTTTATGGGGATGCTGACTTCATTTTCCAGCAGGACTTGGCACCGCCCACACTGCCAAAAGCACCAAAACATGGTTCAATGATCGTGGGATTACTGTGCTTGATTGGCCAGCAAACTCGCCTGACCTGAACCCCATAGAGAATCTATGGGGCATTTCCAAGAGAAAGATGAGAGACATGAGACCGAACAATGCAGAAGAGCTAAAGGCCGCTATTGAAGCATCCTGGTCTTCCATAACACCTCAGCAGTGCCACAGGCTGATAGCTTCCATGCCACGCCGCATTGAGGCAGTAATTGCTGCAAAAGGGGCCCAAACCAAGTACTGAGTACATATGCAGCTTCTACTTTTCAGAGGTGCGATATTGTTCTATGTACAATCCGTGTTTTATTGATTGCATGGAATATTCTCATTTTCTGAGATTGTGGATTTGGGGTTTTCATGAGCTGTAAGCCATAATCATCACAATGATGACAAATCACGGCTGGAACTATCTTGCTTTGCATGGAATGAGTCTATCTCATAGTTTCACCTTTTAAGTTGCTGCACTGAAATCAATGAATGAATGCACCAGATTATCATTTTTCGAGTTTCACCTGTATACCCTGATCCCACAGATCACCTACCTCCCCCATATCCCAAAGATCACCTACCTTCCCCATATACACCCAGATCCCACAGATCACCTACCTCCCCTGCACTCACATATCCCACAGATAACCTTCCTGCCCCATATACACGCAGATGCCACAGATCACCTACCTCCCCCATATACACAAAGATCCCGCTGATCACTTACCTCCCCCATACAGGTCACCTACCTCCCCATATAAACCCAGATCCCTCAGATCAGCTACCTCCCCCATATACATCCAGACCACCTACCTCCCCCATATACACCCAGATCCCACAGACCACCTAACTCCCCCATATACACCCAGATCCCACAGATCACCTACCTACCCCATATACAGAGAGATCACACAGATAACCTACCTCCCCATATACACCCAGATCCCACAGATCACCTACATCCCCCATATATACCCAGATCCCACAGATCACCTACCTACCCCATACATACACAAATCCCATATATCACCTACCTCTCCTTATACATCCAAATCCCAGAGATCACCGACCTCCCCTATATATTCCCAGATCCCACATATCACCTACCTCTCCCATACATACACCCAGATCATCTACCTACAACATACACCCAGATCACCTACCTACAACATATACCCAGATCCCACATATCACCCACCTCTCTGCCAGTCCCTCCACTGACCTCCACCGCTCTCTGCCAATTCCTTCACTGACTTCCACTCAGCGTCCTCCGCCCCTCTGCCAATCCCTTCACTGACCTCCACCCCTCTCTGCCAATCCCCTCACTGACCTCAGCTCAGCATCCTCTGCCCCTCTCTGCCAATCTCTCCACTGGCCTCCACCTCTCTCTGCCAATACCTCCACTGGCCTCTGCTCAGTGTCCTCCACCCCTCTCTGCCAATCCCTCCACTGGCCTCCACCCCTCTGTGCCAATCCCTCCACTGGCTTCCAGTAACCCAACCTATAAAATTCTAAATACTAACCACAGCATACAAAGCCGTCCACAACCCCGCCCCTAGATACCACTCGAAGTAAAACCAGGAAATAGACTGCTTTATTTTAACACATACACAAGATATAAACATTCAAGGGAACAACCCACCTCCCTGCATATGGACACAGGGCGGGGCAAACCACATCTAGAAACCAGAGACACATCAGCAGACAACCCCCCAGCTTCTCACCCATCCTCCATACATATATTCCTTAGCTTCCTGCCCCTCCCCCATACACAGCTGTAACGGAACTGACCCCAGACTGTGCTTGAGTACTTCCATTAGAATACTGCTTCCCCCTCCGAACACCAACCACAGACACCACAGCCGCCCATACAAGACTAGACACCAGTCCTGAAGTAAACCAGGAGGTAGACTACATTATTTGAACACAGATACAAGATATATACACTCAGGGGACAATCCCCCCTCCCTGCATAATGACACAGGGCAGGGCAATCTACATTTAGTAACAAGAGACACAAAGGTATTCAAACTTCACACCAGCAGACAGTCCCATCAGGTGGGAGGGCTGCTGGAGACACCCCCCACCAACCAATACACACAAACACATACATCCCATAATAGTTTGCTCCCAAGCCAGACACACAATAGAACAATGGGATACACCACATGGTAGTAAACAATGAACAACCCCCACACCCCACCTATACATGTCTACACAATATCAGGACATCTCACCCTGTACCCCTAACAGGCACAGGGTGACTTACACATAAGAGGGATATAGGGAGCTGAGACAGGGATCTCCCTACTCCTCCAACATGAGCTGTGTTCCATGGGCCCCCACCCAAAGTCACTCCCATCACAGGAAGCACCTACAACAACAAATGGCAGAGTTGCCAGCTGACTGATTAAGCACTGAAGCACCATTTACTAATGTTGGCATGGACATATGTGGCCCCTGGACTGTTGTTACACGCAGAACTCGTGGCGGAGTTGCTAACAATAAGCGATGGGCTGTGCTGTTCACTTGCTTGAGCATTGGTGCAGTGCACATTGATGTGATAGAATCAATGGACTCTTCTTGTATCATTAATGCTTTCAGAAGATTTGTTTCTGTACGAGGACCTGTAAAGTCCCTGAGATCTGACTGTGGGACTCATTTTACAGCAGCAGAAAAGATAGAGATCTTCTTGAGTGGCAATAAGTGTAAATGGGAACTCAACCCACCTCATTCCTCACATGGGAGGCTCTTGGGAACGCATGATTGGAGTTGCAAGAAAGATCCTGGACTCTATGCTACTGGACCAGAAAACTTCTCAATTTACTCATGAAATCTTAGTCACTCTTCTTGCAGAAGTGTCCGCTATAATCAATGCAAGGCCATTGGTCCCTGTGTCCTCAGATCCCGAGTTCCCAGTGTTGCTCACTCCAGCCACTCTTCTTACCCAAAAAACTGGGGTAGCCACTATTCCCACAGAGGAACTTGATTACCCCAACATTTACAAGCATCAATGGCGACGGGTTCAACATCTTGCTAATGTGTTCTGGAATCGCTGGAAGATGGAGTACCTTTCTACCCTTCAAAGTCGTAATAAATGGCAAACTAGCAAACCCAATCTACAAGTGGGAGACGTAGTTGTTTTGAAGGAGACAGATTCCCATGGTAACCATTGGCCCATGGCTCTGATTACAAAGACTATGCCAAGTAACGATGGAAAGGTACGCAAGGTAGAAGTTAGAGTCATGAAAGAAGGTTCTGCACACCTTTACTTCAGGCCTATAAAGGAACCAAAGAGGAAGACAAGTCATCCACCTGAATTACAGGGAGGTAAGAAGGAAGGTGCATGTTGCTGCCTTCTCCTCTGAATATGGATTTCCATGTCTCAGCCTGGACTTTCCACACCAACATCTGCAAGTATTATGCTGAATGTTTGCATTGTTTTCCTTTGTTCTTCCCTTCCCTCTTGTTTTGCAGATGTTCCCGGAAAGAATCTTCATTATTTATATTGGACTTGAACTAAAGTTTATTTGGTTTACTGTTGTATAGATAGCCCCTCCCCCTTTCCCAGAAATGCATTGCAGTTCTAGCCTCATGGCAAGAAGCAGAAACATTATGATCTTTTGACCGATCGAATGTTCATTGTTGTAAGATTCTCTCAGTTTATGGAAGAAACTTCACAAGATCTACAAGATGTCTTATCGATGGAGTCACTGACTGTGGTATCCAACTGAGGATGAAGTTATCACCATCTCATCACAACTGTAAGTAACAGAGATCACACTATCAATGCTTAGATTGGAGAGACAGAACACCCACACATACCCGTCCCCGGCTTCTCACCCCTCCCCCATACATACCTGTCCCAGGCTTCTCACCCCTCCCGCACACATACCCGTCCCAGGCTTCTCACCCCTCCCCATACATATCCGTCCCCGACTTCTCACCCCTCCCCCATACATACCCGTCCATGGCTTCACACCCCTCCCCCATACATACCCGTCCCCGGCTTCACACCCCTCCCCCATACATACCCGTCCATGGCTTCACACCCCTCCCCATACATACTCGTCCCCGGCTTCTCACCCCTCCCCCATACATACCCGTCCCCGGCTTCTCACCCCTCCCCATACATATCCGTCCCCGGCTTCTCACCCCTCTCGCACACATACCCGTCCCCGGCTTCTCACCCCTCCCCCATACGTACCCATCCACGGCTTCACACCCGTCCCCCATACATACCCGTCCATGGCTTCACACCTGTCCCCCATACATACCCGTCCACGGCTTCACACCCCTCCCCCATACATACCCGTCCACGGCTTCACACCCCTCCCCCATACATACCCGTCCCCGGCTTCTCACCCCTCCCCCATACGTACCCGTCCCTGGCTTCTCACCCCTCCCCCACACATACCCGTCCCTGGCTTCTAACCCCTCCACCACACATATCCGTCCCTTGTTTCTAACCCCTCTGCCACACATACCCGTCCCCGACTTGTCATCCCTCCACCACACATACCCCTCCCCCGTACACATCCCTCCCAAGCTTCTCACTTCTCCCCTATACACATTTCTCCCCAGCTTCTCACCCCTCCCTCATACATATCCCTCCCCAGCTTCTCACTCCTCCCCCATACACATCCCCCCAACCTTCTCAAACCTCCCTCATACATATCCTCTCCCAACTTTTCACCACTTCCCCATATATATCCCTTCCCAGCTTCTCACCCCTCCCCCATACACATCCCTTCTGAGCTTCACACCCCTCCCCCATACACATCTCTCCCCAGCTTCTCACCCCTCCTCCATACATATCTTCCTCAGCTTCTCGCCCCTCCCCCATACACAGCTGTAACGGAACTGACCCCAGACTGTGCTTGAGTACTTCCATTAGAAAACTGCTTCCCCCTCCGAACACCAACCACAGACACCACAGCCGACCATACAAGACTAGACACCAGTCCTGAAGTAAACCAGGAGGTAGACTACATTATTTGAACACAGATACAAGATATATACACTTAGGGGACAATCCTCCCTCCCTGCATAATGACCCTGGGCGGGGCAATCTACATTTAGTAACAAGAGACACACAGGTATTCAAACTTCACACCAGCAGACAGTCCCATCAGGAGGGAGGGCTGCTGGAGACACCCCCCACCAACCAATACACACAAACACATACATCCCATAATAGTTTGCTCCCAAGCCAGACAGACAATAGAACAATGGGATGCAACCACATGGCAGTAAACAATGAACAACCCCCCCACCCCACCTAGACATGTCTACACAATATCAGGACATCTCACCCTGCACCCCTAACAGGCACAGGGTGACTTACACATAAGAGGGATATGGGTGCTGAGACAGGGGTCTCCCCACCTCTCCAAAGTGAGCTGTGTTCCATGGGTCCCGCACCCAAAAGCCCTCCCCAACTTCTCACCCCTCCACCATTTGCATCCCTTCCCAACTTCTCACCCCTCCCCCATACACATCCCTTCCAGCTTCTCACCCCTCCCCCATACACATCCCTCCTCAACTTCTCACCCCTCCCCATATACAATAATCCCCATCTTCTCCCCTCTCCCCCCATTCACATCCCTCCCAGCTTCTCACCCCTCCCTCATACATATCCCTCCCAGCATCTCACCTCTCTCCCATACATACCTGGTGTCTCTCCTGTTATTCTGTCTCGGACACATCAGAGGAACATGGTGGGAGATCGGCCTGAATGTCCTTCCTACGAGGGAATACCGGAGCCATTCTGAGGCCCATTTAATGGCCGGCAATGAGGAGGAAACCAACACTGAGAAGTAGATGCTGAGATATATACAGCACGGGGCAGCACAGTGGCTGAGTGGTTAGCACTTCCACCTGGCAGTACTCGGGTTGTTGGTTCAAATCCCAACCATGGCACCACCTGCCTGGAGTTTGCATGTTCTCCCTGTGCTTGCGTAGGTTTCGTCCGGGTACTCCAGTTTCCTCCTACACTACAAAGACATGCTGGGAGGTGAATTATCTCCTAAGTTGTCCCTAGTATGTGTACAGTGGGGATCGAAAGTTTGGGCACCCCAGCTAAAAATTTGTATTAATGTGCATAAAGAAGCCAAGGAAAGATGGAAAAATCTCCAAAAGGCATCAAATTACAGATTAGACATTCTTATAATATGTCAACAAAAGTTAGATTTTATTTCCATCATTTACACTTTCAAAATAACAGAAAACAAAAAAATGGCATCTGCAAAAGTTTGGGCCCCCTGCAGAATTTATAGCATGCACTGCCCCCTTTGCCAAGCTGAGACCTGCCAGTGTCATGGATTGTTCTCAATCATCGTCTGGGAAGACCAGGTGATGTCAATCTCAAAGGTTTTAAATGCCCAGACTCATCTGACCTTGCCCCAACAATCAGCACCATGGGTTCTTCTAAGCAGTTGTCTAGAAAACTGAAACTGAAAATAGTTGACGCTCACCAAGCTGGAGAAGGCTATAAGAAGATAGCAAAGCGTTTTCAGATGTCAATATCCTCTGTTCGGAATGTAATTAAGAAATGGCAGTCATCAGGAACAGTGGAAGTTAAAGCAAGATCTGGAAGACCAAGAAAAATATCAGACAGAACAGCTCGCAGGATTGTGAGAAAAACAATTCAAAACCCACGTTTGACTGCACGATCCCTCCAGAAAGATCTGGCAGACACTGGAGTTGTGGTACACTATTCCACTATAAAGAGATACTTGTACAAATATGGTCTTCATGGAAGAGTCATCAGAAGAAAACCTCTTCTACGTCCTCACCACAAAAATCATCGTTTGATCACTTTGCAAATGAACATATAGACAAGCCTGATGCATTTTGGAAACAAGTTCTGTGGACCGATGAGGTTAAAATTGAACTTTTTGGCAGAAATGAGCAAAGGTACGTTTGGAGAAGAAGGGGCACAGAATTTAATGAAAAGAACCTCTGTCCAACTGTTAAGCATGGGGTTGGATCAATCATGCTTTGGGGTTGTGTTGCAGCCAGTGGCACAGGGAACATCTCACGAGTAGAAGGAAAAATGGATTCAATAAAATTTCAGCAAATTTTGGATGGTAACTTGATGCCATCTGTGAAAAAGCTGAAGTTAAAGAGAGGATGGCTTCTACAAATGGATAATGATCCTAAACACACCTCGAAATCCACGGGGGATTACATCAAGAGGCGTAAACTGAAGGTTTTGCCATGGCCTTCACAATCTCCTGACCTCAACATCATTGAAAATCTATGGATAGACCTTAAAGAGCCGTGCGTGACAGACAGCCCAGAAATCTCAAAGAACTGGAAGACTTTTGTAAGGAAGAATGGGCAAAGATACCTCAAACAAGAATTGAAAGACTCTTGGCTGGCTACAAAAAGCGTTTACAAGCTGTGATACTTGCCAAAGGGGGCAGTACAAGATATTAACTCTGCAGGGGGCCCAAACTTTTGCAGACGCCATTTTTTTGTTTTCTGTTATTTTGAAAGTGTAAATGATGGAAATAAAATCTAACTTTTGTTGACATATTATAAGAATGTCTAATCTGTAATTTGATGCCTTTTGGAGATTTTTCCATCTTTCCTTGGCTTCTTTATGCACATTAATACAAATTTTTAGCTGGGGTGCCCAAACTTTCCATCCCCACTGTATGTATGAATGTGAGTTAGGGCCCTTAGATTGTACGCTCCTCGGGGGCGGGGACTGATGGGAATTATTATTATTATAATACAGTATTTATATAGCGGTAGAAGGTTTGCTCAGCGCTGTACATTATATTGGGGACAGAACATGAGACAATACAGTAACAATACAATACACGAGGGGTTCGAGGGCCCTGATCCTTGGAGCTTACAATCTAGGAGGGAGGGGGTAGTGGTACAGGAGGAAGTGGCTGTGGGGGATGGAATGGTAGGAGGAGTGGAGGAGATCGGCTGTTAGGTGAGGGTGGGGTAGGCTTCCCTGAAGAGATGGGTTTTCAGGGTGTGCCTAAAGGTGAGGAGGGTAGGTGACAGTCTGATGGATTGGGGAAGGGAGTTCCACAGGATGGGGAAAGTCCTAGAGAAGTCCTGCAGTCGGGCATGGGAGGTGGAGACCAGGGAGCTAGAAAGTAGGAGGTCTTGTGAGGAGCGAAGAGTACGGGTTGAGTGGTATTTGTGTGTCAGGTCTGTGAGGTAGTTTGGGGCGGAGTTATGAATGGCTTTGTATGTCAGTGTTAGTAGTTTGAATTTAATGCGTTGGGCAATCAGGAGCCAGTGGAGGGAATGACAGAGGGGGGTGGAAGACACTGAATGGGGGTCAGTGGAGGGAATGACAGAGGGGGGTGGAGGACACTGAGTGGAAGGCAGTGGAGGGAATGACAGAGGGGGGTGGAGGACACTGAGTGGAGGCCAGTGGAGGGAATGACAGAGGGGGGTGGAGGACACTGAGTGGAGGGAATGAAAGAGGGGGTTGGAGGACACTGAGTGGAGGTCAGTGGAGGGAATGACAGAGGGGGGTGGAGGACACTGAGTGGAGGACAGTGGAGGGAATGACAGAGGGAGGTGGAGGACACTGAGTGGAGGCCAGTGGAGGGAATGACAGAGGGGGGTGGAGGACACTGAGTAGAGGCCAGTGGAGGGAATGACAGAGGGGGGTGGAGGACACTGAGTGGAGGCCAGTGGAGGGAATGACAGAGGGGGGTGGAGGACACTGAGTGGAGGTCAGTGGAGGGAATGAAAGAGGGGGGTGGAGGACACTGAGTGGAAGCCAGTGGAGGGAATGACAGAGGGGGGTGGCAGAAGCGGAGCGGTTGGTGAGGTGGATGAGTCTGGTCGCTGAGTTCAGGATAGACTGAAGCGGGGATAGTCTGTGATGGGGGAGGCCGGTGAGGAGGGAGTTGCAGTAGTCCAGACGTGAGATAATAAGGGAGGGAACAAATAGTTTAGTAGTGTCTGGGGTCAGGAATGAACGTATTTTGGAGATGTTGCGGAGGTGGAGCCTGCATGAGTTTGCCAACGATTGGACATGGGGTTGGAAGGACAGGTTTGAGTCCAGGGTGACACCCAGGACTTTGACTTGCAGGGTGGGATTCATGGTGGCGTTGTTGGTCGTGATGGAGAGTACGGGGGGGGGGCACGGGCTGGGGGAAAAATCAGGAGCTCGGTTTTGGAAAGGTTCAATTTGAGGAAATGGAGCAACATCCAGTTTGATATGTCGTTCAGTAGGTGGGTGATACGGGCGGAGACTGAAGGGGTGAGGGGTGGAGAGGTAGATTTGTGTATCATGGGCATAGAGGTGATAGTTGAAGCCGTGGGAGTGTATCAGTTTGCCAAGGGAGGAGGTGTAGATGGGGCCCAAGGACAGAGCCTTGAGGGACCCCAACAGAGAGGGGGAGGTGGTAGCATTATAGGTAACGCTGAAGGAGCGCTGGGATAGATAGGAAGAGAGCCAGGAGAGGGCGGAGTCTCTGATGCCAAGGGAGTGCAGTTTATTAAGAAGAAGAGGGTGGTTGACGGTGTGGAAGGCCGCAGAAAGGTCGAGGAGTAGGAGGACTGAGTGGTGGCCATTAGCTTTAGTGGTTATCAGGTCAGTGATTTGAGTAAGGCGGTTTCGGTGGAGTGTAGGGCGGGTTCGGTGGAGTGTAGGGCGGGTTCGGTGGAGTGTAGGGCGGGTTTGGTGGAGTGTAGGGCCGGTTCGGTGGAGTGTAGGGCGGGTTCGGTGGAGTGTAGGGCCGGTTCGGTGGAGTGTAGGGCCGGTTCGGTGGAGTGTAGGGCGGGTTCGGTGGAGTGTAGGGCGGGTTCGGTGGAGTGTAAGGCGGGTTCGGTGGAGTGTAAGGCGGGTTCGGTGGAGTGTAGGGCGGGTTCGGTGGAGTGTAGGGGACGGGAGCCGGACTCTAGGGGATCGAGGAGGTTGTTGTCAGTGAGGTGGGTGTTAGGCGATCCTAGACTAAGCGCTCAAGGAGCTTGGAAGTAAATGGCAGCAGGGAGATGGGTCTGAGGTTGTTCAGGTCGGTGGGGTCCAGGGAGGGTTTTTTGAGTATGGGGGTGATGTGCACATGCTTTAGGGGGGAGGGGAATGCGCCAGTAGAGAGGGAGAGATTGAAGATGTGGGTGAGGGAGCGTAGGATGGAGGAGGAGGGTGACCAGGGAGTTGTGTGGGGACAGGGTCAAGGAATGTACAATATAGATATAAACTGACGGCGCTATATAAGTACCTGGAATAAATAATAATAATACACCCAGATCATCGATGACGAGGAGGAAGGTTCAGTCACAGATGATTGGTCCGTCTATAGCAGGGACAGGAGCCGGGACCAGGAATAGGAGATCCACCTGACTTACCCGTGTGCTCTGACATGGAGAAGATCCCATGCTGGCCCTATGGTGGCCGTGTGTTCAGGATGGAGACCGACAATCACAGGACCTTCTAGAAGCAGATCTAAAATGGCTGAAAGGAGGAAAGTGTTCCCAGGACAGGAAGTGACACAGAACAGGAAGTGACACCAGACAGGAAGTGACACCAGACAGGAAGTGACACCAGACAGGAAGTGACACCAGACAGGAAGTGACACCAGGCAGATTTATACAGAGGCTGCAGTATGGAGAGCAGACACTATATGGTGCTGGTTCAAAAAAAGCTTTATAGCATAAAACAACAGAGAAAAAAACCTGAAAAACAAAAGACGATGGTGGCTCGTAAACTTCCTATTTAGTAGCTTGACGTCATTGTCCCACTCTACATGTTACATCACATCATGTGACTTCCTCAGGAGTTGGCCATCGGACGTACAGCTGCCTATATATACCATTATAATTCTTTATATACCAATCGGGAGCCATTATGACAGACAGATTTATACAGAGGGTGCAGTATAGAGAGCAGACACTAGATGGTGCTGGTCCAAAAAAACTGAATAGCATAAAACAGGGAAAGCTATCAGGTTATCTCATTACATTACAGTGGATTAGATATTTGTCCTCCATTTTGTTGTAGTTCACCTGTCCCTCCTCTGGTGGCCATTTTCCCTTAGTCTAATACAATGATCTTGCAGTTATCACATTACAGTGGATTAAATCTCACTCCTCCATTTTGTTGTAACCCGCCTGTCCCTCCTCTGGCGGCCATTTTCCCTTAGTCTGATATCAATGTTCTCGCAGTTATACACATCACATTGCAGTGGATTAGATCTCACTCCTCCATTTTGTTGTAGCCCTCCTGTCCCTCCTCTGACGGCCATTTTCCCTTAGTCTGATATCAATGTTCTCGCAGTTATACACATCACATTGCAGTGGATTAGATCTCACTCCTCCATTTTGTTGTAGCCCTCCTGTCCCTCCTCTGGCGGCCATTTTCCCTTAGTCTGATATCAATGTTCTCGCAGTTATACACATCACATTGCAGTGGATTAGATCTCCCTCCTCCATTTTTTTGTAGCCCACCTGTCCCTCCTCTGGCGGCCATTTTCCCTTAGTCTGATATGAATGCTGGCACATATTGTCCCCTGATATTAGACATTAGCCGGGTGATTGTATACACACAGCGGGCAGATCTCAATCAATGTCACCCACTAGTCTATACTGTCACGGGGTTGGCCAGCCAATCATGTGGCTCCTATTCTGTCCTTCCAATGACCATTCCTAGTACATAGGACTCATCTTCCATACTACATTCATGATACAACAAGATGGAAACTCCCAATATACAGAGAAAATCTCCCATAAAATACATAGAAATCACATCTGCCCTAAAGGGCCATAAACATAAGAAGATTGCCCCCTGACGCCCCCAGATTCATCTACAATACTAGCCAAGGTGTCATTGGTCCCCCTAATACACGGATAGTACCCCAATCCTGCATTCATACATGTGACAATACACCATGGATTCCTCCCGCTCTATATTATGTCTCCATACAAATCAGTCGCCATCCAATCCATCCATCTCACAAAAGCTCCAATACCCAGCAAATGTTTCCGTCTCCTCCTAGTAATAACCATGTGATCTCCATGAGAATAAAGCGCCAATTTGTGTCCTTATCCCCTCCCCCTACGCAGGATGTACACCCCTTCATGGCCACGCCTCTTTATGTAACTGACAATTGCGCGGTCGTGCAACGCTGCACCCAAACTAAATATCCGTCCTTTCTTCACACAAATAGAGCTTTCTGTCGGTGGGATGTCATCACCTGCGCGCTTTTTATTTTTCACGCCATAAACAAAGGAAGACCGAAAGTTTTGAAGAAAAACGATATTTTGTACTTTCGGCTATAAAATATATAAAGTAACCTCAAAGTTAGTTATAAATTTCACCAAAATGTCTCCCGCTCCATGTTGTCCTCAAATACAACTCCAACCTCCATGCTGCTATGCAAACCTACTACAACTCTCATCAAGACCCTCTCATCCAATCCTCATCACTCTTCTCTACCCTTAATTCCTTACTCCGCCCCCCACTGCCTCCGCCCACCAACTTACTGCACAGGAGATTGCCAGTCACTTTAAGAAGATGGACACAATTCGTGACGAGATCTCCAGTGTCAAGCTTCCTCCTCCAACCAACATACCAGACCCAACACCAAACTCAAGTGTCACGGTGTGCCAGGCTGTGCGCTCTCCCTCTTCTCAGCTCCACCCACCTCTCCCTCCTCTCAGCTCCACCCACCTCTCCCCCCTCTCATCATGTCACGGCCCTTTGAAGCCGGGCCATCCAGGATGAGAGGTGTGACTCCTGTCACCTCTCTGTCTCTATCCAGAGCAGCTGGAGGGGGAGAGATAGTTCCCAGTGGTGAGATTCACACCTCTCCAGCCATCCAGCAGGAGAAGGGGCGGACCCCAGCAGGGATGTTCCGGGCCGTGGCAGTCAGCATGGCCCCGGCAAGTACAGCATGGGCTCAGGAGTTTCCCATGCCTGCACTCACTGACTGAAAAAGGCCGTGCTCTCGTGAGTGTGGCCCATGTCATGGGGGTGTGCCTCATTGCCGGGCAATGCGGTTGCCAGGATGACTGGGAGCGCCCTGCACTGGTCTTAAGAAGGCCGATGAGGAGCGTCCCAGGTTGTTCTGTCCACTACACAGCTGCTGGGAGGTCTGCGGTGAGGCAAGACCCCCACAGCCACTCTGCAAAGACCCCGGGATCGGGAGGATTATTACCAGCCGACACTCTGCAGTAATACCGGGATTTACAGTATTATTACCTGCTGGGCACGCTGCCATACTCCAAGGACTGCTCTCCTGTGGCCCCACGATACTCTGCCTACTACTCTGTGGCCCGGATTACCCGCTGTTGCTGTGTGCTAGAACTGCTGTGCTGTGGGTGCCACAATACTCTGCCTACTACTCTGGGGCCCGGATTATCTGCTGTTGCTGTGTGATAGGACTACCTGTTGTGGGCCCCCCTATACTCTGTTGAATACTCTGGGGCCCGGATTACCCGCTGTTGCTGTGTGATGAGGAGGGTCGCCCCCTGCTATCATCTGCTGTGAGCCAGGACATCCCTGCTGGACCCGTGAGTATCTGCATCCGTTTTATTCCCCTATGGACTGTCCATGAACTCTCCCCCCTTTCTCTTCCGTTTGGATTACAAACTGCCAGAGACTCTGACTTTGCCCCCTGGGGCCGGATTACAATTGTTTTGGGCCCTCTCCCTGCTCTTCCCCTACACTGGGCACTGAGACGCTACCTGCTGACCCCAATTGAGTGATTGTCATCTTTCAATAAAGCTTTGTGTGTTTATCATCTGCTCTGTGTGTTCTGTCCTGCCCCCCCGTCACAGGGGGTGTGTACTGTCCTGTCCTGGTATTTGGGGGTGTTTGTACTGTCCTGCCTACCCCCGTCACAAGGGTTGTGTACTGTCCTGTCCTGGTATTTGTCCCGTCCCGGTATTTGGGGGTGTCTGTCCCGTCCCGGTATTTGGGGGTGTTTGTACCGTCCTGCCTGCCCCCATCACAGGGGGTGTGTACTGTCCTGTCCTGGTATTTGGAGGTGTTTGTACTATCCTGGTATTTGAGGTGTTTGTCCCGTCCTGGTATTTGCGGGTGTTTGTCCCGTCCTGGTATTTGCGGGTGTTTGTCCCGTCCTGGTATTTGCGGGTGTTTGTCCCGTCCTGGTATTTGGGGGTGTTTGTCCCGTCCTGGTATTTGGGGGTGTTTGTCCCGTCCTGGTATTTGGGGGTGTTTGTCCCGTCCTGGTATTTGCGGGTGTTTGTCCCGTCCTGGTATTTGCGGGTGTTTGTCCCGTCCTGGTATTTGCGGGTGTTTGTCCTGTCCTGCCTGCCCCCCATCACAGGGGGTGTGTACTGTCCTGGTATTTGGGGGTGTTTGTCCTGTCCTGCCTACCCCCATCACAGGGGGTGTGTACTGTCCTGGTATTTGGGGGTGTTTGTCCTGTCCTGCCTGCCCCCCATCACAGGGAGTGTGTACTGTCCTGTCCTGGTATTTGGGGGTGTTTGTCCTGTCCTGCCTACCCCCCCATCACAGGGGGTGTGTACTGTCCTGTCCTGGTATTTGGGGGTGTGTACTGTCCTGTCCTGGTATTTGGGGGTGCTTGTCCTGTCTGCCCCCCATCACAGGGGGTGTGTACTGTCCTGTCCTGGTATTTGGGGGTGCTTGTCCTGCCTGCCCCCCATCACAGGGGGTGTTTGTCCCGTCCTTATTTCAATGATACAACAACATGGTGACCTCATTCTCCTCATGACTGCACTGTGTCTGGTATGGTGCTCTGTATATATATATATAGTAAAGCATATAAACACTTCATACGTTAGGGACAGGGGCGTATTTACCACAAACAAGGCGCTTGCCTTGGGCGGCATTTTTTAGGGACTCATGTGACAGGTGACAGAAAATGGGGACCAAGTGAGCTCAGCCATGGGATGGGAGAGAGTCTGTGGGCTTCTGGAGGGTGTAGAGGCCGACTCTGGTTCCCACACATGGGTGACACTGGGGATGGCTGGCTGCTTTATTTCCGGAGAGGTGCAGGTGAGTGCTAGAAGAACGCATCTCTAGAAAAGAACTATGAACTGTTTTGTCTCATAAACAGTGAAAGAAGTGGAGTTCTCTCTCAGCCGACCTCTCTCTGTATTTGTTTCTCCCATAGAGAGAACCCCGAGAGTCCTGGATGGGAATGATTGGTTTCCCGTTTCCACAGACAGACAATCAGCAGAGCTCTGCATACAAAGAGTGTCGTTTTCTCACCGAGAGATGAAGAGATTTTGTCTCTTAGTTATAAAACTGGTTGGTTGGCTAATGACTGCAAACAGAGAAAGATTTGGGATTTGTTTCTGCTTCAACAAATGCCTGAATTAGTTCCAAGCAGGGGCGGACTGACAACTCATGGGGCCCCCGGGAAACAGGAGATCATGGGGCCCCTGTGTCCTTGCCCACACTCAAAAAAGCCTATAAAAAAGGTACCAGGAGCATTTCATGGGGCCCCCTACTGACCCCGGGCAGTGCCCGAGTGCTGGAATGGCCAGTCCTCCCCTGGTTCCAAGTTACAAAAAGCAATGGAGCCGTGAAAAAAGCAAAACTTGGACAAAGACCAGAGACTCTGTTTGCGGACTTCTCCGGTAATGATGATGAGAGAAGTAAATGTATTTCCTATTCCATCCTGAGAACATGGAGGCGGGGCCTACAGCTTTCTGCAAATACTACAGGAATATTACAAAGGACGGTGTCAGCAAGGGCCGGCAGACCAAGGTCAGGGATGAGGAAGATGAATGTGCGGTACTCTCCCTGAACATATACCACAATGGCACCATCAGGGCACAAGGCACCCAGGAAAATTAGAGGTCTTCCCCTAAATTAAAGATCAGGCCAACATCTAGAAGGTACAACAACTGGCCACTGCCCCAGTCTATAACTGGCCTTCACAGGAACACATGGAAGGGCGACGCATGTCAGACAATAAAAGAGAACAATTCCCAGCTCAACGTACCAACCAGCCTGCAAACAAACCGCATTGTCCTGTCTAACAGGATGTGTTACACACAGGGGTTCAGTTAGCACACATTTACAAATACATGTAGAAGCTGCACAGCCTCTTTGCTGCACCCCGATATTCTGCACTTCCTAACTCTACAAATTTTGAGAGCCCCCATAGTAGAGGCACATGTATTGGATGGATAGACCGAGGGCAGGTGAACCTGAGGGAGCCCACCCCTCCTTAAAGGTACAGGAGCGCACTGGACACCCAGCATATAGCACAATGGCAGCTAAGGTGTCCAGTGCGCCCCCCTCACCAACATCTAGAAGGATCTACAAACTTCAGATAGAAATTGTGAGGAAAGATGCCAACTGAGACATTGTCCAAAGACATGCCTGCCTCATGTCCCAAATAGCAATGCCCCCCAATTCCTCATAGACTGCTTATCTCATATAGGGAGAGACATTGTACAATACATGGAATGACTTTATAGACAGGTGACATAAATGTAAGGCAGCCCATACATGCTGGGATTTTCTTTCCTGCAACCACGGAAAATGACTTGATTCCCCTATCCACATAGTAAGTATTGATGGGGCAATCCATCCCGTGGAGCGATTGTGTTCTCCCAGTGGCACTCCCAGGGTCTTGTAGGATAGACACAGGTCTGTCCTACAAGAAATTCCACCTACAATGTAACTATTCCAACAAGAAAATACTCAATTGATGGAAGAGACAATGACCCTGAAAACACAAATGCAGCTCCACAGTCAGGAAGACAAAGTGCCCCTCAAGGAACAACAGACCGGTGAGACTAATCAATGTCCAACAATGACCGAGACAAAGACCAGCGACAGCCAAGACAAGTCCGATAATCCTGAGACCACAGACAGACAATCACCAAACCACAAGAACAGACAACATACTCCTGAAATTGTCCTAATAATAGACTCCAATGGGAAATATCTAAACACCAAACGGCTCTTCCCAGGAAGAAGAGTCTCCAACATTCACCGTTCAACAACTGAATAATTAGTAGGAGTCATTAATAATCCATATTTCACCAACACCAAACATCTCATCATACACACAGACCCGAACATCATCCAGGGACAACAGGAAGTCATCGCCCACAAACTGTCACAACTAGCAGACATTGCACAGCAAAAATGTCCCCATTCCAAAGTAATCCTGTCCTCCCGACTTCTGAGGAAGGACACACCAAACACCATAATCCAACGTATCAACACAGAGCTGGCAGACAAAACCAGGTCAGAGCCTGCCATTCACCTGGCACACCATCCCTCCATATACCCCAACACCTGCTACACACCAGTCTCTTGCTGTTTCATCACATCAGCAGCAGTGCACCACAAGGACCAGCCAGCCTGCTCTGTTTATAGACCTGCTCAAGGTATGTGCTCTTGTTCCTGAACTTTCTGCAGTCATCACATGTGAACTGATTGCCCCGCTATCTGCTCCTGGCCTGACATGATCACCGGCCTTATCAATAAGACTCGGTCCCAAGGTGAATAAGGCCGGGATCAATAAATTATCATCTTCTTGAGGAGCAGAAGAAGACTTAAAGCGGAGCTCCACCCAAAAGGGGAAGTTCTGCTTTAAGGACTGCTCCCCCGCTCCCCATTAAGGATTGGCACCTTTGGGGGCGGGGGGAGGAGCGGTACCCGAATTTGACAGGTACCCGCTCCCACTTCCGGTCTTATCGCCTGGCTGATCGGATACGGAAGGTGTCCTCCCTCCCTGTAGTCTTTTGGGACACGTGACAGGTCCCAGAAGACTACAGGACCAATCATGAAGCGAAGCACTACTCGTGAATGCACAGTGGGTACCCATCTGTGAAGCGGCAAGCTATCACAGCCGGGTGCCCACACTGAAGATGCCGGCCTCCTGGAATACAGGACAACTGGTGAAGCGGGCTGAGGGGGACACACCGCGGGAAAGAGGGACAGGTAAGTGGCTGATTTTTAGAAGTCAGCAGTTACAGTTTTTGTAGCTGCTGACTTAGTTTTTGACAGGGTGAGTGGACTCCACTTTAAGCTGACCTCTCCACCATCACCTACGTCCTGGATTTTACCGGATGTGTGGGGAAAGAGCGAGGTATGTCACCCTTGAGGCCACAATATACACAGAGTCCTATGTTGTGTTATCATCACAGATATGAACCCATCACCCATCAATGTCCTTACAGTGGTAGACTATGCCATCACAGATATGAACCCATCACTCATCAATGTCCTTACAGAGGTAGACTATGTCATCACAGATACGAGGCCTTCACTCATCAATGTCCTTACAGAGGTAGACTATGCCATCACAGATATGAACCCTTCACTCGTCAATGTCCTTACAGTGGTAGACTATGCCATCACAGATATGAGGCCTTCACTCATCAATGTCCTTACAGCGGTAGACTATGCCATCACAGATATGAGGCCTTCACTCATCAATGTCCTTACAGTGGTAGACTATGCCATCACAGATATGAGGCCTTCACTCGTCAATGTCCTTACAGTGGTAGACTATGCCATCACAGATATGAACCCTTCACTCATCAATGTCCTTACAGTGGTAGACTATGCCATCACAGATATGAACCCTTCACTCATCAATGTCCTTACAGTTAATCCACAAACACCTATCAGACCACAACCAACTACTTCTATATAAAATAAATCTTCAAACAAACCATCTCTAAACCTCCAGACTTATCTCTGCAACCTGCCACTATTATTTAAATGGTCCAAACAAACAGTCTACCACAAAATACAGAAAGGTAACTGAAACTGAAAACCAAAAAACTGCCAGAAAACTACACCTATGAGGTAAGTGCACGAGGTGTGAACCCGGCAGCAAAGAACCTCCATAAAATATCACACACCATTGTAGAAACATCCCAGCTGAGAAAAGTCATCCACAAGAAACCATCCAACAAACAACCCAATAAATGGATCAACAGAGAATACAAAGCATTAAGGAACACCTTACAGACTGTCTCCAATAACAAACACTGAGACCCCGACAACACCGACCTAAGGAGAGCCCATGGCATCCTACAGAAAGATACAAACACCGAGACCCCGACAACACCGACCTAAGGAGGGCCCATGGCATCCTACAGAAAGATACAAACACCGAGACCCCGACGACACCGACCTAAGGAGGGCCCATGGCATCCTACAGAAAGATACAAACACTGAGACCCCGACAACACCGACCTAAGGAGAGCCCATGGCATCCTACAGAAAGATACAAACACCGGGACCCCGACGACACCGACCTAAGGAGAGCCCATGGCATCCTACAGAAAGATAAAACACTGAGACCCCGACAACACCGACCTAAGGAGGGCCCATGGCATCCTACAGAAAGATACAAACACCGAGACCCCGACAACACCGACTTAAGGAGAGCCCATGGCATCCTACAGAAAGATAAAACACTGAGACCCCGACGACACCGACCTAAGGAGGGCCCATGGCATCCTACAGAAAGATACAAACACTGAGACCCCGACGACACCGACCTAAGGAGAGCCCATGGCATCCTACAGAAAGATACAAACACTGAGACCCTGACGACACCGACCTAAGGAGGGCCCATGGCATCCTACAGAAGGATACAAACACTGAGACCCCGACGACACCGACCTAAGGAGGGCCCATGGCATCCTACAGAAAGATACAAACACCGGGACCCCGATGACACCGACCTAAGGAGGGCCCATGGCATCCTACAGAAAGATACAAACACCGGGACCCCGACAACACCGATCTAAGGAGGGCCCATGGCATCCTACAGAAAGATACAAACACCGGGACCCCGACAACACCGACCTAAGGAGGGCCCATGGCATCCTACAGAAAGATACAAACACCGGGACCCCGACGGCACCGATCTAAGGAGGGCCCATGGCATCCTACAGAAAGATACAAACACCGGGACCCCGACGGCACCGATCTAAGGAGGGCCCATGGCAT
The DNA here is from genome assembly GCF_062004578.1 of Staurois parvus. NCBI lineage: Eukaryota > Metazoa > Chordata > Amphibia > Anura > Ranidae > Staurois > Staurois parvus. The sequence goes on along the minus strand of NW_028318434.1, from coordinate 570,943 downwards.
CCTACAGAAAGATACAAACACCGTGACCCCGACGACACCGACCTAAGGAGGGCCCATGGCATCCTACAGAAAGATACAAACAAATCCTTCCATAAATGTCCAAATCTCCCAGGAATAGAGATCTCATCTTACTAAACAAATCTGCTGCACCCTGACATAGGCTTTAGTTTTCTGTACCAGAGGTGACGGCACCTTATCAGGTAAAGTATCTGCTGGAAAATATAAAGATCCCCCTCCCCCCACTACTGACCTACCTGGTGGGAAGGGTGGAGGTTTCTGTATCTTAGGTAATGTATATAATAGCAGTGTAATGGGATGTTGTGTCCATAAATCCTCTGAAATATCCTTTGAAATGCCCCCCTTCCTCAGCCCTCCATCTAATATAGATCTCAATGTTCTCTGTAGACCTAATACAGGGTCACCTGACAATTTCTCATATACATGTAAATCAGATGATTGTCACATGACCTCATTGTCATCATATGCTGTGTCCAGAATGACAACCCATCCCCCTTATCAGCTGGCTTCATTGTTATATCTCCCCTTGCTGCTAATGATGACAATGCACCTTTCTCCTCAATGGTCCCATGATTAGGACATGACCCCATAGTTCCCGATTATAGACTGTCATACTTTACCATCCAAATGAAGGAACATTTCTGCTGCTGCATATGTAGTGGGTGGTGGAAACTTCCATTTTGTGTGTAAACCTCAGACAGACCTACTCAGTGGTGTGACTACAGGTGGTCCCTCAATATGGCCTCTCCAGGAATAATGTCCCTTCAATCTAATATTCCTGAAACATCTATACAAGTCCTGTGCCAACAAACCTTCATGATACCTTTAGGGCTAAAGCCCAAACCTTTCCCCAGAAGGTCCATCTTACCCAATGTCAGTCCAGCGGAGGTGAAGGTGACAATTCCGTCTATTTCTGTTGATGATGAATCATCTGTTGGGATGGTTGGATGAGTGGGAGATCCCTTGTTGCAGCGTTGATGTTTCCTACCTCCCCTATGGCCGGATCTCTGCCGTTTCCTTGATTCTGATGGACAAAACGAGGCCGGTGTCGTCCCTCTATAGATTCTAATAAAGCTCCACCAGCAGAGGAGGGAAGTGATGGCTCAGAGGCTGTAGAAGAAGGTCTAGTGAGCAGTCTAGATGGACGAGGTGAGTCTTGTGTAGGTGGTGCTCCAAGAGTACGCCTGATTAGTAGACGTTTAGATGTTGGACTCCTTCAGCTGCTCGGCTGACAATGCAGACTGCAGTGTAGACTCCACCTGTGTGATCTGTACAGCCAGACCAGCTTCTTCCTTCTTGGGAAATGAGAACAATGGAGCTTTTGTTTAGGACTTGTGCAAACAGACCATTGGACTCCTCCCTGTCCGCAAACAGACCATTGGACTCCTCCCTGTCCGCAAACAAAGCTGGGTTCAGTTGGCCTCCCAGCCCCCTTGGAACACGCGGTGCTGTTTAATGTTCAGCTAAAGTTCTGCCATGTCACCCCAATGACCCTTGTCTTCTCAGGAGGATATAGATCTGGTGTTATTTCCCCCCAAGAAAACCTCCATCTCCTCCACTGAAGACACCCCCTCTCCCCCCCACAGAAGACACCCCTCCCCCACTAAAGACACCCTCTACACTGAGATCACCTCTTACCCATCCTTTCCTGCACTAGAGGACACCCCTCCCCCTCTTACATGGAGCTGCAGTCGGAGACAGACAAGAAGCTGAAGAAGAAATGTCTGGAGAGATCAGGATGGAAGAAGCCATAGAGGGAGACTACTGGGGTCACAGCAGCTATTGAAGGGAGAGAGGGGAACCATGGGGGGCAATGTGGTGTCACTAAGTGGGGGGGTACCATGGGGGGGCAATGTGGTGTCACTAAAAGAAAAGGAGAGAGGAACTATGGAGAGCAAAGTAGGGTCATCATAATGGAGGGAAGGAACTATGGAGGACAACGTGGGGTCATCATAATGGAGGGAAGGAACTATGGAGGACAACGTGGGGTCATCATAATGGAGGGGAGGAACTATGGAGGACAACGTGGGGTCATCATAATGGGGGGGAGGAACTATAGAAGACAATGTGGGGTCATCATAATGGAGGGGAGGAACTATGGAGGACAACGTGGGGTCATCATAATGGGGGGGAGGAACTATAGAAGACAATGTGGGGTCATCATAATGGAGGGGAGGAACTATGGAGGACAATGTGGGGTCATCATAATGGAGGGGAGGAACTATGGAGGACAACGTGGGGTCATCATAATGGGGGGGAGGAACTATAGAAGACAATGTGGGGTCATCATAATGGAGGGGAGGAACTATGGAGGACAATGTGGGGTCATCATAATGGAGGGGAGAACTATGGAGAACAACGTAGGGTCATCATAAAAGAGGGGAGGAACTATGGAGGACAATATGGGGTCATCATAAAAGAGGGGAGGAACTATGGAGGACAATGTGGGGTCATCATAATGGCGGGGAGGAACTATGGAGGACAATGTGGGGTCATCATAATGGCGGGGAGGAACTATGGAGGACAATGGGGGGGGTCATCTTAATGGAGGGGAGGAACTATGGAGGACAATAGTGGACCATCATAATGGAGGGGAGGAAAATGGGAGGGTCATTCCAGAAATGTCTTCCATCATCTTCTCACTGCTAGAAACGTCTTCATTCCGGAAACGTCTTCCACCCTCCCCCATACATACCCGTCCCCGGCTTCTCACCCCTCCCCCGTACATACCCGTCCCCGGCTTCTCACCCCTCCCCCGTACATACCCGTCCCCGGCTTCTCACCCCTCCCCCATACATACCCGTCCCCGGCTTCTCACCCCTCCCCCATACATACCCGTCCCCGGCTTCTCACCCCTCCCCCATACATACCCGTCCCCGGCTTCTCACCCCTCCCCCATACATACCCGTCTTCTCACCCCTCCCCCATACATACCCGTCTTCTCACCCCTCCCCAATACATACCCGTCCTTCGCTTCTCACCCCTCCCCCATACATACCCGTCCTTCACTTCTCACCCCTCCCCAATACATACCCGTCCTTCGCTTCTCACCCCTCCCCCATACATACCCGTCCTTCGCTTCTCACCCCTCCCCCATACGTACCCGTCTTCTCACCCCTCCCCCATACATACCCGTCCCCGGCTTCTCACCCCTCCCCCATACATACTCGTCCTTCGCTTCTCACCCCTCCCCCATACATACCCGTCCTTCGCTTCTCACCCCTCCCCCATACATAACCGTATCCAACTGAGGATGAAGTTATCACCATCTCATCACAACTGTAAGTTACAGAGATCACACTATCAATGCTTAGATTGGAGAGACAGAACACCCATACATACCCGTCCCCGGCTTCTCACCCCTCCCCCATACATACCCGTCCCAGGCTTTACACCCCTCCCCCATACATACCCGTCCACGGCTTCTCACCCCTCCCCCATACATACCCGTCCCCGACTTTTCACCCCTCCCCCATACATACCCGTCCACGGCTTAACACCCCTCCCCCATACATACCTGTCCCCGGCTTCTCACCCCTCCCCCATACATACCCGTCCCAGGCTTTACACCCCTCCCCCATACATACCCGTCCACGGCTTCTCACCCCTCCCCCATACATACCCGTCCCCGACTTTTCACCCCTCCCCCATACATACCCGTCGACGGCTTAACACCCCTCCCCCATACATACCTGTCCACGGCTTCACACCCCTCCCCCATAAATACCCGTCCCCGGCTTCTCACCCCTCCCCCGTACATACCCGTCCCCGGCTTCTCACCCCTCCCCCGTACATACCCGTCCCCGGCTTCTCACCCCTCCCCCATACATACCCGTCCCCGGCTTCTCACCCCTCCCCCATACATACCCGGCTTCTCACCCCTCCCCCATACGTACCCGTCCCCGGCTTCACACCCCTCCCCCATACGTACCCGTCCTTCGCTTCTCACCCCTCCCCCATACGTACCCGTCCCCGGCTTCTCACCCCTCCCCCATACGTACCCGTCCTTCGCTTCTCACCCCTCCCCCATACGTACCCGTCCCCGGCTTCTCACCCCTCCCCCATATGTACCCGTCCCCGGCTTCTCACCCCTCCCCCATATGTACCCATCCCCGGCTTCTCACCCCTCCCCCATACGTACCCTTCCCCGGCTTCTCACCCCTCCCCCATACGTACCCGTCCCCGGCTTCTCACCCCTCCCCCATACGTACCCGTCCCCGGCTTCTCACCCCTCCCCCATACGTACCCGTCCCCGGCTTCTCACCCCTCCCCCATACGTACCCGTCCCCGGCTTCTCACCCCTCCCCCATACGTACCCGTCCCCGGCTTCTCACCCCTCCCCCATACGTACCCGTCCACGGCTTCTCACCCCTCCCCCATACGTACCCGTCCCCGGTTTCTCACCCCTCCCCCATACGTACCCGTCCCCGGCTTCTCACCCCTCCCCCATACGTACCCGTCCCCGGCTTCTCACCCCTCCCCCATACGTACCCGTCCCCGGTTTCTCACCCCTCCCCCATACGTACCCGTCCCCGGCTTCTCACCCCTCCCCCATACGTACCCGTCCCCGGCTTCTCACCCCTCCCCCATACGTACCCGTCCCCGGCTTCTCACCCCTCCCCCATACGTACCCGTCCCCGGCTTCTCACCCCTCCCCCATACATACCCGTCCCCGGCTTCTCACCCCTCCCCCATACATACCCGTCCCCGGCTTCTCACCCCTCCCCCATACATACCCGTCCCCGGCTTCTCACCCCTCCCCCATACATACCCGTCCCCGGCTTCTCACCCCTCCCCCATACATACCCGTCCCCGGCTTCTCAACCCTACCCCATACATACAAGTCCCCGGCTTCTCCACCCCTCCCCCCCTACATACCCGTCCTTGGCTTCTCACCCCTCCCCCATACATATCCATCCTTGGCTTCTCACCCCTCCCCCATATATACCAATCCCCGACATCTCACCCCTCCTCCATACATACCCATCCCCGACTTCTCACCCCTCCTCCATACATACCCATCCCCGACTTCTCACCCCTCCTCCATACATACCAATCCTTGGCTTCTTACCCCTCCCCTATACATACCCGGCCCCAGCTTCTCACCCCTCCCCCATACATACCTATCCCCGACTTCTCACCCCTCCTCCATACATACCTATCCTTGGCTTCTCACCCCTCCCCCATACATACCCGGCCCCAGCTTCTCACCCCTCCCCCATACACATCCCTCCTCAGCTTCTCACCCCTCCCCCATACACATCCCTCCTCAGCTTCTCACCCCTCCCCCATACACATCCCTCCTCAGCTTCTCACCCCTCCCCCATACACATCCCTCCTCAGCTTCTCACCCCTCCCCCATACACATCTGACATTCAGTTCCCAGAGCTCACCATCCTTCTCCCAAAAAATGATCCAATAGATCACCTACCTCACCTGTATGACCCAAATATCACCTACCTCCTCCACAAACAGATCCAAAAGACTACCTACCTCCCGGAACACAGATGACCCAACTCCCCAACAACCAGAGAGTTCCCAGACTACCTACCTCCCCTGCACTCACAGATCACCTACCTCCCCTTCCCTCACAGATCACCTACCTCCCCTTCCCTCACAGATCACCTACCTCCACTGCACTCATAGATCACCTACCTCCCCTTCCCTCGCAGATCACCTACCTCCCCTTCCCTCGCAGATCACCTACCTCCCCTTCCCTCACAGATCACCTACCTCCCCTTCCCTCACAGATCACCTACCTCCCCTTCCCTCACAGATCACCTACCTCCCCTTCCCTTACAGATCACCTACCTCCCCTGCCCTTACAGATCACCTACCTCCCCTGCACTCACAGATCACCTACCTCCCCTGCACTCACAGATCACCTACCTTCCCCCATATACACCCAGATCCCACAGATCACCTACCTTCCCATATACACCCACATCCCACAGATCACCTACCTCCCCCATATACACCCAGATCCCTCAGATCTCCTACCTCCCCCATATACACCCAGATCACCTACCTCCCCCATATACACCCTGATCCCACAGACCACCTACCTCGCCCATATACACCCAGATCCCACAGATCTCCTACCTCCCCCATATACACCCAGATCACCTACCTCCCCCATATACACCCAGATCCCACAGATCACCTACCTTCCCCCATATACACCCAGATCACCTACCTCCCCCTCATACATACCCAGATCACACATATCACCTACCTCCCCATATACACCCAGATCACCTACCTCCCCATCACCTACCTTCCCATATACACCCTCCACCCCTCTCTGCTAATCCCCTCAATGACCTCCACTCAGTGTCCTCCACCCCTCTCTGCTAATCCCCTCAATGACCTCCATTCAGTGTCCCCCCACCCCCCTTTGCCAATCCCTCCACTGGCCTCCATTCAGTGTCCTCCACCCCCCTCTGCCAATCCCTCTACTGGCCTCCATTCAGTGTCCTCCACCCCTCTCTGCCAATCCCTCCACTGACCTCCATTCAGTGTCCTCCACCCCTCTCTGCCAATCCCCTCACTGACCTCCACTTAGTGTCCTCCACCCCTCTCTGCCAATCCCTCCACTGACCTCCATTCTGTGTCCTCCCCCTCTGCCAATCCCTTCACTGACCTCCATTCAGTGTCCTCCACCCCTCTCTGCCAATCCCTCCACTGACCTCCGCTCTGTGTCCTCCACCCCTCTCTGCCAATCCCCTCACTGACCTCCACTCAGTGTCCTCCACCCCTCTCTGCCAATCCCTCCACTGACCTCCACTCAGTGTCCTCCACCCCTCTCTGCCAATCCCCTCACTGACCTCCATTCAGTGTCCTCCACCCCCCTCTTCCAATCCCTCTACTGGCCTCCATTCAGTGTCCTCCACCCCTCTCTGCCAATCCCTCCACTGACCTCCACTCAGTGTCCTCCACCCCTCTCTGCCAATCCCCTCACTGACCTCCATTCAGTGTCCTCCACCCCCCTCTTCCAATCCCTCTACTGGCCTCCATTCAGTGTCCTCCACCCCTCTCTAGCAATCCCCTCACTAGCCTCCATTCAGTGTCCTCCACCCCCCTCTGCCAATCCCTCCACTGACCTCCATTCTGTGTCCTCCCCCTCTGCCAATCCCTTCACTGACCTCCTTTCAGTGTCCTCCACCCCTCTCTGCCAATCCCTCCACTGACCTCCGCTCTGTGTCCTCCACCCCTCTCTGCCAATCCCCTCACTGACCTCCATTCAGTGTCCTCCACCCCCCTCTGCCAATCCCTCTACTGGCCTCCATTCAGTGTCCTCCACCCCTCTCTGGCAATCCCCTCACTAGCCTCCATTCAGTGTCCTCCACCCCCCTCTGCCAATCCCTCTACTGGCCTCCATTCAGTGTCCTCCACCCCTCTCTGGCAATCCCCTCACTAGCCTCCATTCAGTGTCCTCCACTCCCGTCTGCCAATCCCTTCACTGACCTCCATTCAGTGTCCTCCACCCTCTTTGCCAATCCCTCCTTTGACCTCCGCTCAGTGTCCTCCACCCCTCTCTGCTAATCCCTTCACTGACCTCCATTCAGTGTCCTCCACCCTCTCTGCCAATCCCTCCACTGGCCTCCACTCAGTGTCCTCCACCCCTCTCTGCCAATCCCTCCTTTGACCTCCACTCAGTGTCCTCCACCCCCTCTGCCAATCCCTCCACTGGCCTCCATTCAGTGTCCTCCACCCCTCTGCCAATCCCTCCACTGGCCTCCATTCAGTGTCCTCCACCCCCCTCTGCCAATCCCTCCACTGGCCTCCAATCACTGACCTCCACCCCTCTCTGCCAATCCCTCTACTGGCCTCCACTAACCCAATGTATAAAATTCAGAATACTAACCACACCTTACAAAGCCATCCACAACCCCGCCCCCGGCTACATCACCAAGCTCATCCGCAGATATTGCCCACATCGCCCGCTCCTCCCAAGGCATCTTCCTCTCTGGTTCTCTCATCGCCTCCTCCCTCACTCACCTCCAGAGCCTCTCCCATCCTCTGGAACTCCCTACCCCAGTATGTCCGGTCAGCCCCCACCCTGTCTGCCTTTAGGTGATCTTTGTAAACTCACTTATTCAGTGAAGCTCACCCCACCCCCACCTAAGCACTGTACTTGGGTCACCTCCACCAGACCATCCCCCGCAGCCATCACCTTCTGTACCACCTCCCCCTTCCTCTAGATTGTAAGCTCCACGGGCCGGGCCCTCCTATCCCTTCTGTACTGAAATGTATTGTAATTGTACCGCCCCCCTTATATTGTACAGCGCTGCGCAGACTGTTGGCGCCATATCTATCCTGTATAATAATAACATGGTGGGAGATCGGCCTGAATGTCCTTCCTAGGAGGGAATACCGGAGCCATTCTGAGGCCCATTTAATGGCCGGCAATGAGGAGGAAACCAACACTGAGAAGTAGATGCTGAGATATATATATACATGTATACACGCAGATCGTCTATAGCCGGGACCAGGAATAGGAGATCCACCTGACTTACCCGTGTGCTCTGACATGGAGAAGATCCCATGCTGGCCCTATGGTGGCCGTGTGTTCAGGATGGAGACCGACAATCTAAAATGGCTGAGAGGAGGAAAGTGTTCCCAAGACAGGAAGTGACACAGACAGGAAGTGACATTACCAGGAAGTGACACAGACAGGAAGTGGCATTACAAGGAAGTGACACAGACAGGAAGTGACACGTACAGGAAGTGCCACAGACAGGAAGTGACACAGACAGGAAGTGACTCCAGACTGATAATACAGAGGGGGCAGTATGAAGAGCAGACACTAGATGGTGCTGGTCCAATTAGATAAACAAAATATAAAAACAAAAATTGATAAAAGAAGAGAAAAAAGGGGAAATGTGTGAAAGGAACACAGAAAAAGGCCAAAGCACAAACCCCGCTGGGACTCCATGCTGTCCGCGCTGAACTGTTGGGGAACCAAAACAGTAAAAGGATGAAAATAACAAAGAAAAATCAATCAGAGGACAGAGCGGTGAGCGGGTTTTTGCTATTAGTGACGAGGTGAGCTGCGCTGTGTCCCGGATACAACACACGCCCACGGCGACTAGCTATCTCTGAGTGATCCTAAAGGGTCTGGATCAGAACTGGCCAGCAGATCGCCCTGCAGATCCACTTCATCCACTGGCCACCGACTACCTACTGGAAGGGTACAGGCAAACCTGTCATTGTGTTCTGTCATCATCTTCATCCCCTGGCCATGGTCACCTGGTGGTTCTCTATTAGTTACCGCACCCAGATGTTTGAGCTTGGCATAAGGTCGTTCCTGAGTGATCGGTCAATGTTCCCCCATCATCCTGCGGACCTTCCTCTGCTGTGCACAGCAATGAATCCTCAATCATGATACTCATAGCTGTGGGGACAAAGGATAAATCCACAGAAGACTTTATTCCACCAGAAGTCATCCTCTGACCCGTGCCACACCCTTCTACTCTGTCCTCCTCAGCAGGACGTCTGTCAGCACCACCCCTGAGCTCCTCCGGGCCAACATCAGATCTATCAGCCTGGAAGGACTCAGTGATGTCAGCTGCAGCTCCTGAGGTGGAAGACACTGATTGGGCTGAATTTGCCCCAACATCCTGCAGACTTCCCTCTGCAACACACAGCAATGAGTCTGCACTGGCAGCACCCGCGACTGTGGTGACAGAGGGGAAAGAGACAGGAGAAAGGATTCCACCAGGGGTTGCCCTCCGACCCACGTCACACACCAGGGGATGCCCTCTGACCCACGTCACACACCAGGGGTTGTCCTCCGACCCACGTCACACACCAGGGGTTGTCCTCTGACCCACGTCACACACCAGGGGATGTCCTCTGACCCACGTCACACACCAGGGGATGTCCTCCGACCCATGTCACACACCAGGGGTTGTCCTCCGACCCACGTCACTCACCAAGGGTTGTCCTCTGACCCACGTCACACACCAGGGGTTGTGTTCCAACCCACGTCACACACTTCTACCCTGTCCTTAGCCGACCTTCTGTTGGCACAACACCTGAGCTCTTCTGGGCTGGCATCAAATATATCCACCTCTAGAAACTCAGTGCCGTCAGCCGCAGCTGCTGAGGGAGTAGAGTCAGATTTAAACCCTCACCGTGTGGTCCCTCCTCTGTGCTGCACATCCAGGATCCAAAATGGCAGTACTGGTATCTGTGGTGACAGGGGAGCAGACAAAAGAAAACTTCCTCCCACAAGGGGATAGAGGCACACAATACGGGTCTATACCAGGACTTACTGAAACACAATGTGCCTCTTCACCAGGTACTTCAGAAGAACATTCTATTTCTTTACAAATGGGTAAAAAAACAAATTCCTGTTGCCTGTGCATCCTCATCCTGCCATCCACTGCTGGTGGTCCTTCAGCCAGAACCCCGAGATCCTTCTCTGCTGCCATCAATTTTTACAGCCTCAAGGGACTCAGAGCTATCTGCCACAGGTGCCAGGTGGACAACATTCTGAGGAGACCTCAGGCTCTCTGGGCCAGGTTCAGAGGGGTCTGACCTGAACTGATTAGCTCCCTCTTCAGACAGTTCCTTTGTAGCAGTGGGCAGGGGCCAGAGTGAGGATGACTGGTGGGTGCTGAGGGTCCTCACTACAACAGAGGGAGGGTCTGCACTGCACACGTCATGATATTTTACATCACACAAACATTGTCAGTTTAAGAGTCTGTTGTGGTTTTAAGTTCTTCCCCAGGCCTTGACTCCAGAGAGCCACTAGGGCCAGGACCTGGTACATGGTCATTCACCCCCTGACCCTCCCCAGAATTCTCAATGTGCGCTGAATCACCCAACAGTACGTTACATGAATCTGGGGCCTCAGGTGGAGATGTAGACCTCAGAGGGGTTGACTTTGGCTTGTTTTGGGCTACCAACTCCCCCAGGTCAGTACCCAACAGTATGTTAGTGGCATCTGCTCCACCCACTTCTCTCACTTTGTTTCTGGATCCTAGGGGCAAAGCAACACAAGCTGTAGGTAGCACAGAAGTGACTCCTCCAACCCCACCCCTGTGATAACTGTGGCTTCCTTTGTGACCACATCCTCACATCTCCCCAATCCTGGAAGAGCTAGGACATCCTCAGGTCCCGTATCTCAGAGTCCAGCTGAAACATTGTTACCTGCTGTAACTGGCTGCATGCTATTCACACGGCCTCCTTCATTGGTGGGATCTGCTCCGCCCACTTCTGTCACTTGACTTTCAGATTTTTGGATCAAAGAAACACAAGCCATAGACACAGTAGGGATGGCTCCTCCAACCCGTGTGACAACCATGGCTTCCAGTAGGATCACAGCTCAACTACCCTACTTCTACATTTATGTTACACCCCTCCCCCTCTCTGAGCTACCAGCATATGGAGGACACCCCTCCCCCTCTCTGAGCTACAAGAATATGGAGGACACCCCTCCCCCTCTCTGAGCTACAAGAACACGGAGGACACTCCTCCCCCTCTCTGAGCTACAAGAACAGACACAGACAAGAAGCTGAATGAGAAACTTCTGGAGAGATCAGGAAAGAAGGGGGGCCATGGAGGGGGGTACAGGGGGACACTGGGGTGGGAGGAAAGGAACCATGGGGGGGCAATGTGGTGTCACTATGGGGGGAGGGGCAGTATAGGGAAGATCAAAAACAATCAGCTGATGGAGAACTTTTCACACAGGACGTCCTAAGAGAGAAACATTATAATCCCCCATACAGTGAAGGAAATGCGTATTCGCTCCCCGGCTGATGCTGAATGTTCGCCCCTCACACAGAAATGATCGGTCTAACAATGGAATGTTCGCCCCTCACACAGAAATGATCGCTCTAACAATGGAATGTTCGGTGTAACACTGAGAGACAGAATACAACAACAAATTCAGCAGAAATGCGTCTAACAAATGATGACGGATCTGCATGTTCATGAGGGAAAGAAGGATTTGATCCCTATCATTCAGCAGGATTTCTGGCTCCCAGGTGTCTCTCATACAGGTAACAAGCTGAGATTAGAAGCAGTCTCTTAAAGGGAGTGCTGCTAATCTCATTGTGTTACCTGTATAAAAGACACCTGTCCACAGGAGCAATCAAACCATCAGATTCCAAACTCTCCACCATGGCAAAGACCAAAGAGCTGTCCAAGGAGGTCAGGGACAAGATGGTAGACCTACACAAGGCTGGACTGGGCTACCAAACTATGGCCAAGCAGCTTGGTGAGAAGGTGACAACAGTTGGTGCAATCATTCACAAATGGAAGAAACACAAAACAAGTGTCAGTCTCCCTAGGTCTGGTGCACCATGCAAGATCTCACCTCGTGGAGTGTCAATGATCATGAGAACAGTGAGGGATCATCCCTGAACTACACGTGAGGATCTTGTCAATGATCTCCAGGCAGCTGGGACCACAGTCACCAAGAAAACAATTGGTAACACACTACGCCGACAAGGACTGAAATCCTGCAGTGCCCACAAGGTCCCTCTGCTCAAGAAAGCACATGTCCAGGCCCATCTGAAGTCTGCCACTGAACATCTGAATGATGCAGAGGAGGACTGGTGGGAAGTGTTGTGGTCAGATGAGACCAAAATCCAGCTCTTTGGCATCAACTCAACTCGCCGTGTTTGGAGGAGGAGGAATGCTGCCTATGACCCCAAGAACACCATCCCAACTGAGAAACATGGTGGTGGAAACATTCTGCTTTGGGGGTGTTTGTGACGGGAGTGACTTTTGGGGGTGGGGGGACCGCTTGGTCAGCTCATGTCCCCCTCATTATGTTTAAGGCACCCTGTGCCTGTTAAGGGTTACAGGGTGTGTATGTGAATGTCTGAGTCCTGTGTATAGTGTGTTGTCCATTGTCTGTTTACCATGTGCTACCCCCCATTGTGCTTTGTCTCCCTGTCCAGCCAACTATTATGGGATGTACTGTTTGTGTATTGGTGTGGGGGTTGGGCAATGTCCTTTGCCACATGGTTGCATCCCATTGTTCTGTGTCTGGTTGGATGGGGAGGGGTGATGAGGTGTTTCCTGTCCCTGGTTGTCTTTCCCCGCCCTCTGTATAAAACATGTTTTGTGTACAATAAAGTTAGTTGACTTCCTGTTTTAGTAGGAGCTGGTTGTCTGTCTGTTTTCCTGAGGGATTGCGAGGGTGTGGTCCGTGGATGGTGTTCGGACAGGGGAAGCTGCAGGATAACGGAATATACCCAAGTGCGGTCGGGTACCGGTTCCGTTACATTGGTGGCAAGCGGTGGGATTGTGCTTCCAGCTGTAAACACATCCAAACCACCACCGGGATTCAAGAGCAGGAAAAGACGTCAGTCACCCCAGTGGAGATATGGACCTGGCATCAGAGTTCCCAGGGCTGCTGCAGATCATCCTTGCAACATACCCCAGGACTGTGTCTACGGATCAGTACCTGGAGCTCAGGCAGCGGATTTGGGAGGTGCTTTGGAGAGGAGCGGTCCAGGCTGCTGGTATGGACAAAGGCAAGTGCTACCCAACCCCAGGGGAACGGGCCAGGGACCATCGAAAGCTACGGATGCCATTCCTGGGAGAGCGACCCCAGGAGCAATGGTTGGCTGAGTTGGACAGGCTGGTCCAGCAGGAGATACAACTGGACAATAGATATCGGGCTCTGCAGTGGTACGCAGAGCAGGAATATTTAGGGGTGTCCACAGAGTGCGCTCCTGAGGGACTTGACTTTGGTGGGCCTGGATTGCTGTGGAAGAGCCTTACAGACCTTTTTGTGTTTGGCGATAGAGGAGAACCTACTCTGAAGGAGTTACGAGAAGGCAGAGAGGCTATGTTCAGTCTCACAGGGGTCTCAGAACTTAAACCAGATCTGGAATACCTGCTGAAGAAAGAACTGGATCTAGTAAGGGCATACAGGCAGCTGCTAGGACATGTTCAGCAGCATGCCCAAGAATCAGCAGTGGAAATTCCAGAGACTGGGGATCTGATAGACCTCTCAGCTGAGGAGGAACCAGCAGTAGACCTGGCAACAGGGCCAAACAGTACTGAACTCTGCCCAGCACTGGTAATGTCTCCTGAGTTCCACGGACAGGAGATGGTGAGCCCCGATCCCCAAACCCCAGTTCCAGAGGCTGGGGATTTGATTAACTTTTTTACTGATGAGGAACCAGCCAGGGAGCTGCCAGCTGAAGCGCTGACAACCGGACAGAGGATCCAGGACCTCTGCCCCATGCCTGTGGTAGTTTCAGAGGCCCAGGGTGAGAAGGGAGAGGAGGTTGTTGTCCTCCCTCCCCCAGAGTCAGCCAGAGTGGAGGAAGTCAGCCTCCCTCCCCCACGGTTAGCCGGAGCAGATGTGAGATCCCCAGCAGAAGTGCTGGCAACAGGGCAGAGCGCCGCTGGCCTCTGCCTAGCAACTACAGCCACCACCTGGATACCCCAGGGATGCTGGGTAGTCGGCCCAGATCCCCTACAGAAGGATGGAGTCGGCCCAGCCACCCTGTCTTCTCTCCAGCGGCTGAGAGGATTTCCGGGAGAAGGACCAGTCCGTACTTCTCCCCAGCGGCGGGTATGTTCTACGGGAGAGGCAGAGGTTGGCTGGGTGAGTAACGCTTGGTGTGGGACAATTTGTTTGGGGTACTGTGTGGGTGCCGGCATTGGGGGACTGGAGGTGCAGAGTAACTTCAGAGTACATCCGTCTGGGATCTACTCCTGTGTTACTCTCCTACCGAAAGGGGAGATATGTGACGGGAGTGACTTTTGGGGGTGGGGGGACCGCTTGGTCAGCTCATGTCCCCCTCATTATGTTTAAGGCACCCTGTGCCTGTTAAGGGTTACAGGGTGTGTATGTGAATGTCTGAGTTCTGTGTATAGTGTGTTGTCCATTGTCTGTTTACCATGTGCTACCCCCCATTGTGCTTTGTCTCCCTGTCCAGCCAACTATTATGGGATGTACTGTTTGTGTATTGGTGTGGGGGTTGGGCAATGTCCTTTGCCACATGGTTGCATCCCATTGTTCTGTGTCTGGTTGGATGGGGAGGGGTGATGAGGTGTTTCCTGTCCCTGGTTGTCTTTCCCCGCCCTCTGTATAAAACATGTTTTGTGTACAATAAAGTTAGTTGACTTCCTGTTTTAGTAGGAGCTGGTTGTCTGTCTGTTTTCCTGAGGGATTCCGAGGGTGTGGTCCGTGGATGGTGTTCGGACAGGGGAAGCTGCAGGATAACGGAATATACCCAAGTGCGGTCGGGTACCGGTTCCGTTACAGTGTTTTTCTGCTAAGGGGACAGGACAACTGCACCGCAACAAAGGGATGATAGACGGGGCAATGTACCATCAAATCTTGGGTGAGAACCTTCTTCCCTCAACCAGGGCATTGAAAATGGGTGGTGGATGGGTGTTCCAGCATGACAATGATCCAAAGCACACGGCCAAGGCAACAAAGGAGCGGCTCAAGAAGAAGCACACCAAGGTCCTGGAGTGGCCTAGCCAGTTTCCAGACCTTCATCCAATTGAAAATCTGTGGAGGGAGCTGAAAATTTGAGTTGCCAAACATCAGCCACCAAACCTTAATGACTTGGAGAGGATCTGCCAAGAGGAGTGGGCCAAAATCCCTCCTTAGATGTGTGCGAACCTGGGGGCCAACTCCAGGAAATGTCTGACCTCTGTGATGGCCAACAAGGGATTTGCCACCAACTACTAAGTCATGTTTTGTGAAGGGGATCAAATCCTTCTTTCCCTCATGAACATGCAGATCCGTCATCATTTGTTAGACGCATTTCAGCTGAATTTGTTGTTGTATTCTGTCTCTCAGTGTTACACCGAACATTCCATTGTTAGACCGATCATTTCTGTGTGAGGGGCGAACATTCAGCATCAGCAGGGGAGCAAATACACATTTCCTTTACTGTACATTGTATTATCCCTCCAACTGTATTGTATTAGGAGGAGGAGGGAGGGCTGTTGGAGGAACCCCCCCCCACCAAGCCAATACACAAACACATACATCCCATAATAGTTTGCTCCCAAGCAAGACACACAATAGAACAATGGGATGCAACTACATGGCATTAAACAATCAAAAACCCCCCACCCCAATATTAGGACAGATCACCCTGCACCCCTAACAGGCACAGGGTGACTTAGACATAAAAGGGATATGGGGAGCTGAGACAGGGGTCTCCCCACCTCTCCGTGGGCCCCCCACCCAAAGTGACTCCCATCGCAAATTGTTTTTTTTTTTTAATTTCAAAACTGTTTTTGTTTATAGCACCAAAAATAAGAAGCGCACAGGTGAACAAATACCAAAAAAAGCTCTATTTGTGTGAAAAAAGTGCATACATTTCATTTATGTATCGTATTGCACGACCGCGCAATTGTCAGTTAAACTAGTGCAGTGCTGTATAGCAAAAAAAAAGTCATAAATTCCATGATCTCCCCATAGTCTGCAGACGATATAACGGTCACACACAGCAATCAATATCCACTTATTGGGGTCCTTTTCCCATAAACATGGAGCGGGAGACATTTTGGTGAAATTTATAACTAACTTTGAGGTTACTTTATATATTTTATAGCTGAAAGTACAAAATATCATTTTTCTTCAACATTTTTGGTCTTTTTTTGTTTATGGTGTGAAAAATAAAAAGCGCACAGGTGATGACATCCCACCGACAGAAAGCTCTATTTGTGTGAAGAAAGGACGGATATTTAGTTTGGGTGCAGCGTTGCACGACCGCACAATTGTCAGTTACATAAAGAGGCGTGGCCATGAAGGGGTGTACATCCTGCGTCGGGGGAGGGGATAAGGACACAAATTGGCGCTTTATTCTCATGGAGATCACATGGTTATTACTAGGAGGAGACGGAAACATTTGCTGGGTATTGGAGCTTTTGTGAGATGGATGGATTGGATGGCGACTGATTTGTATGGAGACATAATATAGAGCGGGAGGAATCCATGGTGTATTGTCACATGTATGAATGCAGGATTGGGGTACTATCCGTGTATTAGGGGGACCAATGACACCTTGGCTAGTATTGTAGATGAATCTGGGGGCGTCGGGGGCAATCTTCTTATGTTTATGGCCCTTTAGGGCAGATGTGATTTCTATGTATTTTATGGGAGATTTTCTCTGTATATTGGGAGTTTCCATCTTGTTGTATCATGAATGTAGTATGGAAGATGAGTCCTATGTACTAGGAATGGTCATTGGAAGGACAGAATAGGAGCCACATGATTGGCTGGCCAACCCCGTGACAGTATAGACTAGTGGGTGACATTGATTGAGATCTGCCCGCTGTGTGTATACAATCACCCGGCTAATGTCTAATATCAGGGGACAAAATGTGCCAGCATTCATATCAGACTAAGGGAAAATGGCTGCCGGAGGAGGGACAGGCGGGCTACAACAAAATGGAGGGAGATCTAATCCACTGCACTGTAATGTGATAACTGCGAGAACATTGATATCAGACTAAGGGAAAATGGCCGCCGGAGGAGGGACAGGCGGGCTACAACAAAATGGAGGAGGGAGATCTAATCCACTGTAATGTGATAACTGTGATAATAGAAGTTTAGGAGCCGCCATCATCTTTTGTTTTTCAGTTTTTTTCTCTGTTGTTTTATGCTAATCAGCTTTTTTTGGACCAGCACCATCTAGTGTCTGCTCTCCATACTGCACCCTCTGTATAAATCTGTCTGGTGTCACTTCCTGTCCCAGGAACACTTTCAGCCATTTTAGATCGGCTTCAAGAGGGTCCTGTGATTGTCGGTCTCCATCCTGAACACACGGCCACCATAGGGCCAGCATGGGATCTTCTCCATGTCAGAGCACACGGGTAAGTCAGGTGGATCTCCTATTCCTGGTCCCGGCTCCTGTCCCTGCTATAGACAGACCAATCATCTGTGACCGAACCTTCCTCCTCGTCATCGATGATCTGGGTGTATTATTACTATTTATTCCAGGTACTTATATAGCGCCGTCAGTTTACATCTATATTGTACATTCCCATCAGTCCCCGCCCCCGAGGAGCGTACAATCTAAGGGCCCTAACTCACATTCATACATACACATACTAGGGACAACTTAGGAGCCAATTCACCTCCCAGCATGTCTTTGTAGTGTAGGAGGAAACCTGAGTTCCCGGAGGAAACCCACACAGGCACAGGGAGAACATGCAAACTCCAGGCAGGTGGTGCCATGGTGGGGATTTGAACCAACAACCTGAGTACTGCCAGGTGGAAGTGCTAACCACTCAGCCACTGTGCTGCCCCGTGCTGTATATATCTGAGCATCTACTTCTCAGTGTTGGTTTCCTCCTCATTGCCGGCCATTAAATGGGCCTCAGAATGGCTCCGGTATTCCCTCCTAGGAAGGACATTCAGGCCGATCTCCCACCATGTTCCTCTGATGTGTCCGAGACAGAATAACAGGAGAGACACCAGGAGAACCCGCTGGGACCTGACACTCCGAGAACCAGAGTTATGGTGGAGTATAGACCCTTCCTGAGATACTCCTCCCTGGGAACGGTCATACCTCCGTACTCCTCTCCTGTACATACCCATCACTGTCATACCTCCGTACTCCTCACCTGTACATACCCATCACTGTCATACCTCCACACTCCTCTCCTGTACATACCCATCACTGTCATACCTCCGTACTCCTCTCCTGTACATACCCATCACTGTCATACCTCCGTACTCCTCTCCTGTACATACCCATCACTGTCATACTTCCGTACTCCTCTCCTGTACATACCCATCACTGTCATACTTCCGTACTCCTCTCCTGTACATACCCATCACTGTCATACTTCCGTACTCCTCTCCTGTACATACCCATCACTGTCATACCCCCCACACTCCTCTCCTGTACATACCGATCACTGTCATACCTCCGTACTCCTCTCCTGTACATACCCATCACTGTCATACCTCCATACTCCTCTCCTGTACATACTACCCACCATCGTATCATCTGCAACTCCTCTCTTACATTTACTACCTGCAGTTATGCTCTTCTTCTTAAATTGTGGAATAACTCGATGACTTACATACTTTTCAGACCTTGTGAAATATTCTTGGCTGTTTTGATAATAATACACTTTAATTTGTATTTCATGATAAATCCTGCTTCATCTCTGCCTCTCTACCTGCAGCCTAACAATGAGGTGTGCATGCAGCCACTGATCTATTTCTGGCTTTTGTCTCTCAGACATTCTAATGTTCATTTCTCCAAACGTCCTCCAGGACAGCCTTCCTGAGACAGAACTCCTCCCTCTGGGACAGGAAACACGCAAGTACAGTACTATAAATGGCGGACCACCAGGACTCCCTCCTGAGTTTTTAGTGTTTCCTCTGCAAGGATGGGTGCAGTCATCAAGGAACTGATTGTCTGGAAGTCCTGGGCCCTAGAGGTTGCTGGTGGCTCCTGGTCTGTCTTACTTCCTCCTGCCTGACGTGATTCCTTCAGGGGGAGTGGGGCTTCTCTCCTGATATCTTTCCATGCCTCAGTGGATGATAACCATCATCGGGGGTGTCCTGGGGGGTCCAGGACCTTTGATGCCTGTCCTGCTTCCCATGTGGGGGGGCTCCAGCATCCGATGCACATTGGGGCAGTGACTGCCAAGCGGGCATGCAAGTAGCTGCAACTTCTGGGTGCTGTCCAGTAACCGGCCGTTCCGGCCGCGGAAATGTCGTCGACGGGCGCCGGAGACTCTTGGTTCCAGTCTCCATAGCGGCACAAGCATCTGGTCAGGCAGCCAGTCTGGTGTACAGACCCAGCAGAGCCTGTGGCTCCACACCAAGAGGGATGGAAGGCGCTGGCACTTCTCAGGCATACCCTGCTCCTTCAGGCACTGACTTCTCTAAGGTAAGCTTGGGGACTCTGATCCCTCTTGCTGACCCTGGTGGGCACACTTCCTTTTCTTGCTCCCCCAGCACAGTGGTTTTTGTATGAGGGGCCCTGGGCTGATTATTTTCTGTATTATGTTTTTTCTTGCTTATTGTAGGTTAAAGCCCAGGACAAGGTGCAGAGTCAGACCCCCAAGAAGAAGTGTGCAGTTTGTGCAGCTAAATTGGGTTCAGCTGGAAAAAACCCTTATGCTGCAATTGTGTGGCTAGCCTAATTAAGGATAAGTCATTTACAGCCTGCCATAAAGTGCTCACCTCCATTAAGGATGACATGTTGTCTACATTTCACTCCTTTAGATCCCTATTGGAAAAATGCAGTCGCCACTGGATCCTTGGACCCAATCGGTGGGTTTGTAGGTAGCAGATGCATTAAGAGGGGAGGAGGACCCGGAGGAGGACCCTAGGTCCCGGGTAGATTCAGGCTCATAAGAGGAGGACGGTGAAGTTTGCTCCTCCAGAGGTTCCAGGAACAAATTGCCCCTGGAAGATGTGGACGACCTCCTTAAAGCTATCTACAAAACCTTAGAGATCGAGGAGGAGGATGTTTGCCTATCTAAGCATGACCTCATGTATCAAGGTTTGTATGCTAGAAAGACTAGTGTCTTTCCAGTCCATAGTTCCCTGGTTGATACCATTAGGCAGGAATGGGAAAGCCCTGAGATGTGGTGGTTTATGTAAGAATTTATTCTACTTATGAAGGGCGGTGTCCCTTTCCCTTAAACAAAATATCGCAGTGCCTCCAGCCGTTAAGATATGGCAAATATTTCATGAACCATTAATTTGGACACCTTAATAATTTGGTCACCACTTATTAATATACCTTGAGTCCTTTTAGCCAGTATGATTTCGTACCATATACACAAGAATTGCCTTATAATAAATAAATAGATACATTTATTTAGGTACAAAAATTATATATATATTAATACAAAACGCAAAAGACTGGTAATAAATGGATACTGGTACACACGATCAAAGATATACGATGCCAATTCTATATACCCAACAATTCTAATTAATAATAAAGATTAAAATTAAATTTAGTAATAAATGGTAATTTAGAGTACTTCAGAGGTCATTTCTCCCAAAACGTGGCCATAGAAATGGGAGAAAATATTCCCTGATAAATTGTACCCTAACCAATAAAAATGTATTAATTATGCAATATGTAAATTTTCAATATGACACCAAACACCTTTTTTAGCAGTAATAATATGGATCTCTCTATATATGAACACCCAATGCAGTTATCACCCCAATGCAATGATTATCACTCTATACAAGAGAGGAGATATACCATACAATATTTAATTCTAAACAGTCTCACCACACCCAGAACCTGGATTATGACGCCTCCCCAGTGGATTCAGCTGGCAATTGAAACGCCTTCAGGAATGGCCGCAAGGAGCAAGTGAGAGATAGGTGGTAGTGTTGGAAAAATGTAGGATGGTAGAAGTTCAGAGATTTAGAAGTTTAGTAGAAGTTTGAAAAGTTTGAAAGGATTAAGTAGTGGTTCTTCAGAAGGGATAGATTTCAGCCTCGTCAGATTTCTTCAGCTTGTCGGTTTTCTTGGGTTTTTTCTGTGTTGTTTTTTGTAGCTTGTTTTTTCTTTCAGCTTGTTTTTTTTCTAAATGAGGTGCATGGCTTTTTATACCATCCAAACCATTGTTCTAAAGACCCTCCCAACAGGCTATTTAATTGGCCGGTCGAGAGGTGTATGTACCTAAGATATCTCTCACCTGTCCACTGGGGGGCAGTCAGGGATCACAAAACAATTTGAGTATTTATGATGACTCATACCTCGGGTGGAAACCAAGGTGATTTTAGATATTAAATATACGTCTCATCCAAATATATTAGATTCTACCTATAATGTCCTGGATAGGAACCATAGAAGATATATGTGTATTCAGTTATTCATTTCCCTGAGGTTCACACTTGTGTGAAACATTTGCTTTCTGATGGAAACATACAACTGATACCAATTCACAAAATATCTTACTTTTCACCATTTCATACTTAATTTAGTGGTATGCAATCCCCAACTCTGCTGAATATATTTTTGTTTGAACAAGAGTGTGAATAATATGTCTCTTCTTTAATGTCTTTGTGGGTAAAAATATAAGTTCTAAGTTTCACCTTTTGGTCTTAGGAATGACACAGGAAACCTCTGTTTACTTGTACATTGTTCAGATAATAGGGTAAACAACCAGTTGTCCTTGTAGCCTTCGTTTGAGAAGTCTGTTGGCTTATCACTCTCTCCAAGGTTTTGTTTAATCTTCTCAGACTTATAAGTATCGTCTCACTTATTGGTAATTTGGTCAGTGTGGTGACTCACTGTTTGGAAGTCCAACGTTGTATTTGACTTTCTAATTAGCTTTTTGTAGGTGAAATCTCCTCAAATCCGATAGACAAATTGCAATTTGTTGAGCAAACATACTTTGCCAGTCTTAGAGTCACCAACATAAGCTCTCAGGATTGTCTGTCTTGGGCCATGTTTAACTACCTGTAGAAATTCAAATAACCTATTGTCTCTGGAACACATCTCTTCCACTCATTGTGGGGGTAATTTCACTAGAAGGTCATTTGAATTTTCACCAAGAAAGGTTAACTCTTAACAGACGGCTGAGCTTGTTGCTGTTGGAATGAAATTATGTTTTTGATAACTAGTCCCCCAAAAGTCACTACAGAGAGGAAACCCTTTTTCTAAAGTAATCTTAAAAGGAGGTTTCCTTTTTAGGATAACGGGTCCCAGCAATGGAACAAGGTTCAGAAATTAGACACCCCCTTATCTAATGTCTCTAAAAGGACGGACTTAGCATTTGAAGATATGGGGGCTCTGAAAGACCCTATGGATAAGAGGGATGAAGTCTTACTCCGCAGGGCCTGGGATTCCACTTCCATCAGCTTTAGGCCACCTTTATCGGCTACCTGTGTCACCAGAAATCTGGAATGCTGGCTTACCCAGTTAGTCGCATCTTTCGGCAGGGACCTCCAGGCAGCAAATCCTGAAATAATTTCCTTTGCTGTTTAAAGCAGTTGGTTTCCTTGTGGATGCCTCGGCCAAATCAGTTAAGCTAGCGGCTCGAAACTGCCCTAGTGAATTCATCTAAAAGGGCATTTTGGTTAAAAACCTGGGCAGGGAACTCAGCATTCAAACTGCACCTTTGTGCCTTACCCTTTATTGGCGATAATCTTTTTGGTCCAGGTCTCGAGGAGGCTCTGGAATGTACAGCCCATTAAAAGAGGACATTCCCAGAGAGTAAGAAAAGGTTTTACTCTAGTAGGGTTTTTGTCAAAAAACACATGCCCAGCAGGCTAAAGAGGTTCAGCCTAAGAAACATTGGACAGGGCACAAGAATAGGGGAAGAGGAGGAATCTTATTCAATCCTCCTCAAGGCCCACCAAGTCTCATCTCAATGACTTGAACGTCCCAATGGAAAGAAGATTGGGGACCTTTCTCCCTCAGTAGGCTTCAATTTTCTCAAATCTGTACATCCTGGACTTGATCAAGAAGGGGTACAGGTTGGAGTTCAACTTCAGTCCCCCCATCAGATATCTGGTAACCCACCTTCCCAAGGATCGGGAAAGGGTGCAGGCCCTGCGTGTCCTAATTGGGGACCTGATAGATCAGCAGATCCTTACCAGAGTTCCCCGGGACGAGCAGGGCAGGGCATGTTATTCCCATGTGTTTGTAGTAAAAACACCCTCGGGCACGTGACCCTGAGGGCAGATTTATCATTATTAAAGGCACCCCCTCGGGTCGTGAACTCACGATCGCTAATGTCTATGCACCAAATTCGGTGCAAGCATCCTTCTTTTCCCGTTTATTTCAAAATTCTTGATCGGTTTCTATCCCCTCATTTATTGGTGGGAGGTGATTTTATTTGGCTAGCCCCCTTTTAGACCAAAGCTCATCCTCACCATCCTCCCAGGCCTTCCCAAAATCCCTTACCAAAAAGTTAGACACACTTCAACTGGTAGAGTCATGGAGGGCACATAATGTAGGAGCTAGAGATTATTCATTTTACTCCCACCCACATGACTCTTATGCTAGACTAGATTATATCTATTGCTCCCCCATTCTGCTGGCTAACTCTAGGAAAGCTTGCATTCATTTAAGCCCCTGGTCAGATCATAATATTATCGCGCTATCTATCACTTTTATAGGTCTAGCCCCTACTCCCTACTTCTGGAGACATAACGACTCTATGCTTACGGATACTAACACCCGCCATGAAGTAGTTACTTCCATTCAAGAATACTTTCAGTCAAACACAACTCCTGATATCTCCCCGGCCATCTTGTGGGTAGTCCATAAGGCAGTCCTGCGATGCCTCCTTATTTCTATGGCTTCTTCTAGAAATAGAGAACGATGGAAACAAATTCAGAAACTTACCCAAAAATTAGAATTACATTATAGAGCTCATGTTGGCAATCCATCTCTTCGTAACAAAACGATGATATCGCACAGAAATTAAACCTTTCAATACAACCCCCACATATCTACAAGTTACGTACTAAATCCGGCAGTATCTCCTCTCTTCCTCGTGAAGTCCTGGGTATTTTTGAAAATTTTTATTCCACCCTATTAGCTCCCCTGCAACCAACTTCTGCTTCCTCAAATGGCTCGTGGCTTGATTCTATACCCCTCCCTGTTCTCTCACCCTCTCAGATATCCTCTCCCAATGCCCCATGCACTTTGAAGGAAATATCCTGTGTGATTAGCACACTAAGAACTTCCACAGCATCGGCCCTGATGGGTTCACGGCCAGTTATTATAAACATTTTGCTCCTACATTGGCTCCCTCTTTGATGTCATTATTCAATGATGATTTGCAGGGCGGTAGGTTTCCTGAGAAGATACTCTTGGCTAACCTGTCTCTATTACCTAAACCCCTGAAAGACCATCATTTACCTCAAAACTATAGACCAATCTCAGTGATGAACAATGATCTGAAAATATTTAGCCGCATTCTGGCAGATTGGTTGGCCTTATTATTAATATTATTATTGTTACAATATTTATATAGCGCCAAAGGGTATGCTCAGCGCTGTACAGTAGCAAGGGGGACAGAACATGGGACAAGACAGTAACAATACAACACACGAGGGGTTCGAGGGCCCTGCTCTTTCGAGCTTACAATTTAGGAGGGAGGGGAAGGTGGTACAGGAGGAGATGGCTGTGGTGGGAGGAGTGAAGGAGGTTAGTTGTTAGGTGAGGTTGGGTGTTAGGGGAGGTTGGGGTGGGCTTCCCTAAAGAGGAGGGTTTTATCCCAGGCAGACTTATCACGGACAATATTCCTCTCATATTAAATGTTATTCAGGATGCCAATTTGCATTCTAAAGAAGTTTTGTTATTGATAGTGTCCTCTGGCCCAGGGGCGGACTGACCATTCGAGCACTCGGGCACCACCTGAGGGCCCAGGGTCAGTAGGGGGCCCCATGAAATGCCCCTAGTACCTTTTTTATAGGCTTTTTTTGGGTGTGCTTTGAGTGTGGGCAAGGACACGGCCCCATGATCTCCTTTCGCGCCTTGGCCCCATGAGTTGTCAGTCCACTCCTGCTCTGGCCATACTTGTTTTCATTACTGCAGAAGATGGGCTTTAGTGATGAATTTCTGTCTGGTGTACATGCTTTGTATGACTCCCCCCAAAACAAGAATAAGACTTCCAGGCTGCAATTCTGTATTTTGTACACTAGGCGGAGGTACCCGTCAGGGTTGTCCTCTTTCACCCTTATTATTGGTGCTTGTTTTGGAACCCTTGGCAATTGCAATAATCACACTCAGACATTTCTGGTTCCCCATTATTGGTTCACATTTCACAATTTGTATGTATGCAGATGATGTTATGCTTTTCCTTACTAAACTGTTGGTGTCATTGCCTGACTTCTGCTCATTATTGAATGACTTTGTAACAGTATCAGGTCTTACTGTAAATTTTACTAAATCAGTAGTTCTGCTTATTAATGTTCCTGATTCCCTGGGTGCATCTCTCCGCAATTCTTTTCCATTTCGTTGGGCCACGGATCAGATTTCATACCTAGGTATAAACCTCACCCCCAGATACTCAAAATTATTTGCTGCTAATTGGCCACCATGTGTGTCACGCCTCTCACCTCTATTGAAGATCTGGCATGGATCCCCTATCTCATTCTTGGGCAGAGTCACGGCAGTAACAATGAATGTCTAGCCTAGATTACTTTATTTAGATCACTCCCAATCCCTGTCTCAAAAACGTTCTTAGATCACTTTCAACGGATTATTAATCATTTTATTTGGCATAACAAACGCCCTCGTTTTACTTCATCGGTCCTCTACCGGTCACAATGGGTGGGAGGCCTAAGTCTCCCCAATTTCTGGCTTTAATACCTGTCAGCCCATTTCGCACAGCTATCACAATGGGCGACTATTACTTCCCAGGTCCCATGGATCAGATTTGAATCTCAGTCTATACATCCATTCTATTTACCAGGTGTATTATGGTCCAAAATCCCCCCCCCCCCGCTCGTTATTGCTCTATAACTCCATTGTTGCCCAATCATTGATGTTTTGGTCCCGTTATAAACTTAAATTGAATCTTGTCTCCTCTGTCTCACCAGGTTCATCATTTTTTTTGGTGACCCAAATTTTATTACAGCATTCTCATCTTCACAGGTATTCTGTTGGTGGTATGATAGGTCCTTTATTAGGTCATCTGACTTTCAGAGAGGAGGATCTTGTATCACTTTTGAGATGCTACGCATACTTTTTGATATCCCGCTTCATGAATATTATCATTATCGACAGATTAGACATTTTTAAATTCACATTTTGGTGTAAGAGCTCTAGATCTTTCTGTCCGTGAGACGGCCCTCAAAGTAATAACCAGATGGTATCATACCCCATCTAGACTACACGCCATGTATCCAGGGACGTCCCACCTTTGTTTCCGGGGCTGTGGCCTTGCTGGTACTCTAGTGCATATATTTTGGGCCTGCCCAAGCCTCTCATTGGTGTGGCACAAAATTTCTGAAGTTGCCTCTGCAGTGGCAGGTGCTCCGGTGCATCTGTCTATGCAGTCCTGCCTACTGGGAGCCCCTATCTCGGGAGTTCAGACTGAGGTTATGAGGCTAATCCATAGCATTTGTATATCCACCCTATGGGCTATTGCCCTACATTGGAAATCCCTCACAGTACCATTGACCACAGTTCTGCAGAGTTGATGCGGTGATGCTCATGGAGAGAATTTATTATACTCTATTGGATAAGATGCATTTATTTGACAGAAAAGGGAACTTTGGAGAACTCACAGGCATTTACTAGATCAATAAGGACCATTTATGCTTTGATTGATTGAGTTACTTTGTTGGTCGTTTTATAACTCTGCCTACCTCTCTACCTATATTGCTCATGTACTAAATTTCTTTTCTCTTTCCCTTTATTCTACATAATTTCACCTTTGAAATGAATACTGCAGTTGTTCCTTGTTTCTCTTGTATATTCTATTTGAAGCTGTAATGCCATTTTGAAGTCTATTTCTTAAAAAATAAAAACGTTTGTAAACAAAAAAATATATATTTAGTATAATTCTACAATTTTTACAACTAACAGCTCAATGCTGTTAGCTAAACCTACTAATAGCTGGACAACAAAATAACAAACGGATCACCCTTTCATCCAGCCGTGGTCTAATGCTGTTTAATGCCCATGATACCCAGCCAAGCATAGCCTCTTTGAACAATGCATACACTTACCAACTGCTTATATCTGCAGGCTGACATCGTATTCCCAATAGTCTATCCTTGGCCTGACTCCTCTATACAACAGATGTTTAATATCCTGTTTTTGGCCTCTGTGGCTTCTGAAGATGTTCACTGCTCCCCCACATTTTCCTTGGTAGCCCGAGTTGGGCCTGCCCAGGACTGTTTTTTTCCCGTCCATTTATATCCCAGTGACATAGACAGATGGACAACCTACCTGTTTTCACATCATGGTCTTTTGGCCTCCTGACCTGTTTTGTCAGACATTTCTCAGTTTACTAACCTTGCTTCCCCCACTTCTCTCCTTTCTTTCTCTTATTCCTGTCCCAGGGGTGATGATGTCACCATGATGCGACACCTACAATCAGCTTTGCATCTGTCCTTTATCATGGCTCCAATAAATATACTTACCCTGAATGTTCGGGGAATAAAAAAAAATAAGGCCTTCAAATCCTTTGCCTCTGCCAAAGCACATGTGGTGTGCCTGCAGGAGACTCATTTCACTGCCAGCCATATGCCAAAATATCTCAGCTCTTCCTACCCACAGGTTTATATGGCTTCTGCCGCAACTAAACACACAGGTGTACTCAAAGCTTTCCACTGCTCTACTCCCTTTACACCCAAGGCAGGGATCTGGGACCCAGAGGGCCGTTATATTTTCTAGTGGGTCACCTCCTTGACTCAGAGGTCACTGTAGCTTCATACTATGCCCCAATTGCAGTCCTAACTCCCATTTGCTACAAGTAATAGATTCCCATAAATTACACTTTTACTATGTGGCAATTCCAATGGCTAGTTTATCCCTTTCTAGACAAATCCCCCATAACCTCTTATCCATCCACATCCTCCTTCCAGCAACAACTCCAACAACGCTCTCTCATAGACACATGGCAAGAAGCTAACCCAGCTAGAAGACACTATACATACTACTCATATCCACATAAAACTTTCTCCAACATTGACCATATATTTCTGACTAGAGGTATGTCCCCAGCCCTCCTATCCTGAACCATCATACCTTACCCCTGGACTGGTCACAAAGCTGTCCTCTTGACCCTCTCCTCCTTAGTACCCCAACAAACTAGCACTACATGGAGTCTAAATGGCTCACCCATCCCACAGACTGGACATTGAACTAGCCATCAAAGAATACCTGACACATAACACAACTGATGACATCTCTCTCCTGACCTTTTGGGAACCCCATAAGTCTGTAATTAGAGGAGCCTGTATCAGCCAAGCCTCACATCTCAAGAAAGGACAGCGAGCAATCCATCACCGCTTAGAAACCTCATTTCATCAGGCCAACAAAGCCTTCCAATCAGACCCCTCACCTTCTCATAGATTGTCCTGGACAAGACCAGGCTAGAAATAGATGTTTTCTTGACAGAATCAGATGAAAAAGTTCTACGCCAATCCAGGCATGAACATTATATGAACCCAAACAAACCTGACACTTTTCTAGCCCTGGGACTGTGAACCTCAGACCACACACACAGACTTGTCCATTTAAAGATTACAAAAACTTCACACACCAGCCATCCTAATAAAATATTACAGGTCTTCCACAAACAAACATTCTCTACCCTTCTCTTGGTCCAGTCAATATATTCCTGATTTAGGACCCAAGCTGATGGCAGACCTCAATATTCTATATTCTGCTAACTACCCTCCTATGTTAACACACCTTACTAATCTTATGACATCCTGGTCCAAACTACCCCTCTCATGGATGGTTGTATCATGATTGTAAAAACAAAAAGACAATTCTGCCCAAAATGTTATACCTTTTTTGGATTATATATATATATATATATATATATATATATATATATATAGTGGGGATGGAAAGTTTGGGCACCCCAGCTAAAAATTTGTATTAATGTGCATAAAGAAGCCAAGGAAAGATGGAAAAGTCTCCAAAAGGCATCAAATTACAGATTAGACATTCTTATAATATGTCAACAAAAGTTAGATTTTATTTCCATCATTTACACTTTCAAAATAACAGAAAACAAAAAAATGGCGTCTGCAAAAGTTTGGGCCCCCTGCAGAGTTAATATCTTGTACTGCCCCCTTTGGCAAGTATCACAGCTTGTAAACGCTTTTTGTAGCCAGCCAAGAGTCTTTCAATTCTTGTTTGAGGTATCTTTGCCCATTCTTCCTTACAAAAGTCTTCCAGTTCTTTGAGATTTCTGGGCTGTCTGTCACGCACGGCTCTTTTAAGGTCTATCCATAGATTTTCAATGATGTTGAGGTCAGGAGGTTGTGAAGGCCATGGCAAAACCTTCAGTTTACGCCTCTTGATGTAATCCCCCGTGGATTTCGAGGTGTGTTTAGGATCATTATCCATTTGTAGAATCATCCTCTCTTTAACTTCAGCATTTTCACAGATGGCATCAAGTTACCATCCAAAATTTGCTGAAATTTTATTGAATCCATTTTTCCTTCTACTCGTGAGATGTTCCCTGTGCCACTGGCTGCAACACAACCCCAAAGCATGATTGATCCAACCCCATGCTTCACAGTTGGACAGAGGTTCTTTTCATTCAATTCTGTGCCCCTTCTTCTCCAAACGTACCTTTGCTCATTCCGGCCAAAAAGTTCAATTTTAACCTCATCGGTCCACAGAACTTGTTTCCAAAATGCATCAGGATTGTCTATATGTTCATTTGCAAAGTTCAAACGATGATTTTTGTGGTGAGGACGTAGAAGAGGTTTTCTTCTGATGACTCTTCCATGAAGACCATATTTGTACAAGTATCTCTTTATAGTGGAATAGTGTACCACAACTCCAGTGTCTGCCAGATCTTTCTGGAGGGATCGTGCAGTCAAACGTGGGTTTTGAATTGTTTTTCTCACAATCCTGCGAGCTGTTCTGTCTGATATTTTTCTTGGTCTTCCAGATCTTGCTTTAACTTCCACTGTTCCTGATGACTGCCATTTCTTAATTACATTCCGAACAGAGGATATTGACATCTGAAAACGCTTTGCTATCTTCTTTTAGCCTTCTCCAGCTTTGTGAGCGTCAACTATTTTCAGTTTCAGTTTTCTAGACAACTGCTTAGAAGAACCCAATGGTGCTGATTGTTGGGGCAAGGTCAGATGAGTCTGGGCATTTAAAACCTTTGAGATTGACATCAACTGGTCTTCCCAGACGATGATTGAGAACAATCCATGACACTGGCAGGTCTCAGCTTGGCAAAGGGGGCAGTGCATGCTATAAATTCTGCAGGGTGCCCAAACTTTTTCAGACGCTATTTTTTTGTTTTCTGTTATTTTGAAAGTGTAAATGATGGAAATAAAATCTAACTTTTTTTGACATATTATAAGAATGTCTAATCTGTAATTTGATGCCTTTTGGAGATTTTCCCATCTTTCCTTGGCCTCTTTATGCACATTAATACAAATTTTTAGCTGGGGTGCCCAAACTTTCCATCCCCACTGTGTATGTATGTGTATATATATATATATATATATATATATATATATATATATATATATTCCTGTTTCCTCTGCATATTACAGTGTCATGCCACCACTTATGTATGGGGCACTATTAAACTGCATCTGCCCAGGTCCATCCGTACCTTACCGAAATTTAGAGTGGTCTGGTGCTTCCGAACTTTGCAAAATATTTCCAAGCTGCACATCTTGCTCAACTCCCTAAATATCACGCAGTAAAAGTGACCCCCTCCCATGGGTCGCTATAGAGTCAGTAGATTGTGACCACTTATCGGTTGTCAATTTACTTGTTCAAACATTTTATTGGGTTATAAGGGTATCGACATACAGCAGGAAGCAATAATCGTTTACAGTACACGAGGAAGATGAGAACATATGGCCCAAGGCCTTATAGTAACAATATGATTATTGAAAGCTTAATAAAACAATCAGTGTAAAGAGAGGGGGGAGGAAGAAAGAGGAGAGAGAGAGAGAGAGAAAAAAAATGGGGGGGGGAGGAGGTAGGTAAGGTGTGAGACTTCCAGGGCAGGGAGGAGGGTGCGGGAACGGACCAGTGCTCCTGAGCAACTTCCAAGGGGGAAGGTATTAGTGAAGAAGCAGTGATTCATCGAAACCATGAGGGAGGAAGTGATCGACCCAGGGAGACCAGATAGACAAATTTGGGGACTGTATCTGTGATGGTAGCTTCCACCTTGGCATGTATCATAGCCTGTGTCTCCTAATTCCGGACCACCAATATGGTAAGAGAATGAGTTTTCCAAGATTTCGCTATATTTTGCTTGGCAGAGGTTGTGACCTGCAGAAGGTGCTTTAATCGGTGTTTAGGAATTGAGGGGGGTCGTAAATTGAGTAAGGCGATGTCCAGAGTTGGCGCTAGCGGTTTTTTGAGAAGGGTAGATAGCATGTGGAAGATACCAATCCAGAAGGTATGGGCTACTCGGCAGGACCACCAAGTGTGAAGGTAAGTGCCCCTCATCGCACAGCCTCGAAAACAGTCTGAGGAATACCCCGGAGTATATTTAGCAATCCTAGCCGGAAATCAGGTACCACTGGGAGAGGACCTTGTAATTTGTCTCAACTGCTACTACATTCTGTGAGGAGGATTTAGTAGCTTGCCATATGCAGTCCCAATCCTCCTGGGCTCAGCTGGAGGCCAAGATCCCTCTCTCACTTGGAGACATATGAAGGGCCAGGGGAGGACTCAGATATCGAGAGTAGGGTGTAGAAGATAGAGATAAGCCCACGTCTGTGCGGATAATTCTTGCAGGCACTTTCAAAGGAGGTCAGAGACCTAACGGAACATGAAGTAGCGGAGAGGGGGGAATAGAAGTATTTTAGTTGAAGGTAACAGAAGATTTCTGAAGCTTGAAGGGAGTGAGATTCTCGAAGAGATGGGAAGGCTTTGACACCAGAGTTAGTCAAAAAGTGATGGGCTCTAAGGAGGTTAGCTGAAGACCAAAGTGCAAAAGAGCGTGTAGAGAGCCAGGTAGGGGGGGAATGCCAGGTTGCGAAGGTGAGAGAGAAGAGAGTTGTGGGGGGATTGAAGGGGATATCGGGATTTGAGTATACCCCAAAGTGCTACAAAGTGGGAGGAGACTGGGTTCTGGATTGTGCGATGGTCAGAAGGACAGAGCCAGAGTATGTTAGCTAGGGAGAGGGGGTCCAAGATCACCCATTGCGGAATCTCATGGGATGTATGATACTTTAGAAGTTGCACTAAGTGGGCTGCTAGGTAATATTTTGCAAAATCCGGGAGACCCAGAGCTCCCTTTTAACTTTGGCATGTGGATGGTAGTAAGGGGGACTCGAGGATGAACAGGACCCCAGATATATGCGTGGGCCCGGCGCTGGAGCACTCGGAGATAATGAGTCGGGACAGGTATGGGGAGAACCCTGAAATGATAGAGGATTTTAGGTAAGATGGACATTTTCACTACTGCAATTCTACCCAACCACGCCAATGGAAGAGATGACCAATTGCGCATTAGACTAGCAAGGTGGGCGAGCATTGGCAGGTAGTTAGCAGAGTATAGATCAGATAGGGAGGCCATCAGTTTAATGCCTAGGTATGGGATAGCGTGGTGGTGACACGAAAAGGGGAGAACTTGTTGTAGATGGAGAGTCTCTTGAGGGGAGAGAGAAATATTCAGGACTGTAGATTTTTGGGTGTTGACTTGGAGACCCAAGATGGTGCCGAAGTTGTGTAGAAGCCGAAGTAGAGGCAGGGTGGAGGTAAGTGGCGAGGTCAAAAAAAGAAGTACATCGTCTGCAAAAAGGCAAAGTTTATGATGAGACCCTCCTACCTCCAAGCCTCAGATATCAGGGTTGACTCTGAGCAGAAGGGCGAGGGGTTCAACGACTAAGGCAAAAAGAATTGGGGAGAGTGGGCCTCCCTGGCGGGTACCACGGGCTATTGTTAATGGGGCTGATGAATGTCCCAAGTAGCGAACCTGAGCTGAGGGATTACGCTATAGGGATGAGATCCATTTTAGGAAGTGGGGACCGAAGCCCCAACGCCATAGAATAAAATGAAGAAAGGACCAGGAGACAGTGTCAAAGGCTTTTCTAATGTCTAGAGACAAAAAGCAAGTAGGGCTATTACGGCACGACAAGGTGGGAAAGAAGGGCCGCGCAACGTATATTATCTTGCCTAGAGAGGATAAAGCTAGTCTGATCGTTATGGACTAAGGAGCCTATAATTGGGTTCAAGCGGGTAGAGAGGATTTTAGCAAGGTGCTTGACGTCAATATTTAGAAGGGAGATCGGTCTATAGTTAGGCCAGGCTGAGTTGTCGGAATGGGGTTTTGGTATCATTGTGATAATGGCCGAGACTGTGTCTGAATTAAAAGAATGGCCTGAGAGGATGGCGTTGAAAGCTTTTGTAAGGATGGGGGAGAGTATGTGAGCGAACTTCTTATAGTAGGAAGCAGAGAAGCCATCTGGGCCGGGGCGCTTTCTAGGTTTAAGGTCTTTGATAGCGGACAAAGTTTCAGTTTGTGTAATCAGCTTCTCTAAAGCTTCCAGATGTTGGGCAGATAGAGTAGGAAAGGAAAGGTGGGCGAGAAGATTCTCAGCATGGGATTGGTCTAAGGACTCCGTACCCAGAGTACAGAGTACGTACCCGGGCTGGGTTACTGGTGTAAACGCCGCGGGTGAGTTTGAGGCGAATAGGCTTGGCGATGTGATCTAATCTTTGGAGAGAGAGCTAGGAAGGTGTCAGATTTTTTCGCTTTAGTGTAGTATTTGTGGTGAGATCAGCGAAGGGAAAGCTCAGTCTGGTCAGTCAGAAAGAGGTCAAGTTCCAAACGCGCTTGCTCCAATGCCTTGCGATGGGGAGGGGAAGGGTTGGTCTGAAACAGTAAATGGGACTGGTTGTAAGCCGCCTCAAGGTGGAGGCGAGTGTGCTGTCTCTCTTTACAGAGGAAGGACGACTTACTGATACAGAACCCTCAAGGACAGGTTTATTTGCTTCCCACAGCAAGAAAGGGGAGATATCTGGGGTGGAGTTCAACTCCAGGTATTCTTTAAGGTGGTTTTCGAGGTCGAGGCTATGTGTAGAATGAGAGAGTAGGTTGTCATTAATTACCCAGGAACTATCTGAAGCTAGGGGGGGCCAAGGATGAAAGAGACATGAGGACTGCACAATGATCGGACCATGGAAAAGGGAGAATATCAGAGGTAAGGAGTCTAGAGGAGGAGCCGACTGTCGTGAGTATATGGTCAATGTGAGAAAATGATTTGTGGGGGTGGGAATAGAAGGTGTATCTATGCTTTACTGGGTGGAGTTCTCTCCAAGAGTCTACTAAGGAGTGGAGATTGAGAAGTTGTTGGAAGGAGTATGAAGTGGCAGGAGGAGGGGCGGTTGGGGAGATTTGTCTAGAAAGGGATAGCTAGTGAGATTGGAGTCTCCGTAAATTAGCAAGGTGCCATGTTTGTGGTGGTCAATAATTGTCAGCAAGTGGGATAGGAATGGAAGAGGACCCTGATTGGGAGCATAATATGGGACGATTGTGACTGGAGTATCAAGGAGTGATCCCAATAGAATGCGGTAGCGGCCTTCTGGGTCTCCAAATTGGGCTTGGAGCAGAAAAGGGACTGTGTGATGAAATGCAATGAGGACTCCCCTACGCTTGGTGGTCGCGGAGGCAGTGAAAACTTGCGGGTAGAGGGGACCGAAAAATTTGGGCGTAGAAGTACCAGAAATAAATAGGTGAGGGTAAAAAGGGTATTAAGAGGACGGTCCTGGGAAGTGGGGGAAGAAGAAAGGGAGGTAGGAAAAGGAGGGACGTCACACCGGGGAAGGAAAAAAAAAGGGAGAACCAGGAACAGTAGATGGAAGGAACAAAAAGCAACCGAAAACAACTGTCTGGCCCCCAGGACTAAAATAATACGAACAGTCCGGGGGGCCAGGAACAGCCTGAGCGGTACAAAAAAACTGTACCACATGGGCCGAAGTAGAGTGCGTAGTGGCAAGCACAGGGGAGAAACCACACAGGTGAGAATAAAAACAAACCAGTGGACATCAATCATGAAAAAAACTGGTGTCCAGTGCTCCCATGATAGCCAAGAGGAGGTCTGGAGACTCGATCGAACCAAAGGAGAAGACACCAGGTGAAAAAAAGTGGTGCAAGGAAAAGATAAAACAAATGTGATTAGCCTCGAGACCGCCAGTCAGCTAGGAGGGGCTAACATGGTATGGGTAACTATGGGTTGAAGGACAAAATGACCTTAGCAACAACAATTACAAAATTAAAGGCACAGGCTCAAGGGTGGGCTCCAACAGGGGGAGGTGGGTTGGACCGGGAGACCAACTGAGTAAAGAGGTATTAGAAGGAGAGAGGGCCTGGTGGGCTGAACAGCAGGAAGGTGGTCGTAGAGGTGGCCCCCATGAGGAGGAGGGAGGGACCTCATACAGAATACACAGAGGAGGTAGGGGTCCATGTGGAATGTAGAGAGGAAGGCCGATGTGATCAAGTCCCGAAAGTCAACAATGAGCCAGGCGAGGCTGGAGAAGGATGTAGGCGACTGGAATGGGGTTCAGTCCATGGAATCCTGCGGGGCAGGTGCCGGAGAGATGTAACATCCGCGTTTGTGGATATTAGGTGGACCCGTTGCTGAAGCGGAGTGGTGGGCTTTCTGGGGCGAGCAGGAAGCAGACCTTCTGCGTGATCCCTCAGGGGTGTCCGCAAGAGTTGGAGGTGACGGAGGGCATCCAGTAGTTCCTCGGTAGATCTACAAATATAATCGCGGGATTGGTGGGAGAATCGAACAGCAAATGGAAAGTTCCAACAATACGTAATTCCATGTTGATGAAGGATTTGCAGGTGGGGTTTCATAGCCCGGCGTCTGGCAATGGTGGCGGGGCATAGATCATGGAATAGTTGGTAGGTATGTCCCTGGAAGGTTAGGGTGCCTGCATTTCGAGCCACTTGAACGATGTTTTCCTTGGTGCGGAAATAATGGAATTTAGCTATGATGTCGTGGGGAGGGCTGTTCGGTCTGCATGGGGCCAAAGCTCAGTGCACCCTATCTAGTTCTAAGCGTTCAATCGGGATAGCAGGAGAGAGTTCTTAGAGTAGGGCAGTAGTCGTGGAGAGGACGTCGGTGATGGTTTAAGGAAGTCCGCGGATGCGAATGTTTCAGCAGCGGGCCCTGTTTTCGAAATCCTCAAGGCGGGAGTAGAGCGTTAGGTTTTCATCATGCAATGCCTCAAGTTCATCTGAGTATGTGTGAACAGCTGCGTCCAGGTTGTCCACCCTGTGTTCTAGCTTAGATGCGCGGACCACTAGATCACGTATTTCTTTAGATAGTTTGTCTGTGATATGTTCGGAGGTCTGCTTTAGGGTTTGGTGCAGCATTTTCTCAAATTGTTTAAGAAAGTCATAAGGTACAGGATTAATGGGGTCAGCAGTAGGTGTAGCGTTAGGTGTCCCCTGGTCAGTGTCATTGTCAGACTCCATGATGCTATGGTCTGGATCAGGCTGCAGAGCTGAGAAGGAGGAACTTTGTGGAACTGAAGCTGGTGGCCGTTTTGGAGGAGGCACGGACCAAGGGCTTCCTTTATGGGCCGCGCCTGCGGCTGATGTTTTGCGGCTCCCCGGACCATTGTGGCCAGTTCCCGGGGTGCCGCTTATGGTGCGGAGGCGGTAGCGAGGATGGGGCGAGCTGGGAGTGGTGGCGAAGAGGCTGTTTCTCCCGCTGTGGTGCGGAGCCTCAGGGGGACATGTGTTCGCCAGAGATCCCATGCATGCACACTCCATCAGTTGTCAATTTGCTATGGCTACACTCCAGAGACCATCGCTCACTCCAAAACCCAATTACTAAACACTACCTGTCTATCTGGGACAGTCTAGAGTTCTGATACACCTTACAGTCACCCCATAACCCACTCATGGCATACCTCCTCAATCCAGGCTTTTATCCGGCATGGATGCCTCCATCTTCTTTTCATGCTTGTCCTAGAGCTAGTCTAGTTCAAACTTACAATTTCACAGCACCAGACTCCTTTATACCCTTCCAAACCGTATGTGACGCCCATAAATATCTAGACCTGAAAGTTTTAGATATCTTCAGATCAATCACTTTTGTTCCTCCTACTTACACACCAACCCCCTCCCTCCCAGAAATGACAAGGTTTGAACACATATGTAAATGTGACCCCCATGTCACAGGTTTGATTTCCACCTTATATACACAGCTACCAGCTCCACCACCTTACACTTCATACCATATACATCCAAGTGGGAATGGGATTTAAATCTACATTTGGAAATCCTCCTCCCAAAATATATCAGCCATGGAGACTAACCACAAAACTCTCATGCTCTGGTAAAAAAGAAAAAAAATCACACAGGCGGTGCAAACACCTAGCGCATTATCCAAGCTTTATTTAAAAAAAAACAATTGGCAACAATCGAAACGTGGACTCAACATCCGATTTCGCCATAAGCGAACCGCGCCCATAATGACGAACCCAGAAAACCGCCACGTCAAACGACGTGTAAGACACCGAACATGACTGTGGATCGATAGCGTCATTCACCGACCCCCCCCCCTTTCGGGAAAGACAGGTGATGAATTAACCGAAACAAATTCGGCACCTTCTTGGGCACCACCCCCAAGGGGGAAACTACCAGATCCGAAAACGGGGCGCAAGAAAACGGGCCGCCCATACGTCCCAACCCCACTTCTTTTTGCAACTTTGCCAAAACAACCTCTGCATGCTGCAAGGCCGACCGTAAGTTCCAAGCTAAGGGGGGGAACCAAAGTCAAAGTGCACGGGATGCGGAAACCCTCCGAAAACCCTGCCAACACCAGCACAGCGGCTGCCCGATCAGGATATCTATTTAGGAAAGGCTGCATCCTTTCCACCCTCACCGGTGTCGTCCCTCTTACCCGCATGCTCTCCGGAAGGGTCTCTACCCCGCTTGAAACAGCGCGACAACGGATGGGAGCCGCCGCAACCGGAACACTCATGCTTAAAACGGCAGGACCCTCCGAAACGACAAGCGCCTTCCTGGAACTGCCAACAGAAGCCCCTACGCTTTGAGGCCGATTGTCCGGGGGAGAATGAACCACCGCCCCCCCCTGAAAAAACGGACCAGGAGGCCTCGCTGGAGTCATGAGGTGCATCCAAAGGCCAATGTCCTTATGGTCCCAATGCAACGAAGGGCAAACCGCCCGCCGCTGCCAAAACTGCTCATCGTACCGGAGCCATGCAGTCCCACCGTAAACCCTGTGAACCTCGCTAATGGCGTCAAGGTAACAAAAGAGCGCCGAGCAATGCTCAGGAGCCTTCTCCCCAATAACACTGGCCATGATCGCAAACGCCTGCATCCAATTCGCAAAAGTACGCGGGATAACTTGAAAATGCCGCTTCTCCGCTTCCTCCCGCCTGCCCTCGTCAACACGCAACCCCTCTAAAGGAAAACGCTCCAACGGCAAGAGCGTGAAGATCTCCACATACTCCCCTCTCCAAATCCTCTCCCGAACCTCCAACGGTAAGTGCGCACCTAAAGGGCCCTCGAAGCACACGTACACCTCGCACTTGGCCGAGTCCGCCAAGCCGACCGCTCCGGACACCCCCGCATCCCCATCCAAAGCCGTGGAACCCAGAGCCCCGGTTTCCGCCGCAACCACCCCTGGCCCAGAACCGGAGGGAGGAGAAACCCCCGAGCTCTGCACGCCCCCCCCTTCCTGCACTTGCACCCGGAACCCTTCCCCACCAGCCGGCGGGAGCCACGCCGAAGCAGGCCCAGGGCCCCCACTACCGCCCCGCTCAAGTCGCCGCAACAAGTCCCACAGACCGGAAATCAAATTGCAGAGCCCCCCCCCCCCGAGACCCGACTCGGGAACGCCTACATCCCGCACCGCCGAGGCCCCGCCCCCCAACAGGTCCCGTAGCGCAGAAGAAAAGGAAACAGGTAACTAACCAGGCTGCCCAGGAGATGTCCCATCAGCTGCGCGACCCTTGTCCAGCAATGCTGAGCGGCCAGCTGTCGCCCCCGCATTGGGTTCCGACAGCTCGCCCTCTGATCTCTCGTCCTCCCCTCGATGGCTGCATGGCCTCCCAGTCCCATACGGGTCTATATGGGTCCTTGAGTGCTGTGCCGCTGCTGACTCTGCCTCCCAGCACCAGCCACGCCCATCGACGTCTCGGGGCTCTGTCCAGACACGCTCCCTGCAGCACTCCCCTTCTGCCTGTGTCTCTTCGGAGCCGCCGCTCCATGCTTCCCAGGGGGCCCGCCGGCTGCAGCAGGGACAGCCCGGCAGCCGCAGCGCTGCGTCTCCCTCGTTGGGCTCCCTCCCTGACAGGCACCTTGTCAGTGGAGGAGCCGGTGACATCCTGTCTCCTCAGCCGCGCGGGCGCTCCCTCCGGTGATAAACTCGGGTCCTGTGACAAGCCCGGGTCCTGTGACAAGCCCGGGTCCTGCAGGAAGGCAGAGACCCGGCTCTGCAGCCATTCTATCTATTCTAGCCATTCTACCGCCTCACACAGCTGGGCCACCAATCCATCCATGACAGCCCCACTGTCCGCACCAAGACCCCCAGGGAAAAGGCCCTAACAATATGCTGGTGTAGGGAGGGTGGGAGGGAATCTCACTCACCAACGTCCAGCTCCGAATGATGCCCCCCCCCACCAGGACACCCCACCCTAAGGTGCGGCAGAGCGCCACCATAGTAACATTGTACTACTTTGGGGAAGTGATCAGTATTTTTTTTTTTTTTTTACACAATTTGCTTATAGCAAAGAATTACTTTCCTACAAGCAAGCATTTACCTGAATGACATCGATTCATTCAGGGTTTTTTTTTTGTGCTTAGCTGTGATTTGGCCACAGCTAATCACATGACATGTGCATGTGATTAGCGTGCACCCGGAATGCTGCAGCGTTTTTGCGGCCGCCAAACGGCCATTGGCCGGGCGGCTAATGGTTAATAACAAGCCCCAAGAAGTATACCTTATGGTGTGTCTCCAAGCTATGGATGGAAGGAAAGGGATCACCCCACCGGCAAGTGAGAAGAGGGGAGCATGAGTCAGAGCGATTCCAGTGTCAGCCAATACAAGTAAAGGGATGGATGCAGTGTGACCAAGCCCTAGTGGGCGGGGTGAAATGCATCAGAGGGCGTGGCTAGAATGGCAGCTGAGGCCATTCCTCAACACTGGACTGGGGTCAGTTGACCAGTGTCCATTCCTTTACTTGCATAAGGCCCAAGAAGTGACACACTGGCAATTCAAACTACTCCTGTAGGTCACCACCACGGCTCAGCAAACCATAGCGAAGGCCTGGAAATCCCCCCACCTCAATACCACTGAAACTAAGAATAGTGTCACTCGAGCCACGATACATGTCAAAGTAGAAGCCGTCCTATTAGACAGAGTGCATAAAAATGAACAACTATGGCAACCATGGGTTGACCATTTCCTACCCTCAAACTCTGATGAAACCTTACTCTCTTTGTAGTCCTGAGTCCATTAGGTAACCCACTACTCAGTTGCTACTCTATACAGGCACACACCCTCCCCCCTGGGGACCTCCTCTCCTCCCCCCTTATCTGTACCCCTTTCTTCACTACTCT
The DNA here is from genome assembly GCF_062004578.1 of Staurois parvus. Lineage (NCBI taxonomy): Eukaryota > Metazoa > Chordata > Amphibia > Anura > Ranidae > Staurois > Staurois parvus. The sequence goes on along the minus strand of NW_028318434.1, from coordinate 529,744 downwards.
TGCTCTTATCTCTCCATTGCTCTCTTCCTTTTCACCTTTCCTCTCATTAGCTCTTTATCCCTTATGGGGTTTTCCCAATTGGGGGAACCTACACTATCAGTTTGAATTTTCAGTGAGGCGGACAGGTCACCCACTCGTCTGCCACTGGTATCTGCATACAGGTTGAAGTACTAAATCTATACTCCCACTGTGAGAGTACCAGAAATGATATTATAGAGTATATAACATGTTTCAGTCTCTACATTCACTCCCCCCTTGATACTATAGCACTGTTATCTCTTGCTGAAGTTAAAGCAGAGCTCCACCCAAAAGGGGAAGTCCTGCTTTAAGGACCCCACTCTCCAATAAGAACTGGCACCTTTTGGGGTGGTGGAGTACCTGAAGTTGACAAGTACTCGTTCCCACTTCTGCTGCAATCACCTAGGTCAGGGGTGGGCAAACTGCGGCTCTCCAGCTGTTGTGGAACTATATTTCCCATGAGGCATTGCAAATACCAGAAGTTACAAGCATGACTCCTATGACTTGCAGAGGCATGATGGAACTTGTAGTCCTGCAACAGCTGGAGAGCCGCAGTTATCCTACCCCTGACCTAGGTGATCAGTTGTCCTCCCCCCTCCCTCCCTGTAGTATTCTGGGACAGGACCATTCACAAAGCACAGAGATACTCGCTCATGAAGCCGCAAGCTGTCACAGCTGGGTGCCCACACTGAAGATGCCGGCACTGGAAACACAGGGCGGCCAGTGAAACGGGCTGCGGGGAGGACACCACGAGATCGAGGGACAGGTAAGTGTCCATTTTTTAAAAGTCATCAGCTACTGTTTTTGCAGCTGCTGACTTTTATTTTTTTTTATTTTCACTGGAACTCCACTTTAATGTATGAAGATATTATTTGTACTGTACAAATTACAACCTGTACGTTACCTCTAAGGGTTGTACCCCTTCTGACTTACTGTTGGTGAGTCCTGCAATCACATTGTTATGAGCTCCTTGTAAAACTATTATCTCTTTCCAATAAAATCTATGAACAAGAGAAGATATGGACCTCACAATTCCTCTATATACTCCACAATTCTCCCATGTGGACACCTCGTAAGTGGTTCTCCAGTATAGACTCCCAGTTTGGGGAACTCATTTAGAAGAAGCCGTCAGCTAGAATCAAACTCACTACTCTACAGTATGGTGAAGACCAAGGAGGCCTAGCAATACCAAATGTTAGACTTTATATTATATCTGCCCAACTTCAACATCTTACCAGGTGGGACTTAGTAGACACATTAGATCCCATCCATCGGTTGCTACTTCCATCAGATACAGATTTCACATCACTCTCACACTTGTTAATGGGCTTCAGATGACACCAGTGGGAAAGGCATGATCTCTCATCTATTTATTCCAGTCTTTTGACTCTTACTCAACTTGTAGAAGGAAATGGGAGACAGAGAAAATAAGAGCGAGTGGTGGGAGGTGATTGTGACCTCCATACCTCTCATCTCTCTCTCCTCTTCACAGAAACTCAGTCATTTCTTTTGCATAGAGCTTTCAGGACTCCAGCTCAATTGTTCAGCTAGGACAGGAGGGACTTCCCCTTATGACCCCAGTTGTATCGGTAATGTCGGGGATTTGATACACATGTTCTGGAGATGTCAAAAATTATTCAAAAAGTGGAACGATATGACTAGCATACATTGGTATTCAATATTCCTCGGGTGTGCCTCTTGGTGTCAATAGAGGAGGAATTATTTACACCTCCTCCTATTACAAGTCATATAGCAATAGTGAGGCTGCTTGACCACAAAAAATATCCCGATCTTGGCTATCATCTCAAACTCCCAGCAGACAACAGTGGATTGAGCAGGTGAACTCCACATTAACATGTGAAAAACAAACTTACCAACATTGTAATGTCCCCAGGAGATGTATGTCTGGCAGAACTGGCTGGAAACTCCTTGCTCTCTCCTAGTTAGTTCTTCATAGGCTTTTAAAATCTTAGCTGTTTTAGCCCCATAGAAGGAGAACGGCCAGTTGTATCCTACTGAATGGTGACTACATTGGAGACCCATACTTGGGGTATGATCCTGGAGACACAGGCCTCATTGATTGGTGTCAGCTATCTATGTATGTACTGGGGGGAGTTACTTGCCGTGTACAGCTGAATTGTTCTAGGCTGTTTCTTCTTTTCTCTGTTCATTTGTTTATAAAAGGTAAAAGTGACACCATAGACAAAGCAAGTTATTGTTCTGTATGATCTGTAACAGTGCCACAACTGCCTATACGTGAGAATGTATGACTCCATTGTCTGGGCTGAATGTCGGGAATACTGTGCGCACTTAGAAACTTTATTAATAAAATCTATTTGATTAAAAAAATACTGTAGATAATGCTGTACATATTCTTTCTATTCATAAGATATATTTAGTAATGAACATTAAAAATAGAAAGCAACTTTATGTAGCCCTTTATATAGAATTCTATTTGTTTTCTTTCTCTACAGGCAGATTGATGAATCTAGTTTTCGGTCATGTTGGTCTTCATGAGTCACAGGGAAAACAAGACATGTGAGTGTCTTAATTGACTGAAAGTCTTTACTGCAGTTCACTGGAGGATTCACACGGGATACAAGTCATATCTGTATTCTAAAAGTCATGGTTTGGACCCTCTTCCACATTGATCCAGCAGGAGAAAAGTAATTTCAGTGTTCTGGAAGTGACAATGGCTTTACAATAAAGTCCAACCCAAGTATACATAAGAGGAGTCATTTCATACTACTTGTTTGGAGATTTTACAATGGAGAGAAAATATATCACACACCAGAAGGTTCACAATGGAGGGAAGTCATATCATTGTTCTGAATGTTATAATGCTTTTACAGTGAAGTTAAATCTTATCACACACCAGATTGTTCACACTGAAGAGAAGTCATATCAGTGTTCTGAATGTGATAAAGCTTTTACACGGAAGTCACATCTTATCACACACCAGAGGAGTCACACTGGAGAGAAGCCATATCAGTGTTCTGAATGTGATAAAGCTTTTACTGTGAAATCAAATCTTATCAGACACCAGAGTCGTCACGCTGGAGAGAAGCCATATCAGTGTTCTGATTGTGATAAAGTTTTTACTGTGAAATCAAGTCTTATCACACACCAGATTGTTCACACTGGAGAGAAGTCATATCATTGTTCTGAATGTGATAAAGCTTTTACTCAGAAGTCAGATCTTATCACACACCAGAGGATTCACACTGGAGAGAAGCCATATCAGTGTTCTGAATGTGATAAAGCTTTTACACGGAAGTCAGAACTTATCAGACACCAGAGTATTCACACTGGAGAGAAGTCATATCAGTGTTCTGAATGTGATAAAGCTTTTACTCAGAAGTCAGATCTTATCCCACACCAGATGATTCACACTGGAGAGAAGCCATATCAGTGTTCTGAATGTGATAAAGCTTTTACACAGAAGTCAGATCTTATCCGACACCAGAGGAGTCACACTGGAGAGAAGTCATATCAGTGTTCTGAATGTGATAAAGCTTTTACTCAGAAGTCAGATCTTATCCCACACCAGATGATTCACACTGGAGAGAAGCCATATCAGTGTTCTGAATGTGATAAAGCTTTTACACGGAAGTCAGATCTTATCCGACACCAGAGGATTCACACTGGAGCGAAGTCATATCAGTGTTCTGAATGTGATAAAGCTTTTACTCAGAAGTCAGATCTTATCAGACACCAGATGATTCACACTGGAGAGAAGTCATATCAGTGTTCTGAATGTCATAAAGCTTTTACTGTGAAGTCAAATCTTATCACACACCAGATGATTCACACTGGAGAGAAGTCATATCAGTGTTCTCAATGTGATAAAGCTTTTTCTCTGAAGTCAAATCTTCTCACACACCAGAGGATTCACACTGGAGAGAAGCCATATCAGTGTTCTGAATGTGATAAAGCTTTTACTCAGAAGTCAAGTCTTATCAGACACCAGAGGAGTCACAGTGGAGAGAAGCCATTTTATTGCTCTCAATATGACAAAACTTTTACAGTTAATGCCGGTCTAATCTATCACCGGAGGATTCACAAATTTCTGCATTGATTACGTACCAGAGACTAGGATGGGGTCTATTGTCATCTTACCAAGTCTCTGAAGCCTCAGTGGGAGAGTCCATTCCAGGTTCTTCTGACTATTGATACATGATCAGCCAGGCTTGAGGTCTCCAGCTAAGCCCACCTTGTCCACTCCTCCCATTACATGTTCCATCTCCTCTCCCATTATCAATGCCTCCCTTCCACATTTCATCTCTCATTAATATTATTATTATACAGGATTTATAGTGCCAACAGTTTGCTCAGCGCTTTACAATATAACGGGAGACAATACAGTTCAATACAAGAGGGATAGGAGGACCCTGTATTCTCAGAGCTTACAATCCAGGAGGGAGGGGCTAGTGGTACAAAAGGTAGTAACTGTAGGGGATGGACTGGTAGGAAGAGTAGAATATTCCATTATTAGCTGAGGGCAGGATAGGCTTCCCTAAACGGAGAGGTTTTCACAGTTCGCCTAAAAGTGAGCAGAGCAGGCAATATTATTATTATTATACAGTATTTAGAAAGCGCCAATAGTTCTCTCAGCGCTGTAATAGTCTTATAAATTGGGGTAGAGAGTTCCAGAGGATGGGGGAAGCTCTGGAGACAAGCATGGGAAGAGACAAGGGAGCTAGAGAGCAGGAGGTCATGCGAGGAGCGGAGAGGACAGTTTGGGTGATATTTTGGAGACAAGATTGGTGATGTAATTTGAGGCAGAGTTATAAATGGCTTTATATGTTATTAATGTTTTGAATTTTATCCGTTGGGCAATAGGAAGCCAGTGGAGGGATTGGCAGAGGGGGGTGGAGGCCATTGGAGGGATTGGCAGAGAGGGGTGGAGGCCATTGGAGGGATTGGCAGAGAGGGGTGGCTGATACAGAACGGTTAGTAAGGTGGATGAGTCTGGCAGCAGCATTCATGATAGACTGAAGAGGGGATAGCCTGCAATGAGGTCGGCCAATGAGGAGGGAGTTACAATAGTCAAGACGAGATATAACAAGGGATTGAACAAATTGCTTAGAACGGCCGTATCTTGGAGATGTTGTGAAGGTGAAGTCTACAAGATTTGGACAGTGGATTAGGGGCTGAAAGGACAGATGGGAGTCTAGGATTACACCTAGTACCCTGGCATGAGGGGAGGGACTGATGATTATGTTATTGATCTTGATGGATAAGTCAGGGAAGAGGGCACAGGCTGGAGGGAATACTAAGAGCTCAGTTTTGCTAAGATTGAGTTTGAGGAAGTGGAGTGACATCCATGCCGATTTGTCGCTTAGTAGGTTAGTAATGCCAGAGGAGACTGAAGGGGTGAGGTGAGGAGTAGAAAGATTTGTGTGTCATCAGCATAGAGATGGTACTTAAAACCATGGGAGTAGGGGGAGGAGGTGTAGATGTAGAAGAGTAGGGGTCCAAGGACGGAACCTTGAGGGACCCCTACGGAAATAGAGAGTGGAGAGGAGGAGGCAGAGGTGTAGATAACGCTGAATGAGCTCTGTGATAGGTAGGAGGAGAACTAGGAGAGAGCAGAGTCTTGGAGGCCAACTGAGTGGAGTTTTTTGAGGAGGAGGGGATGGTCAACCGTATCAAAAGCTGCAGAGAGGTCAAGTAGTAAGAGTATGGAGTAGTGGCCATTGGTTGGGATGAGTACGGAGTAGTGGCCATTGGTTGGGAGGAGTATGGAGTAGTGACCATTGGTTGGGATGAGTACGGAATAGTGGCCATTGGTTGGGATGAGTACGGAGTAGTGGCCATTGGTTGAGATGAGTACGGAGTAGTGGCCATTGGTTGGGATGAGTACGGAGTAGTGACCATTGGTTGGGATGAGTACGGAGTAGTGGCCATTGGTTTTAGCAGTTAGTAGATCATTAGTGAGGTTTAGTAGGATAGTTTCAGTGGAGTGTAGTGAGCGAAAGCCAGATTTTAAAGGGTGAAGAAGGTTGTTGTCGGTGAGTTAGGAGCTCAGGCGATTGTAGACTAAGCGTTCTAAGAGTTTAAAGGTAAACAAGAGCAGGGAGATGGGTCTTAAGTTGTTCAGGTTGGTGGAGTCCAGGGAGGGTTTTTTAAGTATGGGAGTGATGTGCGCATGCTTTAGAGGGGAGTGGAAGGCACCAGTAGAGAGGGAAAGATTGAAGATGTGAGTGAGGGAGCATAGGATGGAAGAAGAGGGTGACTGTAGTAGTTGTGAGGGGACAGGATCCAGGGGGCAGGTAGTGAGACGGGCTTCTGAGAAACCTTAGTGACCTCTTCGGTAGTAGGAAGGTCAGAAGAGGAAAGTGTTGAGGGAGGTTTAGTATGAGGTATGCTAAGTGGGATGGATGTCTGTGCAGTGGAGATGTCCCTACGAATTGTGTCAATCTTGTTTTTGAAATGATTTGCAATCTCGTGAGCAGTGAGTGAGGTGGAGAAAGTTGAGAGTTAGAAGTAGAGAAGAGACGACAAGGACTGGATGACAAGCTATTGATGAGAGTGACAAAGTAGGCTTGTCTGGCAGCATGGAGGGAGGAATTGTATGTGAAGAAAGCAGATTTATATCGGGCGAATGCTTGCTGAGATTTGGTTTTACGCCACATTCGCTCCAGCACACGACTATGTCGTTTAAGATGTCTGGTGTTGTCAGTCTGCCAAGGTTGTAATGGGCGGGGCCTGATGCTTCGTGTTGTTAGAGGAACAAGTGAGTCTAATGTGGATGATATTTACTGTCCTGCTGTAAAAGGTGTAAATGATCGCCCGCATGTTTCCTGTAGTAGCAGGGACTACAAACTCATATCAGGAATAGTAGGATGGCTACCTACCCAAGGGGGTTACCTTTTTGGATGTGGGGGAAGCATTTCACATGGTTTCTTTCCATTAATGACACCGACAAGGGGAGTCTCACTTCACTAACAATAGGAGAGCCAATCACAGGCCAGTAACATTTCATGGTGTCTCAATGTATTGCAGAATGTTTAATCCCCATTGGTCCAATGGATTCCTAGTCCTCCCAGATACATTGCTTCTTGTGTGGAAGGAGCACCCTAAAATGGCTTCCCTTCAATTCCACCCATAGCTGTACTTTAAGTTATGTTGCCCCTTCCCCATATCTGTAAGGGAAAGCCTCAATTTCTCCCAATACTCCCCTGGCCTTCCAGTGAGAAGAAACATTTTCTCTGGAGATGAGATGTTTTATGCAGTGAACCCTTCATAGATGGGATGGGGAATCTAAGTAATCTAAGATAAGTAAGATGAACCGGTGTACTGGAGTCATGGATCAGATAACCAATGACACCATTGATGGTATAGCAGAGCTGACACCAGAAGTGGCTCCAATCACCTAAGGTGGTGTCACAAAACTGCATGGCGGCTGATTATCTCTCGGAAGATCATGGTGGAGTCTTCAAACTGGTGTCAGAGAGTGTTGTACATTTATATTAGATCATGAGGATCTCAGAAGGGGATATCTACACAAGGTAAAGGAGTTCCAACAGTCACCTGGGTGGGGGGAAGTGGGATCCATTTTCTTGGATGGGTTTAGTTGGAACTTTGTTGAGTAATATGGTGGCTTTGCTTCTTAGGCCATTAGTTGCTACTATAGATTTGGTGATAATTTTTTACATTGTTGCTGTTGTGTCTTTCGCTGCCAGTTGATTTTGCTTGTTTATGCACATGATTACATTCACATTGTTAGGCCAGAAGATTATTTAAAGCCCCCTAAATATTGTGTTTTATTTTCTGAAAGCAGAGACCCTGGAGAATAAAATGGTGGTGGTTACAATTTTTTGTCACACAATATTAGCGCAGCTGTCTTTGAAAAGGATATTTTCAGTAAAAAAACACTAACAATAATTCCAGTGCAGAAAAACACAATATATGACCCAATTTGATGAAAAATGAAAGATGAGGTTGGCATCAAGTATATAGATACCAAACATGTCAAGCTTTTAAAATGTCATGTGCTTGTGAAATGGTGACAAACTTCAGTACCAAATATTGTCCATAGGTGACGCTTTAAAAGCCTTTTACAGGTCATCAGTTTATATAGTGAACCATGAATGATGGCCCTAGAGTTATTCCTCTCCCTCTGGTGTGTGCAGAGATATGTACAACGTGTAGTGTGATTAATGGTTACATAAGTGGGTGGGGCTGGTATTAATGAGGGGCGTGTCATATGTTAATCAGTTTCTTAGCATTGATGATATGGTATAAATAGATCCTTGAAATGTAAATAATCTATCTCTTTCCTTCTGTTGTTAAAGTGTCACATATATATGATAAATAAAGTTGGATGATATTTTCTTTTTTTTTTTTCCATGAAGTTTATTAATAAACTCAGAGCATACAATAGGTCCAGGTAATACAAGGTATCAGTCGGAAATACAATAGGAGGTAATACACATACAGCAAACAAAAAGATACATAGCAATACATAGGCAAAGAATCAGACGTAAGTCATCCCAGGGAAAAGAAAACGGGAAGAATGAGGACATGCGAACACAGGAACATAAAGGCATATCTGGTCTCAAGCCCTTTTTCAGCATATTGGAATCACAGCACTGGCAGGTCGATGATATATAACCTCAGTTACCGAGCAGCAGAGAGCGGGGGCAGTGAGTCAAAGGTATGCATTGGAAATGTATACAGTGGGTGTGGAGGGGGGTGCAAGGGCTTGTAGGATATGGCCTTTTACTTTTGATGAAACTGAGGTAACCCACTACAGGTTGCCAGCACGCGGGTAAAGGGTTCGGGAAAGGAGATATGTAAAAGTAAAACATATGTGCAGCTGGATTGCAGGTAGGGAGTAGGGCTCCTATGCGTAGAGAAGTGTACCAAAATGGAAAGGGGAGAATGAAAGCTAAACTGAGTAGGAAAGCAGGAAATGGGGATTAAGAATTTAAGAATAAGCATGAAAAAGAAGGGAAGAGAGGGGAAGAAGAAAAAAAAAAAGTGGAGGGGAGGGAGATGGGGGGTTGGGGACGGGGAGGAGGTGTGGAGGAGTAGGAGGGTAGGTGAGTCACCTTTACGCAAGACTCCCAGGACATGAGAGATACGCACAACCCTGGCAGAGAAGCGAGCTGGGGACAGTTGCAGGCGTATCAGGGTGCCAAGCGTACAGTAGCTTGCTCCAAGCAGTACAGGACATCGAGACAAAGGACTTCAATCACAACCTTAAAAAAAACAGCCGATATATCGCAAGAAACACTACGGGGTATCAGAGAGGTTCAGAATCAATCAGCAAGGCCCATGAAAGAACGATATTCAGGGGTCATTTGGAAGTCAATCCAACAGGACCACGTATGAGAACATTTAGTAGGGTTATCCAGAGAAGAAGCAATCAGCTCTTCCATTTCAGCAATTCTGTTCAAACGTATGAACCAATCTCGCACTGTGGAGGGGTGAACAGACCCCCAGAGAACCGGTAAGCAGAGTTTGGCCGCATTAAGCATATGCATAGCCAGAGATTTGAAATATAGATGTTTGGGAAGCGGAGTGTGGTGGAGGAGGAGTTGGGCTGGAGAGAACTCAATATCAAGAGTAGACACCGAAGAAGTAATCCGATGTACCTCCTGCCAAAAGGGCTGAACCATAGGGCAGTCCCACCAGATATGAAGAAGAGATCCAACAGGAGCCCCACATCTCCAACAATTACTAGGTCTGGATGGATCAAAATGATGGATTCTAGAAGGTGTATTGTACCAACGTGTCGCCAACTTGTATCCGTTTTCTTGTGCCGAAACATTCAAGGAGCACTTATGAGAAAAGGTAAAGATTTGGTCCAAATCAGAGGAAGAAAAGTCAATGTTTAAGTCTCTTTTCCAAGCTTTGCAGGTGGGAAGTGAGTCAGAGGTTCTGTCACCAAGAAGAAGCAGATAGGTAAATGATACTAAATGCCTCCGTGGTTCAGCCTTTGAACAGAGTGACTCAAAGGAGGTGAGAGGGCGGACCCATTTATGGCGATATGCAGGAGACAGAAGAAAATGTCTGATTTGAAGATAGGCCCAAAAGGGAAAGGTGAGATCACCCATAGTACTTGCCAGGGAAGAACAAGACTTCAGCTGACCTTTGTGGAAAAAGTGGTGCGCCAATACTTGACTGTGTGGCCAATGTGCTGAATGAAAGGACTTATGCATACCGGGAGGGAAATCCGGATTGAGGCGAAGAGAAGTTAGTGGGTTGGGGGCATCGGAAATGGAGGCCGATTTACAGGCTAAGCGAAAGGTTTTAAGGGAAGGACCGATTATTGTATGTAGGAGGAGGTCTTGAGGAATGTGTTTGGTCAGAAGCCACGGGATCGATGCCAAGGGGGAAGTGGAACAAGAGTGTTCCAGCTGGACCCACGCTTTGGTGGTAAAGTGAATATTCCAATCAATTATCCTAGTAAGATGGCAGGCCCGATGGTAAAGTTGCAGGTCAGGTAGTCCAATCCCCCTTTGGATTTGGGGAGTACAAGTTGGGAGAAAGAAATACGTGGCCGTTTATGATTCCAGAGAAAAAGAGAGCACATTCTTCTGCATGAAACGAAAAAGGCGGGTGGTAAATGGATAGGTAAGGTTTGAAATAGATAGAGGAGGTGCAGGAGGATATTCTTAGTATAGCAGCCCTACCAAACCAGGAGAAGCATGGGCGATGCCACCTAGTTAGGTCTGCTCGGATGGCACCAAGGGTTGGAAGAAAGTTTTTGACATCAAGATCAGAGAGGTTACTCGTAAGCTGTATTCCCAGATAGGTAAGGGAGTCCCTTTCCCATTGAAACGGGAACTGTGACTGACAAAAGGAAACCAGGTCTGGAGGAAGAGTAATGTTTAAGTCATAGGATTTGGAATGATTAATTTTGAGGTTCGAGATATATTGAAAGAAGGAAAAATCCTTAAGTAGGTTGGGCAAGGGAATCCGGGGCTCCGTCAGAAACAAAAGAATGTCGTTTGCGTAGGCAGCAAGTTTGTATTCCTTGTTCGCCACGGAAATACCCCTGATATCTGGGTTTAAGCGGAGTTTGCATAACAATGGTTCTAGTGATATCACAAAAAGAAGCGGGGATAGGGGGCAACCTTGGCGCGTACCATTCCCAAGAGGGAACGGATGAGATAGATGCCAATTCACATGGAACTGAGGCGTTGGACCAGAATACAGTGCCATAATGAAATTGAGCATGGTGTCCCCTAAACCAATCGCCTGTAGGGATGCCTTTAAGTAATCCCAGGACACCCTATCAAAAGCCCTCTCGGCATCTAGGGAAAGAATAAATCCTGGACTGCGAGAATCGTGAAGTCGGTGGAGAAGGTTAAGAGCCTTGATGGTGTTATCCCTTGCTTCCCTTCCCGGGATGAAGCCCACTTGGTCAAGGTCAATCAGGGAGGGTAACAAGGGAAGGAGACGGTTGGCTAGGATCTTTGCGTAGATTTTGATGTCTATGTTCAAAAGAGAGATGGGCCTCTAATTGGTAACCAAAGTGACATCTTTACCTTCTTTTGGGGATGACAGTGATATGAGCTTCCAGGAGGCGATGATGTTGCGTGGAGGGTGAAGAGAAAGTGTTGAAGGCAGAGAGGAAGGGTCCACTCAAAATATCTAGAAACTCCTTGTAATATGCCACAGAAAGACCATCAGGGCCCGGGCTTTTACCAGGTTTCATTTGCTGGACGGCTCAGGAGAGTTCCTCCGCCGTGATATGATGTTCCAAATCCTGAATAGTATCATCAGGTACAGTGGAAGGACTATAGAGGCGAAGAAAGTCAGAGATTAGGGTGTCTCTAGGCGTATTGGCCTCAGAAGGGCGACGTTCTGGAGGGAGATCGTATAATGTTTTGTAGTATTGCTCAAAGTGAGATGCTACATCCGCATTTGAGGTGGCCAAAGAGCCATCCGAGCCCCTAATCTTGTGAACCTTTAAACTTGACTTTTTTGTCTGGAGGGATCTGGTTAAGAATCTCCCACTTTTGTTAGCAAAATCATAAAAAAGATTTTGCGACAAAATGAATCTGCGCTTAGCTGCCTTACCTAGTTCGTTTAAGAGCTGCGTGTGGGTGTTTGTAAGATCAGATAAAGTCAAGGCGGCCTGATTATTGTCTTGGAAATTCGCTTTAACGAATTTCTCCTTACCGTGAGTACTCGCAGTTGGATGCGCAGAAATCCCCCATAAAGCTGTGCGAATCTCGCTTACCACGACTGCAGCTAAACTACACGATTCCTGCCCATCCAAATACTTTTAGCTTCTGTTGAAATGTGGGGGTGGAGCTCCGTTACCCTAGAATGATCAAACGACACTCTCAGGATGGTGTTGCAACTCACATAAGGGCTGGTTTTAGACCCAGCTCTCTGTTTTATTAAAAATACACACATGCCCCCCCACATGAATAAAGTCAATTCCCTCCCACCAAACAATGCAATGGGGAGTGTCTATACACAGGATGTATATTCCAATTGGAGCATAGCCTTTCCTATTATCTATCACTGGTCCTCCCCCATGAGCCTTCTGAGGTCAGCAGACTTCCTCCCCTTCCCCCCCATGAGCCATCTGAGGTCATATTTCCTGTCCTACTAGCTTCTATTGGTATGTCCATTCTCTGCACAAGCACTCCCTAAAAATATCAGTCTGTACCTGGATGGGCCCGATACGATCTTTATTAAAACACATCCATCCGGATACAGTTCAGATTAGTAATGGGTTGTAAGATATGCATAAGCCTACACGTGGAGTTCGTACCGCTTGGAGCCTTGCGTTATGAAGCCCACGTGGTACTATGCTGCTGATATGTGGATACAGGCCCGCGGTCTACTGCCAGCGACATTCGCATCGAATGCCGTGGTGGTATACACGCCGGTCTATAAGCGCAGATCTGCCATCTCATCCATTACCAAGCTGAGTACTGTAATACATACATTGTACATGCGCATGGCCCAATTGCAGCCTTCAGAGCTTTAATTAAGCCACACGAGAGACATATGAATAACACGAATATATGACACATTTAAAGTTCGACCAACAATACAAAATTTCCATGACATTCCCTCCTGTTTTATCATATTCTCCTCGTGTCCCTTCTTGATCTTCTTCAGCTTGATGGGTGTAGTCTCAAACTTCAAAGAGTTCCTGTAGTTGTCCCTGAGAATAAAGCTCCACGGGGTACCTGAAACAACAAGACCCGACACAGACTCGACGCAAACAGGCTTGATTGAAGCAATGATCCTCAAGAGCGTTGGAACCTTCACTACAGGAAGGCTCTTGCAAAAACCACAAACAGACTTGTGGTATGAATAAGGCTTGTGATCCCACGGTGGTCTGGGGAGATCCAGCAATAGATTCTCAAATTGCCCCTGCAGACGGGGCCACAAAAGGCTGGTCTCGACCCAGACGGTTTTCCAAATTGCAGACACAAACCATGATGAGGCTTGAAGCTTGCTTGAAGGTCTTGGAGAATGTGGTCTTCAGAGAGATAAATTAGAGGGAAGCCAGGACGTAATCTGTAGAGAAGGTGGTTGGTTGGTGAGGTCTTCCTCCGATCAGTGGTTGGAGTGGGATCCCAGGAGCGGGCATGGAGATGTGGTCGTCTGCCCGAGCTTGGCTTACACGGTCGATGAGGCAACAGGAACATCTCACCGCGGCATATAAAAGGCAGATGAAAAAGAGAAGCATCAGGACATACACTCCCACTTCCTTCAACCAAGATCCGATGGAGAACAGGAAATCTCCCAATCCTCCCAAACCCTTGAACGGATTCCAACCCTCACTAGCTATAGCTCTAGCTTTTCCCTGTAGTTCACTAACTTTGTCCATATGGGCCTGGACCTTGTCATCGGTGTCTTCTATCCAAGTACAACAATCCTCTCCGATGAACTCACAGAACCCCCCTTTGGCGGCTAAAAGATAATCAAGGGCCATCTTCTCCTGAAGCACTAAAATTCCCATCTGCCGTTGTTCTTGGGCAATTTCTCTGACAGCCTCTACGGTCTCGTTAAACATACTATCCACGATGACAGAAAAATTGTTCAGGCGCTTCATAAGTTCTATTCCCCATCCTGTCCATGAGGGGAACCAAGCCCATGCCTGGTCGCCCTCAGAGAACAGCTCCCTGCGAACTCTCCCTGCCATCCTTACCTTCTTGTGGACCATCAACTCTTCATGATCCATCACTACATAGGATGCTGGGACTAGCTTTATGAGGGCACACGAACCTTTCGCGTTCTGGGGAAATGTTCTATAGGCTGCCGAACCACACAGAAAATAGTATGGACCTGTCAGAGCAGAGCAGGAGGAGTTCCTCGTTCGGCCTCTGGCACTGAGCAACAGTTGCACAGACTGGGGGATTGCTCCCTCAGTCTGCACATCACATCCGTCCTTCCAACACACGTGGTCTGGTCGGTCAGTGTGGTTACTCAGAAGGGAAGTCTGGTTAGTCAGATTGACAGTTATACCTCCCTCGCAGGTGGTAGTCCCAACAAACTTGTTACCTGTGCCAAAGCTGATGTTAAAGCACACCTGAGGGCTGCCTAGCTGCCCAGTTACCCATAATGGACTGACGAGGGTCCTACAGGAGCTAGAGCTAATATTGGTGCTAAAACTGATGTTACCTGCTAAAAATGTGTCATTAAGTTCTACCGACAAATGTCTACGTGGGGGCTGACCAGGGGTCCCTTGCTTTTTCATGCCGACGCGGATGTCATATAGGGCATGAACAGCGGCCATTGCGGACATGTGATGACTGGGTGGGGGCTTAGAGCATACCCAACAGTTGGTTTTGTTGGCGGTTCTGGCTAAACGCAGGTGCATTTTAAATAAAAGGTTGGGGTATCTGCCGTCTTTTCCTCCATTCACACACATGTATGACAAACAAAAAGAAAAAGGAAAATGACACCCCTCATTCTCTGGTGTAGCTGAAAAGCTTCTTGCAGTGGCTTGCGTGCACCCAGTTGTCTCGTCCCTCGAGTTTGAGTGAGGTAGGTGTCGTCAGCTGGACTTGGTATGGTCCGGTGAACCGTGGCTCGAGTCCGGTTCTTTGATGTTTCTTTAGGACGACCCAATCACCTGGCTCAATAGAAAGAACACCTGTTATTGCATTTGGATCGGGGAGCGATTCGCGAACCCGATGGTGTATCTTCTGCAGCTCCCGTTGCAGAGATTGCACATAACCTGTAAGCTGTGAATGCAAAGACGACAACTGTTGAGGAAAGTACAACCCTGTTTTGGGAGGTCCCCCAAACAACACCTCGTAGGGTGACAGCCCATGTGGTTGCCGAGGGGCATTCCGGATGGAATAGGGGGCAATGGGGAGACACTCAGGCCAAGGTTTTTGGGTATCGGAAGACGTTCAACCTTACCGCTACTCTCGGGGTGATATGGGGTGTGTCGCCGCTGACTCCAGTTCCACCAAAGAAATGCAGTCGTGTCCTTTGGAAGAGAGATTAGTAGTGGACAAAGAAGACATGTTAGCAGAAGAGGTGTTAGTATTGTTAGTCGTGTTGCAAAATTCAGCACTGTCATTGCTGTCCTCCCCCCCTTCTCATCTTCCGACACAGGAAGAAGAGAAGCTGGGTTAAGAATAGTGCATCGTTTGATAGTGAGGTTAGTAGGGGTTAGGAGGGCTTTCCCCTGAGAGGGGTACCTTGCCTTGGATGTCCTGTTTTCGCAGGACCGTTCTTGCTGCACTGGTGTCGGTGAGGCAAGGGAGGGGATATTTTAATTCCTCTAGAAAAAGATGGATCTGGGCCGACACCGATTTGTCAACTTCCTATGAGAATTCATAGGAGTTACTTACCATGGTGGTCACAGGGGCGGAGGACTCATCAGGAATGAACTGCCACCGACCTTTAGGTAACTGGGGACAGCTCCTCCTCATGTGCCCCGTTTGGTGGCACTGGAAGCACCTGGGTGGGGGCCTATCCTTCCTGTGACCCAGATCCCTTGGTTTTTCGTGTGGGGTCTGGGACATAAGAACTTTGGCCTTGTCTTGTTTTCTTCTATCCATTTCCCTCTCTATTGCCGCAAGAGTGGAAAGGATAGCAGGGATAGACATCTCATTATATTCGGGTCGGGCCAGAACCAGCCTTTCCCGAATTTTAATATTGATGCCTTCCAAAAATTTGGCCCGCAACAGAATGTGCGTCGCGGTCACCTTTACCCCTTCAGTTGGAGCATCAGGTCCAACTTCCAGATCCGCATCCAGTGCCGTCTGCTTGAGACGGCGCCAGAAGCAGGCGCTTTCCTCATTAGGACCCTGGGTGAGCTTCATCATGTCCGTAGTAGAGGTAGCACCATACATTTCTGGAAGCTTTGCCTTTAGCTGTGTACAGAACTCTTTGCCCCCTGAAGTCATCTCCTCATGCGTGGTTATAGAGCACCCTGCAATCACTGTACTGGCCACTTCCATGCCCACCTTAGCCCGCAGGATCTGCGCACAATCTGACCCGCTCATACCATAGCTGAACTGGTTTTGTCCAAACATTCGAGCAAATCCTCTCGGATTGACTCGATAGTCCGGGAGCTCAGCCAGAATAGTGCGGATCTCTGCCGGGGTGAAGGGGACATGCCAAACTACCCGTTCCCCTAAAGTCCGTTCCCCCTGTGCATTGGGAGGACCTTCAAATTGCTGCACTCTGACTGGATAGGCCTCGGTCCGGGAAGAGTGCAAAGGCTGACCCAGCATCATCGGTGGGCTTAGATTAACCACCTCGCTTACTGCACCTTCAGGTTTGAGGTCCCTCAGATCAGGGTATAGCTGGGGGGCAGGGATCTGATCAGTGGTTCGTAGCGCTTTGATGCAATCCGCCCTGTTTCTTAACCGGGTATCTATTCCCCTTGATTCACAGATAGTCTGCAAATCGGTTGTTGAGTAGGCTTCATAGTTGGAAACAGAAGGAGCTGGGGTGAAGCAGGAAGAAGGGAGAGGTAGAGGTAGAGGCTGAGGCATAGAGACAGAAGACACAGAAGGTATGTCAAGAGTGACGTCACTAACAGAAGAGACAGGTGCAGTTATACTTATCTCAGCCACTGTTGGTTGTTCGGGAACCCCAGCAGACCCTGATCCTGCCTGCCTTAGTAGAGTCAGCCCTGAAAGAGCTTCCTCCACCTCTGACACTGGATCCTCCTGTTTTATTCCCTCTGGAGGTCAGGTATACATCACCTGGTTCTTCCGGACAGACACCAGTTTATGTATGCCCTGCTTCCCTAATCGGATTGACCTGTGAAGCCATAGCTGTGCGATCTCTAGTTCTGACGCCTGCATCCGTGGTTCAAATTCAGAGATGAATTTTTCCCACCTCCATGCGTCAAATGTACCTTCCCGGGGAATTTCCCATCTGGTACCCTTCGACCATTTATTCCACCTTTTGAGGGGTTCTGTAGACTTCCCCCCCAAACTCACCTTCATCAGTTGTGCAGCTGTCCTTACCCTGAAGAGGGCTGGTTCCCCCTCTCTCTTCATGGACTGACTACTGCCCATCGTGACTAGTCACTGGTATATATCCCGCGTCCGGGTACCTGTTTACCCCCTGGAGCACTCGGTGGGATCCTACCGAGAGGCCTGATTCCACCACTTTCCCAGCACAGCGTAATTTATGTGATACTTATCGATCACCCGAAGCGCATCAAGTGGCGGTCAGACTGAGAGCACACCTCCCACAGCGCAATTTATGTGATCCTGACCACCCGAAGTGTTTGTGGTAACCAGGCTAAGTGTTACACTTCCCTGGACCGCCCACTCGCACAGCGCAATTTATGTGATCCCGACCACCCGAAGTGTTTGTGGTAACCAGGCTAAGTGTTATACTTCCCTGGACCGCCCACTCGCACAGCGCAATTTATGTGGTTCTCATCACCCACTGTGTTTGGCAGGCCACACCGCACAATGATGAAAGTGGCTTTTCTCTCCCTGCACACAGTAGCTAACACAAGTCAAAACAAAAAGAGGGGTTCTTGGATGTTACTTAGGGGTCACTGGTTGGCCAGAAACCTGCTAACTGACCTTTAGGTAATTTGTGTAAAGAAAAAAACTTTCCTAATACGCACAGAAAAACCCTTTTTCAACCTGAAAAACTGTTAAAAAGGACAAAGTGGATCCTTATGAAAAACACGGGACGTTTCACAGTAAAACAATTACACAGAGGTAAACCGAAAAACTGCGCCAAAAGTAACCTTGTTGCTGATGCAAAAATCACTCATACCAGCACCGCTAAACGATCCACGTTACACACGCAATCTTCGCTGCAACCACCTAGAACCGTTTACACAAAAAGTCTGCTGGACGCGAAACACACAACGCAGCAGCATTAAAACAAACCCGCTTTACAATAAGGAACTACTTTTAATAGGAAAAACACAAGAAAAACATAATCACTATACAAGAAATCTATGTGCAAAAACCCAGACTTCACTGCGCTCACTAAATGTGGAACACGTGAAGGGAAAACTCACTTAACACACTTTAAATTGGCTGGCAATACGCAAATTTAAAGCTAAAAGCAAACAAATTAAACTGTAAAAAATTTGGATTAAAAACACAAAATGGGTCAAATGCATATAGAAAACTTCATGCACATTGCATAGAGATTACTGCACATATGGTAGTCAACAAAATGGCCACCAACAGGGAAAGCACATGGTAGTCAACAAAATGGCCACCAAACAAAAGGAGTCCATGTGGTTAGTCAAGAAGATGACCCCCCACAGAGGAGCACATGGCAGATACTAGAATTACCCCCCACAGGGAAGCACATGGTAACACTAGAATGGCCCCCCCACAGAGGAGCACATGGCAGCAGACTTTGTATTGTTGGTTGAACTTTAAATGTGTCATATATTCGTGTTATTCATATGTCTCTCGTGTGGCTTAATTAAAGCTCTGAAGGCTGCAATTGGGCCATGCGCATGTACAATGTATGTATTACAGTACTCAGCTCAGTAATGGATGAGATAGCAGATCTGCGCTTATAGACCGGCGTGTATGCCACCACGGCATTCGATGCGAATGCCGCCGGCGGCAGGCCGCGGGCCTGTATCCACATATCAGCAGCATAGTACCACATGGACTTCATAACGCTAGGCGCCAAGCGGTACGAACTCCGCGTGTAGGCTCATGCATATCTTACAACCCATTACCGACCTGAACTGTATCCGGATGGATGTGTTTTAATAAAGATCATATCGGGCCCATCCAGGTACAGACTGGTGTTTAGCCTGGGGGATGCTTGTACAAGAAATTTGCATACCAATAGGAGCTAGTAGGACAGGAAGTATGCCCTCCTTAGAGGGCTCATGGGGGAAGGGGAGGAAGTCTGCTGACCTCAGAGGGCTCATGGGGGAGGACCAGTGATAGATAATAGGAAAGGCTATGCTCCAATCGGAATGTATATCCTGTGTATAGGCACTCCCCATTGCATTGTTCGGTGGGAGGGGATTGACTTTATTCATGTGGGGGGCGTGTGTCTGCTTGTAATAAAACCGGGGGCTGAGTCTGAAGCCAGCCCTTATGTGAATTCAAACATCATCCTGAGAGTGTCGCCTGATCATTCTAGGGTAACGGAGCTCCAATTCCCCACATTTCAACAGAAGCTAACCCAGTTGGATGGGCAGGAATCGTGTAGTTTAGCTGCAGTCGCGGTAAGCAAGATTCGCACAGCTTTATGGGGGATTTCTGCGCATCCAACTGCGAGTACTCATGGTAAGGAGAAATTCGTTAAAAGCGAATTTCCAAGACAGTTTGGCGAGCCAGTGGATACTAACGCGAATTTTGCGCTAGCTAACCAAGTTCGAAGGGGGAATGAGCCATCATGAACTAGCAAAAAGTATGCCGGCACATTTCAGGTCTCTCTGCCATTAAGAGGATCGCTTTTTGCGCGTTCGTGTGGCTGATTTCGCTCTCTGTTAGCTAACGTGAATTCCGCTTAACAAGGACCTAGTTTTGTCCTAAAATCTTGATTTGTGGGTGAAAGACGAGGGTTTTTCTCTGCTGAGAGCAGCAGAGGGGTGGGTTTGGTTGGCTGGATTTGGTCAAGTTTAAAAATCTTCCAACCAAAAATTAAACGGGTATATGTTTTAGCGGGTAAAAGTTGTTGCATGTTTAGGTAAGTATTTGCGGGTTGTAGGTACTGTGGTAATTGCTCTACCCCCCTCCACGTGAGGTCATTATTACAGTGCTGAAAGGTTTAGGTTAATTGTTAACTGTTGTAAGATCTTTGTGTGTATGTAGTCTGTGCCGTGTTTTGTGGTACTACTGCTCCCAGCAAGCATACAGCAGGGGGTCCTTTCTGTTACATGTGCATGTTAGTGTGACATGTTGGTGTTTTATGTCCGTTCTGTGATCGTGCCAAATTGTGTTGTATGTGTGCTGTATATTGTTGTGTAATTGTCCAGTGTATGTTTTGTCAAAGTCTGTTTTATGTAAGAGGTTAGAGGCAATTTTGAGGCTAGTGTCTGCTGTGTGCTTTCCCTGTTGGTGGCCATTTTGTTGACTACCACATGTGCTTTCCCTGTCGGTGGCCATTTTGTTGACTACCACATGTGCTTTCCCTGTTGGTGGCCATTTTGTTGACTGCCATGTGCTTTCCCTGTTGGTGGCCATTTTGTTGACTACCACATGTGCAGTAATCTCTATGCAATGTGCATGAAGTTTCCTATATGCATTTGACCCATTTTGTGTTTTTAATCCAAATTTTTACAGTTTAATTTGTTTGCTTTTAGCTTTAAATTTGCGTATTGCCGGCCAATTTAAAGTGTGTTAAGCGAGTTTTCCCCTCACGTGTTCCACATTTAGTGAGCATGGTGAAGTTTGGGTTTTTGCACATAGATTTCTTGTATAGTGATTGTTTTTCTTGTGTTTTTCTTGTTAAAAGTAGTTCCTTATTGTAAAGCGGGTTTGTTTTAAAGCTGCTGCGTTGCGTGTTTCGCGCCCAGCAGACTTTTTTTGTAAACAGTTTTAGGTGGTTGCAGCGAACATCGCGTGTGTAGCGCGGATCGGTTAGCGGCACTGGTAGGCGCGATTTTCGTTTCTGCAACGGGTTATTTTTGGCACAGTTTTTCAGTTCACCTTTGTGTAATTGTTTTATTGCGAAACATCCTGTTTTCCATAATGTTCCACTTTGTCCTTTTTTTACGGTTTTTCTAGTTGAAAAGGGGTTTTTCTGTGTGTATTAGAGACGTTTTTTCTTTACACAATTTTTCCTAAAGGTCAGTTAGTAGGTTTCTGGCCAACCAGTGTCCCCTAAGTAACATCCAAGAACCCCTCTTTTTGTTTTGACTTGTGTTAGCTACTGTGTGCAGGGAGAGAAAAGCCACTTTCATCTTTGTGCGGTGTGGCCTGCCAAACACAGTGGGTGATGAGAACCACATAAATTGCGCTGTGCGAGTGGGCGGTCCAGGGAAGTATAACACTTAGCCTGGTTACCACAAACACTTCGGGTGGTCAGGATCACATAAATTGCGCTGTGGGAGTGGGAGGTGTGCTCTCGGTCTGACCGCCACTTGATGCGCTTCGGGTGATCGATAAGAATCACATAAATTACGCTGTGCTGGGAAAGTGGTGGAATCAGGCCTCTCGGTAGGATCCCACCGAGTGCTCCAGGGGGTAAACAGGTACCCGGACGCGGGATATATACCAGTGACTAGTCACGATGGGCAGTAGTCAGTCCATGAAGAGAGAGGGGGAACCAGCCCTCTTCAGGGTAAGGACAGCTGCACAACTGATGAAGGTGAGTTTGGGGGGGAAGTCTACAGAACCCCTCAAAAGGTGGAATAAATGGTCGAAGGGTACCAGATGGGAAATTCCCCGGGAAGGTACATTTGACGCATGGAGGTGGGAAAAATTCATCTCTGAATTTGAACCACGGATGCAGGCGTCAGAACTAGAGATCGCACAGCTATGGCTTCACAGGTCAATCCGATTAGGGAAGCAGGGCATACATAAACTGGTGTCTGTCCGGAAGAACCAGGTGATGTATACCTGGCCTCCAGAGGGAATAAAACAGGAAGATCCGGTGTCAGAGGTGGAGGAAGCTCTTTCAGGGCTGACTCTACTAAGGCAGGCAGGATCAGGGTCTGCTGGGGTTCCCCAACAACCAACAGTGGCTGAGATAAGTATAACTGCACCTGTCTCTTCTGTTAGTGACGTCACTCTTGACGTACCTTCTGTGTCTTCTGTATCTATGCCTCAGCCTCTACCTCTACCTCTCCCTCCTCCCTGCTTCACCCCAGCTCCTTCTGTTTCCAACTATGAAGCCTTCTCAACAACCGATTTGCAGACTATCTGTGAATCAAGGGGAATAGACACCCGGTTAAGAAACAGGGCGGATTGCATCAAAGCACTATGAGCCACTGATCAGACCCCTGCCCCCCCAGCTATACCCTGATCTGAGGGACCTCAAACCTGAAGGTGCAGTAAGCGAGGTGGTTAATCTAAGCCCACCGATGAAGCTGGGCCAGCCCTTGCACTCTTCCCGGACCGAGGCCTATCCAGTCAGGGTGCAGCAATTTGAAGGTCCTCCCAATGCACAGGGGGAACGGACTTTAGGGGAACGGGTAGTTTGGCATGTCCCCTTCAACCCGGCAGAGATCCGCACTATTCTGGCTGAGCTCCCGGACTATCGAGTCAATCCGAGAGGATTTGCTCGAATGTTTGGACAAAACCAGTTCAGCTATGGTATGAGCGGGTCAGATTGTGCGCAGATCATGCGGGCGAAGGTGGGCATGGAAGTGGCCAGTGCAGTGATTGCAGGGTGCTCTATAACCACTCATGAGGAGATGACTTCAGGGGGCAAAGAGTTCTGTACACAGCTAAAGGCAAAGCTTCCAGAAATGTATGGTGCTACCTCTACTACAGACATGATGAAGCTCACCCAGGGTCCTAATGAGGAAAGCGCCTGCTTCTGGCGCCGTCTCAAACAGATGGCACTGGATGCGGATCTGGAAGTTGGACCTGATGCTCCAACTGAAAGGGTAAAGGTGACCGCGACGCACATTCTGTTGCGGGCCAAATTTTTGGAAGGCATCGATACTAAAATTCGGGAAAGGCTGGTTCTGGCCCGACCCGAATATAATGAGATGTCTATCCCTGCTATCCTTTCCACTCTTGCGGCAATAGAGAGGGAAATGGATAGAAGAAAACAGGACAAGGCCAAAGTTCTTATGTCCCAGACCCCACACGAAAAACCAAGGGATCTGGGTCACAGAAAGGATAGGCCCCCCTCCCAGGTGCTTCCAGTGCCACCAAACGGGGCACATGAGGAGGAGCTGTCCCCAATTACCTAAAGGTCGGTGGCAGTTCATTCCTGATGAGTCCTCCACCCCAGTGACCACCATGGTAAGTAATTCCTATGAATCCTCATAGGAAGTTGACAAATCGGTGTCGGCCCAGATCCATCTTTTTCTAGAGGAATTAAAATATCCCCTCCCTTGCCTCACCGACACCAGTGCAGCAAGAACGGTCTTGCAAAAACAGGACATCTGTCAGGGCTCCCGGGTATGACCAGAGATGTGTGACTGACGCAGGGAAACGCAGATTTCAGATATGTTATAAACAATATAATTTATTAACACTAACCATACAAACATAAACGCAGTGCAATACTAAACATAATACAGTGCAAACAAACCCAACCAACCACCCACAGATAACAGTACATACAAGCAAGCGTCGTCAGGCAGGCCGGGTCAATATCAATTGGGCAGGTAGGTACGGGGGGAGCAAGCGGAGAATGGTCGGGGTCACAGGCCAGGTTCAGCAGGTAGCAAGCAGCATAGTACAGAGGGTCAGGCAGAGGGATGGTCCGGGTCACAAGCCAGGGATCAGAACAGGTAGCAAGCAGCGTAGTACAGAGGGTCAGACAGAGGGATGGTCAGGGTCACATGCCAGGATCAGAGCAGGAGAAGTCAGCAAAGGAACAGAAACAGGATGCAGGACAGATACAGGGCCCAGGACAAACACAACACCAAGGCAGAGTCTGCAAGTCTGGCCATCCCTTAAATACACCAGTATCATCAGTTCCAGGTGTTAGCTGGCTGAAAGGTTGAGTCTCTGATTGCTGGGAGCACCCGCTGGCCAGCCCTGGTACTGCAGATCAAAAGGCAGGTGAGTCCCACCATTGCTGGCCAGTCCATTCCTAACAACATCCAAGGCAAGGTACCCCTCTCAGGGGAAAGCCCCCCTAACCCCTACTAACCTCACCATCAAACGATGCACTATTCTTAACCCAGCTTCTCTTCTTCCTGTGTTGGAAGATGAGAAGGGGGGGGGGGGACAGCAACGACAGTGCTAAATTTTGCAGCCCGACTAACAATACTAACACCTCTTCTGCTAACATGTCTTCTTTGTCCACTACTAACCTCTCTTCCAAAGGACACGACTGCATTTCTTTGGTGGAACTGGAGTCAGCAGCGACACACCCCATATCACCCCGAGAGTAGCGGTAAGGTTGAACGTCTTAACGGAATCCTTAAAAACAGGATCTCCAACATCATGGCCGATATCCAAAAACCTTAGCCTGAGTGTCCCCCCATTGCCCTCTATTCCATCCGGAATGCCCCTCGGCAACCACATGGGCTGTCACCCTACGAGGTGTTGTTTGGGGGACCTCCCAAAACAGGGTTGTACTTTCCTCAACAGTTGTCATCTTTGCATTCACAACTAACAGGTTACATGCAATCTCTGCAACGGGAGCTGCAGAAGATACACCATCGGGTTTGCGAATCGCTCCCCGATCCAAATGCAATAACAGGTGTTCTTCCTATTGAGCCAGGTGATTGGGTCGTCCTAAAGAAACATCAAAGAACCGGACTCGAACCACGGTTCACCGGACCATACCAAGTCCAGCTGACGACACCTACCTCACTCAAGCTCGAGGGACGAGACAACTGGGTGCACGCAAGCCACTGCAAGAAGCTTTTCAGCTACACCAGAGAATGAGGGGTGTCATTTTCCTTTTTCTTTTTGTTTGTATGTCATACATGTGTGTGAACGGAGGAAAAGACGGCAGATACCCCAACCTTTTATTTAAAATGCATCTGCGTTTAGCCAGAACCGCCAACAAAACCAATTGTTGGGTATGCTCTAAGCCTCCACCCAGTCATCACATGTCCGCAATGGCCGCTGTTCATGCCCTATATGACATCCGCGTCGGCATGAAAAAGCAAGGGACCCCTGGTCAGCCCCCACGTAGACATTTGACACATTTTTAGCAGGTAACATCAGTTTTAGCACCAATATTAGCTCTAGCTCCTGTAGGACCCTCGTCAGTCCATTATGGGTAACTGGACAGCTAAGCAGCCCTCAGGTGTGCTTTAACATCAGCTTTGGCACAGGTAACAAGTTTGTTGGCACTACCACCTGTGAGGGAAGTATAACTGTCAATCTGACTAACCTACTTCCCTTCTGAGTAACCACACTGACCGACCAGACCACGTTTGTTGGAAGGACAGATGTGATGTGCAGACTGAGGGAACAATCCCCCAGTCTGTGCAACTGTTGCTCAGTGCCAGAGGCCGAACAAGGAACTCCTCCTGCTCTACTCTGACAGGTCCATACTATTTTCTGTGTGGTTCGGCAGCCTATAGAACATTTCCTCAGAACGCGAAAGGTTTGTGTGCCCTCATAAAGCTAGTCCTCGCATCCTATGTAGTGATGGATCATGAAGAGTTGATGGTCCACAAGAAGGTAAGGATGGCAGGGAGAGTTCGCAGGGAGCTGTTCTCTGAGGGCGACCAGGCATGGGCTTGGTTCCCCTCATGGACAGGTTGGGGAATAGAACTTATGAAGCGCCTGAACAATTTTTCTGTCATCGTGGATAGTATGTTTAACGAGACCGTAGAGGCTGTCAGAGAAATTGCCCAAGAACAACGGCAGATGGGAATTTTAGTGCTTCAGGAGAAGATGGCCCTTGATTATCTTTTAGCCGCCAAAGGGGGGTTCTGTGAGTTCATCGGAGAGGATTGTTGTACTTGGATAGAAGACACCGATGACAAGGTCCAGGCCCATATGGACAAAGTTAGTAAACTACAGGGAAAAGCTAGAGCTATAGCTAGTGAGGGTTGGAATCCGTTCAAGGGTTTGGGAGGATTGGGAGATTTCCTGTTCTCCATCGGATCTTGGTTGAAGGAAATGGGAGTGTATGTCCTGATGCTTCTCTTTTTCCTCTGCCTCTTATATGCCGTGGTGAGATGTTCCTGTTGCCTCATCAACGTGTAAGCCAAGCTCGGGCAGACGACCACATCTCCATGCCCGCTCCGGGGATCCCACTCCAACCACTGATCGGGGGAAGACCTCACCAACCAACCACCTTCTCTGCAGGTTACGTCCTGGCTTCCCTCTGATTCATCTCCCTGAAGACCATGTTCCCCAAGACCTCCAAGCAAGGTAGTGGTGGTATGCTGTAGGAACCGTTTGTGCTAGCTCAGTGTCTGTGTTTATACAAAGCAAAGTCTGGGTGTCTGGTGGTGACCTGGGGTAGCAATGTTCCTGGCAATAGGGTGAATTAAACTGAATTGACCCAGTTCTCCAGTTAATTTGGGGGTCGTGTGCACGTAGCCAAGGCAGCCCCAAAATAACTGGGAATAGTGAGGACGCAATGGTGTCCAAGCGGAGGACTTCTTGCATATAGGAGGGGTCTCCCGATCTACCAACCCAGACTTAACTTGAGTCCCATCAGCCAAGAGGATGTTCAGGCCATGCTCCTTGGTCAGTAAGGGAATCTGCTGTTGCGCTGCAAAATTGAGGTCAACAAAACAACTACAGGCCCCTGAGTCAATAATGGCCGTCACCTGTACGGTTCTTCCGGGGAGTTGAAATGAGATTGGTATGGCTAAGAGAGAGGGTTTATCTACACAAGCACGAGTCATAGAAAAAATAGGAGAAGAGCACTTACTTAACTTCTCCGGGCAGGAACGTACCACATGGCCTGCTGCTCCACAGTATAGGCAAAGGTTGTTTACCCGGCATCTCTGGCGCTCTTCAGACGTTAGGGAAGGCCGCATCAACCCAAATTGGTTCGGCTCCCTCTGCTGGTTCCGGATTCCGAGTACTGGTAGGGGAGTTCGGAATGGTCAGAACCCGTGGTAGCATCCATGTGGGTTTTAACCCTGGACTGGATCTTTCAGACCTCCGTTCCTGAAGAACGCGGTCAATCTGAATTGCCAGAGTTATCAATCCTTCCAAGGAGTCAGGTACCCCTACTCTGGCTAGCTCGTCTTTTAGAGGTTCAGATAGGCCTAGGCGGAATTGGTAATGCAAAGCTGCGTCATTCCACTGGGTGTCCCCACTCCAGCGCCTAAATTCTGAGGCATAGTCCTCTGCTGCGCGGCGACCCTGCTGCAAGGTATGTAGCACTGCTCCGGCTGAAGCAGCTTGTTGCAGGTCATCGTATAATTCTGCTATTGCTCTGAAAAATTAGGAAACTGAGTCCAGATGTGAATGGCGACTCTCCAGCAGGCGATGGGCCCAGCCTTGGGGTTCCCCCTGGAGTAAGGATATAATGAATCCCACCTTTACAGATTCTGACGAAAAAGTCAGTGGCTGTAGGTCAAAGTACAGCAGACAGGAATTCTGGAAGGCTCTGAACTTCCCTCAATCCCCACTGAACCGCTCGGGTGTTGGTACTCGAGGTTCTGGCGGAGGCATGGCGAACACTGCTCCAGCGGAAGGTTCTGCGCGGCCCCTGGCCAGAGTAGGATCAACCGGAGCTGATGGTGTGGTTGCTGGCATGGTTAGGGTCTGAATACATCCCTCCAGGTGGGTGTAGCTTTCTTGGAGTGTTTTGACAGCTTGGGTGAGTGCCGCCACGTGTTGGCATATCTCATCCCAGGGTGAGGGACCTCTTCCCGGCTCAGTCATGGCCGTATGGTTCTGTTAAGGACCGACTGGCAGTAGCCTCTAGCGACCCACAGGCCGGAATCCCTCAGGGCGTGGAATCTAAGCCTCAGTCTGCTGTTTCACCAGAGCCCCTGATGGTGGGGATGGACTTGAAGCAGCCTGAGACCAGGTCGCGACCCCCGAGTTCAACCAGCTGTGGTAGAGGTGGATTTGCCAGTGATAGGTAATAAGTGAGAACCAGATGTGAAGAGGTAGTGTGTAACGTAGTCAGACAGGCCAGGTCGGTAACAGCAGAGGCAGACGGTACAGATCAGCATGCAAAAGGATAAACGGGTCACAAGCCAGGTTCAGCAACAGGAGGTCAGGTAAACAGGAGAAAGCAGAAGAATGGTCAGACAAGCCAGGGATCAGGGCAGGAGAGAGTCACGATAATCCGGGTCAGGCAGGTTCGGCAACAAAGGCAATCTCAGGCACTAGGAACAGGAACACAGGAATAAGACCGGCAATGTGAGCATTGCAAGAGCTGGTTTAAATAGCCTGCCCGGTACTGACAGGTGCGCCTGGGTCCTAGTGCCTGCCAGCACTGTCATTGGTGACGGGCGCACCTGGGTCCTAGTGCCCGCCTGCCTCTATGTCTTGTTGGAATCCTATGCATGTGCAGATTTATGCGTCGTGGTGATCTTCTCGTTCCCTGATACTTTGACAGGCTACAGGCAGCGGAGCTGGATGCTTTGCCTACCAGGTGTATTATAAGGCCAGCATTGCACCCACAGGGGCCGGACCCCCCATGTACAAGGGGCCTAAGAGATACCATCAGCTTGTGTCCCATTCCACCAGACTCCTAGAACTGGAAGAGGACATTTTTGGGGGGATGTGTTGTAGAAGAACCCAGACCACGGTATTGTGCGGTGAAAATATCATCCAACTTTATTCATCATATATATGTGACACTTTAACAACAGAAGGAAAGAGATAGATTGTTTACATTTCAAGGATCTATTTATATCATCTATGCTAAGAAACTGATTAACATATGACACGCCCCTCATTAATACCAGCCCCACCCACTTATGTAACCCTCTAAACATCCAAATCCCTGTAACTTCCCAGAAGACACTTTCATCTTTTATCCATAAAAAGCTGATTGGGTACAAGAGAACCCCGAGCCCCTCCTGCTCATTCCCACACAAGTCCATGTCACCATCTACAAGGTGAGAGGACCTGAAGGAGAACAAGACCATGACCACCAGGACCATCGCCTGACTGAAGCCATGCTCACATTTCTTTCTAATGCTGCTTCTATGGTCTACTCAGATATAGATTTGGCAGATGTACATTCGTGTCTTCAAGGAGCTGATCAAACATGATCTGTGCTTGACTATCTTTTTTGGGGACCAGAGGTGACATTAGGGGTCTGATAGACCTCTTGTGTTTCTTTAAAGAGGATCTGTGACCAGCAATATGTTATCACATGCGAGGCTATTAACCCTCTATATGGCAATAATAAAGTTCAGAGGAAGAAAAGTGTAAAGTAACACACTGTAAATGAAAAAACACACAAAACACATTTTAAAGCCCCCAGTTCCCGTATACATGAGCAATTGCAAGGGTTGGGTGCGGTTATGTAGGAAAACATCAATCACACTACACATTGTACATATCTCTGCACACACCAGAGAGAGAGGAATAACTCTAGGGCCATCATTCATGGTTCACTATATAAACTGATGACCTGTAAAGGCTTTTAAAGCGTCACCTATGGACAATTTCTGGTACTGAAGTTTGTCACCATTTCACAAATACGCACAATTTTGGCATGTTTGGTATCTATATACTTGATGCCAACTCAATATTTTACATTTCACCAAACAAATTGGGTCATATATTGTGTTTTTTGTGTATTAAAAATATCTTTAGTGGGATTTTTTTTACAGAAAATATGCATTTGACAAATAGCTGTGCTAATATCCTGTGACATAGAAAATGGGAACCACCACCATTATATTCTCCAGGGTCTCTGCTTCAGAAAACAAAACGTTTGTGGGTTTCAAGTAATCTTCTGTTCTAAAATGTGAATGTAATCATGTGCATAAAAAAGCAAAATCAACTCAGCAAAACACACAACAGCAACAATGTATAAAATTATCATCAAATCTATAGTAGCAACTAATGGCCTAAGGAGCAAAGCCACCATATTACTCAACCAAGTTCCAGCTAACCCCATCCAAGAAAATGGATCCCACTTCCCCCCACCCAGGTGACTGTTGGAACTCCTTTACCTTGTGTAGATATCTCCTTCTGAGATCCTCATGATCTAATATAAATGTACAACACTCTCCGACACCAGTTTGTAGGCTCCACCTTGATCTTCTGAGAGATAGTCAGCCACCATGTAGTTCTGTGACACCACCTTAGGTGATGGAGCCACTTCTGCTGTCAGCTCGGCTATACCATCAATGGTGTCATTGGTTATCTGATCCATGACTCCAGTACACCGGTTCATTTTACTCATCTTAGATTACTTAGATTCCCCATCCCGTCTATGAAGGGCTCACTGCATAAAACATCTCCACTCCAGAGAAAATGTTTCTTCTCACTGGAAGGCCAGGGGAGTATTGGGAGAAATTAAGGCTTTCCCTTACAGATATGGGGGAGGGGCAACATCACCTAAAGTACAGCTATGGGTGGAATTGAAGGGAAGACATTTTAGGGTGCTCCTTCCACACAAGAAGCAATGTATCTGGAAGGACTAGGAATCCATTGGACCAATGGGGATTAAACATTCTGCAATACATTGAGACACCATGAAATGTTACTGGCCTGTGATTGGCTCTCCTATTGTTAGTGAAGTGAGACTCCCCTTGTCGGTGTCATTAATGGAAAGAAACCATGTGAAATGTTTCCCCCAAATCCAAAAGGTGACCCCCTTGGGTAGGTACCCATCCTACTATTCCTGATATGAGTTTGTAGTCCCTGCTACTACAGGAAACATGCGGGCGATCATTTACACCTTTTACAGCAGGACAGTAAATATCAGAACACAATTCAAACATCAGACCAACAGCAGGAAGTCTGCTAACTGAATGTGTAATGCAATCTGTCATTAGCATTCCCAGAGTTCCCTCTGCAACATAGTTGTATCAGCTGTTGGTCCTGTCTGTACATCTGTTATTTTCCCACCTTCTGTAACAGGGTGACAACCCTGATCATTCTGCAGGAACATTACACAGCAGCGTTGTCACCCTGTACAGGGAAGTCTTAGATAGATTATAAGTAAGACACACAACAAGTAAAGCCCAACTTCAGCTAACGCTTCTACAGCAGTTACAGCAACAGGTTCTCTATAAGGTCCAACCCCCCATATGAATGACGACTGACAGTTGTGAGCACCACCAGCACTGTTATAGGATTTGCCCCAACCCCTCCAACTGCCATTTTTCCCAAAAGACTTGGCCTTCTACAGGAAGTAGACAAAGAAAATCTACTGGGAGGGACAACAAAAAATAATACAATAGGAGACTCAGAAAAACAAAACCTGCTCTGCTAATGACAGATTTCATTATTAATGTCATTACTGATTTTGCCCATAGTTACACTTTGGTGCCAACGTTGTAATATTTCCAGGGAGAAGAAGTTTTCTTTACAAACTTTCCACCAAAAAGAGATGTGTGCACTCAGAGTGATTATTGTGAACCCCAATCAGAGGAATGTCAGTCCCCCGGAAGAAGTGGTAGGAATATGAGCGCACACTCAGCACTTTGTAAGTTCAGATCTCTGGCAGTTGTATTGTGTGATTAGTCTATGGAGAGGAGTAATAGCTGGAAAGAGAAAACATGGAACAAGGATTTCTGATCTTCACCTGATGGAATCCCATTTGGCAGAACCACATGGAACACAAGTGGCCAGCTGGGCTTACGTTTTACTGCTGAATACATCCCCTAAATCAGCAGTAACTCAGTATTGGAAGGCCTGCATCAGCTTGGGATGTTGTTTTCTCACTGAACAGAGACTTCTTTCTAGCTGGTGTCACAGACACAGACCTGCCTGAAAGGTTGTCACCCATGAGAGGATATCCTACAACCTCACAAACACCCCCTTTCCTCTCTATGATCACAATCTCATCACCTTCACAGTCTCCTCATCTTCAAACATGTATCCCTCCAATCAGCAATCACCTGCAGAAACCTTCACAACTTGAACCCTTCTCCTTTCCACTCTGCAACTGACCAACTCTATGACAGAATCTCTCCCCTGTCCTGCCCTGACCTGGCCACTGCTGTCTACAACAGTTCACTTTCATCCACATTAGACTCACTTGCTCCTCTAACATGAAGCATCAGACCCCGCCCATTACAACCTTGGCAGACTGACAACACTAAAGATCTTAAACGTTTCAATACCGGGCAATTTTCCCCCTTCCTGCCCAGGCCATTTTTCAGGTTTCAGCGCTCTCACACTTTCAATGACAATTGCGCGGTCATACAACATTGTACCCAAACTAAAATTTTATAATTTTATTCACACAACTAGAGCTTTCTTTTGGTGGTATTTAATCACCGCTGGTGTTTTTATTTTTTGCTAAATTAACAAAAAAAGACCAACATTTTTGAAAAAAACACGTTTTTTTTTGTTTCTGTTATAAAAGTTTACAAATAAATAATTGTTCTTCATAAATTTAGGCCGAGATGTATTCTGCTACATGTCTTTGGTGAAAATAACCCAAATTAGGATGTAATTTTTAGTTTGTAGGAAAGTTATAGAGTTCACAAACTATGGTATAGATCTGAATATTGATCAATCCTGAAGTACTGACAGCCAATCTAATTTCTTGAGGTCCAAGAATGTCAGAACAGTACAGATATCCCCCAAATGTCAGAACAGTACAGATATCCCCAAATGTCGGGACGGTACAGATATCCCCCAAATGTCAGAACAGTACAGATATCCCCCAAATGTCAGAACAGTACAGATATCCCCCAAATGTCAGGACAGTACAGATATCCCCCAAATGTCAGAACAGTACAGATATCCCCCAAATGTCAGGACGGTACAGATATCCCCCAAATGTCAGGACGGTACAGATATCCCCCAAATGTCAGGACGGGACAGATATCCCCCAAATGTCAGGACAGGACAGATATCCCCCAAATGACAGAACAGTACAGATATCCCCCAAATGTCAGGACGGTACAGATATCCACCCAAATGTCAGGACAGTACAGATATCCCCCAAATGTCAGGACAGTACAGATATCCCCCAAATGTCAGGACGGTACAGATATCCCCCAAATGTCAGAACAGTACAGATATCCCCCAAATGTCAGGACGGTACAGATATCCCCCAAATGTCAGAACAGTACAGATATACCTTTTGCAGAGTAGACAGTCCGATGTACTTCATAAGAGGAATGGCGAGTTTTTTGAAGTTGTATTTTTTTGTCATAATTTTTCGGAAAATTAAAAAATTAAAAAAATTATTTTCACTATTTTTTTTTTACATCCTGTCACCAGTGCAGTACAGCGTCATCATATAACTGGCATGGCAGTGAACAGGGACACTGACTGGTGACAGTATGAAAAAAAAATATATATTTTTTTTATTTTTTTTTATTTTTTTATTATATTTAATTTTTTATTACATTTCTTTTTATTTTTTTTAAGATTTTTTTTTCATATTTTACTATGACCAAAATAGTACAATGTTACCATAGTAACATTGTACTACTTTGGGGAAGTGATCAGTATTTTTTTTTTTACACAATTTGCTTATAGCAAAGAATTACTTTGCTATAAACAAGCATTTAGCTGAATGAAATCGATTCATTCAGCTTTTCTTTTTTTTTTGTGCTTAGCTGTGATTTGGCCACAGCTAATCACATGACATGTGCATGTGATTAGCTGTGACCATTCACAGCTAGGCACTAGTATACAATGGATGGCATCATGAATGAAGCCATCCATCATGAATGAAGCCATCCATTGTATACAACTGTCATGTGACCTGCTGTGATTGGTCACAGCAGGTCACATGGTACCGGCAACGGGAGCCGGTACTCGGATCTGTCATCGGCCGTGTCCGAGGTGCACGGCTGATGACAGATTGCACTGCTGCGTCGCTCTGCATTAGCGCAAACGGCGCATGTGCGGGAGCACGCCAAATGGCGTGCACCCGGAATGCAGAGACTGTTTTGAAGCCGCCAAACGGCCATTGGCCGGGCGGCTAATGGTTAAACGACATAGTCGTGTGCTGGAGCGAATGTGGCATAAAACCAAATCTCACCAAGCATTCACCCGATATAAATCTGCTTTCTTCACATACAATTCCTCCCTCCATGCTGCCAGACAAGCCTACTTTGTCACTCTCATCAATAGCTTGTCATCCAGTCCTCGTTGTCTCTTCTCTACTTCTAACTCTCTACTTTCTCCACCTCCACCCAGTACCTCACTCACTGCTCACGAGATTGCAAATCATTTCAAAAACAAGATTGATGCAATTCGTAGCGGCATCTCCACTGCACAGACATCCATCCCACTTAGCATACCTTATACTAAACCTCCCTCAACACTTTCCTCTTTTGACCTTGCTACTACCGAAGAGGTCACTAAGGTTTCCTCAGAAGCCCGTCTCACTACCTGCCCCCTGGATCCTGTCCCCTCACAACTACTACGGTCACCCTCTTCTTCCATTATATGCTTCCTCACTCACATCTTCAATCTTTCCCTCTTTACTGGTGCCTTCCCCTCCCCTCTAAAGCATGCGCACATCACTCCCATACTTAAAAAGCCCTCCCTGGATCCCACCAACCTGAACAACTTAAAACCCATCTCCCTGCTGCCATTTACCTCTAAACACCTAGAACTCTTAGTCTACAATCGCCTGAGCTCCTCCCACCTCACTGACAACAACCTTCTTGACCCTTTACAGTCTGGAATTCCCTCACTACACTCCACTGACACTGCCCTACTAAACCTCACTAATGATCTAGTAACTGCTAAAACCAATGGCCACCACTCCATACTCATCCCAACCAATGGCCACTACTCCATACTCATTCCAACCAATGGTCACTACTCCATACTCATCCCAACCAATGGCCACTACCCCATACTTATCCCAACCAATGGTCACTACTCCATACTCATCCCAACCAATGGCCACTACTCTGTACTCATCCCAACCAATGGCCACTACTCCGTACTCATCCCAACCAATGGTCACTACTCCGTACTCATCCCAACCAATGGCCACTACTCCGTACTCATCCCAACCAATGGCCACTATTCCGTACTCATCCCAACCAATGGCCACTACTCTGTACTCATCCCAACCAATGGCCACTACTTAGTACTCTTACTACTTGACCTCTCTGCAGCTTTTGATACAGTTGACCATCCCCTCCTTCTCAAAAAACTCAACTCTTTTGGCCTCCAAGTCTCTGCTCTCTCCTGGTTCTCCTCCTATCTATCGCAGCTCTCCATCAGCGTTACCTATAACTCTGCCTCCTCCTCTCCACTCCCTCTTTCTGTAGGGGTCCCTCAAGGTTCCGTCCTTGGACTCCTACTCTTCTCCATCTACAACTCCTCCCTTTGTCACTTGATAAACTCCCATGGCTTTAAGTACCACCTCTATGCTAATGACACACAAATCTATCTTTCTATCCCTCACCTCACCCCTTCAGTCTCCTCCTCACCTCACCCCTTCAGTCTCCTCCTCACCTTGCCCCTTCAGTCTCCTCTCGCATTACTACCCTACTAAGCGACATATCGGCATGGATGTCACTCCACTTCCTCAAACTCAATCTTTCGAAAACTGAGCTCTTAGTATTCCCTCCAGCCTGTGCCCTCTTCCCTGACTTCTCCATCAAGATCAATAACACAATCATCAGTCCCTCCCCTCATGCCAGGGTACTAGGTGTAATCCTAGACTCCCATCTGTCCTTTCAGTCCCAAATACAATCACTGTCCAAATCTTGTAGATTTCACCTCCGCAACAGCTCCAAGATATGGCCGTTCTTAACCTCGGAAACCACTAAGCAACTTATTCACTCCCTTGTTATATCTCGCCTAGACTATTGTAACTCCCTCCTCATTGGCCGACCTCATCGCAGGCTATTCCCTCTTCAGTCTATCATGAATGCTGCTGCCAGACTCATCCACCTTACTAACCGTTCTGTATCAGCCACCCCTCACTGCCAATCCCTCCACTGGCCTTCACTCAGTGTCCTCCACCCCTCTCTGCCAATCCCTCCACTGGCCTCCATTCAGTGTCCTCCACCCCCCTCTGCCAATCCATCCACTGGCCTCCATTCAGTGTCCTCCACCTCCCCTGCCAATCCCTCCACTGGCTTCCCATTGCCCAACGGATAAAATTCAAAACATTAACAATAACATATAAAGTCATTTATAACTCTGATCCAAATTACATCACCAATATTGTCTCCAAATATCCCCCAAACCGTACTCTCCGCTCCTCGCACAACCTCCTGCTCTCTAGCTCCCTTGTCTCCTCCTCCCATGCTCATCTCCAGGACTTCTCCAGAGCTTCCCCCATCCTCTGGAATGCTCTACCCCAATTTATCAGACTATCGCCTACTCTGCTCACTTTTAGGCGATCTATGAAAACCTGTCTCTTCATGGAAGCATATCCTGCCCTCAGCTAATACTGGAATCTTCTACTCTTCCAACCAGTCCATCCCCCACAGTTACTACCTTTTGTATAACTAGCAGGGTCCTCCTATCCCTCTTGTATTTAACATTATTGTTGCTGTATTGTCTCCCGTTGTATTGTAAAGCGCTGAGCAAACTGTTGGCACTATAAATCCTGTATAATAATAATAATGAGAGGAGATGAAATGTGGAAAGAAGGCATTGATAATGGGAGAGGAGATGGAACAGGTAATGGGAGGAGTGGACAAGGTGGGCTTAGCTGGAGACCTCAAGCCTGGCTGATGCTGTATCAATAGTCAGAAATCCTGGAATGGACTCTCCCACTGAGGCTTCAGAGACTTGGTAAGACAATAGACCCCATCCTAGTCTCTGGTACTGAGGCAGTGTTGGTCATGTATTACCTCAGGATCCAGAAATGAAGAAAATGCTTGGAAACACAACTCAGTTGGTGAATCATGAAAATTCATTGCATGTTCATTCAAAGCTCCATAAAAAAGATAAAGATGATACTCATGAGGGAAGCTTTTTGGTTATTGATGCTTATCTTAAAAAAAATTGTCAAAAGATAAAATATTTAGACAGGCATTAACTGTAAGAGTTTTGTCACATTGAGAGCATTAAAATGGCTTCTCTCCAGTGTGAACAATCTGGTGTGTGATAAGATGTGACTTCAGTGTAAAAGCTTTATCACATTCAGAACACTGATATGGCTTCTCTCCAGTGTGAATCCTCTGGTGTGTGATAAGATGTGACTTCTTTGTAAAACTTTTATCACATTCAGAACACTGATATGACTTCTCTCCAGTATGAATCATCTGGTGTCTGATAAGATCTGACTTCTGTGTAAAAGCTTTATCACATTCAGGACACAGATATGACTTCTCTCCAGTGTGAATCCTCTGGTGTCTGATAAGATTTGACTTCACTGTAAAAATTTTATCACATTCAGAACACAGATATGACTTCTCTCCAGTGTGAATCCTCTGGTGTGTGATAAGACTTGACTTCACTGTAAAAGCTTTATCACATTCAGAACACTGATATGACTGCTCTCCAGTGTGAATCCTCTGGTGTGTGATAAGACTTGACTTCCATGTAAAAGCTTTATCACATTCAGAACACTGATATGATTTCTCTCCAGTGTGAATCCTCTGGTGTCTGATAAGTTGTGACTTCCGAGTAAAAGCTTTAACACATTCAGAACACTGATATGGCTTCTCTCCAGTGTGAACAATCGGGTGTGCGATAAGATATGACTTCCGTGTAAAACCTTTATCACATTCAGAACACTGATATGGCTTCTCTCCAGTGTGAATCCTCTGGTGTGTGATAAGATATGACTTCCATGTAAAAGCTTTATCACATTCAGAACACTGATATGGCTTCTCTCCAGTGTGAATCCTCTGGTGTGTGATAAGACTTGACTTTACTGTAAAAGCTTTATCACATTCAGAACACTGATATGGCTTCTCTCCAGTGTGAATCCTCTGGTGTCTGATAAGATGTGACTTTACTGTAAAAGCTTTATCACATTCAGAACACTGATATGGCTTCTCTCCAGTGTGAACAATCTGGTGTGTGATAAGATATGACTTCACTGTAAAAGTTTTATCACATTCAGAACACTGATATGGCTTCTCTCCAGTGTGAATCATCTGGTGTGTGATAAGATGTGACTTCACTGTAAAAGTTTTATCACATTCAGAACACTGATATGACTTCTCTCCAGTGTGAATCCTCTGGTGTCTGATAAGATGTGACTTCTGTGTAAAAGTTTTATCACATTCAGAACACTGATATGGTGTTTCTCCAGTGTGAACGCTCTGGTGTGTGATAAGACTTGACTTCCTTGTAAAAGCTTTATCACATTCAGAACACTGATATGGCTTCTCTCCAGTGTGAATCCTCTGGTGTCTGATAAGATCTGACTTCCATTTAAAAGCTTTATCACATTCAGAACACTGATATGTCTTCTCTCCAGTGTGAATCCTCTGGTGTGTGATAAGTTCTGACTTCTGTGTAAAAGCTTTATCACAATCAGAACACTGATATGACTTCTCTCCAGTGTGAACAATCTGGTGTCTGATAAGATGTGACTTCCATTTAAAAGCTTTATCACATTCAGAACACTGATATGGCTTCTCTCCAGTGTGAATCCTCTGGTGTCTGATAAGATGTGACTTCTGTGTAAAAGCTTTATCACATTCAGAACACTGATATGGCTTCTCTCCAGTGTGAATCCTCTGGTGTCTGATAAGATCTGACTTCCATGTAAAAGCTTTATCACAGTCAGAACACTGATATGACTTCCCTCCATTGTGAACCTTCTGGTGTGTGATATATTTTCTCTCCATTGTAAAATCTCCAAACAAGAAGTAGTTTGAAATGACTCCTCTTATGTATACTTGGGTTGGACGTTATTGTAAAGCCATTGTCACTTCCAGAACACTGAAATTACTTTTCTCCTGCTGGATCAATGTGGAAGAGGATCCAAACCATGACTTTTAGAACACAGATATGACTTGTATCCCGTGTGAATCCTCCAGTGAGCTGCAATAAAGACTTTCAGTCAATTAAGACACCCATATGTCTTGTTTTCCATGTGACTCAGCTCTATTCATGAAGACCAACATGACCGAAAACTTGGTTCATCCATCCACCTGTACAAAAAAAAATAATAATAAAATTCTATATAAAGGGCTACATAAAGTTGCTTTCTATTTTTAATGCTCATTACTAAATATATCTTATGAATAGAAAGAATATGTACAGCATTATCTACAGTATTTTTTAATCAAATAGATTTTATTAACTACCTGCCGACCGCAGATAACCGAATGACGGCTGCACTGCGGCCGGCCAGTTCTGGGTGGACGTCATATGACGTCCTCCCAGAACGCGCTCTCCTGCGTGCCCCAGGGGGCGCGCACCCGGCGATCTCCGTGATCGCTGTGTCCTACGGACACAGCTGATCACGTGATGTGGTAAAAGGCCAATCACAGCGGCCTTTTACCACGTGATCAGCGGTGTCCAATGACACGCTGATCAGAGGGAAATGCAAGTGCCGGTTCTCGGCTGCACTTTCCTCACGCTGTCAGATCGTGAGGAAAGTACTGCCGAGAACCGGCAGTTGTCAGAGCGGGGATCGGCACCGATCATCAGGGCACTGATGATCAGTGCCCTGATGATCGGTGCCCAGCAGTGCCACCCGCAAGGTCCGCCCTTCTGTGCCCAGAAGTGCACCCACTAGCTCCGCCCACTTGTGCCCAGCAGATCACCCACCTGTGCCCAGAAGTGCACCCACCTGTGCCCAGCAGTGCACCCACCTGTGCCACTCTGCAGTGTCACACACCTGTGCCCAGAAGTGCCACCTACCTGTGCCCAGCAGTGCCACCCACCTGTGCCCACCAGTGCCACCCACCTGTGCCCACCCACCAGTGCCACCCACCAGTGCAGCCCAGCAGTGCTGCCAGTCAGTGCCACCAGTCAGTGCCCAGGGGTTGTGCCAGTCAGTGCTGCCAGTCAGTGCCCAGCAGTGATGCCAGTCAGTGCCGTCTATCAGTACCCATCATCAGTGTCACCTATCAGTGCCACCTATCAGTGCTGCATATTAGTGCCGCCTATCCGTGACACCTCATTAGTGCTGTCTATCAGTGCCGCCTATCTGTGCCACCTCATTAGTACTGCCTATCAGTGCCCTTTAGTACTGCCTATCAGTGCCCTTTAGTGCTGCCTATCAGTGCCCATCAGTGCCGCCTATCAGTGCCCATCAGTGCTGCCTCATCAACGCACATCAGTAAAGGAGAAAAAATACCTGTTTGAAAAATGTTATAATAGAAACAAAAAAACTTTTTTTTTCAAATTTTTTGCACTTTTTTTATTTATAGCGCAAAAAGTAAAGCGCCCAGTGGCGATGAAATACCACCAAAAGAAATCTCTATTTGTGAGAAATAAATGATCAAAATTTCATTTGGGTACAATGTTGCATGACCGCGCAATTGTCAATCAAAGTGCGGCAGCGCTGAAAGCTGAAAATTGGCCTGGGCAGGAAGGGGGTATAAGTGCCCGGTAGGCAAGTGGTTAATAAAGTTTCTAAGTGCGCACAGTATTCCCAACATTCAGCCCAGACAATGGAGTCATACATTCTCACGTATAGGCAGTTGTGGCACTGTTACAGATCATACAGAACAATAACTTGCTTTGTCTATGGTGTCACTTTTACCTTTTATAAACAAATGAACAGAGAAAAGAAGAAACAACCTAGAAACAACTGGTGCCATCTGAAGCCCATTAACCATTGTGAGAGTGTCAGGAATGGACTTGCCAATGGTGGTGGGACTCACCTGCAGTACCAGGGCTGGCCAGCGGGTGCTCTCAGCAACCAGAGACTCACTCCTGCAATCGGCCATCACCTGAGGCTGATTGCAGGAGGTGTATTTAAGGAATGGCCGGGCCTGTGATCAGTGCTAGAGATGAGCGAATCGAACATGACGAAGTGGAATTCGTTCCGAAGATTTGGAAAAATTCTATTCGCGACGAATCCGAAGATTAGCAAACTTCGGATGCACGAATCGAATTTTCCCAAAAATGGCGGCGACATGTGTGGCGACAGGAGAAAATGGACAGAGAAGATAGGGCGGGGATCTCTGGGAAGGCGCGCAGACAAGGCGCGCTGACCCATAATGCATTCATGAGTCATGAATCATGACATGTGATCGCATTAGCCAATCAGCAGCCAGCCAGCCAGCACTGTGTAATGGTGGAGCTATAAATCGCGGCCATCTTAGAATTCTCCATTAGCCTCCGGTCATTCAAGAGAGACAGACCTCTGTGTATTGAGGGACAGAGTTAGGGCCACAGAGACTTTAGGGCCACAGAATCGTTACTCAGGGACACAGAATCGTTACTCAGGGACACAGAATCGTTACTCAGGGACACAGAATCGTTACTCAGGGACACAGAATCGTTACTTAGGGCCACAGAAACGTTACTCAGGGACACAGAATCGTTACTCAGGGACACAGAATCGTTACTCAGGGACACAGAATCGTTACTTAGGGCCACAGCTATCAAAGAATCGAAAATTTAAAGTGACATACACCATTTTTTTTTTTGGTGGCTGTCGTGCACAGTTGGTGCTGCAGTTTGCCGATTGTGTACAATAAACTGACTTTCTGCTTCACAACCACTATTGTACGTTCAAAGAGTTAGATCCATTTACACGCCGGGTGGCGGTAATATTTTTTGGGTGATTAGTGCATTCCAGTGACATAAACGTACAGTTTCCAGCCAACGGCAAGCTGCAATTGACCGATTGTGCTAAATAAACTGACTTTCTGCTTCACAACCACTATTGTACGTTCAAAGAGTTAAATCCGGTTTTA
This sequence comes from Staurois parvus, assembly GCF_062004578.1. NCBI lineage: Eukaryota > Metazoa > Chordata > Amphibia > Anura > Ranidae > Staurois > Staurois parvus. Next base: position 487,848 of record NW_028318434.1, on the reverse strand, counting down.
TTTTTGGGGTGCTTATTGAATTAAAGAGTATGTCAGACAACACGCAGAGGAGTGGCAGAGGAGGCAATGTTTCAGGAGCGAGCAGACGTGGCAGCAGAGGAAGGGGTCGAGGCAGCACTAGTCGCAGCCAGAGGCCAGTGCTCCCGGTGTCATCCAGCGGTCGTGTCTCCACCGACAACCCTGCCGTCATCGATTGGTTGACTCGGTCGTCTTCCTCTTCCCAGGTCACCTCTGACACCTACAGCCAACGGTCGGTGGGTACGTCAGACACAACCGTTAGTTGGCATGGCCCGGGAGCAAGCCCACTGAAATCACGTGTCCTCTACCTGCCCCTGTCCTTTGGTGTTCCCTCACCAAGCGAAGTATCGCATGCTGTGGGCTCAGCCCCACTGTACAGTGAGGAAGAGCTAACAGAGGGCGGTCAGGAACGGGGGGAGACATCCGCCTCTTCAGCAGCCAGGCGAAGAAGTACTGGCGAGGAGAGTGGCTCGGTAGCCGGTCTAGAGACAGGTCTGTCTCCTGACCCACACGCAGCCGAGGGGGCTAGTAGTGACGCGGAGACCCTAATTGATGATGATGAGGCTGATCGCACTTGGCAGCCTCGTCGTCATCAGGCTATTGCTTCCGCATCATCAGGAGAAGAGGGTGCCAGCTTGCCAGCAAGCAAAACAGTCGGTGGCTTGCCCAGGAGGCAGCAGGGTCGCAGCAGTGTCAGTGGAGGCAAACGGCCACGGAGTAGAGCACCAGCTCCACTGCAGCCTACCACCACGGCCAGTAGTGGTGCCGGTGTGCACGGAGGAAGTAGCAGTCAGCCAGTGAGGAGTAGCGGGGGCAAACTACAGCGTTGCATCAGCATATGCAGCGTCGCCATTCGGTGGCCTGGGAAAACCGTGATAAAGATACGGCGGTTCTGCCTGCCCCAGCCCCCGCTCCATCACCCGCACCGTTACTTGCTCCGTCACCCGACGTCAATCGCCCTCTATCAGCCAGTCAAGGCTCCAACACCTCTGCTGAGGGGAGTTGTTCCGCTCGTTCAGATGCTCCTTCTCCTGCTACTCCTCTTCACGGATTCCGTCAGCAGTCTTTCTTGGAATCCGTTTCCAAGAGACAACAGTTTGCGAGCACGCACCCGACGGTGCAGAAGCTGAACGTCCTCCTGTCCAAGTTGCTGGTGCTGCAGTCCCTCCCTTTCCAAGTGGTGGACTCAGCACCTTTCCGAGAAATGATGGCTTGTGCCTAGCCGCGGTGGAGAGTGCCAAGCCGGCATTTCTTCGCCAAAAAGGCAGTGCCAGCCCTGCATTCACATGTAGAAGAGATGGTGGGCCAGTCTTTGAGCATGTCGGTCTCTGCCAAAGTGCACGGCAGCGCCGACGTGTGGAGCTGTAACTACGGTCAGGGACAGTACATGTCATTTACGGCCCACTGGGTGAACGTGGTGCCGGCACAGCCGCACCAGCAACTTGGACAGGTCACGCCGCTTTTGCCTCCACGTTTGCACGTCCTTGGTCCAGCAAAGATGTCCGCCTCTACCACCTCTTCTTCCGCCGTGTCCTCAGCCGCCACCCCCGTGCCAAGTCCCATTACCCGACCGGCATATCACATGTGCAGGGCGCAACGGTGTCACGCTGTGCTGCACCTGGTATGCCTTGGCAAACGTAGTCACACAGGGGAGGAACTTCTGAGTGTAATGAACAGAGAAATCGACAGATGGCTGTCTCCGCGCAAACTGAAAATCGGAACCATGTTGACCGACAACGGAAAGAACATGGTGTCTGCTCTGCGTCAAGGAAGGTTGTGCCATGCGCCATGCATGGCTCACGTGTTCAATCTGGTTGTCAAGCGGTTCCTAAAATCCACCATCCCACTGCAAGACATCCTTAAAATGTCACGTAAACTTTGCATGCATTTCAGCCATTCCTACACCGCAAAGCACACCCTCCTTGAGCTGCAGCGGCAGAACGGAATTCCACAGCATCGCCTGATCTGCGACGTTGCAACAAGGTGGAATTCAACCCTACACATGTTAGATCGCCTTTACGAGCAGCGAAAGGCCATCACCGATTTCCTGATGTTACAAGCGGATAAAGGTACTCCCCTGTGTAACTTAGATGTCAGCCATTGGCAGCTCATGCGTGACACCTGCCGCTTGCTCAGGCCCTTTGAGGAGGCCACGCTATTCGTGAGTCGGCAGGACTATGGGATGAACGACGTCATTCCTCTGTTGCACGTCCTGGAACAAATGCTGTTAACAATGGCTGGTCAGGGTGCGGTAGACGTGGCGCACAGATCTCAACGCCACATGACCCCTGTGGGGGCAGGACAGGAAGAAGAGGAGGAGGTAGAGGAGGACATTGGTGCTCAGGAATTATTGAGTGAAATGGGTGGTTTTTCCACTCAGCGGACAGGAGTGGAGGAGCAGGAGCATCTGGTAGAGGAGGAGGAGGAGGAGACAGAGGACCCAGACGCACCGTGGCAGTATGCTGTGGAGATGGAGGCAGGGAGTCCCTCGCATTCCTTGGCACAAATGGCCCATAGCATGCTCGGTTGCTTGCGTAGCGACAGCCGAATAATAACCATCAGACAGAGGGATGACTTTTGGCTGTCCACCTTGTTGGACCCTCGCTACCGTTCAAAAATGGTGGCCTTTTTCACACCTGCTGAGAGGGAGGCCAAAATAACGTACTATAAAAACCACCTATGTAGTCAGCTGGTCTCTGCCTTTCTGCGCCAACGTCCATCCTCAGACACTGTGGGCCCTGTGCGCTCGCGTTCCGCTGCCATGGCAGCAGGGGAGGGGTGGGGTGGTAGGAGCAGTGGCAGCTCCACCAGCAGCGGCTGCCTCAGTCTGCAGTCGATGACGAGTAGCTTTCTTCACCAGCGCAGTGAGGAAACTACTAACCAGCCGCAGCAGCAGCAGCAGCATCAGGTGGACCTGGAGCAGGACCTCAAACAACAGGCTTGGGCCTACTTGGACACCACCCTGCCAACCGAGGTAGACAATCCCCTTGACTACTGGGCAACGAAACTTGACCTTTGGCCTCAACTAGCTGAATTTGCCCTTGAAAGGCTGTCATGCCCGGCCAGTAGCGTGGCATCGGAGCGCGTGTTTAGTGCGGCAGGAGGTATTGTAACTCCGCGGAGGACACGACTGTCCATCCAAAGTGTGGAGAGACTCACGTTTGTGAAAATGAATCAGGCGTGGATTAGTCTGGATTTCAAACCACCAGTTCCTGACACAACTGACTAAATCCGCCATGAATCATGCCCCAAACATGTTATTAGGGACAAATAGGCCGCTGTCTTTACAACTTTATAATTCCATGCAGTATATAGCCCTATCGGCCACTTTCTGGCATCCAGTTGCTGTAGCCCCCATCACCACACTGTGCCACGGGCCCCTGTACCGTCTTCTCATACTGCTGCCAGATCCATCCTCTGCCATGTGCGTCTTTGTCGTCTGCTCACGCTGCTGGGTTCCAGTTTTAAACCTAGGCCTGTGTATGGCTTCCGAATACTGCTGCCTCCACCGCCACCCTGCGCCATGTGCCACTTTCAGGTCTCCTTACACTGTTGGTGGGTTCCATTTTGTGATAGGGTGCTGTATGGCCTTCCATTGCTGCTGCCTCCACCGCCACCCTGCGCCATGTGCCTCTGTCGTCTGCTCACGCTGCTGACGGCTTCCGCTTTTTAACCGAGGCCTGTGTTTGGCTTCCGAATACTGCTGCATCCACCGCCACCCTGCGCCATGTGCCTCTGTCGTCTGCTCACGCTGCTGACGGCTTCCGCTTTTTAAACTAGTCCTGTGTATGTCTTCCGAATACTGCTGCCTCCACCGCCACCCTGTGCCATGTGCCACTTTCAGGTCTCCTTACACTGTTGGTGGGTTCCATTTTGTGATAGGGTGCTGTTTGGCCTTCCATTGCTGCTGCCTCCACCGCCACCCTGCGCCATGTGTCTCTGTCGTCTGCTCACGCTGCTGACGGCTTCCGCTTTTTAACCGAGGCCTGTGTTTGGCTTCCGAATACTGCTGCATCCACCGCCACCCTGCGCCATGTGCCACTTTCGGGTCTCCTTACACTTTTGGTAGGTTCCATTTTGTGATAGGGTGCTGTATGGCCTTCCATTGCTGCTGCCTCCACCGCCACCCTGCGCCATGTGTCTCTGTCGTCTGCTCACGCTGCTGACGGCTTCCGCTTTTTAACCTAGGCCTGTGTATGGCCTTCAATTGAAGCTGCTTCTGCTCCGCCACTCTGCCATTGGACTCTTGATAGTCGTCTCCCCACGCTGCTGCTGGGGGGACTTTTTAACATAGGCCTCTGTATGGCCTTCAATTTTAGCTGCTTACGCTCCGCCACTCTGCCATGGGCCCCTGTACCGCCTCCTCATGCTGCTGCCAGGCCCGTAATCTGCCATGGGCCCCCGTACCGACTCCTCATGCTGCTGCCAGGCCCGTAATCTGTCATGGGCCCCTGTACCGCCTCCTCATGTTGCTGCCAGGTCCACAGTGTGTCATGGGTCCCTGTACGGCCTCCCATTGCTGCTGTCTCCATCGCCACACTCTGCCATGTGCCACTTTCAGGTCTCCTCACACTGCTGGTGGGTTCCATTTTGTCATAGGGTGCTGTATGGCCTCCCATTGCTGCTGCCTCCACCGCCACACTGTGGCTCCACACTCTGGTTTTGGCCCCGTGACTGCCCAAATGAGTGAAGTGTGCGGTGATTCTAAGATCGACGGCACTCATCTGCATGTCATACTGACTGACAGTATTATTTCTCTTCCCCAGCAGACTCCAAGGGCATTTAAATTAAAGGTACAGTGTTCTGCACTAATATAAAGGCTCTCTGAAGCCTAGAAACCCTTTTATAAGTTAAATTCGCAGCGAATATATTCGCCTCGAATCGAATTTATTCCGCGAATTCGGCGAATCAGCCGAATCAAATTTTTGAATAATTCGCTCATCTCTAATCGGTATGTACAGGAGAGGAGTGTGGAGGTATGACAGCAATCGGTATGTACAGGAGAGGAATGTGGGATTTATGACAGTGATTGGTATGTACAGGAGAGGAGTGTGGAGGTATGACAGTGATCGGTATGTACAGGAGAGGAGTGTGGAGGTATGACAGTGATGGGTATGTACAGGAGAGGAGTGTGGGGGGTATGACAGTGATCGGTGTGTACAGGAGAGGAGTACGGAGGTATGACAGTGATCGGTATGTACAGGAGAGGAGTACGGAGGTATGACAGTGATCTGTATGTACAGGAGAGGAGTACGGAGGTATGACAGTGATCGGTATGTACAGGAGAGGAGTGTGGAGGTATGACAGTGATCGGTATGTACAGGAGAGGAGTACGGAGGTATGACAGTGATCGGTATGTACAGGAGAGGAGTACGGATGTTTGACAGCTGTGGGTATGTACAGGAGAGGAGAGTGAAGGTATGACAGTGATCGGTATGTACAGGAGAGGAGAGTGGAGGTATGACAGTGATCGGTATGTAGAGGAGAGGAGTGTGGAGGTATGACAGTGATCGGTATGTACAGGAGAGGAGTACGGAGGTATGACAGTGATCGGTATGTACAGGAGAGGAGTACGGATGTTTGACAGCTGTGGGTATGTACAGGAGAGGAGTGTGGAGGTATGACAGTGATCGGTATGTACAGGAGAAGAGTACGGAGGTATGACAGTGATCGGTATGTAGAAGAGAGGAGAGTGGAGGTATGACAGTGATCGGTATGTACAGGAGAGGAGTACGGAGGTATGACAGTGATCGGTATGTACAGGAGAGGGGAGTGGAGGTATGACAGTGATCGGTATGTAGAGGAGAGGAGTGTGGAGGTATGACAGTGATGGGTATGTACAGGAGAGGAGTACGGAGGTATGACAGTGATGGGTATGTAAAGGAGAGGAGTACAGAGGTATGACAGCGATCGGTATGTACAGGAGAGGAGTACAGAGGTATGACAGTGATCGGTATGTACAGGAGTTGAATGTGGGATTCATGACTGTGATCGGTATGTACAGGAGAGGAGTGTGGAGGTATGACAGCGATCGGTATGTACAGGAGAGGAGTACAGAGGTATGACAGTGATCGGTATGTACAGGAGTTGAATGTGGGATTCATGACTGTCATCGGTATGTACAGGAGAGGAGTGTGGAGGTATGACAGTGATCGGTATGTACAGGAGAGGAGTGTGGAGGTATGACAGTGATGGGTATGTACAGGAGAGGAGTTGTCAGGGTAGGAGCTGAGGAACGGACAGGCAGGCCTAACAATGTAACGCACTGGCTGACGACAACCACCACCCACAGACCAAAGTCCCTCAGGGCACGGAGTCTAAGTCCCAGGCTGCCCTTCACCAGGGCCCCTGATGGTGGGGATGGACTTGACGCAGCCAGGAACCAGGTCGCGGCCCCCGAGACACCTCAGCTGCGGTAATGGCCGCCGCCAATGGCGTGTAGCTGGTGGAAGAGACAAAAGAGTAGTCAGACAAGCCGGGGTCAACAACAACAGGACAAAACAGTACAGGACAGCAGACGAGAATCACCGGTCACAAGCCGGGTTCAGCAACAGAGGGTCAGATCAAAGGAGAATACAAAGAATAGTCAAGACAAGCCGAATCAGAATACCAGGAGAGTCATGAGAGTCAGAACAGAGTAATAGCAACACAAAGACACAAGTGCAAAGAGCATGTGCGGGCCACAGGCTTATATGTCATCAGCCACACCCCTCTGGGGGATGGACCTCAGAGACCTGAAGGCATAAAAGGATTCCCATCATGCACAGCAGAATCCAAGATGGACGCCAGCACATGGAGTAACATAACCTCAGGGAAAAGGTAGGACCTTGACAGGAGTGTGGAGGTATGACAGTGATGGGTATGTACAGGAGAGGAGTGTGGGAGGTATGACAGTGATCGGTATGTACAGGAGAGGAGCGCGGAGGTATGACAGTGATCGGTATGCACAGGAGAGGAGTGTGGGAGGTATGACAGTGTTGGGTATGTACAGGAGAGGAGTGTGGGAGGTATGACAGTGATGGGTATGTACAGGAGAGGAGTGTGGAGGTATGACAGTGATGGGTATGTACAGGAGAGGAGTACGGAGGTATGACTGTCAGGGATCGCGGCTCCAAGTGCAGCGACCGCGGCCCCTCTCCCAGCGCATGCGCACTGGCAGCAGATCACGCCGGGACACAGGCACTAGGTCCCGGCGAGCCTAGGCTGACAGGACGCCGCGCATGCACAGTAGGAGCCGCGGGCGTGCCTCAGGCGTCCAATGACAGCCGGGGGCGCATCCTGGCCGGCCAATGACAGTGCAGGGCGCACTATTTAAAGATGCCCTGCACTGCCACAGATTGCCGCAAGGTCTATCTGTGATCCTCAGTTCTTGTACCCGTTCTAGTGACCCTGATTGCCCTGACTACGCTGCCTTCTCCTGTGATTTGACCCGGATTGCCCTGACTACTCTGCCTTCTCCTATTCTGACCCCCGGCTTGTCTGACCATTCTGCGGACTGACTTACCCTGCTGATGCTGCGTGTGACCTGACTACTCTTTGCCTGCCGATTCGGTACCCCACATACCCCCACGGGACCATGGCCCGTGACCATCCTGCTAGGGCCCGCCATCCTCTTCACATCTGGCTCTCCCTGTACCTGCATACGTCCCCGGAGGCTTCCTCTGCCACTGGTGGGCCTGCTCGGAGGTCGTGACCTGGCCCGGATCTGTTACAAGTCCATCCCCACCATCAGGGACCCTGGTGAAAGCACAGACCGGGCTTAGACTTCACGCTCTGGGTAGGTCTGTCAGTTGGCAGCCTGAGGCTCCACCTGGCGGATCATAACAATGACATTGATCGGTATGTACAGGAGAGGAGTGTGGAGGTATGACAGTGATCATAATGTACAGGAGAGGAGTACGGAGGTATGACAGTGATCGGTATGTACAGGATAGGAGTGTGGAGGTATGACAGTGATCGGTATGTACAGGAGAGGAGTACGGAGGTATGAAAGTGATCGGTATGTACAGGATAGGAGTGTGGAGGTATGACAGTGATCGGTATGTACAGGAGAGGAGTGTGGAGGTATGACAGTGATGGGTATGTACAGGAGAGGAGTACGGAGGTATGACAGTGATCGGTATGTACAGGATAGGAGTGTGGAGGTATGACAGTGATCGGTATGTACAGGAGAGGAGTGTGGAGGTATGACAGTGATCGGTATGTACAGGAGAGGAGTACGGAGGTATGACAGTGATCGGTATGTACAGGAGAGGAGTGTGGAGGTATGACAGTGATCATAATGTACAGGAGAGGAGTGCGGGGGGTATGACAGTGATCAGTATGTACAGGATAGGAGTGTGGAGGTATGACAGTGATCGGTATGTACAGGAGAGGAGTACGGAGGTATGAAAGTGATCGGTATGTACAGGATAGGAGTGTGGAGGTATGACAGTGATCGGTATGTACAGGAGAGGAGTGTGGAGGTATGACAGTGATGGGTATGTACAGGAGAGGAGTACGGAGGTATGACAGTGAACGGTATGTACAGGAGAGGAGTACGGAGGTATGACAGTGATGGGTATGTACAGGAGAGGAGTGTGGAGGTATGACAGTGATGGGTATGTACAGGAGAGGAGTACGGAGGTATGACAGTGATCGGTATGTACAGGAGAGGAGTACGGAGGTATGACAGTGATCGGTATGTACAGGAGAGGAGTACGGAGGTATGACAGTGATGGGTATGTACAGGAGAGGAGTACGGAGGTATGACAGTGATGGGTATGTACAGGAGAGGAGTACGGAGGTATGACAGTGATCGGTATGTATAGGAGAGGAGTGTGGAGGTTTGACAGTGATCGGTATGTACAGGAGAGGAGTGTGGGGGGTATGACAGTGATCGGTATGTACAGGAGAGGATTGTGGAGGTATGACAGTGATCGGTATGTACAGGAGAGGAGTGTGGGGGGTATGATAATTATCGGTATGTACAGGAGAGGAGTACGGAGGTATGACAGTGATCGGTATGTACAGGAGAGGAGTACGGAGGTATGACAGTGATCGGTATGTACAGGAGAGGAGTACGGAGGTATGACAGTGATCGGTATGTACAGGAGAGGAGTGTGGAGGTTTGACAGTGATCGGTATGTACAGGAGAGGAGTACGGAGGTATGACAGTTATGGGTATGTACAGGAGAGGAGATTGGAGGTATTGTGATGGATTTGGTAAAATGCCTATTTAGTTTCCTATTGAATATATATATACGCTATTTCTATGAGTTTTATAAATATTTACTTTTATACTTTAATACTATTTCTTTCCACATATTTATAAATGTTTAGCATGAATACATATGTTGTGTGAATATTTTCTGCCTGCTGGGCTTTGTGGTACTTTAAGAAATCCTTGCTTAAGAAATATTTGCTCACAGGAACAGACCCCCTCCCATCGAGTGATTTGGAAGACAAAAGAATGTTTTTCTCTTTTTAAGATAAGACTGAAGAAGATCACACCTATACCATGACGGAGATTGTTTTCGTGTAAAGTGACCAATCAAAGACTAATATAATGCTTATGCTGTTATCACGTGATGTTCGCATCATTTTCCATATATAAGCTCACGGTTTCATTTCAATAAATTAGAGAGAAGTTTTCACAGACCAAAGGTGTCAGTGTGAGTTTCTTTATGTGCGCACATTCCACAAGCTGGCCAGCATCATAAATTAGGACAGGAACATATAAGCACTGGATGATTAAGTCCATGACTAAAACAATTTGGTGCCAAAACCCGGGAACTGAATAATGAACCTGCAGCCAGCCGCCATGAAAAGGCGTTCTGTGTCAGTCAAACTGGACAGGCCGGAGAGCTTGATCACCTCTCGGAGCATGGTAAGATATATTTTGCTATCTTACCATTGCTTATCCTGTCTTTGTTGTTGATTCATACCTGTGCCTAGTACGGCTGCTAAAGGTCAATAAAGGCAGGTAACCTTGTATGCCCGGAGTTTATTTAAATCTACCTGCATGTGCTTATCTGTTACCTGGGTCTCTGTTGTGTGTTTTTATGTATCAGTCTTGAGGTGGAAGAGGAGTGGACCTACTGAGGGTTTTGACACATAATTTCTCTGGGTGTGTGGTAACCTTGTGTGTTGACCACAACAGAGGAGGTGTCGGATATGCGTCACGGTAGTGTGACAGCGGGTGCCCTAGCCATTTTCGGGGCTAGGAAGAGTTACTCAGTGATCTGTACTCAGAGCCCACCAAGATAGACTGCTATGTTATGTCCTAAATGTGTGTCTGTAAGCTAATGTTTGCCATTCATAACAGAAGGTTGGGGTTTGTTAAGGGTTAAGGAAAGTCTGGACAGCAGCCTGTGAAGTGTCTTAGATTTGTTAGGAAGGACCAGGGACAGGAGGAGATGGGTCAGACACTGATAAGACCCCTAGAAAGGAATGTTAGCACGTGACCTGGTTGCACAGAGGGAGGGGGAGCAGAATGTTAAAGGAATTAGTTAAGTTAGAAAGTATGTGGAATCAAAGATAAGGAGGTATGAGAAAAAAAAAAAAGAGAAGAAAGATGTCTTAGTTGACAAACATGTGCTGAGGACAGCAAGAAGTTTGGTATAATGTAGCCGAAGTTATCCACAAAGAGTAGTGGACAGAACAGGTATTGCTACAGGGAAAAAAAAAAAAAACTGTTTATGTGTACCATTAATGTGTTAAAATATTGAAAAGGATTACTGGCATGTCATATTGTGAAGGAAGTGAAGCAGTTAAAACAGTTATCTAAAGTAGTGAAAGTTTGTAAGCTGAAGGTCAGGACTGGCATAAATCATTGTAGGAACAGAGAGGAATGTTATGTGAAAAAAGGTTTGCTGAACGTGACAGAAGTTTGGTACAGAACTGGAAAAGTGTTGTATAAAGAAGGATAGTTGGAAGAAATTCAGGAAAATGGCAATTGTATAATGTATTTGTATCACAAAATTGTAAATGGAAGTGTGTGCTAAAACCACCGCCCTATGTTGGAATGTGGGGTGGAGGAGGGGAGGGACAGCACTGCCCTTCATCTATTGCCTACTTTATGCCCACCACCCCAGCCCTGCCCAGCCCACTTCCTGAAGGCAGCCATCTTGCTGCTCCTGCTTTGTCCCTTCCTGCCCTGCCCAGTACACTTCCTGATGGCAGCCATCTTGCTGCTCCTGCTTTGTCCCTTCCTGCCCAGCCCAGTACACTTCCTGGAGGCGGCCATATTGGTACACCAAATTAGACAAATGGAAGGCCAACGCCTTGAGTGAGCCGCCTCTACCCAGTGTGTCCGGTCTTACAAGTCAATGGTACATTCTACGTGGCACCGGATGTGCTGAGCAGAATCTCAAGTTGTCTATGGTCCACAGGACCCGAAGATATTGGACGTTTAAAAGGTACCCCCAATTATGGTGGAACTGAAGCCTGGAGCTCCCCTACCCAGGAAACCACAGTACCCACTGAAACCAGCGCAATCCAAGGCCATTTTGAAGCAGGTCAAGTCCCTTGTGGCAAATGGTGCACTCATACCTTGTTCCTCTCCATGTAATACGCTTTTGTTCCCGATAAGAAAAGAAGACACCCAAAGGAGAACCAGAGAAGTACAGGATGATACAGGACCTCTGAGCAGTGAATGAAGCCACTGTCTTAGAGACACCTATCGTTCCAAATCCCCACACTTTACTCACAGGGGTATCTCCAACAGCAAAGTAATTCACCGTGGTGGACCTGGCAAATGCATTCTCCAACGTTCCCTTGTATCCTCCCTGCAGATACTTCTTCGCTTTTATCCATGAGGGGCAGCAATACACCTGGGCAGTTATGCCACAAGGGGGCGCAAAATTCCCTGAGCCAGTTTGCCAAAGCCATGACCACCATATTGGGCACGTGGCAAAAGGAACATTCGGCAGTGGTCCTTCTTCAATATGTGGATGACTTTTCCTCTGTGCTGATGACCTGCCCACGGCTGAAGAAGCCTCAGAGAGTTTACTATGTTACTTGGCACACCAAGGCTGTAAGGCCTCTAAACCGAAGTTGCAATGGTGCTCTACAACAGTCGTATTCTTGGGCCACTGCCTCTCACATGGAACAAGGCATCTTACGGAGGAAAGAGTTAAGGCCATCCAGAACTTGCCACTCCCTTTAGGCCAGAAGCCATTCCATGCCTTTCTTGGCCTCATATCCTACTGTAGGTCATGGATTCCTGATGTTTCTTGGTTTATGCAACCACTCTACGATGCTCTCATGTCTGAGCCCTTCCATCTGTCCGAAGAGGCCGACTCCAATTTTTTGGCTCTAAAACGCTTATTTTCTTCAGCCCCAGCCCTAGGTCTACCAGACTACGAGAAACCTTTCAAACTGTTCATGTCTGAACGCCAAGGCCATGGCACAGGAGTATTGGCCCAGTCCCACGGAGACTGCCTACGATCCGTAGGCTACTACTCATGCCGTTTAGACCCAGTGGCTAGAGGAGCACCCTTGTGTCTGCGTGCAGTTTTCGCTGCTCCAGCTCTGCTGGATAAGACCTCTGATATCGTACTGGGATGAACTTGTTCTGGCACCGTATGCCATTGCTGCCATTTTAAACCAAGTCCAACCTAAACATTTGTCCACAGCGAGGCATCTTAGACTACAGTGTTCCCTCCACCTTCCTGATAACGTCACTCTCCTACGTTGCCAAACCCTGAATCCGGCCACTCTCCTCCCAATTGCTGAGGGGGGTAATGAAGGTAATGCAGAAAGTGGAGAGGATGATGGAGCCACTGAGCCTCATAATTGTCTTGAAGTGATGGAAATGGAAATCTTCCATCTCCCCACAGTGAGTGAAACACCTCTGCAGGATCCAGACTTCACTTTCTTTGTTGATGGTTCCAGATATGCAGATGAAGGAGGCACATATTACACAGGATTTGCGGTCACTACTGAAGACACAGTCCTACAGGCAAGAGCCCTATCGCCAGCAATATCTGCACAAGGAGCTGAACTTCAAGCACTCACAACAGCATGCCGGATGAATTAAGGAAAAAGGGCCAATATCTACACAGACTCCAGATATGCCTTTGGGATGGCCCATGACTTTGGACCCATATGGAAGGCAAGAGGATTTATGACTGCGGCAGGTACATCCATAAGACACGGAGCAGCCATTGGACGACTGCTGGAAGCACTCCTTCTACCCATTCAAGTGGCTATTCTGAAGGTAAAAGTTCATGGGAAATTAAACTCTTCAGAAGCCAAAGGCAATAATCTGGCAGATTTGGCGGCAAAACGAGCGGCCATGGGACCACCAGAAATGGAAGGAGAGGTGACCGGAGAGTGGGAACCAATGTTCACTTTACAGACCTTACCTGTGGACAGAAGCTACCTCAAGGAACTCCAAGAAGCAGCAAGTCCAGAAGAAAAAGAAAGCTGGAGACGGAGAGGAGCTATTCTCAAAGGCGGTCTGTTTGAGTGCAACAAGAGGCTTTGTTTACCCAAGAATATGTTTCCAGCTGTAGTCCAGTGGGCACACGGAGCAGCCCATCTGTCAAAGAGCCTCATGAACTCTGTCATCAACAAGTACGATATAGCGCCTGGAATCACCACATTGACGAACAATTTTTGCAGAGCATGTGCCATCTGTGCAAAATGCAATCCGGGACGCACAGAGAAGACACCACAGAAACACTTGGCCAAACCCCTATACCCTTTTCAAAGGATACAAATTGATCATATCCAGATGCCAAAGAGTGGGCGGTTGAGTACACCCTAGTGGTGGTGGACATGTTTTCCAGTTGGCCAGAGGCCTTTGCTGTAACTAACAGGACTGCTAAAACAACTGCGAAGAAACTCCTCACTGAGGTTGTATGCAGATATGGGCTTCCAGAGGTGATAGAGAGTGACCAGGGCCCCGCTTTTACAGCTTCAGTAACCAAAGAAATATGGGCAGCATTAGGAGTCACTCTGGCGTTCCATACCCCCTATCACCCCCAAAGTAGTGGGAAAGTACAAAGAATGCTAAAAGTAGCCCAAGAGACTGGCATGAGTTGGCCAGACAGTCTGCTTATTGCCCTATTTAGTGTCAGATACACACCAAGAGAGAACACTCCCTGTCCCCTTATGAAATTTTGTTTAGCTCAGCCCCCAGACTTGGTTGTTATTTTCCACAACAGTTGCAATTACAATTTGATGTGTTAACTGATTATGTGACTGTATTATCACGTGAATTAACCCGTATCCATGTCCAAGTGTTTTCTCCATTCCAGATTCTGAGTCAGATACAGGAACTCACAGCCTATTACCCGGAGATTGGGTATTAGTAAAGACATTCATGAGGAAACATTCCCTTGAGCCAAGATATGATGGTCCCTTCCAAGTTCTGCTGACCACAGCCCCTTCTGACAAGGTGGCCAGGAAGAACACTTGGATACACGCCTCCCACTGCAAGAAAGTCCCGAACCCTGAGGGAAAGGCGTCATCTACACCATGACAACTATGTTGTATATCCTTTTTCTAATGAGTCTGACAGAGGCTCAACAGGTGGATATCACCGAAATAGGTGACACCACTATATTTTGGTACAACTCATCCAACACTCATGTAGCTATTTTCACCTTTGATTTCTGTAGTATAGATCCCATGTGGTGCTATGACCATGATCCATATGATCTTGACACAACGAGCATGTTCCGATAGTAGTGACCAGGTATACATATGTGTCATGGATGATTACTGGGGACCAAAAGATTAGAACCAGATTGGAAGGGATTTGGACTGGTGAGTATGCTCTTACAAAGGCCATTATGCCTCTCCACATCCTAGCAGAGAATATCCCTGACCCAACGCCTGGCCGTAGGAGGAAACGAAAAGCTCCTTCTGGTAGTTTTGACCCACATGTGTATGTAGATGCCATTGGAGTCCCAAGGGGGGTGCCTAATGGATTTAAAGCCAGAGACCAAGTAAAGCAGGCTTTGAATCCCTGATTCCCATGATAACTGTTAATAAAAATGTAGATTAGATAAATTACATATACTAGAACCAACAGAGGTTTGTGAATTACACCAGAAATGCCCTCCAAGGAATCGTTGACCAGCTAGCCCCTACATCCTACATGACATTCCAGAATAGAATGGCTCTGGACATGATTTTAGCAGAAAAAGGAGGTGTCTGTAAAATGATAGAAGGAACCGGAACATGTTGTACATATATTCCTGACAATACTGGCCCGAATGGTAAAATTACTCTGTCTATGAAGAAATTGGAAGATCTGTCAGTTGAGTTGAAAAATAATTCAGGGATCACAGACTTGTGGGATCAATATTTCAGTTGGATGAGTGGGTGGCAAAAGATACTTGTCCAAATAGGGGTAATTGTACTAATAATTCTGATTCTCCTGGCCCTGGTTGTATGCTGTGTTATACCATGTGTGAGGAAATTGATGAGCAAAGCTGTAGACAACAGAACACCTACCTTCCTGAACCAGGAGCAAGAGGATCCCCACATGATAGATGAAGGAAAACCTTATACCCCATTACGGTCCCTCCCCGCCAATAGTAATCTCACAATTTTGTAGGGATAGCATCTGACTTCCTTATGTACAAAGTCTGTGGCAAGGGGGGGGGGGATGAAATAGTCATCACCTGTCTAACGTGCAGCATAAAAGAGTTCCAAGGTACATAAGGACAGATGAGCGAGGTCTTATAGGGACAGATGAGCGAGGTCTTATAGGGACAGATGAGCGAGGTCTTATAGGGACAGATGAGCGAGGTCTTATAGGGACAGATGAGCGAGGTCTTATAGGGACAGATGAGCGAGGTCTTATAGGGACAGATGAGCGAGGTCTTATAGGGACAGATGAGCGAGGTCTTATAGGGACAGATGAGCGAGGTCTTATAGGGACAGATGAGCTAGGCTTTATAGGGATAGAGAAAAATAGTCATTCTAAGGGGGGACTGTGATGGATTTGGTAAAATGCCTATTTCGTTTCCTATTGAATATATATATACGCTATTTCTATGAGTTTTATAAATATTTACTTTTATACTTTAATACTATTTCTTTCCACATATTTATAAATGTTTAGCATGAATATATATGCTGTGTGAATATTTTCTGCCTGCTGGGCTTTGTGGTACTTTAAGAAATCCTTGCTTAAGAAATATTTGCTCACAGGAACAGACCCCCTCCCATCGTGTGATTTGGAAGACAAAAGAATGTTTTTCTCTTTTTAAGATAAGACTGAAGAAGATCACACCTATACCATGACGGAGATTGTTTTCGTGTAAAGTGACCAATCAAAGACTAATATAATGCTTATGCTGTTATCACGTGATGTTTGCATCATTTTTCATATATAAACTCACGGTTTCATTTCAATAAATTAGAGAGAAGTTTTCACAGACCAAACGTGTCAGTGTGAGTTTCTTTATGTGCGCACATTCCACAAGCTGGCCAGCGTCATAAATTAGGACAGGAACAGATAAGCACTGGATGATTAAGTCCATGACTAAAACAGTATGACAGTGATCGGTATGTACAGGAGAGGAGTACGGAGGTATGACAGTGATGGGTATGTACAGGAGAGGAGTACGGAGGTATGACAGTGATGGGTATGTACAGGAGAGGAGTGTGGAGGTATGACAGTGATCGGTATGTACAGGAGAGGAGTGTGGAGGTATGACAGTGATCGGTATGTACAGGAGAGGAGTACGGAGGTATGACAGTGATCGGTATGTACAGGAGAGGAGTACGGAGGTATGACAGTGATCGGTATGTACAGGAGAGGAGTACGGAGGTATGACAGTGATTGGTATGTACAGGAGAGGAGTACGGAGGTATGACAGTGATGGGTATGTACAGGAGAAGAGTGTGGAGGTATGACAGTGATTGGTATGTACAGGAGAGGAGTACGGAGGTATGACAGTGATCATTATGTACAGGAGAGGAGTGTAGAGGTATGACAGTGATTGGTATGTTCAGGAGAAGAGTGTGGAGGTATGACAGTGATCGGTATGTACAGGAGAGGAGTACGGAGGTATGACAGTGATCGGTATGTACAGGACAGGAGTACGGAGGTATGAGAGTGATTGGTATGTACAGGAGAAGAGTGTGAGAGGTATGACAGTGATAAGTATGTACAGGAGAGGAGTGTGGAGGTATGACAGCGATCGGTATATACAGGAGAGGAATGTGGGATTCATGAAAGTGATCGGTATGTTCAGGAGAGGAGTGTGGACGGTATGACAGTGATCGGTATGTACAGGAGAGGAGTACGGAGGTATGACAGTGATCGGTATGTACAGGAGAGGAGTAGGGAGGTATGACAGTGATCGGTATGTACAGGAGAGGAGTATGGAGGTATGACAGTGCTCGGTATGTACAGGAGAGGAGTGTGGGGGATATGACAGTGATCGGTATGTACAGGAGAGGAGTGTGGAGGTATGACAGTGATCGGTATGTACAGGAGAGGAGTACGGAGGTATGACAGTGATCGGTATGTACATGAGAGGAGTGTGGAGGTATGACAGTGATCGGTATGTACAGGAGAGGAGTACGGAGGTATGACAGTGATCGGTATGTACAGGAGAGGAGTACGGAGGTATGACAGTGATCGGTATGTAAAGGAGAGGAGTACGGAGGTATGACAGTGATCGGTATGTACAGGAGAGGAGTGTGGAGGTATGACAGTGATTGGTATGTACAGGAGAGGAGTACGGAGGTATGACAGTGATCATTATGTACAGGAGAGGAGTGTAGAGGTATGACAGTGATTGGTATGTTCAGGAGAAGAGTGTGGAGGTATGACAGTGATGGGAATGTACAGGAGAGGAGTACGGAGGTGTGACAGTGATCGGTATGTACAGGAGAGGAGTGTGGGAGGTATGACAGTGATCGGTAAGTACAGGAGAGGAGTACGGAGGTATGACAGTGATCGGTATGTACAGGAGAGGAGTACGGAGGTATGACAGTGATCGGTATGTACAGGACAGGAGTACGGAGGTATGACAGTGATTGGTATGTACAGGAGAAGAGTGTGAGAGGTATGACAGTGATGGGAATGTACAGGAGAGGAGTGTGGAGGTATGACAGTGATCGGTATGTACAGGAGAGGAGTACGGAGGTATGACAGTGATGGGTATGTACAGGAGAGGAGTGTGGAGGTATGACAGCGATCGGTATGTACAGGAGAGGAATGTGGGATTCATGAAAGTGATCGGTATGTTCAGGAGAGGAGTGTGGACGGTATGACAGTGATCGGTATGTACAGGAGAGGAGTACGGAGGTATGACAGTGATCGGTATGTACAGGAGAGGAGTACGGAGGTATGACAGTGATCGGTATGTACAGGAGAGGAGTGTGGAGGTATGACAGTGATCGGTATGTACAGGAGAGGAGTTTGGAGGTATGACAGTGATGGGTATGTACAGGAGAGGAGTGTGGGGAGTATGACAGTGATCGGTATGTATAGGAGTGGAGTGTGGGAGGTATGACAGTGATCGGTATGTACAGGAGAGGAGTATGGGGGGTATGACAGTGATCTGTATGTACAGGAGAGGAGTGTGGAGGTATGACAGTGTTTGGTATGTACAGGAGAGGAGTACAGAGGTATGACAGTGATGGGTATGTACAGGAGAGGAGTACGGAGGTATGACAGTGATCGGTATGTACAGGAGAGGAGTACGGAGGTATGACAGTGATCGGTATGTACAGGAGAGGAGTGTGGAGGGTATGACAGTGATTGGTATTTACAGGAGAGGAGTGTGGGGGGTATGACAGTGATCGGTATGTACAGGAGAGGAGTACGGAGGTATGACAGTGATCGGTATGTACAGGAGAGGAGAATAGAGGTGTGACAGTGATCGGTATGTACAGGAGAGGAGTATGGGGGGTATGACAGTGATCGGTATGTACAGGAGAGGAGTGTGGAGGTATGACAGTGATCGGTATGTACAGGAGAGGAGTATGGGGGGTATGACAGTGATCGGTATGTACAGGAGAGGAGTGTGGGGGGTATGACAGTGATCGGTATGTACAGGAGAGGAGTGTGGAGGTATGACAGTGATCGGTATGTACAGGAGAGGAGTACGGAGGTATGACAGTGATGGGTATGTACAGGAGAGGAGTACGGAGGTATGACAGTGATGGGTATGTACAGGAGAGGAGTACGGAGGTATGACAGTGATGGGTATGTACAGGAGAGGAGTACGGAGGTATGACTGTGATGGGTATGTACAGGAGAGGAGTACGGAGGTATGACAGTGATGGGTATGTACAGGAGAGGAGTGTGGGGGGTATGACAGTGATCGGTATGTACAGGAGAGGAGTGTGGAGGTATGACAGTGATCGGTATGTACAGGAGAGGAGTACGGAGGTATGACAGTGATGGGTATGTACAGGAGAGGAGTACGGAGGTATGACTGTGATGGGTATGTACAGGAGAGGAGTACGGAGGTATGACAGTGATGGGTATGTACAGGAGAGGAGTGTGGGGGGTATGACAGTGATCGGTATGTACAGGAGAGGAGTGTGGAGGTATGACAGTGATCGGTATGTACAGGAGAGGAGTACGGAGGTATGACAGTGATGGGTATGTACAGGAGAGGAGTACGGAGGTGTGACAGTGATGGGTATGTACAGGAGAGGAGTACGGAGGTATGACAGTGATCGGTATGTACAGGAGAGGAGTATGGGGGGTATGACAGTGATCGGTATGTACAGGAGAGGAGTACGGAGGTATGACAGTGATCGGTATGTACAGGAGAGGAGTACGGAGGTATGACAGTGATGGGTATGTACAGGAGAGGAGTACGGAGGTATGACAGTGATCGTTATGTACAGGAGAGGAGTACGGAGGTATGACAGTGATGGGTATGTACAGGAGAGGAGTACGGAGGTATGACAGTGATCGGTATGTACAGGAGAGGAGTGTGGAGGGTATGACAGTGATTGGTATTTACAGGAGAGGAGTGTGGGGGGTATGACAGTGATCGGTATGTACAGGAGAGGAGTACGGAGGTATGACAGTGATCGGTATGTACAGGAGAGGAGTATGGGAGGTGTGACAGTGATCGGTATGTACAGGAGAGGAGTATGGAGGTGTGACAGTGATCGGTATGTACAGGAGAGGAGTATGGGGGGTATGACAGTGATCGGTATGTACAGTAGAGGAGTGTGGAGGTATGACAGTGATCGGTATGTACAGGAGAGGAGTATGGGGGGTATGACAGTGATCGATATGTACAGGAGAGGAGTGTGGGGGGTATGACAGTGATCGGTATATACAGGAGAGGAATGTGGGGGGTATGACAGTGATGGGTATGTACAGGAGAGGAGTGTGGAGGTATGACAGTGATCGGTATGTACAGGAGAGGAGTACGGAGGTATGACAGTGATGGGTATGTACAGGAGAGGAGTGTGGGGAGTATGACAGTGATGGGTATGTACAGGAGAGGAGTGTGGGAGGTATGACAATGATCGGTATGTACAGGAGAGGAGTATGGGGGGTATGACAGTGATCTGTATGTACAGGAGAGGAGTGTGGAGGTATGACAGTGTTTGGTATGTACAGGAGAGGAGTACAGAGGTATGACAGTGATTGGTATGTACAGGAGAGGAGTACGGAGGTATGACAGTGATGGGTATGTACAGGAGAGGAGTACGGAGGTATGACAGTGATCGGTATGTACAGGAGAGGAGTATGGGGGGTATGACAGTGATCGGTATGTACAGGAGAGGAGTACGGAGGTATGACAGTGATCGGTATGTACAGGAGAGGAGTACGGAGGTATGACAGTGATGGGTATGTACAGGAGAGGAGTACGGAGGTATGACAGTGATCGGTATGTACAGGAGAGGAGTACGGAGGTATGACAGTGATCGGTATGTACAGGAGAGGAGTGTGGAGGTATGACAGTGATCGGTATGTACAGGAGAGGAGTGTGGAGGTATGACAGTGATCGGTATGTACAGGAGAGGAGTATGGGGGGTATGACAGTGATCGGTATGTACAGGAGAGGAGTACGGAGGTATGACAGTGATCGGTATGTACAGGAGAGGAGTATGGGAGGTGTGACAGTGATCGGTATGTACAGGAGAGGAGTATGGAGGTGTGACAGTGATCGGTATGTACAGGAGAGGAGTATGGGGGGTATGACAGTGATCGGTATGTACAGGAGAGGAGTGTGGAGGTATGACAGTGATCGGTATGTACAGGAGAGGAGTATGGGGGGTATGACAGTGATCGGTATGTACAGGAGAGGAGTGTGGGGGGTATGACAGTGATCGGTATGTACAGGAGAGGAGTGTGGAGGTATGACAGTGATCGGTATGTACAGGAGAGGAGTACGGAGGTATGACAGTGATCGGTATGTACAGGAGAGGAGTATGGGGGGTATGACAGTGATCGGTATGTACAGGAGAGGAGTGTGGGGGGTATGACAGTGATCGGTATGTACAGGAGAGGAGTGTGGAGGTATGACAGTGATCGGTATGTACAGGAGAGGAGTACGGAGGTATGGCAGTGATCGGTATGTACAGGAGAGGAGTACGGAGGTATGACAGTGATCGGTATGTACAGGAGAGGAGTACGGAGGTATGACAGTGATCGGTATGTACAGGAGAGGAGTATGGGGGAATGACAGTGATCGGTATGTACAGGAATGAATCAGATGTGGACAGGGAGGGTGATCGGCACGGTGGGGCAACAATTACTGGAACCAATCCCCTGTACGGCTCTCTCTGCAGCAGCTGAAAGTCAGCTTCTTCTCCTCTCTCTGGCCAGATTTCAGCTGCAGATAGAGCTATACAAGGGATCAGTTCCAGTATTGCCCCTCCCCCTTTGCCCCACCACCACACCCATCACCTTCCCTGTGCACCATATGTTTCCTTTTGCTGCCCGGGGCCCCCCACCGCTGCAGTACTTCCGGGTTCCCTCCTCTGCTTCCCTCCCACAGCTAAGAGCACAGGTCCTCTAAATATGTCACACTTACCAGCCCCTTATTTTCCTGAATGAACAGAATGATTGATCAGTACTGAGCACTCACTGTGTTCATTCCTAACTAAATCATATTAAACTTTTTTTGGGGGGAGGGGCCCTATCAGATTGGCTGTATGGGGCCCTGTTGTTTGTAACATCTTCCCTGTTCATACCCTCCACTTGATTCTCCATCTCCTCAATGTGAAGGAAATAGAAGTACAAGTGGAGGCAGTACAAAGGCCCCGGAGAGGAGATTGGTCAGGAAGGGTCTCTGCTCCACCATAACCCTGAATTCTCGGAGTGTCAGGACCCAGCTTCATACCCTCTTGTTCCTCTATCCCCTCAACCCGGAGGAAGTAGAAGTACAAGTGGAGCCAAAGCAATGGATCCAGGAAGGAGTATCAGCATTCTGATGACATTTCTGGGTCTATACTCCACCATAACTCTGGTTCTCGGAGTGTCAGGTCCCAGCGGGTTCTCCTGGTGTCTCTCCTGTTATTCTGTCTCGGACACATCAGAGGAACATGGTGGGAGATCGGCCTGAATGTCCTTCCTAGGAGGGAATACCGGAGCCAGTCTGAGGTCCAAATGATGGCTGGCAATGAGGAGGAAACCAACACTGAGAAGTAGATTGTGAAGCCGGATTTACTGAAATCCTAGATCAGCAGTTTAGTTCCTCCAACATTTGGAGAACGCGGTGACCCTCTTTATCAAGCTTACAGACAGAGAGACAAATGCCGGCCATAGAGGGGTCAAAAATCGGCCGATTTTTTGGCAAAAAAAAAAAAAATCGGCAGATTTTTGCACTGTTAGTGGGTTAATTGGTCGACCATTTTTTTGGGGGGGTTTTGCACAGTTTTTTTATTGGTCTTGTTGGAAAAGTTGTGGCCGATATGGACAATCGGCCGATTTTCCTGGCAATAATGGGAAGAAGAAAAAGAAGAAAAAGGAAGAAGAAGAAGTAGAAAAAGGAAGAAGGAAGAATGAAGAAGACGATTGCAGACTGTCACATCTAGAAGAGGACATTTTATTCTGCTAAAGTGAATGGATCATCGGAATGGGAGACACCTGAATCCTTCCTATGAACTGGAAGTCCAGTCCGCGATTATATTTTACATGGAAAAGTCTTGCGGTTGCAACAAATGTATCCATTTGTATCCAAAAAATATAATGTATTTGCATTGCTGTCACATTGTATGGTGTGCTCCTCTGTCTCTGGTTTCTTGTCCATTCTTTCGTGACCATTGGTGGCAGCATCCATGGCGGCAACGACCAATTATTTTGTTTGTTGGCCGACAATTCAGCCGATAAATGACCTGTCTATGACCTGCTAAAGTGATTGGGTCTACAGCACTAGGATGCCACACTGCTGACACCATACCGGTCCCGGCAGCCATCTTGGATCCCCATACTGGTCAGTGATTTCTGTTCATTCATTTATCTGGCTAATAAAGCCCCCTCTGTTCATACGGTATCACGCTATGGACCTCCTTTTTTCCTGAGCTCCTTTGAGCTCCCACTATCTACAGAGGAGGTGAGCCATCCAGGGACGGCTGATGTCGATTCCACAGACTATACCTGACACCGTGCACATGGCGGGTCACTGATTAGTGACGCAATACACTTTTATACACATTTGAAGCGGTCACGTTACATTGTAACATAGGAGCCCTTATCTGATAGCAGATCACAAGTCTGGCATCCATTGAACTTGGGAGTTTTCGGACAGTTTCTGCTTGAATTTGTTTGCAAGATGTCAGAATAGCCTCCCAGAGCTGCTGTTTGGATGTAAACTGCCTCCCACCCTCATAGATCTTTTGCTTGAGGATGCTCCAAAGGTTCTCAATAGGATTGAGGTCAGGGGAGGATGGAGGCCACACCATGACTTTCTCTCCTTTTATCCCCATAGCAGCTATTGATGCAGAGGTATTCTTTGCAGCATGAGATGGTGCATTGTCATGCATGAAGATGATTTTATTACGGAAAGCATAGTTCTTCCTTCTGTACCAGGGAAGAAAGTGGTCAGTCATAAACTCCACATACTTTGCAGAGGTCATCTTTACACCTTTGTGGACCCTAAAGGGGCCAACCAGCTCTGTTCCCATGATTCCGGCCCAAAACATGACTCCACCACCGCCTTGCTGACGTCGCAGCCTTGTTGGAACAGGGTGGCCGTCCACCAACCATCCACTACTCCATCCATCTGGACCATCCAGGGTTGCACGGCCCTCATCCGTGAACAGGACTGCTTGAAAATGAGTCTTCATGTATTTTTCTGACCAATGCAGCCGTTTCTGCTTGTGAGCATTGGTTAGTGGTGGCCGAATAGAAGGTTTATGCACAGTTGCAGGACTCTGGAGGACTCTACACCTTGATGTCCGTGGGACTCCAGAGGCACCAGCAGCTTCAAATATCTGTTTGCTGCTATGTAATGGGATTTTAGCAGCTGCTCTCTTGATCCGATGCATGGATCTGGCAGAAATCTTCCTCAATGTGCCTTTATCTGCACCAACCCGTCTGTGCTCTGAATCAGCCACAAATCTCTTCATAGTGCGATGATCACGCTTACGTTTTCCTGAAATATCGAATGTTTTCATATCTCGTCCAAGGCATCGAACTATTTCACTCTTTTCGGCAGCAGAGAGATCCTTTTTCTTCCCCATATTGCTTGAAAATGGGGATCTGCTTAACCACTTGCCCTCCAGAGGATTTACCCCCCTTCCTGACCACGCCTCTTTTTGCTACTCAGCGCTGCAATAATTCAACTGACAATTGCGCGGTCGTGCAATGCTGAACGCAACAAAATTTTCGTCCTTTTTTTTTTAACACAAATAGAGCTTTCTTTCGGTGTTATTTGATCACCTGTGCACTTTTTATTTTTCACGCTATAAACAAAAAAAAGATAAAAAATTTTGAAGAAATACGATATTTTTTACTTTCAGCTATAAAATATATAAAGTAACCTCAAAGTTAGTTATAAATTTCACCAAAATGTCTCCCGCTCCATGTTTATGGGAAAAGGACCCCAATAAGTGGATATTGATTGCTGTGTGTGACCGTTATATCGTCTGCAGACTATGGGAGAGATACTGCAATTTACACCATTTTTTTCTATACAGCGCTGCGCTAGTTTAACGGAAAATTGCGCGGTCATGCAACACTGCACCCAAATTAAATTTACATCCTTTTTTTCCCACAAATTGAGCTTTCTTTTGGTGGTATTTGATCGCCTGTGCGGTGTTTATTTTTTGCGCTATAAAAAAAAAGGCTGACAATTTTGAAAAAAAAAAAACAATATTTTGGACTTTTTGCTATAAAACATGTCCAGTAAAAAAAAATTAAAAATCAAATTTAGTCATAAATTTTGGATAAAATGTATTCTGTGACATGTCTTTGCTAAAAGAAAACCCAATACGTGTAAATTAATTGGTTTACGTGAAAGTTATAGCGTCTACAAATGGCGGGAAAGATACTCTCGCACGCCCCCTACCTGTTTTGCAGAGCGACGTTAAAAGACAGGTGCCGCCATGACACAGTAAAAACACTGCGGCGGGTGACAAGCGGGTAATAATGGGGAACGCCGTCCTTTAGTAGTTTTTCCTTCAGTTGGGCTCACCGGCCAATCTAATTATCTCCGGTGTCCCAGATTGTTTTCAGTGATCAAAAGAGCCCTGACACACAATGCCATCCATGAGTTACACTGAAAAACAAAAGATTTCATCTTTGTGACACTTAAATAGAGTTTGCAGAATAATTTGGAACGCGATGTAGATGGTGCCGGTCCAAATATTATTGTTATTATACAGGATTTATATAGCGGCAGAAGGTTTGCTCAGCGCTGTACATTATAGTGGGGACAGAACATGATACAATACAGAAACAATACAATACAAAAGGGATTTGAGAGCCCTGATCCTTGAAGTGGTAGGAGAAGTGGAGGAGATCAACAGTTAGGTGAGGGTGGGGTAGGCTTCCCTGAAGAGATGGGTTTTCAGGGTGCGCCTAAAGGTGAGGAGGGTAGGTGACAGTCTGATGGATTGGGGAAGTAAGTTCCAGAGGATGGGGGAAGTCTTGGAGAAGTCCTGCAGTCAGGCGTGGGAGGAGGAGACCAGGGAGCTAAAGAGTAGGAGGTCTTGTGACGAGTGAAGATTACGGGTTGGGTGGTATTTGGGTATCAGGTCGGTGATGTAGTTTGGGGCGGAGTTATGAATGGCATTGTATGTCTGTGTTAGTAGTTTGAATTTAATGCGTTGGGCTATCGGGAGCCAGTGGAGGGAATGACAGAGGGGGTGGAGCCAGTGAAGGGAATGACAGAGGGGGTGGAGCCAGTGAAGGGAATGACAGAGGGGGGTGGAGGCCAGTGGAGGGAATGACAGAGGGGGGTACAGCCAGTGGAGGGAGTGACAGAGGGGGTGGAGCCAGTGGAGGGAGTGACAGAGGGGGTGGAGCCAGTGGAGGGAATGACAGAGGGGGGTGGAAGCCAGTGGAGGTATTGGCAGAGGGGAGTGGAGCCAGTGAAGGGAATGACAGAGGGGGGTGGAGGCCAGTAGAGGGAATGACAGAGGGAGGTGGAGCCAATGGAGGGAATGACAGAGGGGGGTGGAGCCAGTGGAAGGAATGACAGAGGGGGGTGGAGGCCAGTGGAGGGAATGACAGAGGGGGGTGGAGGCCAGTGGAGGGAATGACAGAGGGGGGTGGAGGCCAGTGGAGGGAATGACAGAGGGGGGTGGAGGCCAGTGGAGGGAATGACAGAGGGAGTGGAGCCAGTGGAGGGAATGACAGAGGGAGTGGAGGCCAGTAGAGAAAATGACAGAGGGGGTGGAGTCAGTGGAGGGAATGACAGAGAGGGGTGGAGTCAGTGGAGGGAATGACAAAGGGGGGTGGAGCCAGTGGAGGGAATGACAGAGGGGGGTGGGGCCAGTGGAGGGAATGATAGAGGGGGATGGAGTCAGTGGAGGGAATGACAGAGGGGGTGGCAGTAGAGGGGCGGTTGGTGAGGTGGATGAGTCTGGCCGCTGAGTTCAGTATAGACTGAAGCGGGGATAGTCTGTGATGAGGGAGGCCGGTGAGGAGGGAGTTGCAGTAGTCCAGACGTGAGATAATAAGGGAGCAGCTGTCACGGAAGCGGTACGCAATATACCGCAGCTTCCCCTGTCCGAACACCATCCACAGACCTCACCCTTGAAATCCCTCAGGAAATAGACAGCACCCAGCTCTTCTTAATACAGGAAGCCAACTCCATTTATTTTAACACAAAACACAGGATATATACAGAGGGCGGGGAAACACAACCAGGAACAGGAAATACATCATCAGCCCGCCCCATCAGTGGGAGGCTGCAGTAAACACCTCATCACCCCTCCCCATCCAACCAAGACACAGAACAATGGGATGAAGCACATGGCATAGAACAATAGGCAACAACATGGCAAGGACAATACAGGGACACATGCATCCCATAATAGTTGGCAGGACAGGAAAACACAGCACAATGGGGGGTAGTCATGGCAAACAGACAATGGACAGCCATGTGGCCGAGAACAAAGGAACACACACTATACACAAGACTCAGACATTCACATACACACCCTGTACCCCTTAACAGGCACAGGGGGCCTTAGACATAATGGGAATTTGGGAAGATGATACAGAGGTCACCCCACCCCCAAAAGTCACTCCCGTCACAGCAGCTGGAAAGTATAAATGCTGGAAAAAGGAAGGAAAAAAAAATATCTGCAAAAGAAAATGTATTGTGAGCTCAGGCAGCAAGAAATGTACCATGACAAGCAACGTGTGTGACCAGTACATTGCAACTGAAGAAGTGAGACCACACAACACATAGCTGGGTGACCATCAGCAAGTTGTGTGTATCCAGAAATGAAATGGAACAATAATCCCTGGGGGGGAAATCACCCGTACATGAGGTGTGGATCCAGAAATGAAATGGAACAATGATCCCGGGGGGGATCACCCGTACATGAGGTGTGGATCCAGAAATGAAATGGAACAAAAATCCCGGGGGGGGGAGGGAATCACCCGTACATGAGGTGTGGATGGATCCAGAAATGAAATGGAACAATGATCCCGGGGGGGATCACCCGTACATGAGGTGTGGATCCAGAAATGAAATGGAACAATGATCCCGGGGGGGATCACCCGTACATGAGGTGTGGATCCAGAAATAAAATGGAACAATGATCCCGGGGGATCACCCGTACATGAGGTGTGGATCCAGAAATGAAACGGAATAATGATCCCGGGGGGGGGGGGGTCACCCGTACATGAGGTGTGGATCCAGAAATGAAATGGAACAATGATCCCGGGGGGGATCACCCGTACATGAGGTGTGGATCCAGAAATGAAATGGAACAATGATCCCGGGGGGAATCACCCGTACATGAGGTGTGGAACCAGAAGGGGTGATGGTGAAGTAGAAATCTCCTCCTCTATAGGGATCAGGGATGTGATGGATGGCCATGCCATGGAGATCATGGATTGGATGTTGGGCCCCCACACAGTGAGCAGTGACCGGGGGGTCATGATAAGTGATGAGAAGAGCTGCTCTGGGTTCGGTTCAGTACTGCCAGGTTTGGGGAACACCAAAGATGTTTGGATGCCGAACCCGGTACCATCGAAATTAGGGTAGGTGATCTGTGTGTGGGGGGAGGTAGGTGATCTGTGTGTGTGGGGGGGCTAGGTGATCTGTGTGTGTGGGGGGAGGTAGGTGATCTGTGTGGGGAGAGGTAGGTGATCTGTGTGTGGGGGGAGGTAGGTGATCTGTATGTGGGGAGGTAGGTGATCTGTGTGTGGGGGGGGGTAGGTGATCTGTGTGGGAGGAGGTAGGTGATCTTTGTGTGGGGGGAGAGTTAGGTGATCTGTGTGGGGGAGAGGTAGGTGATCTGTGAGTAGGGGGAGGTAGGTGATCTGTGTGGGGAGAGAGGTAGGTGATCTGTGTGGGGGGAGAGGTAGGTGATCTGTGTGGGGGGAGAGGTAGGTGATCTGCGTGGGGGGAGAGGTAGGTGATCGGTGTGGGGGGGAGGTAGGTGATCTGTGTGTGGGAGAGGTAGGTGATCTGTGTGTGTGTGTGTGTGTGTGTGGGGTAGGTGATCTGTGTGTGGGGGGGTAGGTGATCTGTGTGGGGGGGGAGGTAGGTGATCTGTGTGGGGGGAGAGGTAGGTGATCTGTGTGGGGGGGAAGGTGATCTCTGTGGGAGATGAGGTAGGTGATCTGTGTTTGGGGGGAGGTGATCTGTGTGGGGGGGGGTGATCTGTGTGGGGGAGGTAGGTGATCTGTGTGGGGGAGGTAGGTGATCTGTGTGGGGGGAGGTAGGTGGTCTCTTAAGCACATTACATCCCACGTTGTTCCTGAATGGAGGTGACAGGATTGGGTTTTATTATTTACATGTAAAGTGACAAACCATTTCTTTCCTCTGGATTGCACAGCGCCCATCAATTCACTGCTGTATATAACTTCAGTGGTGTGTGTGTGGGGGGAGGTAGGTGATCTGTGTGGGGGGAGGTAGGTGATCTGTGTGGGGGGAGGTAGGTGATCTGTGTGGGGGAGGTAGGTGATCTGTGTGGGGGGAGGTAGGCCCATCAATTCACTGCTGTATATAACTTCAGTGGTGTGTGTGTGGGGGGAGGTAGGTGATCTGTGTGGGGGGAGGTAGGTGATCTGTGTGGGGGGAGGTAGGCCCATCACTGCTGTCTATAACTTCAGTGGTGTGTCTCTTCCTCATATGCGGATGTGTTCTCCACGTTGTGTCATTTGCCTATTGATGGCCGTCGTTTACTTGACAAACAAACGTTAGTAAAATGGTTTGTTCTTCCACAAGACTTCCAAGACTCCCCATAAGCTGGACACGGCTCTTTAATTCTTTCATGCACAGTCCCACAGTATCTGCAAGCTGTAGGGTTGGCAGTATTTGTGCTCATCAGGGGGCGTTGCTGCAGTTTGTTCCTGTTGCCATGCTGCATTGCAATGTTTATGCTGTCGGTCTGCTGTCTGTCCTGTTCCATAACTTTCAGACGTCTGTCAGTGAGCTCTGCTGTACGGCACGTCTCAATGGTTGTGTGTAGAGTGAAGTCATGTTCTCTTAGGAGGCGCCTGCGTGTGCTCTCTCGCTAGCTATACCAACAACAATTGTGTCCCTTATCAATTGGTCTCTGAGTGCCATATTCACAAGTTGCTGCCTTTTCTCTCCAGTGTGTAACAAAGTGATCCAAAGATTGTCCCTCTTCTTGTTTGCAGCATCCAAACACATCCCTTTCATAAATGACATTTGTAGCAGGTATGAGATCATCTTCCAGTACATTTACAATGGCTGTAACATTGTGTTGCTGATCTGCTGTGAGGGTCACATTGTGTTTATACACATGCCTGCATTCACTGCCCATGACTCTTCTCAGAGTTGCTGCCGGCACTCCTGCACATTTCTCATTCCAGCCTGTAGCCAGACAATAATCTTCACATTCAGCTCTGAAAGATTCCCAATTGCTGCTCCAATCCCCACTCATTGTCATCCCCTCTGGGGGAGGTTTGCCATTCATGGCAGCCATATTGTCAGGAAGCCTCTGAGCTATCAAATCTCAGACAATCCTCAGTCTCAGGCTGTAGTTCACAAACCTGTGTTTCCCAAAGCTGCTGCGCTCCAAACAAGAGGCTCAGTCCTGATTCCAGTCACTTCTGACACCATGTTTCATGTACAGGAATGAAGACAACACAAGCTGCTGGTGTGAGGAATCATGTTGTACAACAGAACTGCATCCAGGTCAGCATAGAACAGGAAGCAGGAAGTGAAAGGTTGTCGCTAGCCCCTGGCTATCTGTCTTGATCAGTCTGTTGAAGGTATGGACGTCCAGAAGACTGACTTCACCTAAGTAACAGACAAGTGCACAGAGTGATAGGTGAAATCAATCTACATTTTTTATTAGCGGGAAGAGGATTAATATAACAAAAAAGATAGGTGGGGGGCACAAAGTATCTGGGAAAAACTTAATTCTCAGTAATTGATTGGCTGAATACAAATACAAGCATTTACGTCAATCCTGAATAATGATGAGAAGCAAAATGTAACTTTCCCAGGAATAAGGAATGTCTATAATATTACAAAACACTTATCTGCTACATACAATAGAATCTGGCTAGATACTTGTCAAGGCTGTGAACATGATCTTTCTCAGGCATTGTAATTAGAGATGAGCGGATCGAACATGGCGAAGTGGAATTCGTTTTGAATATTAGGAAAATTTCGATTCAATCAAAATTTTTCCTAAAATGGCGGCGACATGTGCGGCGATGGAGCGGGGATGTCTGGGAAGGCGCGCAGACAAGGCGCGCTGACCCATAATGCATTCATTCATGACATGTGATCGCATTAGCCAATCAGCAGCCAGCCAGCCAGCACTGTGTAATGGTCGAGCTATAAATGGCGGCCATTTTAGAATTCTCCATTTGCCTCAAGTCATTCAAGAGAGGCAGACCTGGCTGTATTGAGGGAGAGAGTTAGGGACACAGAAACGTTACTTAGGGACACAGAAATGTTACTTAGGGACACAGAAACGTTACTTAGGGACACAGAATTGTTACTGAGGGACACAGAATTGACCTCCTCATGCTGCTGCCAGGTCCACAGTGTCTCATGGGTCCCTGTACGGCCTCCCATTGCTGCTGTCTCCATCGCCACACTCTGCCATGTGCCACTTTCAGGTCTCCTCACACTCCTGCTGAGTTCCATTTTGTCATAGGATGCTGGCAGATTACAGGCCTCCCATAGCTGCTGCCAGGCCCCTAATCTGCCATGGGCCCCCGTACCGCCTCCTCATGCTGCTGCCAGGTCCACAGTGTCTCATGGGTCCCTGTACCGCCTCCCATTGCTGCTGTCTCCATCGCCACACTCTGCCATGTGCCACTTTCAGGTCTCCTCACACTCCTGCTGGGTTCCATTTTGTCATAGGATGCTGGCAGATTACGGGCCTCCCATAGCTGCTGCCAGGCCCGTAATCTGCCATGGGCCCCTGTACCGCCTCCTCATGCTGCTGCCAGGTCTACAGTGTCTCATGGGTCCCTGTACGGCCTCCCATTGCTGCTGTCTCCATCGCCACACTCTGCCATGTGCCACTTTCAGGTCTCCTCACACTCCTGCTGGGTTCCATTTTGTCATAGGATGCTGGCAGATTACAGGCCTCCCATAGCTGCTGCCAGGCCCCTAATCTGCCATGGGCCCCCGTACCGCCTCCTCATGCTGCTGCCAGGTCCACAGTGTCTCATGGGTCCCTGTACCGCCTCCCATTGCTGCTGTCTCCATCACCACACTCTGCCATGTGCCACTTTCAGGTCTCCTCACACTCCTGCTGGGTTCCATTTTGTCATAGGTTGCTGGCAGATTACGGGCGTCTCCCATTGCTGCTGCCAGGCCCCTAATCTGCCATGGGCCCCCGTACCGCCTCCTCATGCTGCTGCCAGGTCCACAGTGTCTCATGGGTCCCTGTACGGCCTCCCATTGCTGCTGTCTCCATCGCCACACTCTGCCATGTGCCACTTTCAGGTCTCCTCACACTCCTGCTGGGTTCCATTTTGTCATAGGATGCTGGCAGATTACGGGCCTCCCATAGCTGCTGCCAGGCCCCTAATCTGCCATGGGCCCCCGTACCGCCTCCTCATGCTGCTGCCAGGTCCACAGTGTCTCATGGGTCCCTGTACCGCCTCCCATTACTGCTGTCTCCATCGCCACACTCTGCCATGTGCCACTTTCAGGTCTCCTCACACTCCTGCTGGGTTCCATTTTGTCATAGGATGCTGGCAGATTACGGGCCTCCCATAGCTGCTGCCAGGCCCCTAATCTGCCATGGGCCCCCGTAACGCCTCCTCATGCTGCTGCCAGGTCCACAGTGTCTCATGGGTCCCTGTACCGCCTCCCATTGCTGCTGTCTCCATCGCCACACTCTGCCATGTGCCACTTTTAGGTCTCCTCACACTGCTTCTGGGTTCCATTTTGTCATAGGGTGCTGTATGGCCTCCCATTGCTGCTGCCAGGCCCGTAATCTGCCATGGGCCCCCGTACCGACTCCTCATGCTGCTTCCAGGCCCGTAATCTGTCATGGGCCCCTGTTGTCGCTTGATGGCATATTTCGCTTGTTCAGATGCTCCTTCTCCTGCTACTCCTCTTCACGGATTCCGTCAGCAGTCTTTCTTGGAATCCGTTTCCAAGAGACAACAGTTTGCGAGCACGCACCCGACGGTGCAAAAGCTGAACGTCCTCCTGTCCAAGTTGCTGCTGCCAGGCTCGTAATCTGTCATGCGCCCCTGTACCGCCTCCTCATGCTGCTGCCAGGTCCAGAGTGTGTCATGGGCCCCCGTACCGACTCCTCATGCTGCTGCCAGGCCCGTAATCTGTCATGGGCCCCTGTACCGCCTCCTCATGCTGCTGCCAGGTCCAGAGTGTGTCATGGGTCCCTGTACGGCCTCCCATTGCAGCTGCCAGGCCCATAATCTGCCATGGGCCCCCGTACCAACTCCTCATGCTGCTGCCAGGCCCGTAATCTGTCATGGGCCCCTGTACCGCCTCCTCATGCTGCTGCCAGGTCCACAGTGTGTCATGGGTCCCTGTACGGCCTCCCATTGCTGCTGTCTCCATCGCCACACTCTGCCATGTGCCACTTTCAGGTCTCCTCACACTGCTGGTGGGTTCCATTTTGTCATAGGGTGCTGTACGGCCTCCCATTGCTGCTGCCAGGCCCGTAATCTGCCATGGGCCCCCGTACCGACTCCTCATGCTGCTGCCAGGCCCGTAATCTGTCATGCGCCCCTGTACCGCCTCCTCATGCTGCTGCCAGGTCCAGAGTGTGTCATGGGCCCCCGTACCGACTCCTCATGCTGCTGCCAGGCCCGTAATCTGTCATGGGCCCCTGTAACGCCTCCTCATGCTGCTGCCAGGTCCAGAGTGTGTCCTGGGTCCCTGTACGGCCTCCCATTGCTGCTGCCAGGCCCGTAATCTGCCATGGGCCCCCGTACCGACTCCTCATGCTGCTGCCAGGCTCGTAATCTGTCATGGGCCCCTGTACCGCCTCCTCATGCTGCTGCCAGGTCCAGAGTGTGTCATGGGTCCCTGTACGGCCTCCCATTGCTGCTGTCTCCATCGCCACACTCTGCCATGTGCCACTTTCAGGTCTCCTCACACTGCTGGTGGGTTCCATTTTGTCATAGGGTGCTGTATGGCCTCCCATTGCTGCTGCCTCCACCGCCACACTGTGGCTCCAAACACTGGTTTTGGCCCCGTGACTGGCCAAATGAGTGAAGTGTGCGGTGATTCTAAGATCGACGGCACTCATCTGCATGTCATACTGACTGACAGTATTATTTCTCTTCCCCAGCAGACTCCAAGGACATTTAAATTAAAGGTACAGTGTTCTGCACTAATATAAAGGCTCTCTGAAGCCTAGAAACACCCTTTTATAAGTTAAATTCGCAGCGAATATATTCGACTCGAATCAAAATTTTTTCACGAATTCGCCGAATCGAATTTTTGAATAATTCGCTCATCTCTAATTGTAATCAGTTATAAGTAACAAACAATTATTTTCTCATGGGACAGAAATATTTGACATTTAATTGTATCATAACAGAAACAGGTGCTGTTAGTACAAAGAAATAATTGGATATCATCACCGTCTCTACCAAGGCTGAGCTAAGATAAGAGATAGAAGAATATTGTGAGTGCAGTTCTGTAACACATAACTGACAGCATATTTTCATTACCTCACTCTGGGTATAATACAAAACAATCAACATGGAATATAAAATGGAGTGGGGAAAACAAAATGACAGACCTAAAAGACATACATTTCCCTTCAGTTACTTTATATATTTTATAGCCAAAAGTACAAAATATTGTTTTTCTTAAAAATTTTTGGTCTTTTTTTGTTTATGGCGTGAAAAATAAAAAGCTCGCAGGTGATGACATCCCACCGACAGAAAGCTCTATTTGTGTGAAGAAAGGACGGATATTTAGTTTGGGTGCAGCGTTGCACGACCGGGCAATTGTCAGTTACATAAAGAGGCGTGGCCATGAAGGGGTGTACATCCTGCGTAGGGGGAGGGGATAAGGACACAAATTGGCGCTTTATTCTCATGGAGATCACATGGTTATTACTAGGAGGAGACGGAAACATTTGCTGGGTATTGCCGCTTTTGTGAGATGGATGGATTGGATGGCGACTGATTTGTATGGAGACATAATATAGAGCGGGAGGAATCCATGGTGTATTGTCACATGTATGAATGCAGGATTGGGGTACTATCCGTGTATTAGGGGGACCAATGACACCTTGGCTAGTATTGTAGATGAATCT
This sequence comes from Staurois parvus, assembly GCF_062004578.1. NCBI lineage: Eukaryota > Metazoa > Chordata > Amphibia > Anura > Ranidae > Staurois > Staurois parvus. The sequence continues at coordinate 452,526 of NW_028318434.1, read as the reverse complement.
GGGGGCGTCAGGGGCAATCTTCTTATGTTTATGGCCCTTTAGGGCAGATGTGATTTCTATGTATTTTATGGGAGATTTTCTCTGTATATTGGGAGTTTCCATCTTGTTGTATCATGAATGTAGTATGGAAGATGAGTCCTATGTACTAGGAATGGTCATTGGAAGGACAGAATAGGAGCCACATGATTGGCTGGCCAACCCCGTGACAGTATAGACTAGTGGGTGACATTGATTGAGATCTGCCCGCTGTGTGTATACAATCACCCGGCTAATGTCTAATATCAGGGGACAAAATGTGCCAGCATTCATATCAGACTAAGGGAAAATGGCCGCCAGAGGAGGGACAGGCGGGCTACAACAAAATGGAGGACAAAGATCTAATCCACTGCACTGTAATGTGATAACTGTGCAATGATTTCTGACTAAGGGAAAATGGCCGCCAGAGGAGGGACAGAGGACTACAACAAAATGGCGATTGATCAGTCTATTAACCACTTGCCCTTCAGACACAAAGATCACTTACCTCCCCACACACAGATCACCTACCTCCCCCCACACACAGATCACCTACCTCCCTCACACAGATCACTTACCTCCCTCACACAGATCACTTACCTCCCCCCCACACAGAGATCACCTACCTCCCCCCAAACACAGATCACCTACCTCCCCCCACACACAGATCACCTACCTCCCCCCACACACAGATCACCTACCTTCCCCCCACACAGATCACCTACCTCCCCCCCACACACAGATCACCTACCCCCCGCCCACACACAGATCACCTACCCTAATTTCGATGGTTCCGGGTTCAGCATCCAAACATCCTTTGTGTTCCCCAAACCCTGCAGAACCGAACCGAACCCAGAGCAGCTCTTCTCATCACTTATCATGACCCCCCGGTCACTGCTCACTGTGTGGGGGCCCAACATCCAATCCATGATCTCCATGGCATGGCCATCCATCACATCCCTGATCCCTATAGAGGAGGAGATTTCTACTTCACCATCACCCCTTCTGGATCCACACCTCATGTACGGGTGATCCCCCCCCCCCCGGGATCATTGTTCCATTTCATTTCTGGATCCACATCTTATGTACGGGTGATCCCCCGGGATCATTGTTCCATTTCATTTCTGGATCCACACCTCATGTACGGGTGATCCCCCCCCCCCCGGGATCATTGTTCCATTTCATTTCTGGATCCTCACCGGCCTCCCTCTTCACCGGCCTCCCTCCTCACCGGCCTCCCTCCTCACCGGCCTCCCTCTTCACCGGCCTCCCTCCTCACCGGCCTCCCTCATCACCGGCCTCCCTCATCACCGGCCTCCCTCCCCACCGGTCTCCCTCCTCACCTGCCTCCCTCATCACAGACTATCTCCGCTTCAGTCTATCCTGAACTCAGCAGCCAGACTCATCCACGTTACCAACCGCTCCTCTTCTGCCACCCCCCTCTGTCATTTCCTCCACTGTCCTCCACCCCGCTCTGCCAATACTTCCACTGGCTCCACCCCCTCTGACAATACTTTTACTGGCTCCACCCCCTCTGTCATTTCCTCCACTGGCCTCCACCCCGCTCTGCCAATACTTACACTGGCTCCACCCCCTCTGACAATACCTCCACTGGCTCCACCCCCTCTGTCATTCCCTCCACTTGCTCCACCCCCTCTGTCATTCCCTCCACTGGCTCCACCCCCTCTGTCATTCCCTCCACTGACTCCACCCCCCTCTGTCATTCCCTCCACTTGCTACACCCCCCTCTGTCATTCCCTCCACTGGCTCCACCCCCTCTGTCATTCACTCCACTGGCTCCACCCCCCTGTCATTCCCTCCACTGACTTCCACCCCCCTCTGTCATTCCCTCCACTGGCTTCCACCTCCCTCTATCATTCCCTCCACTGGCTCCACCCCCTCTGTCATTCCCTCCACTGGCTTCCACCCCCCTCTGTCATTCCCTCCACTGGCCTCCACCCCCCTCTGTCATTCCCTCCACTGGCCTCCACTAAGTGTCCTCCACCCCCCTCTGTCATTCCCTCCACTGGCTCCCGATTGCCCAAAGCATCAAATTCAAACTCCTAACTCTGACATACAAAGCCATTCATAACTCCGCCCCAAACTACCTCACCGACCTGACACACAAATACCACCCAACCCGTAATCTTCGCTTCTCACAAGACCTCCTACTTTCTATCTCCCTGGTCTCCTCCTCCCACGCCCAACTGCAGGACTTCTCCAGGACTTCCCCCATCCTCTGGAACTCCCTACCCCAATCCATCAGACTGTCACCTACCCTCCTCACCTTTAGGCGCACCCTGAAAACCCATCTCTTCAGGGAAGCCTACCCCACTCTCACCTAACAGCCGATCTCCTCCACTCCTCCTACCACTCCATCCCCCACAGCCACTTCCTCCTGTACCACTATCCCCTCCCTCCTAGATTGTAAGCTCCCAGGATCAGGGCCCTCGCACCCCTTGTGTATTGTATTGTTACTGTATTGTCTCATGTTCTGTCCCCACTATAATGTACAGCGCTGAGCAAACCTTCTGCCGCCATATAAATCCTGTATAATAATAATAATATTTGGACCGGCACCATCTACATCGCGTTCCACATTATTCTGCAAACTCTATTTAAGTGTCGCAAAGATGAAATCTTTTGTTTTTCGGTGTAACTCATGGATGGCATTGTGTGTCAGGGCTCTTTTGATCACTGAAAACAATCTGGGACACCGGAGATAATTAGATTGGCCGGTGAGCCCAACTGAAGGAAAATCTTTATTAAACACAGCTCAGTATATACAGCTTCAACCCCACCCCCACCAGACAACCTGGCACCGGGTTTTCCCCACCCACAACAAACCCCACAACTAACAATACAGTATGAACTCTATTAGAAGTGACAGACTACAAGGTCACATTTCCCTAAACAGTGTAGAATGTCTGTGAAACATGTCCAGCTTTACAAAGGGGAGAAAACCAGAACAGAAAGGGCAAAATGTTATCACACGGGGACAGTTCCTCACAAAGCTCCCCCGTTGTGTAACACCCGCCAGACCCGGCGAGACCTTCAAACGGGTCCGCTTGGGGCTGGTCGGTTCAGAGGGTTACTTCTCCAACTTGGCTTGCCGGGACAACCCATCCGCGTTGGCGTTTTGCTTCCCCGGTCGGTACTGGATTGTAAAGTTATAGGGTTGGAGGGCCAAGCTCCACTGAAGCAGACGACCATTGTCCCCGGAGACCCGGTTTAGCCATACCAGGGGGTTGTGATCGGTGAGTACGGTGAAGGAGCGCCCGTACAGGTAGGGCTGCAATTTCTTGAGGGCCCATACTAAGGCAAGGCACTCTTTCTCCACAGCAGCGTAGGCCACCTCCCGGGGTAACAACTTTCTACTTAGGTAGGCCACTGGATGGTCGTTCCCGTTGTCCCCGATTTGGCTCAGAACAGCGCCCAATCCAAAGGTGGAGGCATCGGTGTGAACACAAAACCGTTTGGAAGGGTCAGGAGCAGCCAAAACGGGAGCATGGATTAGATCATGTTTGAGCTTTTGGAAAGCAGTTTCACACTCTGGGGACCACACAACCTGTCGGGGCAGATTCTTCCGGGTCAGATCCGTTAGGGGTCTAGCAATGGCGCTGTAGTTGGGGATGAATTTACGGTAGTACCCCGCAGTGCCTAGGACGGCAAGGACCTGGGTCTTTGTTTGGGGAGTGGGCCAATTTGCTACTGCTTCCACCTTTGCAGGTGCCGGCCGTTGCTTCCCACATCCTACCCAATGTCCTAGATATTGGACCTCGGACACCCCAACGTGGCATTTGTCAGGTCGGATGGTCAGCCCTGCTTGCCCGATGCGATCAAGCACTTCCCTGAGACGTTGGAGATGATCCTCCCAACTATCACTGTAGATAGCTATATCGTCTAGATAGGCACAGGAGAAGTCCTGCAGTCCATCCAGCAGCTTATCTACCATTCTCTGAAAGATAGCCGGGGCATTCTTCATCCCAAACGGCATGACCCTGGACTGGTACAAGCCGAACGGGATGATGAATGCTGACTTTGGTACCGCGTCCGCATCCAGCAGAATCTGCCAGTACCCCTTGCAGAGATCGATAGTGGTAAGAAAATTACCTCTGGCCATCCGGTCCAGCAGCTCGTCTATCCGGGGCATGGGGTATGCATCAGTCACGGTCCGGTCATTGAGCCTGCGGTAGTCCACACAGAACCGGACGGTTCTGTCCTTCTTGGGTACCAGAACTACTGGGGAGGCCCAGGGACTGTCAGAGGGTTCTATCACACCTAAATCTAACATTTCCTTAATCTCTCTTCCCATCCCTTCTCTGATGGACTGAGGAACTTGGTAGGCCGCCTGCTTCAGGGGGGCCTGACCCTGCGTGTCTACCCGATGGATAGTTGTGGTGGTGTAACCGGGCAAAGGTGATAACAGCCTTCGGTGTTCTTGGAGCAGTTGGCGGGCCTGTTCCTTGGGAGGCAGCCGTGTGCTGTTATCTACATCCGTTACACTCAGCTGGGACTGTCCGTCCCCCGGCAGCCCCGGCAGAAGAAGCCAGCAAGTGTTCCTTAACAAAATCATAATCCAAGCAGTAGCTGTCGGGTACAGTCCTGAATGCATCTGCAGCCCGACCGGTTAGCTTGCTGCTCAAAATGGGGACCCGGTCTTGGGCTGCCACACCATGGATGGTGCACAACCGTTCAAAGTCCTGAAGAAAGCTGTCAATGTCCCCATCCGCCTCCGAGAAAGTTTTAAAAGCAGCGTAGGGAATTTTCTTTGGTCCGGTTGCAGTCTGGAGAAGGCAGGAGGTAATCCTTTCCCAGACCAAGTCCTTGGTTGATGACCGGGAGTGACTAAGCCGCAGTCTAGGGCCTTGGAAATCTGTTCGGAGGTGGGAGCGCTGCCGAACAGAGACAAACGCCATTCCACCTCTTGTTGTAAATCCGAATGGTATAGGGGTCTCTGTGTGGTGCTAAGTGGGCCTGGTGTTTCAGGGGCTGATGAGCTGCTCTGTTCCTCCAACTCCTGTGAAGCGGAGTTCACTTCTGGCAGAGCAGTGTTTGCTTCAAGCGTAGCGGAGGGTGCATCAGGTAAAGTGGGGTGTGCATCCGCTTGGTCTAGGGCCATAATCTCGCCCAACAGTTCCTCTCTGGTCTTGGAGCCAGCGATACCTCCCCGAGCAACAAGCAGGCTTTGGAGGGCTGGCTTCCGGAGGTCCCGTATATCCATCTGGCTGAGCAGGGACGTCGCCGTGAAAAAGATGGGGTCCCGGTTGCTGGTTTGGACTTTCTCCGCAATGAGGAAAGATCCCACCGCTGCCAACCAATTGTGGCGGAACCGTTCCGCCTGGGCTTCCTCGTGCAGAGCGATATGTCCCACCCAATGGTCCTCTTTTCCAGCAAGTCTTACAGCACTCTCCCAAAGCAGATATTATAGCTAAAAACCGTCCCTTTTTGCTCTACCCAAAACCACAAGTCGGAACTTCGTGTAGGGTGAATAATGAATGACTCTTTATTAAACACAGCTCAGTATATACAGCTTCAACCCCACCCCCACCAGACAGCCTGGCACCGGGTTTTCCCCACCCACAACAAACCCCACAACTAACAATACAGTATGAACTCTATTAGAAGTGAAAGACTACAAGGTCACATTTCCCTAAACAGTGTAGAATGTCTGTGAAACATGTCCAGCTTTACAAAGGGGAGAAAACCAGAACAGAAAGGGCAAAATGTGATCACACGGGGACAGTTCCTCACACAGTGTTTTTACTGTGGCAGAGCGGCACCTGTATTTTAACGTCGCTGTGCAAAACAGGTAGGGGGCGCCCGAGAGGCGCGTGCCCGCCCTACCCGTCCCGTTGATGGAGGCAGCGGGAGGCCATCACCGGATCCCAGCCGGTCATTACCCGCCGACTCCCAGCGATTACCGGTAATCACTGACAGATAGCACGGCGGCAGTATTTACATTGCAGCTCTGTCATCTGTCAGTTCAGAGCAGGCTGATCCTGAGAGAAGACTTTATCTCTCGGGATCAGCGTGTCCCTGTGCAGTACACACCCCCGCCCCGCCCCCTAGTAAAACACTCCCCTCACACAGATAACCCTTTCATTGAATAAAAAAGTGAACCCCTTCCTCCCCAGTGCCATTAGTAGCAGTGGCAGTGTTTTTTTTTTTTGCACTCATCACTGTATTGGTGTCACTGAGGATGTCAGTAACCCCAAGTCAGTTCCCCCCCAGTGTCACAATGTCCGCCGCAGTCCCGCCATAAGTCGCTGATCACTGTCATAAATCGCTGATCACCGCGATAAGTTGCTGATCACTGTCATAAATCGCTGATCACCGCCATAAGTCGCTGTTCACTGTCATAAGTCGCTGATCACTGTCATAAATCGCTGATCACCGCCATAAGTCGCTGTTCACTGTCATAAATCGCTGATCACCGCCATAAGTCGCTGATCACTGTCATAAGTCGCTGATCACTGTCATAAATCGCTGATCACCGCCATAAGTCGCTGTTCACTGTCATAAATCGCTGATCACCGCCATAAGTCGCTGTTCACTGTCATAAATCGCTGATCACCGCCATAAGTCGCCGATCACTGTCATAAATCACTGATCACCACCATAAGTCGCTGATCACTGTCATAAATCACTGATCACCACCATAAGTCGCTGTTCACTGTCATAAATCACTGATCACCACCATAAGTCGCCGATCGCCGCCATTAGTATAATAGAAAAAAAAAATCCCAGTATCTTTCCCGCCATTTGTAGACGCTATAACTTTCACGTAAACCAATTAATTTACACATATTGGGATTTCTTTTAGCAAAGACATGTCGCAGAATGCATTTTGGCTGAAATTTATGACTAAATTAGATTTTTACATTTTTTTACTGGACATGTTTTATAGCAAAAAGTCCAAAATATTGTTGTTGTTTTTTTTTTTTTGAAAATTTTCAGACTTTTTTTTGTATAGCGCAAAAAATAAAAACCACACAGGCGAGCGAATACCGCCAAAAGAAAGCTCAATTTATGGGGAAAAAAAGGATGTAAATTTAATTTGGGTGCAGTATTGCATGACCGCGCAATTGTCCGTTAAACTAGCACAGTGATGTATAGAAAAAAAAGGCGTAAATTGCAGTATCTATCCCATAGTCTGCAGACGATATAACGGTCACACAAAGCAATCAGTATACACTTATTGGGGTCCTTTTCCCATAAACATGGAGCGGGAGACATTTTGGTGAAATTTATAACTAACTTTGAGGTTACTTTATATATTTTATAGCTGAAAGTAAAAAATATTGTTTTTCTTCCAAATTTTTTCTCTTTTTTTTGTTTATAGCGTGAAAAATAAAAAGCGCACAGGTGATCAAATAACACTGAAAGAAAGCTCTATTTGTGTGAAAAAAAGCACGTAAATTTTGTTTGGATGCAGCGTTGCATGACCGCGCAATTGTTAGTTGAATTAGTGCAGCGCTGAGTAGCAAAAAGAGGCGTGGTCAGGAAGGGGGGTAAATCCTCCGGAGGGAAAGTGGTTAAGCAGATCCCCATTTTCAAGCAATATGGGGAAGAAAAAGGATCTCTCTGCTGCTGAAAAGAGTGAAATAGTTTGATGCCTTGGACGAGGGATGAAAACATTCGATATTTCAGGAAAACGTAAGCGTGATCATCGCACTATGAAGAGATTTGTGGCTGATTCAGAGCACAGACGGGTTGGTGCAGATAAAGGCACATTGAGGAAGATTTCTGCCAGATCCAGGCATCGGATCAAGAGAGCAGCTGCTAAAATCCCATTACATAGCAGCAAACAGATATTTGAAGCTGCTGGTGCCTCTGGAGTCCCACGGACATCAAGGTGTAGAGTCCTCCAGAGTCCTGCAACTGTGCATAAACCTTCTATTCGGCCACCACTAACCAATGCTCACAAGCAGAAACGGCTGCATTGGGCAGAAAATACATGAAGACTCATTTTCAAACAGTCCTGTTCACTGATGAGTGCCGTGCAACCCTGGATGGTCCAGATGGATGGAGTAGTGGATGGTTGGTGGACGGCCATCCTGTTCCAACAAGGCTGCGACGTCAGCAAGGCAGTGGTGGAGTCATGTTTTGGGCTGGAATCATAGGAACAGAGCTGGTTGGCCCCTTTAGTGTCCCCGAAGGTGTAAAGATGACCTCTGCAAAGTATGTGGAGTTTATGACTGACCACTTTCTTCCCTGGTACAGAAGGAAGGACTATGCTTTCAGTAATAAAATCATCTTCATGCATGACAATGCACCATCTCATGCTGCAAAGAATACCTCTGCATCAATGGCTGCTATGGGGATAAAAGGAGAGAAAGTCATGGTGTGGCCTCCATCCTCCCCTGACCTCAATCCTATTGAGAACCTTTGGAGCATCCTCAAGCAAAAGATCTATGAGGGTGGGAGGCAGTTTACATCCAAACAGCAGCTCTGGGAGGCTATTCTGACATCTTGCAAACAAATTCAAGCAGAAACTGTCTGAAAACTCCCAAGTTCAATGGATGCCAGACTTGTGATCTGCTATCAGATAAGGGCTCCTATGTTACAATGTAACGTGACCGCTTCAAATGTTTACAAAGTTACAATGTTGGGAAAAGTTTGATTGAAAGGCTTTTGATTTCAGTAAATCTGCTGCAAACACAACAAATGACAATTTTCAGTTCTTTACAACCTAGAAAGTGTTTGGAAACTTCCTGTGCGGAATAATCCGGAACACAAATCCTGTTATCATTAGGAGGTTTGTTCAATAAAATGTGAATTGTCCTCTTCATAGCTGATAACCTGAGAATTCTGCCGACTGATATTTACATCAATTATTGAGGGAAATGAGGAAATATCATTTGCAGAATCATTTGGAACACGGTGTAGTCTCTGCTCTCCATACTGCACCCTCTGTATTCATCAGTTATTTTCATGTTCCTCATTATGAGACCAACCCAGGAAATCCCAGTGTGAGATGTACGAAATGCTACATCCTGTACATGAAACACTTCCCTGTTTTCGGACATTTTACAGCTGGTTCCAACCAGTCAAACAGGTTCTCCGTCTCCATCTTATACACACGGCCACCAGCATGGGATCTCCTCCACTTCAGACCACATAGGTAAGTCAGGTTCCTATTCCTTAATAATATAATAGCAGGGTGTAGTGCTTAAACATCATCATCATATGATATGTCAAGCCTAATAAACAGCTTCTAAATATAATAAAACATCAATATATTAAAATAACAATCCTAAAAAACAAGTGAGAAAGTGACATAGTGCAAATACATACATAAAAGTGTATTGCGTCAGTAATCAGTGACCCGCCATGTGCACGCTGTCAGGTATAGTCTGTGGAATCGACATCAGCCGTCCCTGGATGGCTCACCTCCTCTGTAGATAGTGGGAGCTCAAAGGAGCTCAGGAAAAAAGGAGGTCCATAGCGTGATACCGTATGAACAGAGGGGGCTTTATTAGCCAGATAAATGAATGAACAGAAATCACTGACCAGTATGGGGATCCAAGATGGCTGCCGGGACCGGTATGGTGTCAGCAGTGTGGCATCCTAGTGCTGTAGACCCGATCACTTTAGCAGGTCATAGACAGGTCATTTATCAGCTGAATTGTCGGCCGATAAACAAAATAATTGGTCGCTGCCACCATGGATGCTGCCACCAATGGTCACGAAAAGATGGGACAGGAAACCAGAGACAGAGGAGCACACCATACAATGTGACAGCAATGCAAATACTTTATATTTTTTTGGATACAAATGGATACATTTGTTGCAACCGCAAGACTTTTTCATATAAAGTGCTTGCTGTGATATACCAGCCTCCTGGATCCATATCCCGCTTCCTGGATGACTTTTCCTCCTGGCTACCCTTCTTCCTCTCCTCTGAGCTACCCACCATCATCCTTGGGGATTTCAGCATCCCTGTCAACCTCGACAACCCGGACACATCCCATCTCCTCCACTTAACCTCCTCCTTTGCACTTGCACAGTGCATACAATCCACCACCCACTCCAACGGTAATATCCTTGATCTTGTCTTCTCCAACCGCTGCGCTCCCCACAACCTCACTAACACCCCCTTCCCTCTCTCTGACCACAACCTGATCACCTTCCCTATCTCCTCGTCCTCCAACGCCTACCCCTCCAAATGTCACACTACTACCAGCCGTAACCTCCGCAACCTTAACCCTGCCCCCCTCCACTCTGCAGCTGATCAACTCCATGACCGCATCCTCCCCCTGTCCTGCCCCGACTTGGCTATGACTGCCTACAACAATGCGCTGTCAACAGCCCTTGACTCACTAGCGCCTTTAACCACATGCAACATCAGACCCCGACCGCTCCAGCCCTGGCACACTGATCACACCAAAACCCTCAAACGACACAGTCGTGGCCTGGAGCGACTATGGTGCAAAACCAAATCCCAATAAGCCTTCACCCGCTACAAATCTGCCTTCCACACCTACACCTCCTCCCTCCATGCAGCCAAACAAGCCTACTTCCTGACCCTCATCAAGGCCTTCTCCTCCAATCCTTGCTGACTCTTCTCCACCTTCAACTCTCTACTCTCGCCACCCCCACCTCCACCCAGCACCTCACTCACTGCCCTTGAGATTGCCAATCACTTCAAAAACAAGATTGACACAATCCGCAAGGACATCGCCGCAACTCACACTCCCCCCAAACCCGTCCCCTCTCACACAGCTACCCCCTCATCCCCCCTCCCCCTCGACATAACCCGCAGGGACTTCATCGCTGCTCAAACTCCCTCCAACCCCGTTCCCCCTCACTCAGCTACCCCCTCATCACCCCTCTCCCACGGCCCCACCACTGCTCTGACCTCCACTTCCACCCCACCCTACATTCCTCATACTGAAGCTCCCCCAACACTCCGACTCTTTGACCTTACTACCATCGAAGAAGTCTCCAAGATCCTCTCTGATGCCCGCCTCACCACCTGCCCCCTCGACCCTATCCCCTCACAACTCCTATGACCTCCCTCCCCCTCCATCCTACGCTCCCTCACCCACATCTTCAATCTCTCCCTCTCCTCTGGCACTTTCCCCTCCCCTCTGAAACATGCACACATCACCCCCATACTTAAGAAGCCCTCCCTGGACCCCAATGACCCGAACAACCTCAGACCCATCTCCCTGCTCCCATTTACATCTAAATTTCTCGAGCGCCTAGTCTACACCCGCCTAAGCTCTCACCTCAACGACAACAACCTCCTCGATCCCCTACAGTCCGGCTTCCATCCCCTACACTCCACCGAAACTGCCTTACTCAAACTCTCCAACGACCTGCTAATCGCCAAAGCTAATGGCCACTATTCAGTGCTCCTACTCCTTGACCTCTCTGTGGCCTTCGACACAGTCGACCACCCCCTCCTCCTCAAAAAACTACACTCTCTCGGCCTCAGAGATTCTGCCCTCTCCTGGCTCTCATCCTACCTGTCACAACACTCTTTCAGTGTTACCTATAATGCTACCACCTCCCCCTCACTCCCCCTCTCTGTTGGGGTCCCTCAAGGCTCTGTCCTCGGGCCCCTTCTCTTCTCCATCTACACCTCCTCCCTTGGCCAACTCATACACTCTCACGGCTTCAACTACCACCTCTATGCCGATGACACACAAATCTCTCAACCCCCCACCTCACCCCCTCAGTCTCCGCCGAATCACACACCTACTGAGTGACATATCTGACTGGATGTCGCTCCACTTCCTTAAACTGAACCTCTCCAAAACCGAGTTTCTTGTCTTCCCCCCAGCCCGGACACCACCCCCCCATTGACTTCTCCATCATATCCAACAACGCCACCATCAAACCCACCCCACAGGCCAGAGTACTTGGTGTCATTCTGGACTCCAACCTATCCTTCTAGCCCCAAGTCCAATCTTTAACAAACTCATTCAGACTCCACCTCCGCAACATGCAGACTCCACCTCCGCAACATCGCCAAAATCTGCACGTTCCTAACCCCAGAAACCATTAAACAGCTCATCCACTCCCTCATCATATCACGACTCGACTACTGCAACTCCCTCCTCACTGGCCTGCCTCGCCGCTGGCTATCCCCGCTTCAGTCCATCCTGAATACGGCTGCCAGACTCATTCACCTTTCCAACCACTCCGTTTCCGCCACCCCCCTCTGCCAATCCCTCCACTGGCTTCCGATTGCGCAACGGATCAAATTCAAAATCCTAACACTGACGTACAAAGCCGTCCACCATACTGCCCCGTACTACATTACTGACCTAATATCCAAGTACCGCCCAGCACGCACACTGCGCTCCTCACAAGACCTCCTTCTCTCTAGTTCCCTGGTCTCCTCCTCCCATGCCCACCTCCAGGACTTCTCCAGGGTGTCACCCATCCTCTGGAACTCCCTGCCCCAACCCGTCAGATTATCACCTACTGTCATCTCTTTTAGGCGCACCCTGAAAACCCATCTCTTCAGGGAAGCCTACCCCACCCCCTGCTAACTTGCCGACCTCCTCCACTCTTCCTACCACTCCATCCCCCACAGCTATCTCCTCCTGTGCCACCATCCCCTCCCTCCTAGATTGTAACCTCGAAAGAGCAGGGCCCTCGATCCCCTCATGTTTTGCATTGTATTGGTATTGTTTTGTCACATGTTCTGTCCCCCTCTGTAATGTACAGCGCTGAGCGAACTATTGGCGCTTCATAAATAATGTATAATAATAATTCAGGTGTCTCCCATTCCGATGATCAATCCACTTTAGCAGAATAAAATTTCCTCTTCTAGATGTGACCGTCTGCAATCGTCTTCTTCTTCATTCTTCCTTCTTCTTCCTTTTTCTACTTCTTCTTCTTCTTCCTTTTTCTTCTTTTCTTCTTCTTCCCATTATTGCCAGGAAAATCGTCCGATTGTCCAAATCGGCCGCAACTTTTCCAACATGACCAATAAAAAAACTGTGCAAAACCCCCCAAAAAATGGCCGACCAATTAACAAACTAGCAGTGCGAAATCGGCCGATTTTTTTTTTTTGCCAAAAAATCAGCCGATTTTCGACCCCTCTATGGCCGGCATTTGTCTTTCTCTCTCTGTCTGTAAGCTTGATAAAGAGGGTCACCACGTTCTCCAAATGTTGGAGGAACTAAACTGCTGATCTAGGATTTCAGTAAATCCGGCATCACAATCTACTTCTCAGTGTTGGTTTCCTCCTCATTGCCGGCCATCATTTGGGCATCAGACTGGCTCCGATATTCCCTCCTAGGAAGGACATTCAGGCCGATCTCCCTCCATATTTCTCTGATGTGGCCGAGACAGAATAATGGGAGAGACACCAGGAGAACCCGCTGGGACCTGACACTCCGAGAACCAGAGTTATGGTGGAGCGTAGACCCAGAAATGTCATCAGAATGCTGATACTCCTTCCTGGAGTCATTGCTTTGGCTCCACTTGTACTTCTACTTCCTCCGGGTTGAGGGGATAGAGGAACAAGAGGGTATGAAGCTGGGTCCTGACACTCCGAGAATTCAGGGTTATGGTGGAGCAGAGACCCTTCCTAACCAATCTCCTCCCCGGGGCCTTTGTACTGCCTCCACTTGTACTTCTATTTCCTTCACATTGAGGAGATGGAGAATCAAGTGGAGGGTATGAACAGGGAAGATGTTACAAACAACAGGGCCCCATACAGCCAATCTGATAGGGCCCCTCCCCCCAAAAAAAGTTTAATATAATTTAGTTAGGAATGAACACAGTGAGTGCTCGGTACTGATCAATCATTCTGTTCATTCAGGAGAATAAGGGGCTGGTAAGTGTGACATATTTAGAGGACCTGTGCTCTTATCTGTGGGAGGGAAGCAGAGGAGGGAAGACGGAAGTACTGCAGCGGTGGGGGGCCCCGGGCAGCAAAAGGAAACATATGGTGCACAGGGAAGGTGATGGGTGTGGTGGTGGGGCAAAGGGGGAGGGGCAATTACTGGAACTGATCCCTTGTATAGCTCTATCTGCAGCTGAAATCCGACCAGAGAGAGGAGAAGAAGCCGACTTTCAGCTGCTGCAGAGAGAGCCGTACAGGGGATCGGTTCCAGTAATTGCTGCCCCACCGTGCCGATCACCCTCCCTGTCCACATCTGATTCATTCCTGTACATACCGATCACTGTCATACCCCCCATACTCCTCTCCTGTACATACCGATCACTGTCATACCTCCACACTCCTCTCCTGTACATACCGATCACTGTCATACCTCCACACTCCTCTCCTGTACATACCGATCACTGTCATACCTCCACACTCCTCTCCTGTACATACCGATCACTGTCATACCTCCGTACTCCTCTCCTGTACATACCGATCACTGTCATACCTCCACACTCCTCTCCTGTACATACCGATCACTGTCATACCTCCACACTCCTCTCCTGTACATACCGATCACTGTCATACCTCCGTACTCCTCTCCTGTACATACCGATCACTGTCATACCTCCACACTCCTCTCCTGTACATACCGATCACTGTGATACCTCCAAACTCCTCTCCTGTACACACCGATCACTGTCATACCCCCCATACTCCTCTCCTGTACATACCCATCACTGTCATATCCCCCACACTCCTCTCCTGTACATACCGATCACTGTCATACCCCCCACTCCTCTCCTGTTAATACTGTTCACTGTCATACCTTCACACTCCTCTCCTGTACATACCGATCACTGTCATACCCCCCACACTCTTCTCCTATACATACCCATCACTGTCATACCTCCTACATTCCTCTCCTGTACATACCGATCACTGTCATACCCCCCATACGCCTCTCCTGTACATACCGATCACTGTCATACCTCCACACTCCGCTCCTTTACATACCCATCACTGTCATATCCCCCACACTCCTCTCCTGTACATACCGATCACTGTCATACCCCCCACACTCCTCTCCTGTACATACCGATCACTATCATACCTCCACACTCCTCTCCTGTACATACCGATCACTGTCAAACCTCCGCACTCCTCTCCTGTACATACCAATCACTGTCATACCCCCCACACTCCTCTCTTGTACATACCGATCACTGTCATACCTCCACACTCCTCTCCTGTACATATCGATCACTGTCATACCCCCCACACTCCTCTCCTGTACATACCGATCACTGTCATACCTCCACACTCCTCTCCTGTACATACCAATCACTGTCATACCTCCACACTCCTCTCCTGTACATACCGATCACTGTCATACCTCCACACTCCTCTCCTGTACATATCGATCACTGTCGTACCTCCGCACTCCTCTCCTGTACATACCCATCACTGTCATATCTCCACACTCCTCTCCTGTACATATCGATCACTGTCATACCTCCGCACTCCTCTCCTGTACATACCCATCACTGTCATACCTCCGCACTCCTCTCCTGTACATACTGATCACTGTCATACCCCCCATACTCCTCTCCTGTACATACCGATCACTGTCATACCTCCACACTCCTCTCCTGTACATATCGATCACTGTCATACCCCCCACACTCCTCTCCTGTACATACTGATCACTGTCATACCTCCACACTCCTCTCCTGTACATATCGATCACTGTCATACCCCCCACACTCCTCTCCTGTACATACCGATCACTGTCATACCTCCACACTCCTCTCCTGTACATACCCATCACTGTCATACCTCCACACTCCTCTCCTATACATACCGATCACTGTCATACCTCCGTACTCCTCTCCTGTACATACCGATCACTGTCATACCCCCCACACTCCTCTCCTGTACATACTGATCACTGTCATACCCGCCACACTCCTCTCCTGTACATACCGATCACTGTCATACCTCCGCACTCCTCTCCTGTACATACCGATTACTGTCATACCTCCACACTCCTCTCCTGTAAATACCGATCACTGTCATACCTCCCACATTCCTCTCCTGTAAATACCGATCACTGTCACACCTCCACACTCCTCTCCTGTACATACCAATCACTGTCATACCTCCCAAACTCCTCTCCTGTACATACCGATCACTGTCATACCTCCACATTCCTCTCCTGTACATACCGATCAATGTCATACCTCTGTACTCCTCTCCTGTACATACCGATCACTGTCATACCTCCGTACTCCTCTCCTGTACATACCGATCACTGTCATACCTCCGTACTCCTCTCCTGTACATACCGATCACTGTCATACCTCCGTACTCCTCTCCTGTACATACCGATCACTGTCATACCTCCGTACTCCTCTCCTGTACATACCGATCACTGTCATACCTCTGTACTCCTCTCCTGTACATACCCATCACTTTCATACCCTACACACTGCTCTCCTGTACATACCCATCACTTTCATACCCTACACACTCCTCTCCTGTACATACCTATCTCTGTCATACCTCCTGTTAGGGATCCCCTCGATCCCCGCCGCGATGGTCCCGGCGCAGGCGCAGTGTGCCGCCCTGTGCAGGGACTCGAGCATTAGGTCCGGGCCGGCCGCGGCGTTCGAGTTCGCGCATGCGCAGTAGAAGCCGCGGCCGCCCGCTGGGCACCAATGGCAGCGCAGGGTGGGATATTTAAATGGCCCTGAGCTGTCATTCAGTGCCTTCTGGTCTTACCTGTATCCTGTATCTGCGAACCTGTGAATTGTAAGTTGCTGACCCGGATTGTGCTTTGACCTTGCTGTATTTCTCCTGCCCTGACCCTTGCTTTGCCTGACCTCTCTCTTGAATGCCCCCTATTGGATCTGACCTGCTGTTGCTGACCTGGCGTGTGACCCGACTATTCTCTGCCCGCTGCCTTGTACCGTACCGTCCTCCCTGTTACCGACCCGGCTTATCTGACCTCGCACCTGCTCAGCCATCCATCCATCCGTCCATCCCT
The DNA here is from genome assembly GCF_062004578.1 of Staurois parvus. Taxonomy (NCBI): domain Eukaryota; kingdom Metazoa; phylum Chordata; class Amphibia; order Anura; family Ranidae; genus Staurois; species Staurois parvus. The sequence goes on along the minus strand of NW_028318434.1, from coordinate 435,607 downwards.
CCCAGTGGGGTCTTCTGACCTCCTCATATCAGGCTCTTCCCCGCGGGAGCCCTCGGTGATTACCACTACCACTAACGGGTTTGCCCAGTAGTCACGACCTGGTCTCGGGGGGCTCCAAGTCCATCCCCACCATCAGGGACCCTGGAGAACAAGCACCCTGGGACTTAGACTCCGTGCTCTGGGAACGCCTATTTAGTGGAGTGCTAGTGGTACCGCCGGGTGGTCCCTTACAGTACCAGAAGGCCATGACGGAGCCTCGAGGAGGACCCTCCCCGCTGGAGGAAGTTTGTAGGCACCTGGCTACCTTGACGCAAGCTGTAAATGTATTACAGGACAGGTGTTTACAGATTGAAAATCGGTTCCAGGCCTGCACGATATCTGCCCCTGCACCGCAGGCCCCGACCCCTGCACCTCCGCCCGTAGTGGCCCCTGAGCCTGCTTCAGGGGTCCCCGCATCACTTCCTATGGCCGAACCCCGGGTACCCCTACCGGAGCATTTTTACGGGGACCGCACACGCTTCAGGTCGTTCCGTGAATCCTGCCTTCTCTATTTTGAGTTACAACCTCGTACCTTTTTGACGAAATCAGTAAAGGTGGGGTTTGTCATCTCCCTCCTGCAGGGTGAACCCCAAGACTGGGCCCACCGACTGAGAGGGAACAATGACCCCCACCTAGGCTCAGTTAACGGTTTTTTTTACGCAATGGCCATCTTATATGATGACCCACAGCGGGCAGCTTCGGCCGAAGCAACCTTGTACACACTCCGGCAGGGCCGACGGGCGGTGGAGGAGTACGCCTCTGATTTTAGGCGTTGGATGGGGGACACACGCTGGAACGAGTTTGCCCTTGTGCACCAGTTCCATATGGGCCTGTCAGAGGCCCTGAAAGACGAGCTCGCCCGGGTAGAAATGCCTGAGGCGCTAGAAGACTTAATTGCACTAACCATCAAGATTGACCGTAGACTGCGGGAACGCAGATTTGAGAGGTCCGGTCAGGGTCGCGGAGGTACCTGGGGGTCTTTCCAGGGTCCCAGCCAATCCACTAGGCCACAGTTCCTGAACCCACCACCGGAGGATACTCCTGAACCCATGCAGCTAGGCCTGGCGCGACCTAAGCTATCTCCAGAGGAAGGCCAGCGCAGACGCTCCCAGAACCTATGCCTCTACTGTGGTGAAGCTGGTCACACGGTACAATCCTGCCCGCAGAAACTGAGTAAGTGCACCTCTTCTTCCTTATCTGTTGGCGATGTTCATTCTTCCCAATACTTAGTTGTACCCCTCTCCTTTCAGCTGCCAGAAAGGACCGTGGAAGTGACAGCCATAATTGACTCGGGGGCATGCAGCTGTTTTGTAGATATTAATTTTGCTCACCAGCAGGGTATTCCCCTCCAACCAAAAGAAAAGGGGTTCAACATATTTCTGGCCGATGGGTCCCGGATAAGATCAGGGGTGGTTAACCAGGAGACCCCTTCCATTGCTACCACCATTGCCAGCCAACACCAGGAACTCCTCCACTTGGATGCCATCGCATCACCCCTTTTTCCAGTCATTCTGTGGCTTCCGTGGTTACGGGCTCATAACCCCCAGATTGACTGGGAAACCAGGGTAGTCTCATTCCCTTCCTCATACTGTCGGGAACACTGCCGCACTTCGGGCCCGGGGGTTCCCCAGGTCCTCGTGTGCTCAGAAGGGGATGCCGACTTAAGGCAGGTCATTCCTGCAGCCTACCATGAATTCCTTGATGTATTCAGTAAACAGGGAGCAGATACTCTACCCCCCCACCGCCCGTATGACTGTCCTATCGACCTGTTACCTTGCTCAGAGATCCCTTTTGGGCGGATCTTCCCCCTTTCGGAGCTCGAATTAGGGGCCCTGAGGGAATACATTGAGGACAGCCTGCAGAAGGGATTCATCCGCCCCTCTACCTCTCCAGCAGGGGCAGGTATTTTCTTTGTAGAAAAAAAGGACAAGACCTTGAGACCGTGTATTGATTACCGGGAATTGAATAGAGTTACAATCAAAAATCGTTACCCCCTGCCGTTGGTACCAGAGTTATTTCAGAGTTTAAAGGTGGCAGTGGTGTTCACAAAACTGGACTTAAGGGGAGCATACAACCTGGTTCGCATAAGGGAGGGGGACGAGTGGAAAACGGCATTCCGCACCCGCTTTGGCCACTTCGAATATCTGGTCATGCCGTTCGGTCTGTGCAATGCACCGGCCACCTTCCAACACTTTGTGAACAACATTTTTAGGGACTTCCTGGATGTCTTTGTTATCGTCTACTGAGACAATATTTTGATTTTTTCACCTTCTCTGGGGAGCACAGGGTTCATGTAGCAAGGGTATTAGGGCGGTTGCGGCAGCACGGCTTATACGCCAAAGCTGACAAATGTTGCTTTGAACAGTCTAGTATTACTTTTCTGGGTCTGATTATCTCCACCGCAGGGGTCGTGATGGACCCTCAGAAAGTCTCTGCAATACTGGATTGGCCTGAACCCACAGACAGGAAGGGCGTCCAACGGTTTGTCGGGTTCGCAAACTTTTACCGCAAGTTCATCAAGAACTTCTCGGGTCTGGTCTCCCCCATTACTCAGCTAACCAAGCTTGGAACTCGATTCAGGTGGACGCCGGAGGCACAGGAAGCTTTTGAAGCTTTGAAGAAGCTATTCACTTCGGCACCCATCCTGGGTCACCCCGATGCCGCCTTACCCTACATCTTGGAGGTAGATGCATCAGAGAATGCGGTAGGTTCCATCCTATCCCAGCGAAAGGGCACCAGGGAATTGCTCCACCCTGTGGCATTCTTCTCACGGAAACTCACCCCGGCGGAAAGGAACTACGATATCGGCAATCGTGAACTTCTGGCTATTAAGACAGCGTTAGAGGAATGGAGGTACCTGCTGGAAGGTGCCTCACACCCCATCTTGATATTTACGGATCATAAGAATCTGGAGTACCTGAGGACCGCCAAACGCTTACGCCCACAACAGGCAAGATGGGCACTGTTCTTCTCAAGATTCAATTTCCACATTACATACAGGCCGGGATAAAAAAACACGAAGCCAGATGCGTTGTCACGCATGTACGAGGACGCCAAGGAGGTCCCAGCGCCCGACACTATCCTGTCTTCGGGAAACTTCTTGGCGCTCCAGACAGACCTTCGTTCCAAGATAATGGAGGCATCCACGGCCATACCCATCCCAGCCGGGGTGCCCCTCCAGAACAAGGGGGGACTCCTGTGGAAGGAAGATCGGATTGTGGAGCCAGAGGAAATCCGAACTCTGGTCTTGGGCCATTGCCATGACCACTCGATGGCAGGGCACTTTGGGTCGGCCAAGACCTTAGAGCTCCTCCGACGCTCCTTCTGGTGGCCTGACATGGCAAAAGATTGCAAACACTACGTTAACTCCTGCATCACCTGCCAGAGGAACAAACCATCAAGGTGCAAGGCTTGGGGTCGTCTGCGGCCTTTACCGATTCCTGAACGGCCTTGGCAGAAAATTTCAATTGATTTCATAGTCGAGCTCCCACCTTCACGAGACCACACAGCAATTCTTGTGGTCGTGGACCGTTTATCTAAGATGGCTCACTTTATACCATTAAGGAAGACTCCGTCGGCAGCCGAAACTGCGCGAGTATTCATTCAAGAGATTGTAAGACTGCACGGGGTCCCTGAAGACATTGTCTCAGACTGAGGGGTTCAGTTTACCTCAAGATTTTGGAGGGCTCTGTGTAAAGCTCTGAACATCCAACTGTCCCTCTCTTCTGCATTCCACCCTCAGTCCAACGGACAGACCGAGAGAACCAACCAGACTCTGGAGCAATACCTGCGCTGCTATACATCTTTTGCTCAGGATGACTGGATACCACTTCTACCCTTGGCGGAATTCACGTACAACAACGTGTGCAATTCGGCAACGGGGCAGTCCCCGTTCTTTTCCAATTATGGGTTTCACCCTACCTTCCTCCTGGACTTGGTCCCTGAATGCCCAATTCCAGCAACACAGGATACATTGACGTTCTTCTCCTCGAACAACAAGAAGCTACAGGAAGCCCTCATTCGGGCCCAAGAAGACTACAAGAGGGCATTTAACAAGAGACGAAGGGGAGATCTGGTGTTGCGACCCAGAGAGAAGGTTTGGTTGTCTACTTCCAACTTAAAGATGCTTTGCCCCTCAAAGAAATTAGGCCATAAATTTATAGGACCCTTTTGCGTTAAGCGGATGGTCAACAAGGTGGCCTACGAACTTGTCCTCCCTGACACACTCAAAATCCACCCAGTCTTCCATGTGTCCCTGCTGAAGCCAGTGGTCCCAGATGCCTTCCCTGAACGAGAATCTAGACCTCCGGAGGTCATATCGGTAGAAGGGGAAGAAGAATTTGAGGTGGAATCAATCTTGAAGTGCCGAAGGAGGGGGGGCCAGACCCAATTCCTAATCAAATGGAAGGGCTATGGCCCTGAGGACAATTCTTGGGAACCAGCCCATAATGTCCATGCACCTAGACTTGTCCGGAGGTTCTTTCGTGATCACCCGTGGTGGAGAGATCGGGTGGGCATCCGGAGGTTGCCCGTAGGGGGGGGGCAATGTCAGGGATCCCCTCGATCCCCGCCGCGATGGCGCAGGTGCAATGTGCCGCCCTGTGCAGGGACTCGAGCATTAGGTCCGGGCCGGCCGCGGCGTTTGAGTTCGCGCATGCGCAGTAGAAGCCGCGGCCGCCCGCTGGGCACCAATGGCAGCGCAGGGCGGGATATTTAAATGGCCCTGAGCTGTCATTCAGTGCCTTCTGGTCTTACCTGTATCCTGTATCTGCGAACCTGTGAATTGTAAGTTGCTGACCCGGATTGTGCTTTGACCTTGCTGTATTTCTCCTGCCCTGACCCTTGCTTCGCCTGACCTCTCTCTTGAATGCCCCCTATTGGATCTGACCTGCTGTTGCTGACCTGGCGTGTGACCCGACCATTCTATGCCCGCTGCCTTGTACCGTACCGTCCTCCCTGTTACCGACCCGGCTTGTCTGACCTTGCACCTGCTCATCCATCCATCCATCCATCCGTCCATCCCTCCCAGTGGGGTCTTCTGCTGACCTCCTCATATCAGGCTCTTCCCCGCGGGAGCCCTCGGCGATTACCACTACCACTAACGGGTTTGCCCAGTAGTCACGACCTGGTCTCGGGGGGCTCCAAGTCCATCCCCACCATCAGGGGCCCTGGTGAACAAGCACCCTGGGACTTAGACTCCGTGCTCTGGGAACGCCTATTTAGTGGAGTGCTAGTGGTACCGCCGGGTGGTCCCTTACACCTCCACTCTCCACTCCTGTACATACCCATCACTGTCATACCTCCGTACTCCTTTCCTGTACATACCGATCGCTGTCATACCTCCGTACTCCTCTCCTGTACGTACCCATCACTGTCATACCTCCGTACTCCTTTCCTGTACGTACCGATCACTGTCATACCTCCGTACTCCTTTCCTGTACGTACCGATCGCTGTCATACCTCAGCACTCCTCTCCTGTACATACCGATCACTGTCATACCTTCCAAACTCCTCTCATGTACATACTGATCACTGTCATACCTCCGTACTCCTCTCCTGTACGTACCGATCACTGTCATACCTCCAAACTCCTCTCCTATACATACCGATCACTGTCATACCCCCCACACTCCTCTCCTGTACATACCGATCACTGTCATACCTCCACACTCCTCTCCTGTACATACCCATCACTGTCATACCTCCGTAATCCTCTCCTGTACATACCAATCACTGTCATACCCCCCACACTCCTCTCCTGTACATACCAATCACTGTCATACCTCCGTACTCCTTTCCTGTACGTACCGATCGCTGTCATACCTCAGCACTCCTCTCCTGTACATACCGATCACTGTCATACCTTCCAAACTCCTCTCCTGTACATACCGATCACTGTCATACCTCCGTACTCCTCTCCTGTACGTACCGATCACTGTCATACCTCCAAACTCCTCTCCTGTACATACCGATCACTGTCATACCCCCCACACTCCTCTCCTGTACATACCGATCACTGTCATACCTCCACACTCCTCTCCTGTACATACCCATCACTGTCATACCCCCACACTCCTCTCCTGTACATACCCATCACTGTCATACCTCCGTAATCCTCTCCTGTACATACCAATCACTGTCATACCCCCCACACTCCTCTCCTGTACATACCGATCACTGTCATACCTCCACACTGCTCTCCTGTACATACCGATCACTGTCATACCTTCACACTCCTCTCCTGTACATACCCATCACTGTCATACCTCCGTACTCCTCTCCTGTACATACCCATCACTGTCATACCTCCGTACTCCTCTCCTGTACATACCCATCACTGTCATACCTCCACACTCCTCTCCTGTACATACCCATCACTGTCATACCTCCCACACTCCTCTCCTGTACATACCGATCACTGTCATACCCCCCACACTCCTCTCCTGTACATAACGATCACTGTCATACCTCCACACTCCTCTCCTGTACATACCCATCACTGTCATACCTCCGTACTCCTCTCCTGTACATACCCATCACTGTCATACCTCCACACACCTCTCCTGTACATACCCATCACTGTCATACCTCCGTACTCCTCTCCTGTACATACCCATCACTGTCATACCTCCGTACTCCTCTCCTGTACATACCCATCACTGTCATACCTCCGTACTCCTCTCCTGTACATACCCATCACTGTCATACCTCCGTACTCCTCTCCTGTACATACCCATCACTGTCATACCTCCACACACCTCTCCTGTACATACCCATCACTGTCATACCTCCGTACTCCTCTCCTGTACATACCAATCACTGTCATACCTCCGTACTCCTCTCCTGTACATACCCATCACTGTCATACCTCCACACTCCTCTCCTGTACATACCCATCACTGTCATACCTCCACACTCCTCTCCTGTACATACCCATCATTGTCATACCCCCCCACTCCTCTCCTGTACATACCAATCACTGTCATACCCCCCCACACTCCTCTCCTGTACATACCGATCACTGTCATACCTCCGTACTCCTCTCCTGTACATACCGATCACTGTCATACCTCCGTACTCCTCTCCTGTACATACCGATCACTGTCATACCTCCACACTCCTCTCCTGTACATACCGATCACTGTCATACCTCCGTACTCCTCTCCTGTACATACACATCACTGTCATACCTCCACACTCCTCTCCTGTACATACCCATCACTGTCATACCTCCGTACTCCTCTCCTGTACATACACATCACTGTCATACCTCCACACTCCTCTCCTGTACATTCTGATCACTGTCATACCTCCACACTCCTCTCCTGTACATACCCATCACTGTCATACCTCCACACTCCTCTCCTGTACATACCGATCACTGTCATACCTCCACACTCCTCTCCTGTACATACCAATCACTGTCATATCCCCCCACACTCCTCTTCTGTACATACCGATCACTGTCATACCTCCGTACTTCTCTCCTGTACATACCCATCACTGTCATACCTCCACACTCCTCTCCTGTACATACCGATCACTGTCATATCCCCAACACTCCTCTCCTGTACATACCAATCACTGTCATACCTCCACACTCCTCTCCTGTACATACCAATCACTGTCATATCCCCCACACTCCTCTCCTGTACATACCGATCACTGTCATACCTCCGTACTCCTCTCCTGTACATACCCATCACTGTCATACCTCCGTACTCCTCTCCTGTACATACCCATCACTGTCATACCTCCGTACTCCTCTCCTGTACATACCCATCACTGTCATACCTCCGTACTCCTCTCCTGTACATACCCATCACTGTCATACCTCCACACTCCTCTCCTGTACATACCCATCACTGTCATACCTCCCACACTCCTCTCCTGTACATACCGATCACTGTCATACCCCCCACACTCCTCTCCTGTACATACCGATCACTGTCATACCTCCACACTCCTCTCCTGTACATACCCATCACTGTCATACCTCCGTACTCCTCTCCTGTACATACCCATCACTGTCATACCTCCACACACCTCTCCTGTACATACCCATCACTGTCATACCTCCGTACTCCTCTCCTGTACATACCCATCACTGTCATACCTCCGTACTCCTCTCCTGTACATACCCATCACTGTCATACCTCCGTACTCCTCTCCTGTACATACCCATCACTGTCATACCTCCGTACTCCTCTCCTGTACATACCCATCACTGTCATACCTCCACACACCTCTCCTGTACATACCCATCACTGTCATACCTCCGTACTCCTCTCCTGTACATACCAATCACTGTCATACCTCCGTACTCCTCTCCTGTACATACCCATCACTGTCATACCTCCGTACTCCTCTCCTGTACATACCCATCACTGTCATACCTCCGTACTCCTCTCCTGTACATACCCATCACTGTCATAACTCCACACTCCTCTCCTGTACATACCCATCACTGTCATAACTCCACACTCCTCTCCTGTACATTCTGATCACTGTCATACCTCCACACTCCTCTCCTGTACATACCCATCACTCTCATAACTCCACACTCCTCTCCTGTACATTCTGATCACTGTTATACCTCCACACTCCTCTCCTGTGCATACCATTCACTTTCATACCACCCACACTCCTCTCCTGTACATACCCATCACTGTCAAACCTCCACACTCCTCTCCTGTACATACCGATCACTGTCATACCTCCCACACTCCTCTCCTGTACATACCCATCACTGTCATACTTCCACACTCCTCTCCTGTACATACCGATCACTGTCAAACCCCCTATACTCCTCTCCTGTACGTACCGATCACTGTCATACCTCCCATACTCCTCTCCTGTACATACCGATCACTGTCATACCTCCACACTCCTCTCCTGTACATACCGATCACTGTCATACCCCCCACACTCCTCTCCTGTACATACCGATCACTGTCATACCCCCCACACTCCTCTCCTGTACATACCGATCACTGTCATACCTCCCACACTCCTCTCCTGTACATACCGATCACTGTCATACCCCCACACTCCTCTTCTGTACATACCCATCACTGTCATACCTCCACACTCCTCTCCTGTATGTACCGATCACTGTCATACCTCCACACTCCTCTCCTGTACGTACCGATCACTGTCATACCTCCACACTCCTTTCCCGTACGTACAGATCACTGTCATACCTCCGTACTCCTCTCCTGTACATACCGATCACTGTCATATCCCCAACACTCCTCTCCTGTACATACCGATCACTGTCATACCTCCACACTCCTCTCCTGTACATACCAATCACTGTCATATCCCCCACACTCCTCTCCTGTACATACCGATCACTGTCATACCTCCGTACTCCTCTCCTGTACATACCCATCACTGTCATACCTCCGTACTCCTCTCCTGTACATACCCATCACTGTCATACCTCCGTACTCCTCTCCTGTACATACCCATCACTGTCATACCTCCGTACTCCTCTCCTGTACATACCCATCACTGTCATACCTCCGTACTCCTCTCCTGTACATACCCATCACTGTCATACCTCCACACTCCTCTCCTGTACATACCCATCACTGTCATACCTCCACACTCCTCTCCTGTACATACCCATCACTGTCATACCTCCGTACTCCTCTCCTGTACATACCCATCACTGTCATACCTCCACACACCTCTCCTGTACATACCCATCACTGTCATACCTCCGTACTCCTCTCCTGTACATACCCATCACTGTCATACCTCCGTATTCCTCTCCTGTACATACCCATCACTGTCATACCTCCGTACTCCTCTCCTGTACATACCCATCACTGTCATACCTCCGTACTCCTCTCCTGTACATACCCATCACTGTCATACCTCCGTACTCCTCTCCTGTACATACCCATCACTGTCATACCTCCGTACTCCTCTCCTGTACATACCCATCACTGTCATACCTCCGTACTCCACTCCTGTACATACCCATCACTGTCATACCTCCACACTCCTCTCCTGTTCATACCCATCACTGTCATACCTCCCACACTCCTCTCCTGTACATACCGATCACTGTCATACCCCCCACACTCCTCTCCTGTACATACCGATCACTGTCATACCTCCACACTCCTCTCCTGTACATACCCATCACTGTCATACCTCCGTACTCCTCTCCTGTACATACCCATCACTGTCATACCTCCACACACCTCTCCTGTACATACCCATCACTGTCATACCTCCGTACTCCTCTCCTGTACATACCCATCACTGTCATACCTCCGTACTCCTCTCCTGTACATACCCATCACTGTCATACCTCCGTACTCCTCTCCTGTACATACCCATCACTGTCATACCTCCACACTCCTCTCCTGTACATACCGATCACTGTCATACCTCCACACTCCTCTCCTGTACATACCCATCACTGTCATACCTCCGTACTCCTCTCCTGTACATACCCATCACTGTCATACCTCCACACACCTCTCCTGTACATACCCATCACTGTCATACCTCCGTACTCCTCTCCTGTACATACCCATCACTGTCATACCTCCACACTCCTCTCCTGTACATACCGATCACTGTCATACCCCCCACACTCCTCTCCTGTACATACCGATCACTGTCATACCCCCCACACTCCTCTCCTGTACATACCGATCACTGTCATACCTCCCACACTCCTCTCCTGTACATACCGATCACTGTCATACCCCCACACTCCTCTTCTGTACATACCCATCACTGTCATACCTCCACACTCCTCTCCTGTATGTACCGATCACTGTCATACCTCCACACTCCTCTCCTGTACGTACCGATCACTGTCATACCTCCACACTCCTTTCCCGTACGTACAGATCACTGTCATACCTCCGTACTCCTCTCCTGTACATACCGATCACTGTCATATCCCCAACACTCCTCTCCTGTACATACCGATCACTGTCATACCTCCACACTCCTCTCCTGTACATACCAATCACTGTCATATCCCCCACACTCCTCTCCTGTACATACCGATCACTGTCATACCTCCGTACTCCTCTCCTGTACATACCCATCACTGTCATACCTCCGTACTCCTCTCCTGTACATACCCATCACTGTCATACCTCCGTACTCCTCTCCTGTACATACCCATCACTGTCATACCTCCGTACTCCTCTCCTGTACATACCCATCACTGTCATACCTCCGTACTCCTCTCCTGTACATACCCATCACTGTCATACCTCCACACTCCTCTCCTGTACATACCGATCACTGTCATACCTCCACACTCCTCTCCTGTACATACCCATCACTGTCATACCTCCGTACTCCTCTCCTGTACATACCCATCACTGTCATACCTCCACACACCTCTCCTGTACATACCCATCACTGTCATACCTCCGTACTCCTCTCCTGTACATACCCATCACTGTCATACCTCCGTATTCCTCTCCTGTACATACCCATCACTGTCATACCTCCGTACTCCTCTCCTGTACATACCCATCACTGTCATACCTCCGTACTCCTCTCCTGTACATACCCATCACTGTCATACCTCCGTACTCCTCTCCTGTACATACCCATCACTGTCATACCTCCGTACTCCTCTCCTGTACATACCCATCACTGTCATACCTCCGTACTCCACTCCTGTACATACCCATCACTGTCATACCTCCACACTCCTCTCCTGTTCATACCCATCACTGTCATACCTCCCACACTCCTCTCCTGTACATACCGATCACTGTCATACCCCCCACACTCCTCTCCTGTACATACCGATCACTGTCATACCTCCACACTCCTCTCCTGTACATACCCATCACTGTCATACCTCCGTACTCCTCTCCTGTACATACCCATCACTGTCATACCTCCACACACCTCTCCTGTACATACCCATCACTGTCATACCTCCGTACTCCTCTCCTGTACATACCCATCACTGTCATACCTCCGTACTCCTCTCCTGTACATACCCATCACTGTCATACCTCCGTACTCCTCTCCTGTACATACCCATCACTGTCATACCTCCGTACTCCTTTCCTGTACATACCCATCACTGTCATACCTCCACACACCTCTCCTGTACATACCCATCACTGTCATACCTCCGTACTCCTCTCCTGTACATACCAATCACTGTCATACCTCCGTACTCCTCTCCTGTACATACCCATCACTGTCATACCTCCGTACTCCTCTCCTGTACATACCCATCACTGTCATACCTCCGTACTCCTCTCCTGTACATACCCATCACTGTCATAACTCCACACTCCTCTCCTGTACATACCCATCACTGTCATAACTCCACACTCCTCTCCTGTACATTCTGATCACTGTCATACCTCCACACTCCTCTCCTGTACATACCAATCACTCTCATAACTCCACACTCCTCTCCTGTACATTCTGATCACTGTTATACCTCCACACTCCTCTCCTGTACATACCAATCACTTTCATACCACCCACACTCCTCTCCTGTACATACCCATCACTGTCAAACCTCCACACTCCTCTCCTGTACATACCGATCACTGTCATACCTCCCACACTCCTCTCCTGTACATACCCATCACTGTCATACTTCCACACTCCTCTCCTGTACATACAGATCACTGTCAAACCCCCTATACTCCTCTCCTGTACGTACCGATCACTGTCATACCTCCCATACTCCTCTCCTGTACATACCGATCACTGTCATACCTCCACACTCCTCTCCTGTACATACCGATCACTGTTATACCCCCCACACTCCTCTCCTGTACATACCGATCACTGTCATACCCCCCACACTCCTCTCCTGTACATACCGATCACTGTCATACCTCCCACACTCCTCTCCTGTACATACCGATCACTGTCATACCCCCACACTCCTCTTCTGTACATACCCATCACTGTCATACCTCCACACTCCTCTCCTGTATGTACCGATCACTGTCATACCTCCACACTCCTCTCCTGTACGTACCGATCACTGTCATACCTCCACACTCCTTTCCCGTACGTACCGATCACTGTCATACCTCCGTACTCCTCTCCTGTACATACCGATCACTGTCATACCCCCACACTCCTCTCCTGTACATACACATCACTGTCATACCTCCACACTCCTCTCCTGTACATACCGATCACTGTCATACCTCCGTACTCCTCTCCTGTACATACCGATCACTGTCATACCTCCGTACTCCTCTCCTGTACATACCCATCACTGTCATACCTCCGTACTCCTCTCCTGTACATACCCATCACTGTCATACCTCCGTACTCCTCTCCTGTACATACCCATCACTGTCATAACTCCACACTCCTCTCCTGTACATACCCATCACTGTCATAACTCCACACTCCTCTCCTGTACATTCTGATCACTGTCATACCTCCACACTCCTCTCCTGTACATACCCATCACTCTCATAACTCCACACTCCTCTCCTGTACATTCTGATCACTGTTATACCTCCACACTCCTCTCCTGTGCATACCATTCACTTTCATACCACCCACACTCCTCTCCTGTACATACCCATCACTGTCAAACCTCCACACTCCTCTCCTGTACATACCGATCACTGTCATACCTCCCACACTCCTCTCCTGTACATACCCATCACTGTCATACTTCCACACTCCTCTCCTGTACATACCGATCACTGTCAAACCCCCTATACTCCTCTCCTGTACGTACCGATCACTGTCATACCTCCCATACTCCTCTCCTGTACATACCGATCACTGTCATACCTCCACACTCCTCTCCTGTACATACCGATCACTGTCATACCCCCCACACTCCTCTCCTGTACATACCGATCACTGTCATACCCCCCACACTCCTCTCCTGTACATACCGATCACTGTCATACCTCCCACACTCCTCTCCTGTACATACCGATCACTGTCATACCCCCACACTCCTCTTCTGTACATACCCATCACTGTCATACCTCCACACTCCTCTCCTGTACGTACCGATCACTGTCATACCTCCACACTCCTCTCCTGTACGTACCGATCACTGTCATACCTCCACACTCCTTTCCCGTACGTACAGATCACTGTCATACCTCCGTACTCCTCTCCTGTACATACCGATCACTGTCATATCCCCAACACTCCTCTCCTGTACATACCGATCACTGTCATACCTCCACACTCCTCTCCTGTACATACCAATCACTGTCATATCCCCCACACTCCTCTCCTGTACATACCGATCACTGTCATACCTCCGTACTCCTCTCCTGTACATACCCATCACTGTCATACCTCCGTACTCCTCTCCTGTACATACCCATCACTGTCATACCTCCGTACTCCTCTCCTGTACATACCCATCACTGTCATATCTCCGTACTCCTCTCCTGTACATACCCATCACTGTCATACCTCCGTACTCCTCTCCTGTACATACCCATCACTGTCATACCTCCACACTCCTCTCCTGTACATACCCATCACTGTCATACCTCCCACACTCCTCTCCTGTACATACCGATCACTGTCATATCCCCCACACTCCTCTCCTGTACATACCGATCACTGTCATACCTCCACACTCCTCTCCTGTACATACCCATCACTGTCATACCTCCGTACTCCTCTCCTGTACATACCCATCACTGTCATACCTCCACACACCTCTCCTGTACATACCCATCACTGTCATACCTCCGTACTCCTCTCCTGTACATACCGATCACTGTCATACCTCCGTATTCCTCTCCTGTACATACCCATCACTGTCATACCTCCGTACTCCTCTCCTGTACATACCCATCACTGTCATACCTCCGTACTCCTCTCCTGTACATACCCATCACTGTCATACCTCCGTACTCCTCTCCTGTACATACCCATCACTGTCATACCTCCGTACTCCTCTCCTGTACATACCCATCACTGTCATACCTCCGTACTCCACTCCTGTACATACCCATCACTGTCATACCTCCACACTCCTCTCCTGTTCATACCCATCACTGTCATACCTCCCACACTCCTCTCCTGTACATACCGATCACTGTCATACCCCCCACACTCCTCTCCTGTACATACCGATCACTGTCATACCTCCACACTCCTCTCCTGTACATACCCATCACTGTCATACCTCCGTACTCCTCTCCTGTACATACCCATCACTGTCATACCTCCACACACCTCTCCTGTACATACCCATCACTGTCATACCTCCGTACTCCTCTCCTGTACATACCCATCACTGTCATACCTCCGTACTCCTCTCCTGTACATACCCATCACTGTCATACCTCCGTACTCCTCTCCTGTACATACCCATCACTGTCATACCTCCGTACTCCTTTCCTGTACATACCCATCACTGTCATACCTCCACACACCTCTCCTGTACATACCCATCACTGTCATACCTCCGTACTCCTCTCCTGTACATACCAATCACTGTCATACCTCCGTACTCCTCTCCTGTACATACCCATCACTGTCATACCTCCGTACTCCTCTCCTGTACATACCCATCACTGTCATACCTCCGTACTCCTCTCCTGTACATACCCATCACTGTCATAACTCCACACTCCTCTCCTGTACATACCCATCACTGTCATAACTCCACACTCCTCTCCTGTACATTCTGATCACTGTCATACCTCCACACTCCTCTCCTGTACATACCAATCACTCTCATAACTCCACACTCCTCTCCTGTACATTCTGATCACTGTTATACCTCCACACTCCTCTCCTGTACATACCAATCACTTTCATACCACCCACACTCCTCTCCTGTACATACCCATCACTGTCAAACCTCCACACTCCTCTCCTGTACATACCGATCACTGTCATACCTCCCACACTCCTCTCCTGTACATACCCATCACTGTCATACTTCCACACTCCTCTCCTGTACATACCGATCACTGTCAAACCCCCTATACTCCTCTCCTGTACGTACCGATCACTGTCATACCTCCCATACTCCTCTCCTGTACATACCGATCACTGTCATACCTCCACACTCCTCTCCTGTACATACCGATCACTGTTATACCCCCCACACTCCTCTCCTGTACATACCGATCACTGTCATACCCCCCACACTCCTCTCCTGTACATACCGATCACTGTCATACCTCCCACACTCCTCTCCTGTACATACCGATCACTGTCATACCCCCACACTCCTCTTCTGTACATACCCATCACTGTCATACCTCCACACTCCTCTCCTGTATGTACCGATCACTGTCATACCTCCACACTCCTCTCCTGTACGTACCGATCACTGTCATACCTCCACACTCCTTTCCCGTACGTACCGATCACTGTCATACCTCCGTACTCCTCTCCTGTACATACCGATCACTGTCATACCCCCACACTCCTCTCCTGTACATACACATCACTGTCATACCTCCACACTCCTCTCCTGTACATACCGATCACTGTCACACCTCCGTACTCCTCTCCTGTACATACCGATCACTGTCATACCCCCCATACTCCTCTCCTGTACATACCGATCACTGTCATACCTCCCACACTCCTCTCCTGTACATACCCATCACTGTCATACTTCCACACTCCTCTCCTGTACATACCGATCACTGTCAAACCCCCTATACTCCTCTCCTGTACGTACCGATCACTGTCATACCTCCCATACTCCTCTCCTGTACATACCGATCACTGTCATACCTCCACACTCCTCTCCTGTACATACCGATCACTGTCATACCCCCCACACTCCTCTCCTGTACATACCGATCACTGTCATACCCCCCACACTCCTCTCCTGTACATACCGATCACTGTCATACCTCCCACACTCCTCTCCTGTACATACCGATCACTGTCATACCCCCACACTCCTCTTCTGTACATACCCATCACTGTCATACCTCCACACTCCTCTCCTGTATGTACCGATCACTGTCATACCTCCACACTCCTCTCCTGTACGTACCGATCACTGTCATACCTCCACACTCCTTTTCCGTACGTACCGATCACTGTCATACCTCCGTACTCCTCTCCTGTACATACCGATCACTGTCATATCCCCAACACTCCTCTCCTGTACATACCGATCACTGTCATACCTCCACACTCCTCTCCTGTACATACCAATCACTGTCATATCCCCCACACTCCTCTCCTGTACATACCGATCACTGTCATACCTCCGTACTCCTCTCCTGTACATACCCATCACTGTCATACCTCCGTACTCCTCTCCTGTACATACCCATCACTGTCATACCTCCGTACTCCTCTCCTGTACATACCCATCACTGTCATACCTCCACACTCCTCTCCTGTACATACCCATCACTGTCATACCTCCCACACTCCTCTCCTGTACATACCGATCACTGTCATACCTCCGTACTCCTCTCCTGTACATACCGATCACTGTCATACCTCCACACTCCTCTCCTGTACATACCCATCACTGTCATACCTCCGTTCTCCTCTCCTGTACATACCCATCACTGTCATACCTCCACACACCTCTCCTGTACATACCCATCACTGTCATACCTCCGTACTCCTCTCCTGTACATACCCATCACTGTCATACCTCCGTACTGCTCTCCTGTACATACCCATCACTGTCATACCTCCGTACTCCTCTCCTGTACATACCCATCACTGTCATACCTCCGTACTCCTCTCCTGTACATACCCATCACTGTCATACCTCCACACACCTCTCCTGTACATACCCATCACTGTCATACCTCCGTACTCCTCTCCTGTACATACCAATCACTGTCATACCTCCGTACTCCTCTCCTGTACATACCCATCACTGTCATACCTCCGTACTCCTCTCCTGTACATACCCATCACTGTCATACCTCCGTACTCCTCTCCTGTACATACCCATCACTGTCATAACTCCACACTCCTCTCCTGTACATACCCATCACTGTCATAACTCCACACTCCTCTCCTGTACATTCTGATCACTGTCATACCTCCACACTCCTCACCTGTACATACCCATCACTCTCAAAACTCCACACTCCTCTCCTGTACATTCTGATCACTGTTATACCTCCACACTCCTCTCCTGTACATACCAATCACTTTCATACCACCCACACTCCTCTCCTGTACATACCCATCACTGTCAAACCTCCACACTCCTCTCCTGTACATACCGATCACTGTCATACCTCCCACACTCCTCTCCTGTACATACCCATCACTGTCATACCTCCGTACTCCTCTCCTGTACATACCCATCACTGTCATACCTCCGTACTCCTCTCCTGTACATACCCATCACTGTCATACCTCCGTGCTCCTCTCCTGTACATACCCATCACTGTCATACCTCCGTACTCCTCTCCTGTACATACCCATCACTGTCATACCTCCACACACCTCTCCTGTACATACCCATCACTGTCATACCTCCGTACTCCTCTCCTGTACATACCAATCACTGTCATACCTCCGTACTCCTCTCCTGTACATACCCATCACTGTCATACCTCCGTACTCCTCTCCTGTACATACCGATCACTGTCAAACCCCCTATACTCCTCTCCTGTACGTACCGATCACTGTCATACCTCCCATACTCCTCTCCTGTACATACCGATCACTGTCATACCTCCACACTCCTCTCCTGTACATACCGATTACTGTCATACCCCCCACACTCCTCTCCTGTACATACCGATCACTGTCATACCCCCCACACTCCTCTCCTGTACATACCGATCACTGTCATACCTCCCACACTCCTCTCCTGTACATACCGATCACTGTCATACCCCCACACTCCTCTTCTGTACATACCCATCACTGTCATACCTCCACACTCCTCTCCTGTATGTACCGATCACTGTCATACCTCCACACTCCTCTCCTGTACGTACCGATCACTGTCATACCTCCACACTCCTTTCCCGTACGTACCGATCACTGTCATACCTCCGTACTCCTCTCCTGTACATACCGATCACTGTCATACCCCCACACTCCTCTCCTGTACATACACATCACTGTCATACCTCCACACTCCTCTCCTGTACATACCGATCACTGTCACACCTCCGTACTCCTCTCCTGTACATACCGATCACTGTCATACCCCCCATACTCCTCTCCTGTACATACCGATCACTGTCATAAAACCCATACTCCTCTCCTGTACATAACAATCACTGTCATACCTGCACACTCCTCTCCTGTACATACCGATCACTGTCATACCCCCCATACTCCTCTCCTGTACATACCCATCACTGTCATACCCCCCATACTCCTCTCCTGTACATACCGATCACTGTCATACCCCCCACACTCCTCTCCTGTACATACAGATCACAGTCATACCCCCTACACTCCTCTTCTGTACATACCGATCACTGTCATACCTCCGTACTCCTCTCCTGTATATACCGATCACTGTCATACCTCCCACACTCCTCTCCTGTACATACCGATCACGGTCATACCCCCCCCCCACTCCTCTCCTGTACATACCGATCACTGTCACACCTCCGTACTCCTCTCCTGTACATATTGATCACTGTAACACCTCCGTACTCCTCTCCTGTACATACCAATCACTGTCATACCCCCCATACTCCTCTACTGTACATACCAATCACTGTCATACCTCCCATACTCCTCTCCTATACATACCCATCACTGTCATACCTCCACACTCCTCTCCTGTACATACCGATCACTGTCATACCTCCGTACTCCTCTCCTGTACATACCCATCACTGTCATACCTCCGTACTCCTCTCCTGTACATACCGATCACTGTCATACCCCCCACACTCCTCTCCTGTACATACCGATCACTGTCACACCTCCGTACTCCTCTCCTGTACATACCGATCACTGTCACACCTCCGTACTCCTCTCCTGTACATACCGATCACTGTCATACCCCCCAAACTCCTCTCCTGTACATACCGATCACTGTCATACCCCCATACTCCTCTCCTGTACATACCAATCACTGTCATACCTCCGTACTCCTCTCCTGTACATACCGATCACTGTCATACCCCCCATACTCCTCTCCTGTACATACCCATCACTGTCATACCTCCGTACTCCTCTCCTGTACATACCGATCACTGTCATACCCCCCACACTCCTCTCCTGTACATACCCACCACTGTCATACCCCCACACTCCTCTCCTGTACATACAGATCACTGTCATACCCCCTACACTCCTCTCCTGTACATACCGATCACTGTCATACCTCCGTACTCCTCTCCTGTATATACCGATCACTGTCATACCTCCCACACTCCTCTCCTGTACATACTGATCACTGTCATACCCCCCACACTGCTCTCCTGTACATACCGATCACTGTCACACCTCCGTACTCCTCTCCTGTACATACTGATCACTGTCACACCTCCGTACTCCTCTCCTGTACATACCGATTACTGTCATACCCCCACACTCCTCTCCTGTACATACCCATCACTGTCATACCTCCACACTCCTCTCCTATACATACCCATCACAGTCATACCTCTACACTCCTCTCCTGTACATACCCATCACTGTCATACCTCCGTACCCCTCTCCTGTACGTACCGATCACTGTCATACCTCCTTACTCCTCTCCTGTACATACCCATCACTGTCATACCTCCGTAATCCTCTCCTGTACGTACCGATCACTGTCATACCTCCGTACTCCAATCCTGTACATACCGATCACTGTCATACCTCCGTACTCCTCTCCTGTACATACCCATCACTGTCATACCTCCACACTCCTCTCCTGTACATACCAATCACTGTCATACCTCCGTACTCCTCTCCTGTACATACCCATCACTGTCATACCTCCGTACTCCTCTCCTGTACATACCCATCACTGTCATACCTCCACACTCCTCTCCTGTACATACCGATCACTGTCATACCTCCCACACTCCTCTCCTGTACATACCGATCACTGTCATACCTCCACACTCCTCTCCTGTACATACCGATCACTGTCATACCTCCACACTCCTCTCCTGTACATACCGATCACTGTCATACCTCCACACTCCTCTCCTGTATATACCGATCACTGTCATACCTCCCACACTCCTCTCCTGTACATAC
This sequence comes from Staurois parvus, assembly GCF_062004578.1. Lineage (NCBI taxonomy): Eukaryota > Metazoa > Chordata > Amphibia > Anura > Ranidae > Staurois > Staurois parvus. The sequence continues at coordinate 414,424 of NW_028318434.1, read as the reverse complement.
TGATCACTGTCATACCCCCCACACTCCTCTCCTGTACATACCGATCACTGTCATACCCCCCCCCACTGCTCTCCTGTACATACCGATCACTGTCACACCTCCGTACTCCTCTCCTGTACATACTGATCACTGTCACACCTCCGTACTCCTCTCCTGTACATACCGATCACTGTCATACCCCCACACTCCTCTCCTGTACATACCCATCACTGTCATACCTCCACACTCCTCTCCTGTACATACCCATCACTGTCATACCTCCGTACCCCTCTCCTGTACGTACCGATCACTGTCATACCTCCTTACTCCTCTCCTGTACATACCCATCACTGTCATACCTCCGTAATCCTCTCCTGTACGTACCGATCACTGTCATACCTCCGTACTCCTCTCCTGTACATACCCATCACTGTCATACCTCCGTACTCCTCTCCTGTACATACCCATCACTGTCATACCTCCGCACTCCTCTCCTGTACATACCAATCACTGTCATACCTCCGTACTCCTCTCCTGTACATACCCATCACTGTCATACCTCCGTACTCCTCTCCTGTACATACCCATCACTGTCATACCTCCACACTCCTCTCCTGTACATACCGATCACTGTCATACCTCCCACACTCCTCTCCTGTACATACCGATCACTGTCATACCTCCACACTCCTCTCCTGTACATACCGATCACTGTCATACCTCCACACTCCTCTCCTGTACATACCGATCACTGTCATACCTCCACACTCCTCTCCTGTACATACCGATCACTGTCATACCTCCACACTCCTCTCCTGTACATACCGATCACTGTCATACCTCCACACTCCTCTCCTGTATATACCGATCACTGTCATACCTCCCACACTCCTCTCCTGTACATACTGATCACTGTCATACCCCCCACACTCCTCTCCTGTACATACCGATCACTGTCATACCCCCCCCCACTGCTCTCCTGTACATACCGATCACTGTCACACCTCCGTACTCCTCTCCTGTACATACTGATCACTGTCACACCTCCGTACTCCTCTCCTGTACATACCGATCACTGTCATACCCCCACACTCCTCTCCTGTACATACCCATCACTGTCATACCTCCACACTCCTCTCCTGTACATACCCATCACTGTCATACCTCCGTACCCCTCTCCTGTACGTACCGATCACTGTCATACCTCCTTACTCCTCTCCTGTACATACCCATCACTGTCATACCTCCGTAATCCTCTCCTGTACGTACCGATCACTGTCATACCTCCGTACTCCTCTCCTGTACATACCGATCACTGTCATACCTCCGTACTCCTCTCCTGTACATACCCATCACTGTCATACCTCCGCACTCCTCTCCTGTACATACCAATCACTGTCATACCTCCGTACTCCTCTCCTGTACATACCCATCACTGTCATACCTCCGTACTCCTCTCCTGTACATACCCATCACTGTCATACCTCCACACTCCTCTCCTGTACATACCGATCACTGTCATACCTCCCACACTCCTCTCCTGTACATACCGATCACTGTCATACCTCCACACTCCTCTCCTGTACATACCGATCACTGTCATACCTCCACACTCCTCTCCTGTACATACCGATCACTGTCATACCTCCACACTCCTCTCCTGTACATACCGATCACTGTCATACCTCCCACACTCCTCTCCTGTACATACCGATCACTGTCATACCTCCACACTCCTCTCCTGTACATACCGATCACTGTCATACCTCCACACTCCTCTCCTGTACATACCGATCACTGTCATACCTCCCACACTCCTCTCCTGTACATACCCATCACTGTCATACCTCCGTACTCCTCTCCTGTACATACCCATCACTGTCATACCTCCGTACTCCTGTCAGAGAGTTTTCACTGTGCACTGCAGAACACTTATGTTTGCTATATTCCTTCATCATTATAGAGCTGATTTCTGGACACTTATTATATTTCATTATCCTTTTTATAATTAGAATCAAGCAGTGATTAGATGGTTAGCATTTTGATTATTGCAATTTATGATCACTTGTTTCAGCTTTAGTGTTTTATTAGCGCTGCATGTTTTATTGATACAATCTTAATAGGAGGTTTCCTTTTTAGGATAACAGGTCCCAGTGTTGCACATACGGTAAATAATTCAACTGTGCGAAGGATGGGTCGGGTGAAACCAGAAGTGTTTTATTAGGAATGGCTGTAACAAACACAGAAAACCCTTAATTACATGTGACTGGATATGTTCACTGTAATCACTGTCCTCTATACATTACTAAATATTTCCATATACATTAAGAAGTATTTTCCTATACATTAATAAACATCTTTAATTGCAATACTGAATATCTAGACCTCTGCAGATATGCTAGTGACCTATTCTGCATAACAATAGCGTATTACAATAGAGAAATCACATTCCCTGTATCTTAGCGCCAAATCACATAGCTGCAATATATATTCACATTTATGCTACAAGTAATCTGATTGCATCATAGTAACAGCGACATTCACTGATCACCAGGGCATGTTAAGTCATTTTGTCCTATTTATCATGTTAAACATCCTCCTGCTTACCTGTAACAAACACAGAAAACCCTTAATTACATGTGACTGGATATGTTCACTGTAATCACTGTCCTGTAGGAAACAAAGTGTTAGACTTTTTGTTCCTACTTCTGTGTCTTCCTATTATCACAGGAAGTAGTTCTGCCCTCTTGTGATGGTACAATAAAAATGCAATCACTAGTATCTTCTATTGACAAAGATAGATTACTGTTATATTAGGTATTAGGCTTTGGATTTAAATTTTATGGGGCTGCCTATTTTCTACACCTCTTACACTCTCCCCCACAAATTGTTATGTCGTCCCTGACATACGCAGAATTTTTATAAGAAAACATTCTTTTACTTGTCTAGTAGTAACCATAGGAAGCCAATGGTAAGTAGTAACCAAGTTACTTGAGGAAACATCCTCCCTGTGACATCTACTCCCTATTACATCACAGCTCCCCACCAGGACCACAGCGCTATAGTACCTGGCAAGATATAGTTGCATGTAACCAACTATTTAGTAAAACCCCTTTCTATACATATTTGTATAGGCTACTAAGTTTAGACAAAGGTGATGAGAAACTAGGAAACATCTTATTACTTTTATACCTTTTTATCATAATGGCGGAATACCCATTGTACATCAACAATGCAGCACAACGTTGCCATCAACTGCTCTGTACTTTTATCGGCCGACTCTGTCTCTTTGTAACATCTAGTTCCCTCACCTAAAACTGTTTCTGCTTGACCTACAATATCTGCAGTACAAATGCAATTACATTTTTCCTTATTGAACCAACAGAAAAGTAACATATAATTATTCTGGTTTTGGTAATTAACTTTGGTATAGTGTCCCAAATAGTAAACAATGGATCAATAAACATAATCACTTCTACCAACTTCTATAGTCTTCAGCAAAACATTCTGAACTGAAATACCAGCTAGAGTCAACAGGTAATGTAGGAATACTGTCTATGACCTGTATAGATGAAACTCTGGTAACACTACTGGGTTGACCTAAAGTGTCATATGTCAAAATCTTTGGTTGTCTCCTGTTCCTGTAGGGTTGTATTCTACATTGAGGAAGTGAATCTGAAAGGTCCTCATTCTCCTCTACATCACTTTCAACAAGTTGTTCTGTGTTCTCTGTTGCTGGGCATTCTTCTTCTATACCTCCAAATGCATACTCAGGTTGTTCAATTTGATCTATAGGCTCAGTCTCTCTGACTCCTTCTAAATCATACTCACTTACTTCCAGCTGACGTGGGTAGAACTCAATAGCTTCTGGGTTTAGCTCTGTACTTTCCTCTGAGTGGTCATGTTGGGTGACTGGGATGAAAGATCTCCAGTGTCTTTGTTCGTGATCTGATTCATTTTCTGATTCTCCCTCAGATGTCTGTGTAGGTTGTTGAGTTGTATTTCGATCCTTCACTTGCTTTCTTGCATTGATTCTTTTGGGTATCTGTTGACCTTGGTCACTAGGTAGATAATCACATGGCAATAGTAAGTTGCGATGTAAAATCCTTGTTCTGCCTTTTCCAGTTTCTGGTTTGATTTCATACACTGGACTGTCTGCACACTTCTTTTTAATAACAACATGTATGGTATCTTCCCAAAATGATCTCAATTTTCCTGGACCTCCTCTTTCGGTAAGATTTCTGACTAGAACTTTGCTACCTGGTAGAAGTTCAGCTCCATGAATTTTCTTGTCATAGTGTTCTTTTCCTCTCTGTGCAGCTTGAGTAGCTATTTTTGAAGCAACCTTATAGGCCTCAGACATTCTATCTGTCCATATGTTCACATATTCAGAGTAGTTCTTGTATTTTTCAGTTACTGGAGTGTCAAACATACTATCAATGGGTAGTCTTGGAGACCTTCCAAACAGTAGAAAGAATGGAGATTGTCCTGTAGCTTCACTTCGAGTACAATTATATGCATGGACTACCTTTGCTAGTGAATTTTTCCAGTCCTTTTTGGAATCTGGTGACAGGGTACGAAGCATAGATAGCAGGGTATGATTAAATCTTTCAACTTGCCCATTACCTTCTGGGTGATATGGCGTTGTGTGAGAATTTTGAATGTGGCAGTGCTTCCCTAATGTCAAAAACAAGTGATTTTCAAACTCTCTACCCATATCATGGTGAATTCTGGTAGGAAATCCGAATTTCAAGACAAAATCATTGAATATTTTGTCAGCAACAGTTTTTGCGGACTTGTTCTTGGTTGCATATGCCTGATCAAATCTTGTAAAATGATCTATTACCACTAAGATATACTCATATCCACCTTTACATTTCTCAAGATGAAGAAAGTCAATGGAGACCATCTCAAAAGGATAAGTTGTCACAATATTGTTCAACGGGGCTCGAACAACCTTATTTGGCCGTTTGTCTTTCAAACAAGTACATTGACGTGTGATATAATGCTCAGTGTCCCTTTGCATATGTGGCCAAAAGAATCTTTCTCTGATTAAATTTACAGTCCTTTCTACTCCTAAGTGTCCCATCTCTTCATGTAACTCCTTCCATACTAAGTGATGGTACAACTTTGGCAACACTAGTTGAGAACCAGATGATGTTTTCCGTCTCAAAATGTTATTGTCGTCGAGGTAGAGTTTGGTCCATTGTTTCATAAGTATGAAAAGATCAACAGGTTCACCTTGTCGTTCCTGTTTGGATGGAAACTTGTTTTGGCTTTTATACTTCCATACTTTTCCAATCACAGAGTCTTCCTTCTGTGCGGTTCTTATTGTCTCTTTTGGTATTTTAGTTACCTTCTTTGGTGTTGCATCGGTTGTATTGGCAATCGTCATTGGACATAGCCAAGGTATCCTTTCTTTTTGATGTGCTTGAATTGCTTGGGTTATGGAAGTGATGACTTTGGGGTCTACTGCTTGTGAACATTGTTGCATGTATTGTTCAGGACTCAATGGCATACGAGAAAGTACATCTGCATCAGCATTCCTTCTCCCAGGACGATATTTAATAGTGAAGTTGAAGTCAGCTAGTTCTGCAACTCATCGATGTCCTGTAGCATTCAATTTTGCTGTAGTGAGCACATAGGTTAGTGGATTGATGTCAGTATATACAACAAATGATGGACAGTAATATAGGTAATCTCGGAATCTATCACATATTGCCCACTTCATTGCTAGAAACTCGAGCTTCCCTGAATGCATGTGGTAGTTTTTCTCAGCAGGTGTGAGAGTTCTAGACCCATAAGCAATCACCTTTAGTTTCTCCTCTTGCTCTTGGTATAATACGGCTCCTAGTCCTTCTTGTGAGGCATCACAGTGAAGAACAAAGGGTTTGGAATAATCGGGGTAACCCATAACTGGAGGATGAGTTAACACTTCAATGAGCTGGTTCAGTACTACCTGATGATGGTCAGTCCAGGCTATAGACTGATAGGATGGAAGTTGACCTTTTGACTTTGTGATTGGTTTCCTCCTCTTCTTTGTCTGGTTATCTGGTGTTGAGGTTGTGGTAGGTGTCAAACCTGCTGACAATAGTTCATAGAGAGGTTTGGCAATTCTGGAGAAGTTTTGAACGTAAGGGCGATAGTAGGAAATAAATCCTAATAGTTTCCTGAGTTCTCCGACAGTCTTTGGTTGGTTGTTTCTTAAGGCAAGAACAGGTGCCGTGTCGGCCGGGTCCATAGAGTGGCCTTCTTTTGACACAATCTTGCCCAGGAATCTGACTTTATTTTGAAAAAGTTCACACTTCCTGGCTGTTAACTTGATTCCGTGTTGTTGGTAACATTGGAGTACTGACCGGACATGCTCCACATGCTCCTGGAATGATTTACTATGGACAAGGTTGTCATCTAAGTATGGCAGGCAAATCTCATCTCTCAGTCCTATTAAACATGTCTCCATACTGCGTTGGAATTCAGCTGGTGCAGAGCTCAGACCAAAGGGTATTCGGATCCATTCATACAAACCCCAAGGTGTAATGAATGCTGTCAATGGTCGACTGGCTTCTTCCATAAATCCTTGATGGTATGCTTTCCCCTGGTCTAGCACAGAAAACCATGAACTTCCTCCTAGACTTTCCAGCATGTCTTGGATTCTAGGAATTGGATGACGGTCAGGAATGGACTTCTGGTTCAACTCTCTATAATCACAACACAGTCTTAAACTGCCATCTTTCTTTCTTACGCACACAATGGGTGAGGAATATGATGATTTTGATTCTGCAATCCATCCTCGATTTATCAGATCCTGCAGATATTCCTTAACTTCTTGGTGCAGTGGTTTTGGCACAGACATGTAAGTTCTCGTGACTGGTGTACTGTCTTTGAGACGAATCTGTAACTGTAAAGAAGGAATACATCCTACATCAGAGTCATCTTTGGCAAAAGCATTGTATTCTTCCTTTAGCATTTCTTTGACGATTTGTTGATCTTCAGGAGGGAGGTGTTTCAAAGGCACTGGCGGGTCCCAGCACTCCTGATTGTCATCCCCCACCTGCAGATAAGTCTCATTTGGATTTCCAATTTTCCCTTTTGGTCCTACCTTGAGTGTCTGTGGTTCAGAGGTCACCGAATTAGTAAACACATTTGCTGATTGTTTCAATTGTACTTGAGCTGGATATGTTGTTTTTATGGGCTCTACACCTCCAATCTTTGTTTGACCTGGTAACACAATGTCCCGTTTAGTTGTATTCCAAACTGGAATGGTCAGTTTGGAGAATTGTCCTCTTTGAAATGAGACTAGTGTCTCACCAATATGCAGTCCATCCGGCAGGTGATAAGCCTCACTCGGTGTAAACAAAACTGTCTGAGCCTGCAAGGACGGTTTGGTGTGAACACTACACCGAATGTATGTTACAGTATTTGCAGGGATTCTTTGGTTCTTAGTACCAGTCTTTATGATAGCACCACTGGTTTCCCTACAGTTGGCTTGTAGTAAGCTTACAAGGACTTCTGCTTTGGGGGTTGGCAGTTCCAAAGCTGTTCTTAATATGTCCACAAAACCTGGGATAACTTTCTTCCCATCAGCAACTGTCTCTTTGAATGTTTCTTCAATTATATTATAGCCGATAATTGGCTTCTCAGCCACTTTCTCATCCTCAGAGACTACTAGTGGTACTAATAACTGTTTAGTAGTATTATTGCTCGATGTAAGCTGAAAGGTTACCTCAATCCAACCTGAGAACGGAATCTTTGTCTCATTGGCTGCTTTCCCTTGGAGTACCCCTGGTCCCAGCAGTTCTTCAAATGATCGGAGCACAGTGTGTGGCAGTACTCGCTGTCTCCAACCCTCATTGATAATGCTAACCTGAGAGCCAGTATCCCATAAGGCCTGGACAGGAGTGTTGTCTATTTCACAGTTCACAAGGCATCTCTTTCCAATAAGATCCAGTAGCTTGTTGTGCTTTTTCAAAGTGATGCCATTCACATTGGTTGGCAATTTTTCAGCTGTCGGGGATAGCCTTTGAGCAGGGCAGGTTGGCGTTTTCCTCCAGTAGTCTGCGTTTAACTTTCCAGCCAGGGCTCTGATGGTAGGTTGGGGACTGGTTTCTTTACTACTGACATGATTTGCACTTTGGGACGCAGGTTTGGTTCTGGCACAGGTTACTGTCGGTCCCTTAACAGCAACCTTCTCCCGTTTAACTGATTTTGTTTGGCCGCTCTGCATTGTCTCGCCCTATGTCCAGCTCGACCACAGTTAAAGCAATGGTCACATGCAGTTCTCTGATCAGTCTTTTCACAAGATTGACAAGTCCCTGTCCTTCGTCCAACAGTTGTTCTAGGTCCTCCAAAGCCATGCTCTTGTCGAGTTCTCGAATCTTGGAGAAGTGTTTTCATATCGAATATTTCTTGTTGCAACTGTATTACTATCTTTTCAAGGTCAGAGTTACTCTTTGAAGGCTGTTGGATTGCCAGACTACTTGTTTGTGATGGAAGCAAAGGGAGGGTGCCTGGTACCTGAGAATAATGGAGGATGTTGGCCTGGCACTCTCTTCCCTTCGTCAGGTTACTGTGCTCAGATTTCTTTTGTTTCTGCTCCCTTTCCATATTTGTAGCCTCATTCATCTTCTCTATGAGCAACTCATCTGAGACTGTAGGATCGTCCAAGTGTTGTTTTAGTTGGAACTTGATATGGTCACTTCTCAGTCCGGTGCCCACTGACCTTAAGAATTTCTTTTGTATAAATTCAGTGCCAAAGTGTTCATCTGAACCTTCTCCTTGTGAAACGAACAGCAAACGATCCTTCAATGCAATGGCCCTAAATAGGAAGTTCTGGGGAGTCTCTTTACTATTCTGTGATATATTGATCAATTGTTGGTATAGTTCGGAAGCATTTTCCTCCTTATAATGGCTTTTTAGGATTCTCTTGAGTGGCACTAGGGTCAGTCCACTCTTCAGCTCTAGCATGCCTCTGAGACTTGACCCAGGACTAATGGCATTCACCACAGCTTCCACAAGCTCTGACTCGGGATATCCCTTTTGCATTCCCGTGTCAATCTGGTGCATGAGGTTAGTATAGGACAGCTTATCTTTCTGTTCCTTTTCACCTATCTGACCAGCAATTTTAAAGTCCTTTCTGATTGTAACTTCTGGCAAGTTAGTATGGGAAAGTCTCTGAGCAACTAGATTAGGGTCTTGATTTGCAGGACTTCTTTTTGAGTCTTTATCTTTAGTGCTAAGTTCTTTCATTTGTCCCTCTATCATCTTGGCCGCTTCTTGAAGTTTTTCCTGTATACTGTAGTATTGCTGTTTTAAATCCTTTAACTGTTGTTCTGCTTGAGGGTCTTTGCCACTATCGCTTGGTGCTTCCATGTTATCTCTCTTCTCTAACTCACCGATGAATTTCTTAGTTGCCTGCAGAAATTGTGTCACCACTTCTTCACTTCCAGTCTCTACCAGTTCATCTAACACCTCATTCACTATCCGCATGTAATGGCGCCGGGTTTTTCCTTTTGCCATACTTGCTTCGGAGGCCTTTATAAACTGGCAAGTCTCCATGAGATCATCGACTGTCATGTGAATCAGGTGTTCACTGATTTCATCTTGCAACTTTTTGATATCCATACTCCTAATGTTTTTCTTTAACTTCACCACGGACAGTGTAGTCACTCCTTTTCACTTCCGGACCTTTTGGCGTTCCTTTCACCCGGCCCCACGTTGGGCGCCAATTTTGTTGCACATACGGTAAATAATTCAACTGTGCGAAGGATGGGTCGGGTGAAACCAGAAGTGTTTTATTAGGAATGGCTGTAACAAACACAGAAAACCCTTAATTACATGTGACTGGATATGTTCACTGTAATCACTGTCCTCTATACATTACTAAATATTTCCATATACATTAAGAAGTATTTTCCTATACATTAATAAACATCTTTAATTGCAATACTGAATATCTAGACCTCTGCAGATATGCTAGTGACCTATTCTGCATAACAATAGCGTATTACAATAGAGAAATCACATTCCCTGTATCTTAGCGCCAAATCACATAGCTGCAATATATATTCACATTTATGCTACAAGTAATCTGATTGCATCATAGTAACAGCGACATTCACTGATCACCAGGGCATGTTAAGTCATTTTGTCCTATTTATCATGTTAAACAGCCTCCTGCTTACCTGTAACAAACACAGAAAACCCTTAATTACATGTGACTGGATATGTTCACTGTAATCACTGTCCTGTAGGAAACAAAGTGTTAGACTTTTTGTTCCTACTTCTGTGTCTTCCTATTATCACAGGAAGTAGTTCTGCCCTCTTGTGATGGTACAATAAAAATGCAATCACTAGTATCTTCTATTGACAAAGATAGATTACTGTTATATTAGGTATTAGGCTTTGGATTTAAATTTTAAGGGGCTGCCTATTTTCTACACCTCTTACACCAGCAATGGAACAAGGTTCAGAAATTAGACACCCCCTTATCTAAAGTCTCTAAAAGGACAAACTTAACATTTGAAGATATGGGGGCTCTGAAAGACCCTATGGATAAGAGGGATGAAGTCTTACTCCGCAGGGCCTGGGATTCCACTTCCATCAGCTTTAGGCCAGCTTTATCGGCTACCTGTGTCACCAGAAATCTGGAATGCTGGCTTACCCAGTTAGTCGCATCTCTCAGCAGGGACCTCCAGGCAGCAAATCCTGAAATAATTTCCTTTGCTGTTTAAAGCAGTTGGTTTCCTTGTGGATGTCTCGGCCAAATCCGTTAAGCTAGCGGCTTGAACCTCTGCCCTAGTGAATTCATCTAAAAGGGCATTTTGGTTAAAAACCTGGGCAGGGAACTCCGCATTCAAACTGCACCTTTGTGCCTTACCCTTTATTGGCGATAATCTTTTTGGTCCAGGTCTCGAGGAGGCTCTGGAATGTACGGCCCATAACAAGAGGACATTCCCAGAGAGTAGGAAAAGGTTTTACTCTAGTAGGGTTTTTTGTCGAAAAACACATGCCCAGCAGGCTAAGGAGGTTCAGCCTAAGAAACATTGGACAGGGCACAAGAATAGGGGAAGAGGAGGAATCTTATTCAATCCTCCTCAAGGCCCACCAAGTCTCATCTCAATGACTCAATGGTCACTCGGATGATGTCCCCGGCTGGCCCCGCCCCTAACCTATTTAAGAGCTGTCAGTGAGACTTTCTTCATAAGGTTGGAAGCCTCCGACGGGACCGGAACTTTTTTTTTTGCTTTTTTTCGGATCGCCGCCGCCGTGATTGACGTTGGATCTACTTCGGGGGACATTGTTTTATTAAAAGACTTGTCAAAGACCCTGTACTGTGTTTTTTTTACACAGCACTTTGTTTTTTTGTGAATGAGTAGCGGGACCATGTACAGTAGACTCATTCACGTGGGGGGGGGGCGTGATCTGGGAGCCCCCTTGTTAAAGGGGGCTTCCAGATTCCGATAAGCCCCCCACCCACAGACCCCCACAACCACCAGCCAGGGTTGTGGGGAAGAGGCCCTTTTCCCTATCGATGGGGAAAAGGTGCTTTGAGGGGGGGAGCCCCCCTCCCCCAAAGCACCCCCCATGTTGAGGGCATGTGGCCTGGTATGGTTCAGGAGGAGAGGGGGGCGCTCGCTCACACCCCCCCTTTCCTGACCTGCCGGGCTGCATGCTCAGATAAAGGTCTGGTATGGATATTAGGGGGGACTCCACGCTTTTTTTTTTTTTTATTTTGGCGTGGAGTTCCCACTTAATATCCATACCAGACCTGAAGGGTTTGGTATGGATGGGAGGGGGGACCCCTGAAGGGCTTGGTAGGGATGGGAGGGGGGACCCACGTTGTTTTTTTTTTTTTTTTTTTTGCGGACATTTATTTTTACATTCAGCTGTCAAAATAAATATTATCCAGACCTTCAAAATAAGTAAAATCATCACAGAAATAATTATAAAGGATAAGAAGCAAAAATAGAATCACTAGAACTAAGGAAATCCAATGAGAGTCCATAAAGATCTGCCGAGTGCTGGTTGTCACACACAGGAGACGCCACCGAGTGCCGGCTGTCAGAGGAATCCACACACAGGAAACGCAACCGAGTGCCGGCTGTCAGAGGATTCCACACACAGGAGACGCCACCGAGTGCCGGCTGTCAGAGGACTCCACACACAGGAGACGCCACCGAGTGCCGGCTGTCAGAGGACTCCACACACAGGAGACGCCACCGAGTGCCGGCTGTCAGAGGACTCCACACACAGGAGACGCCACCGAGTGCCGGCTGTCAGAGGACTCCACACACAGGAGACGCCACCGAGTGCCGGCTGTCAGAGGACTCCACACACAGGAGACGCCACCGAGTGCCGGCTGTCAGAGGACTCCACACACAGGAGACGCCACCGAGTGCCGGCTGTCAGAGGACTCCACACACAGGAGACGCCACCGAGTGCCGGCTGTCAGAGGACTCCACACACAGGAGACGCCACCGAGTGCCGGCTGTCAGAGGACTCCACACACAGGAGACGCCACCGAGTGCCGGCTGTCAGAGGACTCCACACACAGGAGACGCCACCGAGTGCCGGCTGTCAGAGGACTCCACACACAGGAGACGCCACCGAGTGCCGGCTGTCAGAGGACTCCACACACAGGAGACGCCACCGAGTGCCGGCTGTCAGAGGAATCCACACACAGGAGACGCCACTGAGTGCCGGCTGTCAGAGGAATCCACACACAGGAGACGCCACCGAGTTCCGGCTGTCAGAGGAATCCACACACAGGAGACGCCACCGAGTGCCGGCTGTCAGAGGACTCCACACACAGGAGACGCCACCGAGTGCCGGCTGTCAGAGGACTCCACACACAGGAGACGCCACCGAGTGCCGGCTGTCAGAGAACTCCACACACAGGAGACGCCACCGAGTGCCGGCTGTCAGAGGAATCCACACACAGGAGACGCCACTGAGTGCCGGCTGTCAGAGGACTCCACACACAGGAGACGACACCGAGTGCCAGCTGTCAGAGGACTCCACACACAGGAGACGCGACTGAGTGCCGGTTGTCAGAGGACTCCACACACAGGAGACGCCACCGAGTGCCGGTTGTCAGTGGACTCCACACACAGGAGACGCCACCGAGTTCCGGCTGTCAGAGGACTCCACACACAGGAGACACGACCGAGTGCCGGCTGTCAGAGGACTCCACACACAGGAGACGCCACCGAGTGCCGGCTGTCAGAGGACTCCACACACAGGAGACGCCACCGAGTGCCGGCTGTCAGAGGACTCCACACACAGGAGACACGACCGAGTGCCGGCTGTCAGAGGACTCCACACACAGGAGACACCACCGAGTGCCGGCTGTCAGAGGACTCCACACACAGGAGACGCCACCGAGTGCCGGCTGTCAGAGGACTCCACACACAGGAGACGCCACCGAGTGCCGGCTGTCAGAGGACTCCACACACAGGAGACGCCACCGAGTGCCGGCTGTCAGAGGACTCCACACTGAGATTTACTATTAAGCAGTGGCTAAAAAGCAAGCGCCCACAGAGGACGTCTAATGTGTGTTCTGCACATGCTCAGTTATATCCGCCACATAAGCTGCACGAGCGTCTAGTTTTTCACTGTGTCGTCTTGCTTAAAAAAAAAAAAACTTTTTAACACATTTTAATTTTTTTTTAAATGGTAGATATTGTTTAAAGTGAAGTCCTGATATTTGGCAAAGCAAGTTTCAAAGTGAACATATTTCTGCAGTGATCTTTCATGGTGTTAGACATACCTCTTACCAAGTCTGCTTTGTGAGTCTGATTCCTGGTGTGTGTCTCGTTAGTAAATTCGATTTGCGTCTACTTGTTAACACTGCTCAATAGTAAATGTCTTAGTGGGGTAAAAGTAGACGGTCGCACGTAAAAATTAGACGTTCGCCCACGGAAATGCGCCCAGGCAGAATAGTAAATCAGGGCCTATTCGTCTCACATTAAATGTTATTCAGGACGCCAATTTGCATTCTAAAGAAGTTTTGTTGCTGAGCCGGGACATTAACAAGGCCTTTGATGGTGTCCTCTGGCCATACTTGTTTTCATTACTGCAGTAGATGGGCTTTAGTGATGAATTTCTGTCTGGTGTACATGCTTTGTATGACTCCCCCCAAAACAAGAATAAGACTTCCAGGCTGCAATTCTGTATTTTGTACACTAGGCGGAGGTACCCGTCAGGGTTGTCCTCTTTCACCCTTATTATTGGCGCTTGTTTTGGAACCCTTGGCAATTGCAATAATCACACTCAGACATTTCTGGTTCCCCATTATTGGTTCACATTTCACAATTTGTATGTATGCAGATGATGTTATGCTTTTCCTTACTAAACTGTTGGTGTCATTGCCTGACTTCTGCTCATTATTGAATGACTTTGTAACAGTATCAGGTCTTACTGTAAATTTTACTAAATCAGTAGTTCTGCCTATTAATGTTCCTGATTCCCTGGGTGCATCTCTCCGCAATTCTTTTCCATTTCGTTGGGCCACAGATCAGATTTCATACCTAGGTATAAACCTCACCCCCAGATACTCAAAATTATTTGCTGCTAATTGGCCACCATGTGTGTCACGCCTCTCACCTCTATTGAAGATCTGGCATGGATCCCCTATCTCATTCTTGGGCAGAGTCACGGCAGTAACAATGAATGTCTTGCCTAGATTACTATTATTTAGATCACTCCCAATCCCTGTCTCATAAACGTTCTTAGATCGCTTTCAATGGATTATTAATCATTTTATTTGGCGTAACAAACGCCCTCGTTTTACTTCATCGGTCCTCTACCGGTCACAATGGGTGGGAGGCCTAGGTCTCCCCAATTTCTGGCTTTACTACCTGTCAGCCCGTTTCGCACAGCTATCACAATGGGCGACTATTACTTCCCAGGTCCCATGGATCAGATTTGAATCTCAGTCTATACATCCGTTCTATTTACCAGGTGTATTATGGTCCAAATTTTACCCCCCCCCCCCCCCCCCGTTATTGCTCTATAATTCCATTGTTGCCCAATCATTGATGTTTTGGTCCCGTTATAAACTTAAATTGAATCTTGTCTCCTCTGTCTCACCAGGTTCATCATTTTTTGGTGACCCAAATTTTATTACAGCATTCTCATCTTCACAGGTATTCCGTTGGTGGTATGATAGGTCCTTTATTAGGTCATCTGACTTTCAGAGAGGAGGATCTTGTATCACTTTTGAGATGCTACGCATACTTTTTGATATTCCGCTTCGTGAATATTATCATTATCGACAGATTAGACATTTTTTTAATTCACATTTTGGTCTTACACCTTCATCTCTGATTTCATTTTTTGAATGTATTAGCCGTGACTCTCCTAGGGGCAGGGGTCTTATTTCAGATTTGTATCACCAATTTTTGGTTACTTTCTTTCCCTCACCCCCTCTTTATAGACAGAAATGGGAGGCTGATAGTGATGTCACTTTTTCTGATGAGGATTGGGATTCCATGGTGGATAATGTGTGTAAGAGTTCTAGATCTTTCTGTCCGTGAGACGGCCCTCAAAGTAATAACCAGATGGTATCATACCCCATCTAGACTACACGCCATGTATCCAGGGACGTCCCACCTTTGTTTCTGGGGCTGTGGCCTTGCTGGTACTCTAGTGCATATATTTTTGGCCTGCCCAAGCCTCTCATTGGTGTGGCACAAAATTTCTGAAGTTGCCTCTGCAGTGGCAGGTGCTCCAGTGCATCTGTCTATGCAGTCCTGCCTACTGGGAGCCCCTATCTCGGGAGTTCAGACTGAGGTTATGAGGCTAATCCATAGCATTTGTATATCCACCCTATGGGCTATTGCCCTACATTGGAAATCCCTCACAGTACCATTGACCACAGTTCTGCAGAGTTGATGCGGTGATGCTCATGGAGAGAATTCATTATACTCTATTGGATAAGATGCATTTATTTGACAGAAAATGGGAACTTTGGAGAACTCACAGGCATTTACTAGATCAATAAGGACCATTTATGCTTTGATTGATTGAGTTACTTTGTTGGTCGTTTTATAACTCTGCCTCCCTCTCTACCTATATTGCTCATGTACTTCATTTCTTTTCTCTTTTTTTTCTTTTCTCTTTCCCTTTATTCTACATAATTTCACCTTTGAAATGAATACTGCAGTTGTTCCTTGTTTCTCTTGTATATTCTATTTGAAGCTGTAATGCCATTTGAAGTCTATTTCTTAAAAAATAAAAATGTTTGTAAACAAAAAAATATATATTTAGTATAATTCTACAATTTTTGCAACTAACAGCTCAATGCTGTTAGCTAAACCTTCTACCAATAGCTGGACAACAAAATAACAAACGGATCACCCTTTCATCCAGCTGTGGTCTAATGCTGTTTAATGCCCATGATACCCAGCCAAGCATAGCCTCTTTGAACAATGCATACACTTACCAACTGCTTATATCTGCAGGCTGACATCTTATTCCCAATAGTCTATCCTTGGCCTGACTCCTCTATACAACAGATGTTTAATATCCTGTTTTTGGCCTCTGTGGCTTCTGAAGATGTTCACTGCTCCCCCACATTTTCCTTGGTAGCCCTGAGTTGGGCCTGCCCAGGACTGTTTTTTTCCCGTCCATTTATATCCCAATGACACAGACAGATGGACAACCTACCTGTTTTCACATCATGGCCTTTTGGCCTCCTGACCTGTTTTGTCAGACATTTCTCTCTCTTTACTAACCTTGCTTCCCCCACTTTTCTCTTCTTTCTTTCTCTTATTCCTGTCCCGGGGGTGATGATGTCTCCATGATGCCACACCTACAATCAGCTTTGCATCTGTCCTTTATCATGGCTCCAATAAATATACTTACCCTGAATGTTCAGGGAATAAAAAAATTAAGGCCTTCAAATCCTTTGCCCATGCCAAAGCACATGTGGTGTGCCTGCAGGAGACTCATTTCACTGCCAGCCATATGCAGAAATATCTCAGCTCTTCCTACCCACAGGTTTATATGGCTTCTGCCGCAACTAAACACACAGGTGTACTCAAAGCTTTCCACTGCTCTACTCCCTTTACACCCAAGACAGGGATCTGGGACCCAGAGGGCCATTATATTTTCTAGTGGGTCACCTCCTTGACTCAGAGGTCACTATAGCTTCTTACTATGCCTCAATTGCAGTCCTAACTCCCATTTGCTACAAGTAATAGATTCCCATAAATTAGGTACACTTTTACTATGTGGCAGTTCCAGCCAGCTAGTTTATCCCTTTTTAGACAAATCCCCCATAACCTCTTATCCATCCACATCCTCCTTCCAGCAACAACTCCAACAACGCTCTCTCATAGACACATGGCAAGAAGCTAACCCAGCTAGAAGACACTATACATACTACTCATATCCACATAAAACTTTCTCCCACATTGACCATATATTTCCGACTAGAGGTATGTCCCCAGCCCTCCTATCCTGAACCATCATACCTCACCCCTGGACTGGTCACAAAGCTGTCCTCTTGACCCTCTCCTCCTTAGTACCCCAACAAACTAGCACTACATGGAGTCTAAATGGCCCACCCATCCCACAGACTGGACATTGAACTAGCCATCAAAGAATACCTGACACATAACACAACTGATGACATCTCTCTCCTGACCTTTTGGGAAGCCCATAAGTCTGTAATTAGAGGAGCCTGTATCAGCCAAGCCTCACATCTCAAGAAAGGACAGCGAGCAATCCATCACCGCTTAGAAACCTCATTTCATTAGGCCAACAAAGCCTTCCAATCAGACCCCTCACCTTCTCATAGATTGTCCTGGACAAGACCAGGCTACAAATAGATGTTTTCTTGACAGAATCAGATGAGAAAGTTCTACGCCAATCCAGGCATGAACATTATATGAACGCAAACAAACCTGACACTTTTCTAGCCCTGGGACTGCGAACCTCAGACCACACACAGACTTGTCCATTTAAAGATTACAAAAACTTCACACACCAGCCATCCTAATAAAATATTACAGGTCTTCCACAAACATCTAGCAGAATTATACTCTGAGACCGGCTCCTATGATGAATCGCAGGCCACTGAACTTTTCTCAAGCCTATCTCTACCAACACTCTCAGCTTCTCAATGTTCTTCCCTGGAAACACCTATTACAGAACTTGAGGTCCCGAACTCCATCAAGTCCCTAAAGTCTAATAAGCGGCCTGGCCCAGACAGCTTACAGCCCTATATTCCAAAATATTTACTAACCTCCTTCCACCTTTATTGGTTAATGCATTTAATGCCTTACTCAAAGGTTATTCTTTCTGCTCAGACTCCCTAACAGCAGTCATTTCTATGCTACCTGAACCCCAATCAGATCACACCACATGGCTTCATTACACACCAATCTCCCTTCTTAACTTGGATGTTAAAATCCTAGAAAAATCCTATCTGCATGGCTGAACTCCATCATAGGCACCTTGATACACAAGGATCAGATGGGTTTTAACCCCCCTCTGCCAAGCCGAGACCACAGAGTGATTTTCCTAGAACATGCAGCTTGCATACGCCGCATACCCGGCTGTTTCCTTTCCTTAGACATAAAAAAAGCCTTTGACTCCAATGGATATCACCCCTTTACACCTCCCCAAGGGCTTACTTGAGGTACGTGGGTTACAAATCAGACATTTTTTCCATACAAAGGGGAATGAGGCAAGGCTGCCCCTCCCCCCCCCCCTCCTTTTCTAGCGATGAACCTTTAGCACAGCTGATAAGAACTAACACAAATATTAAAGGATTAGAACTTGGCGGTCATCATCATAAGTTATGCTTTTTCTCTGATGACAATCTCCTCTTCATGTCTTCTCCTTTCATCTCAGCACCCAACCTTCACCAATGCCTGGACCAATTTGCAGTGATTTTGGACCTGGTTGTGAATCCCAAAAAGTCTACAGCTCTTAATATCTCTCTACCCTCCTTAACTGTGTCACAACTACAACGCCCTCCACCCTTCTCTTGGTCCAGTCAATATATTCCTGATTTAGGACCCAAGCTGATGGCAGACCTCAATATTCTATATTCTGCTAACTACCCTCCTATGTTAACACACCTTACCAATCTTATGACATCCTGGTCCAGACTACCCCTCTCATGGATGGGTTGTATCATGGTTGTAAAAAAATGACAATTCTGTCCAAAATATTATATCTTTATTGGGTCCTACCCATATATATACCTTTTTGTTTCCTCTGCATATTAGTGTCGCGCCACCACTTATGTATGGGGCACCATTAAACTGCATCTGCCCAGGTCCATCCGTACCTCACCGAAACTTAGAGTGGTCTGGGGCTTCCGAACTTTGCAAAATATTTCCAAGCTGCACATCTTGCTCAACTCCCTAAATATCATGCAGTAAAAGTGACCCCTCCCCCCCCATGGGTCGCTATAGAGTCAGTAGATTGTGACCCCTTATCAGTTGCCTATTTACTATGACTACACTCCAAAGACCATCGCTCACTGCAAGACCTAATTACTCAACACTACCTGTCACAGCTGCCCCCCCCCCCCCCTTCTCAGCCCCTTCTCTGTCCCTGCTCTCTCTCTGCCATCTCTCATCCATGCCCCTCCCCCCCTCCTGCAAATATGAAACTAAATCCTAAGGCAAGCTTGAGCCACCCTAGCTCTGGGCCTCCCCCCCCCCGGTTCGGTTGCCTAGGTGACTAGGGGGGTCCGACCAGTTTTAAGAAGCTAATGCAGAGCTCCCGAGGTATTCACCGCTGGGTATCTGACAGAAGGAGCCCGAGAGCTGTGGCCGGGACCTTTTGTGGCCAGGCTTGGCAGAGACCCAAGGCTGCCTAGGACCCCCTTCTCCCAGAGCTGGGGAAGACTTTACTTGCTACAGAGACTCTCCCTTGGCTCTCGGTGCTGGACTTTAAGTGTGTTGGTCCTTCCGTGTCATCCTGGACTGGCGTATTCACCCTCCCTGTGAACTCCCCTATTCGGTGACTGCCGTCTGTTTGTCTCAATAAAGCTTTGTGCGTTTGCCATCTACTGTCAGGGATCGCGGCGGCAAGTGACTCCGCGCATGCGCGGAGCACCGATCCATTCGATCCGACGGACTCTGAGACCTGTACGGCGGCGGCCGCGCATGCGCACGCGTGATCGCGGACGCTCGCCGGCACCAATAGCAGGGCAGGGCGCACTATTTAAACCTGCCCTGCACTAACACCCATTGCCGTATGGTCTTTTCTCCATGTTCCTGTGTTCCTAAGATTTGTTGCTGACCCTGCCTGAATATGACCTCCGCTGACTTCTCCTGCTCTGATCACCTGGCTAGTCTGACCTCTCTTCTGCATATTCCATACGTGATCTGAACTCCTGCTGCCGACCCCTGCAAGTGACCTGACTATTCTTCTGCCTGCCGCCTTTTACTACGCTGATCCCACTGTTACTGACCCGGCTCGTTGACCACGCTTACTACTCTGCCATCCATCCATCCGCTCGAATCCAGTCTTCCACCTTTTCACGTCAGGCTCTCTACCTGCATATATCTCTGGTGGGTCCCTCTGCCACGGACGGGTGTACTCAGGGGCCGCAACCTGGTCCTTGTCTGCCCTAAGTCCATCCCCACCATCAGGGGCTCTGGTGAACAAGCAGACTGGGGCTTAGACTCTGCGCCCTGGGGAATCCTGTCCTGTGGACTGCTAGAGGCCCCGCTAGGTGGTTCATAACATCTACTCTGTGTGTTCTGTCCTGCCTACACTCCGTCACACTATCTATCTATCTGGGACAACCTAAAGTTCTGATACACCTTACAGTCACCCCATAACCCACTCATGGCATACCTCCTCATTCCAGGCTTTTATCCGGCATGGATGCCTCCATCTTCTTTTCATGCTTGTCCTAGAGCTAGTCTAGTTCAAACTTACAATTTCACAGCACCAGACTCCTTTATACCCTTCCAATCCCTATGTGACTCACACAATATCTAGACCTGAACTTTTTAGAAATCTTCAGATCAATCACTTTTGTTCCTCCCACTTACACAGCAACCCCCTCCCTCCTAGACATGACTAGGTTTGAACACTGTAACGGGGTTCGCTCGGCAGCGGGTGTGTGTGACCCCCTGGATGGGTGCACAACACAAAACACAGGCACAGCACAACAGTGGAGGTGAAAAAAACAAAAAGGTGCAGTTTATTTACAATATTTACAGAAAAACGTAAAAAAAAATAAGAAACAACAAATCCTGGCCAACTTGGATACTTACTGTACAACATAGCTTCCCTAGCTACCCACCAGGTATAGCCTGATGCTATACCTAGCCCCTGTTAGTTGGAGGATTAGCCACACAGGCTTTTGTCTCACTGCACACAGATAGTATGTTGTCCCCAGTCAGTTCAGGCACAGATCTGGTTCCAGGATGGAGCAACTCACTAAGCAGGCTGGGAAGTTTTATAAAGGTCTTAATGAGCCCACTATCTTCAGCTGGGCTCATTACCTCAGTGCTGAAGGACTCAGCACTTCCCCCCTAGTGGAACAAATCCCCATATAGTCTAAACCTTGGACAGATGTATCGTCCATCCAGGACGCAACCAGGTGATTTCACCTGCCTACTGTCACATAACATATGTAAATGTGACCCCCATGTCAGAGGTTTGATTTCCACCTTTATATACACAGCTACCAGCTCCACCACCTTACACTTCATACCATATACAGTTGTGTTCAAAATAATAGCAGTGTGTTGGAAAAAGTGACTAAAGCTGAAAATCCTTCTAATAGCTTTTATTTCCATCCACACAAATGCATTGGGAACACGACACATTCTATTCCAAATCACAACATGAAGAAAAATGCATCAAATTTGTGTTGTTCCTCTAAAAAATATATAAACTGAAAAATGTTTGAAGATTTTGCTTTCCTTTGAATGACTTCATGAATATTTGGTTGTAGTCGCACTGTTTCTGAGAACTGCTGTACATCTGTGTTGCATGGAGTCCCCCAACTTCTGGCCCCTGTGATCAGGTATTCCAGCCCAGGATGATTGGACCACATTCCACAGTTCTTCTCTATTTCTTGGTTTTGCCTCAGAAACGGAATTTTTGATGTCACCCCACAAGTTTTCTATTGGATGAAGATCCGGGGATTGGGCTGGCCACTCCATAACGTCCATCTTATTGGTCTGGAACCAAAATGTTGCACGTTTACTGGTGTGTTTGGGGTCGTTGTCTTGTTGGAACACCCATTTCAAGGGCATTTCCTCTTCAGCATAAGGCAGCATGACCTCTTCAAGTATTCTGATGGATTCAAACTGATCCATGATCCCTGGTATGCGATAAATAGGCCCAACACCGTAGTATGAGAAACACCCCTATATCATGATGCTTGCACCACCATGCTTCACTGTCTTCACAGTGTACTGTGGCTTGAATTCAGTGTTTGGGGGTCGTCTGACAAACTGTCTCCGCCCACTAGACCCAAAAAGAACAATCTTACTTTCATCAGTCCACAAAATGTTGCCCCATTTCTCTTTAGGCCGGTCAATGTGCTCTTTGGCAGATTGTAACCTCTTCAGCACACGTCTTTTTCCCAACAGTGGGACTTTGCGGGGACTTCTTGCAGATAGCTTGGCTTCACATCGGCGTCTTCTAATTGTAACAGTCCTCACAGGGAACGTCACACCTTCTTTCATCTTCCTGGAGCTGATTGTTGGCTGAGTCCGCGCCATTTTGGCTATTGTTCTATCCATTCCAATGGTAGTTTTTCGCTTTCTTCCACGTCTTTCAGGTTTTGGTTGCCATTTTAAAGCATTTGTGATCATTTTAGCTGAGCAGCCGATCATTTTCTGCACTTCTTTATGTTTTCCCCTCTCCAATCAACTTTTTAATCAAGGTACGCTGTTCTTCTGAACAATGTCTGGAACGACCCATTTTCCTCAGAATTTCAGAGAGAAATGCACTGTAACCAGCATGTCCAACATTTGCTGCCTTCCTTCCTTAAATAAGGGCAATCATTGCCACCTGTTTTTCAAAGAATGAATGACCTCACTAATAGAACTCCACACTGCTATTATATTGAACACGCCCCTCAATGAGTGATTCAATGACACAGAATCAGCAGCATGCATGTCACGACTGTTGGGTCTGTTGGATTTCTATTGTCTTGGAAATTCGCTTTGAATGAATTTCTCCTTACCGTGAGTACTCGCAGTTGGATGCGTAGAAATCCCCCATAAAGCTGTGCGAATCTCGCTTACCATGACTGCAGCTAAACTCCACGATTCCTGCCCCTCCAACTGGGTTAGCTATCTTGAGATGTGGGGAAATAGAGTTTCGGTTACCCAGGAATGATCAGGCGACACTCTCAGGTTGCTGTTGGAATTCACATAGAGGCGGATCCAACCCCAGCCTCCGATTTTTATTTACAAGCAGACACACGCCCCCCTCATGAATAAGGTCAATCACCTCCCACAGAACAATGCATGGGGAATGCCTATACACAGGATGTACATTCCGATCGGAGCGTAGCCTTTCCTCTTATCTATCACCGGTCCTCCCCCCATGAGCCCTCTGAGGTCAGCAGACTTCCTCCCCTCCCCCTATGAGCTCTCTATGGAGAGCATACTTCCAGCCTTGTGTGGCCCCGTCTGCAGGGGCAATTTGAGAATCTGCTGCTGGATCTCCCCAGAACACCGTGGGATCACAAGCCTTATTCATAGCACAAGTCTGTTTGTGGTTTTTGCAAGAGCCTTCCTGTAGTGAAGGTTCCAACGCTCTTGAGGATCATCGCTTCAATCAAGCCTGTTTGCGTCGAGTCTGCGTCGGGTCTTGTTGTTTCAGGTACCCCGTGGAGCTTTATTCTCAGGGATAACTACAGGAACTCTGGTCTAAGACCAACTCTTTGAGGTTTTGAGACTACACCCATCAAGCTGAAGAAGATCAAGAAGGGACACGAGGAGAATATGATAAAACAGGAGGGAATGTCATGGGAATTTTGTATTTTTGGTTGAACTTTAAATGTGTCATATATTCATGTTATTCATATGTCTCTCGTGTGGCTTAATTAAAGCTCTGAAGGCTGCAATTGGGCCATGTGCATGTACAATGTATGTATTACAGTACTCAGCTTGGTAATGGATGAGGTGGCAGATCTGCGCTTATAGACCGGCGTGTATACCACCATGGCATTCGATGCGAATGCCGCTGGCGGTAGGCCGCGAGCCTGTATCCACATATCAGCAGCTGTCAGGCTCCGCCCAATGGGATCTCTAGTGGTCCACAGCACTGTGTTTCCCAGGACGCGGATTCTAAGTCCCAGTCTACCTTTTCACCAGGGCCCCTGATGGTGGGCATAGACTTGGTGCAAGACTGGAACCAGGTCGCGCCCCTGGGCACCCCCGGCGGTGGTAGAGGGGTCCCGCTGAGGGTGTGTGCCCGGGATGAGCCTGCTGTGAAGGGGATGACAGGTCCTGATCCGAGCGGGATGGATGGGATGACAGGTCCCGATCCGAGCGGGATGGATGGGTGACTGCTAGGAGTGAGCGAGGTCAGACTAGCCAGGTCGATATCGTGCGGGCAGCGTGGTACAGGAGGAGCAAGCGGAGAATGGTCGGGGTCACAAGCCAGGTTCAGCAGGTAGCGGGCAGCGCGGTACCGAGGATCAGGCAGAAGGATGGTCAGGAACGAGCCGGGGTCAGAGCAGGAGAGGGTCAGCATAAATCAGAACAGGCAGAGTTTGGCAACAAGGAAACGTACTTACAGGAACAGGAACAAGACCTTGCGGCAACTTGGAGATGCACAGGGCAGTTTTAAATAGAGCACCCTGTTCTCCCATTGGTGCGGCCGCGATCGCTAGTGCGCATGCGCGTCCGCCGCCACGATCGCCGAGGACTCTGTGCTCACCGGCTTGGATGGATCGGCAATCTGCGCATGCACGCACCGCCGAGAGCCCGGGATCCCTGACAGCAGCATAGTACCACATGGACTTCGTACCGCAAGGCGCCAAGCAGTGCGAACTCCGTGTGTAGGCTCTTGTATATCTTACAAGCCATTACCAACCTGAAACTGTATCTAGATGGATGTGTTTTAATAAAGATCGTATCAGGCCCATTCAGATACAGACTGATGTTTCTAGGGGATGCTTGTACAGAGAATTTACATACCACTAGGAGCTAGGACAGGAAGTATGCTCTCCATAGAGAGCTCATGGGGGGAGGGGAGGAAGTCTGCTGACCTTAGAGGGCTCATGGGGGGAGGACCGGTGATAGATAAGAGGAAATGCTACGCTCCGATCGGAATGTACATCCTGTGTATAGGCATTCCCCATGCATTGTTCTGTGGGAGGGGATTGACCTTATTCATGAGGGGGGCATGTGTCTGCTTGTAAATAAAAATCGGAGGCTGGGGTTGGATGCGGCTTTTTGTGAATTCCAACAGCAACCTGAGAGTGTCGCCTGATCATTCCTGGGTAACCGAAACTCTATTTCCCCACATCTCAAGATAGCTATCCCCATCATTGGTGTCAGTGGGAGGAATAGTGTCCCATCATTAGTGTCAGTGGGAGGAATAGCACCCCATCATTGGTGTCAGTGGGAGGAATAGTGCCCCATCATAGGTGTCAGTGGGAGGAATAGTGCCCCATCATAGGTGTCAGTGGGGGGAATAGTGCCCATCATTGGTGTCAGTGGGAGGAATAGTGCCCCGTCATTGGTGTCAGTGGGAGGAATAGTGCCCCGTCATTGGTGTCAGTGGGAGGAATAGTGCCCCATTATTGGTGTCAGTGGGAGGAATAGTGCCCCATCATTGGTGCCAGTGGGAGGAATAGTGCCCCATCATTGGTGTCAGTGGGAGGAATAGTGCCCCATCATTGGTGTCAGTGGGAGGAATAGTTCCCCATCATAGGTGTCAGTGGGGGAAATAGTGCCCATCATTGGTGTCAGTGGGAGGAATAGTGCCCCGTCATTGGTGTCAGTGGGAGGAATAGTGCCCCGTCATTGGTGTCAGTGGGAGGAATAGTGCCCCGTCATTGGTGTCAGTGGGAGAAATAGTGCCACGTCATTGGTGTCAGTGGGAGGAATAGTGCCCGTCATAGGTGTCAGTGGGGGGAATAGTGCCCCATCATTGGTGTCAGTGGGGGGAATAGTGCCCCATCATAGGTGTAAGTGGGGGGAATAGTGCCCCATCATAGGTGTCAGTGGAAGGAATAGTGCCCCATCAGTGGTGTCAGTGGGAGGAATAG
Source organism: Staurois parvus (assembly GCF_062004578.1). NCBI lineage: Eukaryota > Metazoa > Chordata > Amphibia > Anura > Ranidae > Staurois > Staurois parvus. The sequence goes on along the minus strand of NW_028318434.1, from coordinate 388,224 downwards.
TGCCCCATCATTGGTGTCAGTGGGAGGAATAGTGCCACATCATTGGTGTCAGTGGGAGGAATAGTGCCCCATCATTGGTGTCAGTGGGAGGAATAGTGCCCCATCATTGGTGTCAGTGGGAGGAAAAGTGTCCCATCACTGGTGTCAGTGGGGGGATAGTGCCCCATCATTGGTGTCAGTGGGAGGAAAAGTGTCCCATCACTGGTGTCAGTGGGAGGAATAGTGCCCCATCATTGGTATCAGTGGGAGGAATAGTGCCCCATCATTGGTATCAGGGAGAGGAATAATGCCCCAATGTTGGTGTCAGTGGGATGAATAGTGCCCCATCGTTGGTGTCAGTGGGGGAGGAATAGTTCCCCATCATAGGTGTCAGTGGGGGAAATAGTGCCCATCATTGGTGTCAGTGGGAGGAATAGTGCCCCGTCATTGGTGTCAGTGGGAGGAATAGTGCCCCGTCATTGGTGTCAGTGGGAGGAATAGTGCCCCGTCATTGGTGTCAGTGGGAGAAATAGTGCCACGTCATTGGTGTCAGTGGGAGGAATAGTGCCCGTCATAGGTGTCAGTGGGGGGAATAGTGCCCCATCATTGGTGTCAGTGGGGGGAATAGTGCCCCATCATAGGTGTAAGTGGGGGGAATAGTGCCCCATCATAGGTGTCAGTGGAAGGAATAGTGCCCCATCAGTGGTGTCAGTGGGAGGAATAGTGCCCCATCATTGGTGTCAGTGGGAGGAATAGTGCCACATCATTGGTGTCAGTGGGAGGAATAGTGCCCCATCATTGGTGTCAGTGGGAGGAATAGTGCCCCATCATTGGTGTCAGTGGGAGGAAAAGTGTCCCATCACTGGTGTCAGTGGGAGGAATAGTGCCCCATCATTGGTATCAGTGGGAGGAATAGTGCCCCATCATTGGTATCAGTGGGAGGAATAGCACCCCCATCACTGGTGTCAGTGGGAGGAATAGTGCCCCATCGTTGGTATCAGGGGGAGGATTAATGCCCCAATGTTGGTGTCAGTGGGAGGAATAGTGCCCCATCGTTGGTGTCAGTGGGAGGAATAGTGCCCCATCATTGGTGTCAGTGGGAGGAATAGTGCCCCATCGTTGGTGTCAGCGGGAGGAATAGTGCCCCATCATTGGTATCAGTGGGAGGAATAGTGCCCCATCGTTGGTGTCAGTGGGGGGAATAGTGTCCCATCATTGGTATCAGTGGGAGGAATAGTGCCCCATCACTGGTGTCAGTGGGAGGAATAGTGCCCCATCACTGGTGTCAGTGGGAGGAATAGTGCCCCATCACTGGTGTCAGTGGGAGGAATAGTGCCCCATCACTGGTGTATGTGGGAGGAATAGTGCCCCATCATTGGTATCAGTGGGAGGAATAGTGCCCCATCGTTGGTATCAGGGGGAGGATTAATGCCCCAATGTTGGTGTCAGTGGGAGGAATAGTGCCCCATCGTTGGTGTCAGTGGGAGGAATAGTGCCCCATCATTGGTGTCAGTGGGAGGAATAGTGCCCCATCCTTGGTGTCAGTGGGAGGAATAGTGCCCCATCATTGGTGTCAGTGGGAGGAATAGTGCCCCATCATTGGTGTCAGTGGGGGGAATAGTGCCCCATCATTGGTGTCAGTGGGAGGAAAAGTGTCCCATCACTGGTGTCAGTGGGAGGAATAGTGCCCCATCGTTGGTGTCAGCGGGAGGAATAGTGCCCCATCATTGGTATCAGTGGGAGGAATAGTGCCCCATCACTGGTGTCAGTGGGAGGAATAGTGCCCCATCATTGGTATCAGTGGGAGGAATAGTGCCCCATCATTGGTATCAGTGGGAGGAATAGTGCCCCATCACTGGTGTCAGTGGGAGGAATAGTGCCCCATCATTGGTATCAGTGGGAGGAATAGTGCCCCATCATTGGTGTCAGCGGGAGGAATAGTGCCCCATCATTGGTATCAGTGGGAGGAATAGTGCCCCATCACTGGTATCAGTGGGAGGAATAGTGCCCCATCATTGGTGTCAGCGGGAGGAATAGTGCCCCATCATTGGTATCAGTGGGAGGAATAGTGACCCATCGTTGGTGTCAGCGGGAGGAATAGTGCCCCATCACTGGTGTCAGTGGGAGGAATAGTGCCCCATCATTGGTATCAGTGGGAGGAATAGTGCCCCATCATTGGTATCAGTGGGAGGAAAAGTGTCCCATCATTGGTGTCAGTGGGAGGAATAGTGCCCCGTCATTGGTGTCAGTGGGAGGAATAGTGCCCCGTCATTGGTGTCAGTGGGAGGAATAGTGCCCCGTCATTGGTGTCAGTGGGAGGAATAGTGCCCCGTCATTGGTGTCAGTGGGAGAAATAGTGCCACGTCATTGGTGTCAGTGGGAGGAATAGTGCCCCGTCATAGGTGTCAGTGGGGGGAATAGTGCCCCATCATAGGTGTCAGTGGAGGAATAGTGCCCCATCATTGGTGTCAGTGGGGGGAATAGTGCCCCATCATTGGTGTCAGTGGGAGGAAAAGTGTCCCATCACTGGTGTCAGTGGGAGGAAAAGTGTCCCATCACTGGTGTCAGTGGGAGGAAAAGTGTCCCATCACTGGTGTCAGTGGGAGGAAAAGTGTCCCATCACTGATGTCAGTGGGAGGAATAGTGCCCCATCATTAGTATCAGTGGGAGGAATAGCACCCCCATCACTGGTGTCAGTGGGAGGAATAGCAGCCCCATCGTTGGTATCAGGGGGAGGAATAATGCCCCAATGTTGGTGTCAGTGGGATGAATAGTGCCCCATCGTTGGTGTCAGTGGGAGGAATAGTGCCCCATCGTTGGTGTCAGTGGGGGAGGAATAGTGCCCCATCGTTGGTGTCAGTGGGGGGAGGAATAGTGCCCCATCGTTGTTGTCAGTGGGGGGAGGAATAGTGCCCCATCGTTGGTGTCAGTGGGGGGAGGAATAGTGCCCCATTGTTGGTGTCAGTGGGGGGAGGAATCGTGCCTCATCGTTGGTGTCAGTGGGGGGAGGAATAGTGCCTCATCGTTGGTGTCAGTGGGAGGAATAGTGTCCCATCATTGGTATCAGTAGTAGGAATAATGCCCCATCATTGGTGTCAGTGGTAGGAATAGTGCCCCATCATTGGTGTCAGTGGGAGGAATAGTGCCCCATCATAGGTGTCAGTGGGAGGAATAGTTCCCCATCATAGGTGTCAGTGGGGGGAATAGTGCCCATCATTGGTGTCAGTGGGAGGAATAGTGCCCCGTCATTGGTGTCAGTGGGAGGAATAGTGCCCAGTCATTGGTGTCAGTGGGAGGAATAGTGCCCCGTCATTGGTGTCAGTGGGAGGAATAGTGCCCCGTCATTGGTGTCAGTGGGAGAAATAGTGCCACGTCATTGGTGTCAGTGGGAGGAATAGTGCCCGTCATAGGTGTCAGTGGGGGGAATAGTGCCCCATCATAGGTGTAAGTGGGGGCAATAGTGCCCCATCATTGGTGTCAGTGGGAGGAAAAGTGCCCCATCATAGGTGTCAGTGGAAGGAATAGTGCCCCATCAGTGGTGTCAGTGGGAGGAATAGTGCCCCATCATTGGTGTCAGTGGGAGGAATAGTGCCCCATCATTGGTGTCAGTGGGAGGAATAGTGCCCCATCATTGGTGTCAGTGGGGGGAATAGTGCCCCATCATTGGTGTCAGTGGGAGGAAAAGTGTCCCATCACTGGTGTCAGTGGGAGGAATAGTGCCCCATCATTGGTATCAGTGGGAGGAATAGTGCCCCATCATTGGTATCAGTGGGAGGAATAGCACCCCCATCACTGGTGTCAGTGGGAGGAATAGTGCCCCATCGTTGGTATCAGGGGGAGGATTAATGCCCCAATGTTGGTGTCAGTGGGAGGAATAGTGCCCCATCATTGGTGTCAGTGGGAGGAATAGTGCCCCATCATTGGTGTCAGTGGGAGGAATAGTGCCCCATCCTTGGTGTCAGTGGGAGGAATAGTGCCCCATCATTGGTGTCAGTGGGAGGAATAGTGCCACATCATTGGTGTCAGTGGGGGGAATAGTGCCCCATCATTGGTGTCAGTGGGAGGAAAAGTGTCCCATCACTGGTGTCAGTGGGAGGAATAGTGCCCCATCATTGGTATCAGTGGGAGGAATAGTGCCCCATCATTGGTGTCAGTGGGAGGAATAGTTCCCCATCGTTGGTGTCAGTGGGGGAGGAATAGTGCCCCATCGTTGGTGTCAGTGGGGGGAGGAATAGTGCCTCATCGTTGGTGTCAGTGGGGGGAGGAATCGTGTCTCATCGTTGGTGTCAGTGGGAGGAATAGTGCCCCATCGTTGGTGTCAGTGGGGGGAGGAATAGTGCCCCATCGTTGGTGTCAGTGGGAGGAATAGTGCCCCATCGTTGGTGTCAGTGGGAGGAATAGTGCCCCATCGTTGGTGTCAGTGGGGGAGGAATAGTGCCTCATCGTTGGTGTCAGTGGGGGGAGGAATAGTGCCCCATCATTGGTAGTGGTGAATCCAATGATGGGGCACTATTCCTCCCACTGACACCAATGATACTTACCTTGCTGACCCCTGCTCCAGCCTGGGCTCGCTCCCTCCCTCTCCCATGGTACAGACACTTACCTGTCAGATGTCTTCCTTCTCCGGCCGCTCTCCTCCTCTTCACCCGCTCGATCTTCGCGGTGCCGCTCGGCTCCTCCTCTCCAAGCTCCACCTCCTCGCTGGTGATTGGCCGCCTGTGTGCCTCTCCTGAGCTACAGTGCCGGCGGCCAATCACCGGTGAGGATCTCGAGGGTGTGCCCAGATGACAGGGGCGGCATGTCATCCCGCCCACACCTGGAGACGGATAGAGCAGCGGTGTCTCGGTTCCTAAGGCCATCGGAAATATGTGTTTTCCGATGGTCTTAGGCGACCCCTGGGAAAGTGTTGTTCGACCCCCAAAGGGGTCGCGACCCCCAGGTTGAGAACCGCTGTTCTAGAAGGTCCTGTGATTGTCGGTCTCCATCCTGAACAGACGGCCACCATAGGGCCACCATAGGGCCTTCTCCATGTCAGAGCACACGGGTAAGTCAGGTGGATCTCCTATTCCTGGTCCCGGCTCCTGTCCCTGCTATAGACGGACCAATCATCTGTGACCGAACCTTCCTCCTCGTCATCGATGATCTGGGTGTATTATTATTATTTATTCCAGGTACTTATATAGCGCCGTCAGTTTACATCTATATTGTACATTCCTTGACCCTGTCCCCATACAACTCCTCCGGTCACCCCCCTCCTCCATCCTACGCTCCCTCACCCACATCTTCAATCTCTCCCTCTACTGGCACATTCCCCTCCCCCCTAAAGCATGTGCACAGCACCCCCATACTCAACACTCCCTGGACCCCACCGACCTGAACAACCTCAGACCCATCTCCCTGCTGCCATTTACTTCCAAGCTCCTTGAGCACTTAGTCTAGGATCGCCTAACACCCACTTCACTGACAACAACCTCCTCGATCCCCTACAGTCCGGCTTCTGTCCCCTACACTCCACCGAACCCGCCCTACACTCCACCGAACCCGCCCTACACTCCACCGAACCCGCCCTACACTCCACCGAACCGGCCCTACACTCCACCGAACCCGCCCTACACTCCTCCGAACCCGCCCTACACTCCACCGAACCCGCCCTACACTCCACCGAACCCGCCCTACACTCCACCAAAACCGCCCTACACTCCACCGAACCCGCCCTACACTCCACCGAACCGGCCCTACACTCCACCAAAACCGCCCTACACTCCACCAAAACCGCCCTACACTCCACCGAACCCGCCCTACACTCCACCGAACCCGCCCTACACTCCACCGAACCCGCCCTACACTCCACCAAAACCGCCCTACACTCCACCAAAACCGCCCTACACTCCACCGAACCCGCCCTACACTCCACCGAACCGGCCCTACACTCCACCAAAACCGCCCTACACTCCACCAAAACCGCCCTACACTCCACCGAACCCGCCCTACACTCCACCGAACCCGCCCTACACTCCACCAAAACCGCCCTACACTCCACCAAAACCGCCCTACACTCCACCGAACCCGCCCTACACTCCACCGAACCCGCCCTACACTCCACCGAACCCGCCCTACACTCCACCGAACCCGCCCTACACTCCTCCGAACCCGCCCTACACTCCACCGAACCCGCCCTACACTCCACCGAACCCGCCCTACACTCCTCCGAACCCGCCCTACACTCCACCGAACCCGCCCTACACTCCACCAAAACTGCCCTGCACTCCACCGAAACTGCCTTACTCAAATCACCAACGACCTGCTAACCACTAAAGCTAATGGCCACCACTCAGTCCTCCTACTCCTCGACCTATCCGCGGCCTTCAACACAGTCAACCACTCTCTTCTCATTAACCCCTTGCCTACCAGGCACTTATACCCCCTTCCTTACCAGGCCAATTTTCAGCTTTCAGCGCTGCCGCACTTTGATTGACAATTGCGCGGTCATGCAACATTGTACCCATATGAAATTTTGATCATTTTTTTCTCACAAATAGAGCTTTCTTTCGGTGGTATTTAATCGCCACTGCGCATTTTATTTTTTGCGCTATAAATAAAAAAAGTGCAAAAAATTTGAAAAAAAAAAGTTTCTTTGTTTCTATTATAAAATTTTTCAAACAGGTAATTTTTCTCCTTCACTGATGTGCGTTGATGAGGCAGCACTGATGGGCACTGATAGGCAGCACTAAAGGGCACTGATAGGCAGTACTAATGAGGTGGCATGGATAGGCGGCACTGATAGGCAGCACTAATGAGGTGTCACGGATAGGCGGCACTAATATGCAGCACTGATAGGTGACACTGATGATGGGTACTGATAGACGGCACTGACTGGCATCACTGCTGGGCACTGACTGGCGGCACTGACTGGCAGCACTGCTGGGCTGCACTGGTGGGTGGGCACTGGTGGGTGGGCACAGGTGGGTGGCACTGGTGGGCACAGGTGGGTGGGCACAGGTGGGTGGCACTGCTGGACACAGGTAGGTGGCACTTCTGGACACAGGTGGGTGACACTGCAGAGTGGCACAGGTGGGTGCACTGCTGGGCACAGGTGGGTGATCTGCTGGGCACAGGTGGGCGAAACTAGTGGGCGCACTGCTGGATACAGGTGGGCGGAACTTGCGGGTGCCACTGCTGGGCACCGATCATCAGGGCACTGATCATCAGTGCCCTGATGATCGGTGCCGATCCTCGTTCTGACAACTGCCGGTTCTCGGCAGTACTTTCCTCACGATCTGACAGCGTGAGGAAAGTGCAGCCAAGAACCGGCACTTGCATTTCCCTCTGTTCAGCGTGTCATTGGACACCGCTGATCATGTGGTAAAAGGCCGCTGTGATTGGCCTTTTACCACATCACGTGATCAGCTGTGTCCGTAGGAGATCGCCGGGTGCGCGCCCCCTGGGGCGCGCAGGAGAGCGCGTTCTGGGCGGACGTCATATGACGTCCACTCAGAACTGGCAGGCCGCAGTGCAGCCGTCATTCGGCTATCTGCGGTCGGTAACAAGTTAATAAACTGCACTCCCTTGGCATCAGAGACTCCGCCCTCTCCTGGCTCTCCTATCTATCCCAGCGCTCCTTCAGCGTTACCTATAACACTACCATCTCCCCCTCTCTGTTGGGGTCCCTCAAGGCTCTGTCCTCGGGCCCCATCTACACCTCCTCCCTTGGCAAACTGATACACTCCCACGGCTTCAACTATCACCTCTATGCCCATGGTACACAAATCTGCCTCTCCACCCCTCACCCCTTCAGTCTCCGCCCGTATCACCCACCTACTGAACGACATATCAAACTGGATGTTGCTCCATTTCCTCAAATTGAACCTTTCCAAAACTGAGCTCCTGATTTTCCCCCCAGCCCATACCCCCCTCCCCCATACTCTCCATCATGACTAACAACGCCACCATCAGTCCCACCACGCAAGGGTGTCACCCTGGACTCAAACCTGTCCTTCCAACCCCATGTCCAATCGTTGGCAAACTCATGCAGGCTCCACCTCCGCAACATCTCCAAAATACGTTCATTCCTAACCCCAGACACTACTAAACTACTCGTTCACTCCCTTATTATCTCACGTCTGGACTACTGCAACTCCCTACTCACCGGCCTACCTCATCACAGACTATCCCCGCTTCAGTCTATCCTGAACTCAACGACCAGACTCATCCACCTCACCAACCGCTCAGCTTCTGCCACCCCCCTCTGTCACTCCCTCCACTGACCTCCACTCAGTGTCCTCCACCCCCTCTGTCATTCCCTCCACTGGCCTCCACTCAGTGTCCTCCACCCCCTCTGTCATTCCCTCCACTGGCCTCTACCCCCCTCTGTCATTCCCTCCACTGGCCTCCACTCAGTGTCCTCCACCCCCCTCTGTTATTCCCTCCACTGGCCTCTACCCCCCTCTGTCATTCCCTCCACTGGCCTCCACTCAGTGTCCTCCACCCCCCTCTGTCATTCCCTCCACTGGCCTCCACTCAGTGTCCTCCACCCCCCTCTGTCATTTCCTCCACTGGCTCCCGATTGCCCACAGCATCAAATTCAAACTACTAACATTGACATAGAAAGCCATTCATAACTCCGCCCCAAACTACCTCACCGACCTGACACACAAATACCACCCAACCCGTAATCTTCGCTCCTCACAAGACCTCCTACTTTCTAGCTCCCTGGTCTCCACCTCCCACGCCCGACTGCAGGACTTCTCCAGGACCTCCCCCATCCTCTGGAACTCCCTACCCCAATCCATCAGACTGTCACCTACCTTCCTCACCTTTAGGCGCACCCTGAAAACCCATCTCTTCAGGGAAGCCTACCCCACCCTCACCTAACTGCCGATCTCCTCCACTCCTCCTACCACTCCATCCCCCACAGCCACTTCCTCCTGTACCACTATCCCCTCCCTCCTAGATTGTAAGCTCTCAGGATCAGGGCCCTCGCACCCCTCGTGTATTGTATTGTTACTGTATTGTCTCATGTTCTGTCCCCACTATAATGTACAGCGCTGAGCAAACCTTCTGCCGCCATATAAATCCTGTATTATAATAATAATAATAATAATTCCCATCAGTCCCCGCCCCCGAGGAGCGTACAATCTAAGGTCCTAACTCACATTCATACATACACATACTAGGGACAACTTAGGAGACAATTCACCTCCCAGCATGTCTTTGTAGTGTAGGAGGAAACTGGAGTACCTGGACGAAACCTACGCAAGCACAGGGAGAATATGCAAACTCCAGGCAGGTGATGCCATGGTTGGGATTTGAACCAACAACCCGAGTACTGCCAGGTGGAAGTGCTAATCACTCAGCCACTGTGCTGCCCCGTGCTGTATATATCTCAGCATCTACTTCTCAGTGTTGGTTTCCTCCTCATTGCCGGCCATTAAATGGGCCTCAGAATGGCTCCGGTATTCCCTCCTAGGAAGGACATTCAGGCCGATCTCCCACCATGTTCCTCCGATGTGTCCGAGACAGAATAACAGGAGAGACACCAGGTAAGTATGGGAGAGGGGTGAGATGCTGGGAGGGATATGTATGGGGGAGGGGTGAGAAGCTGGGAGGGATATGTATGGGGGAGGGGTGAGATGCTGGGAGGGATATGTATGGGGGAGGGGTGAGATGCTGGGAGGGATATGTATGGGGGAGGGGTGAGAAGCTGGGAGGGATGTGAATGGGGGGAGAGGGGAGAAGATGGGGATTATTGTATATGGGGAGGGGTGAGAAGCTGGGAGGGATGTGTATGGGGGAGGGGTGAGAAGTTGGGAAGGGATGCAAATGGTGGAGGGGTGAGAAGTTGGGGAGGGCTTTTGGGTGCGGGACCCATGGAACAGCTCCCTTTGGAGAGGTGGGGAGACCCCTGTCTCAGCACCCATATCACTCTTATGTGTAAGTCATCCTGTGCCTGTTAGGGGTGCAGGGTGAGATGTCCTGATATTGTGTAGACATGTATAGGTGGGGTGGGGGGTTGTTCATTGTTTAATGCCATGTGGTTGCATCCCATTGTTCTATTGTTTGTCTGGCTTGGGAGCAAACTATTATGGGATGTATGTGTTTGTGTGTATTGGTTGGTGGGGGGTGTCTCCAGCAGACCTCCCTCCTGATGGGACTGTCTGCTGGTGTGAAGTTTGAATACCTGTGTTTCTCTTGTTTCTAAATGTAGATTGCCCCGCCCTGTGTCATTATGCAGGGAGGGGGGATTGTCCCCTGAGTGTATATATCTTGTATCTGTGTTCAAATAATGTAGTCTACCTCCTGGTTTACTTCAGGACTGGTGTCTAGTCTTGTATGGGCGGCTGTGGTGTCTGTGGTCGGTGTTCGGAGGGGGAAGCAGTATTCTAATGGAAGTACTCAAGCGCAGTCTGGGGTCAGTTCCGTTACAGCTGTGTATGGGGTAGGGGCAAGAAGCTAAGGAAGATATGTATGGGGGAGGGGTGAGAAGCTGGGGAGAGATGTGTATGGGGGAGGGGTGTGAAGCTCAGAAGGGATGTGTATGGGGGAGGGGGTGAGAAGCTGGGAAGGGATATATATGGGGAAGTGGTGAAAAGTTGGGAGAGGATATGTATGAGGGAGGTTTGAGAAGGTTGGGGGGATGTGTATAGGGGAGAAGTTAGAAGCTTGGGAGGGATGTGTATGGGGGAGGAGTGAGAAGCTGGGGAGGGATGTGTATGGGGGAGGAGTGAGAAGCTGGGGAGGGATGTGTATGGGGGAGGAGTGAGAAGCTGGGGAGGGATGTGTATGGGGGAGGTTTGAGAAGCTGGGGAGGGATGTGTATGGGGGAGGGGTGAGAAGCTGGGGAGGGATATGTATGAGGGAGGTTTGAGAAGCTGGGGAGGGATGTGTATGGGGGAGGGGTGAGAAGCTTGGGAGGGATGTATATGGGGGAGGAGTGAGAAGTTGAGGAGGGATGTGTATGGGGGAGGGGTATGTGTGGTGGAGGGATGACAAGTTGGGGACGGGTATGTGTGGGGGAGGACTTAGAAGCCAGGGACGGATATGTGTGGGGGAGGGGTGAGAAGCCAGGGACGGGTACGTATGGGGGAGGGGTGAGAAGTCGGGGATGGGTATGTATGGGGGAGGGGTGTGAAGCCATGGACAGGTATGTATGGGGGAGAGGTGTGAAGCTGGGGACGGGTATGTATGGGGGAGGGGTGTGAAGCCGGGGACGGGTATGTGTGGGGGAGGACTTAGAAGCCAGGGACGGATATGTGTGGGGGAGGGGTGAGAAGCCGGGGACGGGTATGTGTGGGTGTTCTGTCTCTCCAATCTAAGCATTGATAGTGTGATCTCTGTAACTTACAGTTGTGATGAGATGGTGATAACTTCATCCTCAGTTGGATACCACAGTCAGTGACTCCATCGATAAGACATCTTGTAGATCTTGTGAAGTTTCTTCCATAAACTGAGAGAATCTTACAACAATGAACATTCGATCGGTCAAAAGATCATAATGTTTCTGCTTCTTGCCATGAGGCTAGAACTGCAATGCATTTCTGGGAAAGGGGGAGGGGCTATCTATACAACATTAAACCAAATAAACTTTAGTTCAAGTCCAATATAAATAATGAAGATTCTTTCCGGGAACATCTGCAAAACAAGAGGGAAGGGAAGAACAAAGGAAAACAATGCAAACGTTCAGCATAATACTTGCAGATGTTGGTGTGGAAAGTCCAGGCTGAGACATGGAAATCCATATTCAGAGGAGAAGGCAGCAACATGCACCTTCCTTCTTACCTCCCTGTAATTCAGGTGGATGACTTGTCTTCCTCTTTGGTTCCTTTATAGGCCTGAAGTAAAGGTGTGCAGAACCTTCTTTCATGACTCTAACTTCTACCTTGCGTACCTTTCCATCGTTACTTGGCATAGTCTTTGTAATCAGACCCATGGGCCAATGGTTACCATGGGAATCTGTCTCCTTCAAAAGAACTACGTCTCCCACTTGTAGATTGGGTTTGCTAGTTTGCCATTTATTACGACTTTGAAGGGTAGAAAGGGACTCCATCTTCCAGCGATTCCAGAACACATTAGCCAGATGTTGAACCCGTCGCCATTGATGCTTGTAAATGTTGGGGTAATCAAGTTCCTCTGTGGGAATAGTGGCTACCCCAGTTTTTTGGGTAAGAAGAGTGGCTGGAGTGAGCAACACTGGGAACTCGGGATCTGAGGACACAGGGACCAATGGCCTTGCATTGATTATAGCGGACACTTCTGCAAGAAGAGTGACTAAGATTTCATGAGTAAATTGAGAAGTTTTCTGGTCCAGTAGCATAGAGTCCAGGATCTTTCTTGCAACTCCAATCATGCGTTCCCAAGAGCCTCCCATGTGAGGAATGAGGTGGGTTGAGTTCCCATTTACACTTATTGCCATTCAAGAAGATCTCTATCTTTTCTGCTCCTGTAAAATGAGTCCCACAGTCAGATCTCAGGGACTTTACAGGTCCTCGTACAGAAACAAATCTTCTGAAAGCATTAATGATACAAGAAGAGTCCATTGATTCTATCACATCAATGTGCACTGCACCAATGCTCAAGCAAGTGAACAGCACAGCCCATCGCTTATTGTTAGCAACTCCGCCATGAGTTCTGCGTGTAACAACAGTCCAGGGGCCACATATGTCCATGCCAACATTAGTAAATGGTGCTTCAGTGCTTAATCGGACAGCTGGCAACTCTGCCATTTGTTGTTGTAGGTGCTTCCTGTGACGGGAGTGACTTTGGGTGGGGGCCCATGGAACACAGCTCATGTTGGAGGGGTGGGGAGACCCCTGTCTCAGCTCCCCATATCCTTCTTATGTGTAAGTCACCCTGTGCCTGTTAGGGGTACAGGGTAGAATGTCCTGATATTGTGTAGACATGTATAGGTGGGGTGTGGGGGGTTGTTCATTGTTTACTGCCATGTGGTGTATCCCATTGTTCTATTGTGTGTCTGGCTTGGGAGCAAAATATTATGGGATGTATGTGTTTGTGTATTGGCTTGGTGGGGGGGTGTCTGCTGATGTGTCTCTGGTTTCTAGATGTGGTTTGCCCCGCCCTGTGTCCATATGCAGGGAGGTGGGTTGTTCCCTTGAATGTTTATATCTTGTGTCTGTGTTAAAATAAAGCAGTCTATTTCCTGGTTTTACTTCGAGTGGTATCTAGGGGCGGGGTTGTGGGCGGCTTTGTATGCTGTAGTTAGTATTTAGAATTTTATAGGTTGGGTTAGTGGAAGCCAGTGGAGGGATTGGCAGAGAGGGGTGGAGGATGCTGAGCTGAGGTCAGGGAGGGGATTGGCAGAGAGGGGCGGAGGTCAGTGAAGGGATTGGCAGAGGGGCGGAGGACGCTGAGTGGAGGTCAGTGAAGGGATTGGCAGAGAGGGGAGAGGACGCTGAGTGGAGGTCAGTGAAGGGATTGGCAGAGAGCGGTGGAGGACACTGAATGGAGGCCAGTGGAGGGATTGGCAGAGAGGGGTGGAGGGTGTATATGGGAAGGTAGATTATCTGTGGGGTCTGGGTTTATATGGAGGAGGTATTTGCGTATGGGGAAGGTAGGTTATCTGTGGGATCTGGTTTTGTTTTAGGGAGGTAGGTGATCTGGGTGTATGTTGTAGGTAGGTGATCTGGGTGTATGTATGGGAGAGGTAGGTGATATGTGGGATCTGGGTGTATGTTGTAGGTAGATGATCTGGGTGTATGTATGGGAGAGGTAGGTGATCTGTGGGATCTGGGTATATGTTGTAGGTAGGTGATCTGGGTGTATGTTGTAGGTAGATGATCTGGGTGTATGTATGGGAGAGGTAGGTGATATGTGGGATCTGGGTATGTATAGGGGAGGTTGGTGATCTCTGGGATTTGGATGTATAAAAAGAGGTAGGTGATATATGGGATTTGTGTATGTATGGGGTAGGTAGGTGATCTGTGGGATCTTGGTATATATGGGGGAGGTAGGTGATCTGTTGGATCTGGGTATATATGGGGATGTAGGTGATCTGTGGGATCTGGGTGTATATGGGGGAGGTAGGTGATCTGGATGTATATGGGGGAGGTAGCTGATCTGAGGGATCTGGGTTTATATGGGGAGGTAGGTGACCTGTGTGATCTGTCTGTATATGGGGGAGGTAGGGGATCTGAGTGCACATGGGGGATGTAGATGATCTATGGGAACTGGGAGTGTATGGGAGAGGTAAGTGATCAGCGGGATCTTTGTGTATATGGGGGAGGTAGGTGATCTGTGGCATCTGCATGTATATGGGGCAGGAAGGTGATCTGTGGGATATGTGAGTGCAGGGGAGGTAGGTGATCTGTGGGATCTGGGTGTATATGGGGAAGGTAGGTGATCTGTGGGATCTGGGTGTATATGGGGTAGGTAGGTGACCAGCGGGATTTTTTTGTATATGGGGGAGGTAGGTGATCTGTGGGATCTGGGTGTATATGGGGAAGGTAGGTGATCTTTGGGATATGGGGGAGGTAGGTGATCTGTGGGATCTGGGTGTATATGGGGAAGGTAGGTGATCTGTGGGATCTGGGTGTATATGGGGTAGGTAGGTGACCAGCGGGATCTTTTTGTATATGGGGGAGGTAGGTGATCTGTGGGATCTGGGTGTATATGGGGAAGGTAGGTGATCTGTGGGATATGGGGGAGGTAGGTGATCTGTGGGATCAGGGTATACAGGTGAAACTCGAAAAATGAGAATCTGGTGCATTCATTCATTCATTGATTCATTCATTGATTTCAGTGCAGCAACTTAAAAGGTGAAACTAATATATGAGACTCATTCCATGCAAAGCAAGATAGTTCCAGCCGTGATTTGTCATCATTGTGATGATTATGGCTTACAGCTCATGAAAACCCCAAATCCACAATCTCAGAAAATGAGAATATTCCATGCAATCAATAAAACAAGGATTGTACATAGAACAATATCGCCCCTCTGAAAAGTAGAAGCTGCATATGTACTCAGTACTTGGTTTGGGCCCCTTTTGCAGCAATTACTGCCTCAATGTGGCGTGGCATGGAAGCTATCAGCCTGTGGCACTGCTGAGGTGTTATGGAAGACCAGGATGCTTCAATAGCGGCCTTCAGCTCTTCTGCATTGTTCAGTCTCATGTCTCTTATCTTTCTCTTGGAAATGCCCCATAGATTCTCTATGGGGTTCAGGTCAGGCGAGTTTGCTGGCCAATCAAGCACAGTAATCCCACGGTCATTGAACCAGGTTTTGGTGCTTTTGGCAGTGTGGGCGGTGCCGAGTCCTACTGGAAAATGAAGTCAGCATCCCCATAAAGCTGGTCTGCGGAAGGAAGCATGAAGTGCTCCAAAATCTCCTGGCAGACGGCTGCATTGACCCTGGACTTAATGAAGCACAGTGGACCAACACCAGCAGATGACATGGCTCCCCAAATCAACACAGACTGTGGAAACTTCACACTGGACTTCAAGCATCTTGCAGTGTGTGCCTCTCCATTCTTCCTCCATACTCGGGGTCCTTGGGCCTCTCCATTCTTCCTCCATACTTGGGGTCCTTGGGCCTCTCCATTCTTCCTCCATACTCGGGGTCCTTGGGCCTCTCCATTCTTCCTCTATACTCGGGGTCCTTGCGCCTCTCCATTCTTCCTCCATACTCGGGGTCCTTGGGCCTCTCCATTCTTCCTCTATACTCGGGGTCCTTGCGCTTCTCCATTCTTCCTCCATGCTCGGGGTCCTCGGGCCTCTCCATTCTTCCTCCATACTCGGGGTCCTTGGGCCTCTCCATTCTTCTTCCATGCTCGGGGTCCTTGGGCCTCTCCATTCTTCCTCCATACTCGGGGTCCTTGGGCCTCTCCATTCTTCCTCCATACTCGGGGTCCTTGGGCCTCTCCATTCTTCCTCCATACTCGGGGTCCTTGGGCCTCTCCATTCTTCCTCCATACTCGGGGTCCTTGGGCCTCTCCATTCTTCCTCCATACTCGGGGTCCTTGGGCCTCTCCATTCTTCCTCCATAATCGGGGTCCTTGGGCCTCTCCATTCTTCCTCCATAATCGGGGTCCTTGGGCCTCTCCATTCTTCCTCCATACTCGGGGTCCTTGGGCCTCTCCATTCTTCCTCCATACTCTGGGTCCTTGGGCCTCTCCATTCTTCCTCCATACTCTGGGTCCTTGGGCCTCTCCATTCTTCCTCCATACTCGGGGTCCTTGGGCCTCTCCATTATTCCTCTATACTCGGGGTCCTTGGGCCTCTCCATTCTTCCTCCATACTCGGGGTCCTTGTGCCTCTCCATTCTTCCTCCATACTCGGGGTCCTTGTGCCTCTCCATTATTCCCCCATACTCTGGGTTCTTGGGCCTCTCCATTCTTCCTCCATACTCGGGGTCCTTGGGCCTCTCCATTCTTCCTCCATACACGGGGTCCTTGGGCCTCTCCATTCTTCCTCCATACTCGGGGTCCTTGGGCCTCTCCATTCTTCCTCCATATTCGGGGTCCTTGGGCCTCTCCATTCTTCCTCCATACTCGGGGTCCTTGGGCCTCTCCATTCTTCCTCCATACTCGGGGTCCTTGGGCCTCTCCATTCTTCCTCTATACTCTGGGTCCTTGGGCCTCTCCATTCTTCCTCCATACTCGGGGTCCTTGTGCCTCTCCATTCTTCCTCCATACTTTGGGTCCTTGGGCCTCTCCATTCTTCCTCTATACTCGGGGTCCTTGGGCCTCTCCATTCTTCCTCCATACTCGGGGTCCTTGGGCCTCTCCATTCTTCCTCCATACTCGGGGTCCTTGGGCCTCTCCATTCTTCCTCCATACTCGGGGTCCTTGGGCCTCTCCATTCTTTCTCCATACTCGGGGTCCTTGGGCCTCTCCATTCTTCCTCCATACTCTGGGTCCTTGGGCCTCTCCATTCTTCCTCCATACTCGGGGTCCTTGGGCCTCTCCATTCTTTCTCCATACTCGGATCCTTGGGCCTCTCCATTCTTCCTACATACACGGGGTCCTTGTGCCTTTCCATTCTTCGTCCATACTCGGGGTCCTTGGGCCTCTCCATTCTTCCTCCATACTCGGGGTCCTTGGGCCTCTCCATTCTTCCTCCATACTCGGGGTCCTTGGTTTCAAAATGAGATGCAAAAGTTGCTCTCATCAGAAAAGAGGACTTTGGACCACTGATCAATAGACCAGGTCTGTTTTTCTTTAGCCCAGGTAAGACGCTTCTGTCATTGTTTGTTGTTCAGGAGTGGCTTGACAAGAGGAATACGACATTTGAAGTTCATGTCCAGGATCCGTCTGTGTGTGGTGGCTCTTGATGCACTGACTCTAGCCTCAGTCCACTCCTTGTGAAAGTCCCGAACACTTTTGATTGGCCTTTTCCTGACAATCCTCTCCAGGCTGCGGTCATCCCTGCTGCTTGTGCACCTTTTTCTTCCACACTTTTCCCTTCCACATAACTTTTTATTAATGTGCTTTGATACGGCACTTTGGGAACATCCAACTTCTTCTGCAATTACCTTTTTGAGGCTTTCCCTCCTTATGGAGGGTGTCAGTGATGGTGTCTTTCCCATGATTGTGATTCCTACAGAACCAGACTGAGAGACCATTTAAAGGCTCAGGAACCCTTTGCAGGTGTTATGGCTTAATTATCTGATTAGAGTGGGACACTTTGAGCCGAGAATATTCCACCTTTTCACAAAATTCTCATTATATGAGATTGTGGATTTGGGGTTTTCATGAGCTGTAAGCCATAATCATCACAATGATGACAAATCACGGCTTGAACTATCTTGCTTTGCATGGATTGAGTCTATCTCATATATTCGTTTCACCTTTTCAGTTGCTGCACTGAAATAAATGAAATTTTGCACCATATTCTAATTTTTCGAGTTTCAACTGTATACTCCACAATTCTCCCATGTGGACACCTCGTAAGTGGTTCTCCAGTATAGACTCCCAGTTTGGGGAACTCATTTAGAAGAAGCCGTCAGCTAGAACCACACTCACTACTCTACAGTATGGTGAAGACCAAGGAGGCCTAGCAATACCAAATGTTAGACTTTATATTATAGCTGCCCAACTTCAACATCTTACCAGGTGGGACTTAGTAAACACATTAGATCCCATCCATCGGTTGCTACTTCCATCAGATACAGATTTCACATCACTCTCACACTTGTTAATGGACTTCAGATGACACCAGTGGGAAAGGCATGATCTCTCATATTTATTCCAGTCTTTTGACTCTAAGAGAGAGTGGTGGGAGGTGATTGTGACCTCCATACCTCTCATCTCTCTGTCCTTTTCACAGAAACTCAGTCATTTCTTTTGCATAGATCATTCAGGACTCCAGCTCAATTGTTCAGCTAGGACAGGAGGGATTTCCCCTTAATACCCCATTTGTAGTGTTGATGTCGGGGATTTGATACACATGTTTTGGAGATGTCCAAAATTATTCAAAAAGTGGAACAATATGACCAGTATTATAATGTTGGTGTTCAATATTCCTCGGGTGTGCCTCTTGGTCTCTTTACTTTATGGAGGGAGACAGTACAGTAACAATACAGTTCAGTACAAGAGGGATTAGAGGGCCCTGCTCCTTGGTGCTTACAATCTAGGAGAGAGGGGATAGTGGTACAAGAGGTAATTAGCTGTGGGGGATGGAGTGGTTGGGGGAGTAGGGGATTCCAGTAGTTAGCTGGGGTCGGGGTAGGCTTCCCTGAAGAGATGAGTTTTCAGAGTGCGCCTAAAAGTGAGCAGAGGAGGCTCATAGCCTGATAGCTTGGGGTAGGGAGTTCCAGAGGATGGGTGAAGCCCGTGGGAAATCCTGGAGATGAGCATGGGAGGAGGAGACAAGGGAGCTAGAGAGTAGGAGGTCTTGCGAGGAGTGGAGAGTACGGTTTGGGTGGTATTTAGAGACAAGGTCGGTGATGTAGTTGAGGGCAGTGTTATGAACGGCTTTATACTTCAGTGTTAGTGTTTTCAATTTAATCCGCTGGGTAATTGGAAGCCAGTGAAGGGATTGGCAGAGAGGGGTGGAGGACACTGAGTGGAGGCCAGTGGAAGGATTGGCAGAGAGGTGGCTGATACAGAATGGTTAATAAGGTGAATGAGTCTGGCAGCAACATTCATGATGAACTGGAGTGGGGATAGTCTGCGATGAGGTCGGCCAGTGAGGAGGGAGTTACAATAGTCAAGTTGTGATATAATAAGGGAGTGAATGAGTTGCTTAGTGGTTTTCGAGGTTAGGAACGAGCATATCTTGGAGATGTTGCGGAGGTGGAGTCTACATGAGTTTGTCAGTGATTGGACCTGGGGCTGAAAGGACAGATTGGAGTCTAAGATGACACCTAGTACCCTGGCGTGAGGGGTGGGACTGATAATCACTAAGCTCTTCTCTGAAGCTCACCTTACCACCTGCCCCCTTGACCCTGTCCCTACACAACTCCTACAATCACCCTCCTCCTCCATCCTACGCTCCCTCACCCACATCTTTAATCTTTCCCTCTCTACTGGCACATTGCCCTCCCCTCTGAAGAATGCGCACATCACTCCCATACTTTAAAAACCCTCCCTGGATCCCTCTGACCTAAACAACCTAAGACCCATCTTCCTGCTGCCATTTACATCCCAACTCCTTGAACGCTTAGTCTATAATCACCGGAGTTCCCACCTCACCGACAACAACCTTCTTGATCCCCTACAATCTGGCTTCCGTCCCCTACACTCCACTGAAACCGCCCTACTCAAACTCACCAATGATCTGCTAGCCTCCAAAGCCAATGGCCACTACTACTCCTTTTTTTTTTTTTTTATTTAAATATTTATTAATTTTTCATAAAGATAACATTACACTTTCATCTTTTTCATAATAAATACACAATTCCTTCTTATCCTTTATTTTTCCCTTCTTAAAAACATTACCCCCTTCCTCCTCCCCCCCAAACAACCCCCCCACTCTGCGTTCTTCCCTACTTTCTGTCTAAAGCAAGCGTATCCTACCCCTCTTCTCTTCTCATTTCTACTGCTTCATATATATTCGTTTGAAGTACAAAATCTTCCCATTTCTCCCATCTCCTTTTATATATCTCCATCTTACCCTCTTGGATATAGTATAGTTTCTCCATTTTACTAATCTGCTTTACTCTCTCAAACCAGTCCCTTTCTCTCGGAACCTCTAAACTATGCCAGAATCTAGGTATCAACCCCTTTGCTGCATTTACATAGTACCATATACCGGAATCCTTGTATTTATTCACTGGTATATCTGTCTTATGTAACAGACACACTTCTGGATCTAATCCTATCTTTATCCCTGAGATTTTCTCTATTAAGTTGACCATTTTCTCCCAAAAACTTTGAATCCTTGGGCATTCCCACCAAATATGAAACCACGTACCAATCCCTCCACACCCACGCCAACACTCTTGTGTTCTCTCTATACCCATTTTATGTTCTACCTTTGGTGTGATGTGCCATCTTACCAAACTTTTATAGTTTACCTCCACTTCTCTCATGCTGATATTTTCATGTGTGAGTCTATATATTTTCCTCTGTTTATCCTCATCTATCTCTGTCCCCAAGTCCTTTTCCCATTTTTCTATATACATTGGTTTTACCTCTGTGACTAATTCAGTGAGAATTTTATATATTTTTGCCGTGCCCCGTTTCCCCTCTCCCCGTGATTCCAACAACTTCTCAAATAAATTCCAATCCTTTCTCCCTCTCATAGGTTTCGGAAGGCTCTCAACAAAGTGTTTTAATTGGTGGTATTTCCACTCATCGATCTTAATAAAAAGTTCCCCTCCACCTTTCTTTAAATCTTTTATTGTTTTTAATTTTTGTCCATCCATAATATCCCTTAATTGAATGTCTTCCTTTTTAATCCATTTTCCCATAATCCCCTCTATACCTGGTGGAAAATATTCCATATTTCTTAGTGACATTAATTGTGAATTAAAATCCCACTTCATACGTTTATGTAAATTATCCCAAACCTTTAGAACATTCAGTGTATATACACTCGTGGTATTTTTTAAACCTCTATATTGTATTGGTGCCCATATGCTTCTACTCAGGTCAACTCCACTCAGTTCGTTCTCTATCTTAACCCACCTTTTTCCCTTTTTATTGTGTGTCCAGTCATAAATTCTTGTTAAAACTACAGCGTTATAGTATCTCTTAAAATATGGCACTCCCAAACCCCCTCTCTCTTTACCTCTACTCATCAGGTCATAAGATATTCTAGGTTTTTTATTTTTCCATATAAATTTTGTTATCATCTTTTTAATTTCTTTAAAAAAGGCCTCTGGGAGACTTATTGGGATCATCTGAAATTTATACAAGACTTTGGGTACAATTATCATTTTTATCAGATTTATTCGTCCTAACCAAGAGGGAGTTCCTCTTCCCATTATCCTCAGTTCCTCTTTGATCTCATTTAGAAGAGCAATATAATTTAATTTATACAATTTTGTATATGAAGCAGTAAGTTTAACCCCTAAATATTTTATCTCTGTATCTCTCCATATAAAAGGAAATTCTCTTTGTATCTTTTCTTTCTCACCATTTGGAAGATTTACGTTTAAGATCTCAGTTTTTGTCAGGTTGATTTTTAAGTTTGATATTTCCCCATACTCTTTTAAACTTCTTATTAAGTTCGGGAGTGTTATCCTAGGATTTCCCACATAAAACAGCAGGTCATCTGCAAAAGCTGCCACTTTATGTTCAGTTTCCCCTATTTGTATTCCCTTTATATCTACATTCTTCCTAATTGTTTCCAACAAGGGTTCCAATGATAATACATACAACAATGGGGACAGTGGGCATCCCTGTCTTGTCCCGTTTGACATCCCAATGGGCTCAGACTTTTCACCATTTACCAAAATAACCGCGGATGGCATTTTATACAACTTTCCTATCCACTCCCTCATTCTACCACCTACTCCCATGATCTCTAGGGTATCCATCATAAAGCTCCAGTTTACTCTATCAAAAGCTTTTTCGGCATCAA
The DNA here is from genome assembly GCF_062004578.1 of Staurois parvus. Classification (NCBI taxonomy): domain Eukaryota; kingdom Metazoa; phylum Chordata; class Amphibia; order Anura; family Ranidae; genus Staurois; species Staurois parvus. Next base: position 366,267 of record NW_028318434.1, on the reverse strand, counting down.
TCGAGAGCACCACTGCTGGGGTTTTCCCTTTTTTAGCTTTCTGGATCAGCAACAGAGTTCTGATTCCGTTGTCCCTACCCTCTCTCCCTGATACAAAACCAACCTGATCTCCCTGAATCCATTCCGGCATCAAGTCTTTCATCCTATTTGCTAAGACCTTTGCATATAGTTTTGTATCTATATTTAGGAGTGCAATTGGCCTATAACTAGAGCATTGAGTAGCATCCTTCCCTTCCTTATGTATAAGTGTTATATGGGCTTGTAGGGATTCCTGTCTAATCTCCATTTCCCCACCCAGGGCATTCATATACTCCTTCAATTTAGGTATTAACAGTTCACTATATTTTTTATAATACCTTATGGTATATCCATCTGGGCCAGGGCTTTTCCCCACCTTAGTATCTTTCAACGCTATCTTTATTTCCTCCTGTGTAATTTCCGACTCCAGGGATTTCAATAGATCTTCATCTATCTTTGGTAGTCCTGCATTTTTTAAATATGTCCTTCTTTTTTCTCTGTTTTTATTTTCACTATTATTTGCTAAATTCTGGGAATTAATATTATACAGCTTGCTATAATATTCCTTGAATACCTTCCCAATCTCTTTAGTAGAGTGAGCCATTTCTCCCTTGGGGCTTCTTATTTTTTCTATATAATTTCTATTTTTCTTTTTTCTCAGGGTTCTCATTAAGTGTTTTCCTGGTCGATCTCCCCATCTATACCTCTCTACTGCTACTTTATTAAGTACTCTCCTCCTTTCTTCTTCCATTAATATCTCCAACTCCTTCTTCTTTCCTAATACCTTCTGCCTTATCTCACTTGTTATTCTATTTTTATGGATCTGTTCCAGGTCGTATATTTCTTTTAAGAGCCCTGTCAGTTTCTTACTCCTTTCCTTTTTTTTTTTTGTCCCTAGCGCGATCAATATACCCCTAATATATACCTTATGGGATTCCCAGACAGTGGCCACTGATACATCCCCTGTTTCATTCTCTTGAAAGTATCTTTCCATCTCTTTTCTGATCTGCTGATCGATCTCTTGATCTAATAAAAGGGCCTCATTTAACCTCCATCCTACCCCCCTTGTCAACTGCCTCCCCCATCTTACCTTCATTATAACTGGGGCATGGTCTGAGATAGTCATTGTCTCTATTTCTACTTTATCCACCCTCTCAATAAGTTGATGATCTACCATTATATAATCCAATCTCGAGTAAGTCTCGTGTGCATTAGAGAAGAAGGTATAGTCTCTTTCCTTTCCATGCATTATTCTCCATATGTCCACTAGTTGGCCCTCATGTATCTCCTTCTTTAAGATTTTCATAGACCTACCTCCCTCTCGTTGCACACGAGAGGTTGTATCCATCTGTGGGTCTAAACATAAGTTCAGATCTCCCGCCACTATCAATCTTCCCTTTTTAAAATCCATCAGCTTTCTTAGTATCCCTTTCAGGTATATTTCAGGTCTCTTATTTGGGCAGTATATATTCGCTATTGTACACTCTATTTCCTGCAACCTACCTTTCAAAAACAAAAATCTCCCCTCAGGATCCGTCACTCTGTCCTCTACCTCCCACCTTACATTTTTAGCAAACCCAATTGCCACCCCCTTAGCTCTCTTAATTGGGGAATCTGCATAAAACCATGTTGGATAGTTTCTAGTGATTAATTTAATATTTGACTTAATCTCAAAATGCGTCTCCTGTAAAAAAACTACCGAAGCTTCTCTATGTTGCAACTCCTTAAATAGCTTAAATCTCTTCCCAGGACTGTTCAACCCCTTTACATTGTAGGTTATAAACTTTATATCTTCCATATGTCTTGTATACATCTCCTCACTATGCAGAGTATTTTTAAAAATTTCCCCCTATACCATCCTTCTCCCCCTCCCTCGCCATATCCCTCCCCTTTCCCCTCCCCCTTCCCCTCCCCCCTCCCCAACCTCCTCCCCCTCCTAGGCCTCCTTTGCCTATGGATCATGTTCCACCTTTGATCCCACTACAGGGGTTCGACTCCGACTATAACCGCTCACCTTCCCCCCCTCCTCCCCAATGTCTCCTTATCTATTGTCTCTCTATTTCCTCTTTTAACCAACTGCCATCTACCCGTGTCCAACTCTCCCTCTTCCACTTCCCAACCCGGTATCACTTGTCTCTGCAGTCCCAGTTTATCACAGAAGTCTTCCAAATCTTCCGGAACTTTTAAGATAGCTGTAATTCCATCCCTCCACCCGATTAAACTTGTATCGCGGCCCCATCTGTATTTCACATTATGATTTTTCATCACTTCTAATAGGGGTTTCAATGATCTCTTCCTTCTCAGAGTCTCTGGTGTTAAGTCTGCAAAAATTTGAATAATTTTCTCTCCGTATATAATATTTGTTTTTCCTTTAATCTTTTTCCATATCTCTTCTCTATCTCCGTAGTTATGGAATTTAACAATTATATCTCTTGGTTTTTCTATCCCTTTGTCTTGTTGATACTTTCCAATCCTGTATACTCCGTCCAATTTAAACATCTCCTCATCCACTTTGTCCATTATGGAGTTCAAAATCTTGCCAACTAACTCTTTTAAGTCTTTTATATCTTCCCTCTGTGATAGTTCTGGGACTCCTCTTACTCTGAGATTATTTCTCCTTTCTCTATTTTCTTGTTCTTCCATCTTATAGAGCAATCTCCTTTGTTCTTTTCTATCTTCTAATAGCCTTTTTTCTAATTTTGGGATGGTTTGGGTATAATTTTGCACTTTTTCCTCCATTTCTTCCACTCTAGTTAACAATTGTCCCATTTCTTCCCGAATCATCCCCATTTCATGCTTCAGTGATTTTTCCAAGCCTTTAAACATCTCCGCCATTTCTTTTTTATTAGGTATTTGCATATCTCTTTCACAATCTCTCAGATCCTGGCTTTCCATTAATTGTTGGCTACTATATACCGGGCCCAGGGAGAGTCTCGGGCTATTATCCAGACTTATTTCCAATTCACTTTTTTCATTTATTGCCTGAGATCTTTCTGGGGTAACATTTCCTTGTGACACATACTTCTTGATCGTACCAGTTTGTGAGTTCTTAGGCCCACTCCCTTTGATGTTTTTACCTTTCATTTTATTTTTAAAGCCTTTACTCTTGTTGCTTGCTCTCCTGGACACCTACTCCTCCCGATCTTCAGACCCACCCTAGGAATCCCCTCTTTTATTTTCAGATTTTATAATCAATGCAAAGTCTTACCATAGTCATCTGAAAGTCTAATACGAGGAATCAATGTATATAAGGCTCCACTGTGTAGGTCCAATATATAATATAGAATAAGACCTGCAGGAAGGCCCACGGTCCTCACTCACCCTTCACGTTGGGATATCACTCCAGAAGCAGTCCTCTTTTCTCATAAGTTCTTAGGGGGATTCCTGTGGGTCCAATATGGCTCAAGTCACTTATCTTTCTCATCCGATACATCCTTATTTTGGAGGCGATGTACTGATATATATTAGATTATAGATTGGGAAAGATATAGAAGTTTAGGAGGTTAGCCTTATTATAACAGTGGTGTCAGGCAATAGGAATAGTATGATGCAGGAGTGATATGGCAGCAGGGAGATTTTGAGGTCTTAGGAAGACAGGGTGGAGATGATGTAATGTGACAGGAGTGTGTTGATTTACCTCCTCCACTTCTCCTACTCGTTTGTATGTCAGACAAGCTCTCCCACACCCGGATCTCCCAAGGCTTCTCTGCGGCTGCCCACGTGTCGGTGCCGCTCCACTGCCTCATCCGTCTCAGTATTATCTCCCTGACAATCTCACTCCCCCTCCGAAGCCGGCTTTCTCCTGGCTCCTAGCTCCTAGGCTTATCTGACTGACAGCCCGACCGTCTCTCCGGAGACTCCACTCCTCCTCCACTGAACGTCAGAGGAGAGCCCCGAGGCGTTCCTCTCCCAACTCTCTGCCAGATCTCTCTCTCTCAGGTCCAGGAAGCCGACCGTCTCCAGGGACACGGGCACCACGCACCGTCTCCAGTCGGGTGAATCACCGCTCACCCTTGATGCAGCTGGTCTCTCTATCGGAGACTCCTGGGGAGGATAAACCAGGGAAGGCTAACGGAGAGTGCTTACTGCGCGCTCTCCCGTGCCGTCATAGTCAGGCTCCACCCCGGCCGCTGCCTCCCCCTCAACACAATGCTCTGTTCTGTCATTCGCTCCCGCAGGGCTGTCTTCCCACTACTACTCCTTAACCTCTCTGCAGCTTTCGACACAGTCAACCACCCCCTCCTGCTCAAAAAACTATACTTTTTTGGCCTCAGAGACTCCGCTCTCTCCTGGCTCTCTTCCTATCTATCACAACGTTCCCTCAGTGTTACCTATAATGCTGCCACCTTCCCCTCTCTGTTGGGGGTCCCCCAAGGTTCTGTCCTTGGGACCCTTCTCTTCTCAATCTACACCTCCTCCCTTGGGTAACTAATACATTCCCACGGCTTCAACTACCATCTCTATGACGATGACACTCAAATATATCTCTCTACTCCCCATTTCACCCCTTCAGTCTCCGCCCGAATCACTAGCCTTCTGAACGACATATCAGACTGGACATATCAGACTCCAATTCCTCAAATTAAACCTTGCCAAAACCGAGCTCCTAGTTTTCCCCCCAGCCCGTGCCCCCCCTGACCTCTTCATCACGACCAACAACATCACCATCAGTCCCACCCCGCAAGCCAGAGTATTAGGTGTCATTCTAGACTCCAATCTGTCTTTCCAGCCCCAGGTCCAATCGCTGACAAATTCATACAGACTCCACCTCTGTAACATCTCCAAAATACGCACGTTCCTAACTCCAGAAACTACAAAGCAACTCATTCACTCCCTTATTATATCACGACTTGACTACTGTAACTCCCTCCTCACCGGCCTACCCCAACACAGGCTATCCCCACTTCAGTCTATCCTGAATTCTGCAGCCAGACTCATCCACCGTGTACTGTCTCCCATTATAATGTACAGCGCTCAGCAAAGTGTTGGCGCTATATAAATACTGTATAATAATAATAAAAGTGTTGTTGATCTTGATGGAGAAGTCGGGATGGGGGGGGGGCACGGGTTGGGGGGAATACTAGAAGCTCAGTTTTGGAAAAGTTGAGTTTGAGGAAGTTGAATGACATCCAGTCCGATATGTCACTTAGTAGGCTGGTGATGCGATTGGAGACTGAGGGGGTGAGGTGGGGGGTAGAGAGATAGATTTGTGTGTCATCAGCATAGAGATGGTAGTTGAAGCCGTGGGAGTTTATCAATTGGCCAAGGGAGGAGGTGTAGATGGAGAAGAGGAGGGGTCCGAGGACAGTACCTTGAGAAACCCCAACAGAGAGAGGGAGTGAGGGGGAGGTGGTAGTGTTATAGGTAACACTGAAGGAGCGCTGTGATAGATAGGAGAGCCAGGAGAGAGCGGAGTCTCTGAGACCAACTACATTGGAGACCCATACTTGGGGTATGATCCTGTAGACACGGGCCTCATTGATCGGTGTCAGCTATCTATGTATGTACTGGGGGGAGTTACTTGCCGTGTACAGCTGAATTGTTCTAGGCTGTTTCTTCTTTTCTATGTTCATTTGTTTATAAAAGGTAAAAGTGACACCATAGACAAAGCAAGTTATTGTTCTGTATGATCTGTAACAGTGCCACAACTGCCTATACGTGAGAATGTATGACTCCATTGTCTGGGCTGAATGTTGGGAATACTGTGCGCACTTAGAAACTTTATTAATAAAATCTATTTGATTAAAAAAAATACTGTAGATAATGCTGTACATATTCTTTCTATTCATAAGATATATTTAGTAATGAGCATTAAAAATAGAAAGCAACTTTATGTAGCCCTTTATATAGAATTCTTTTTTCTTTCTCTACAGGTAGATTGATGAACCAAGTTTTAGGACATGTTGGTCTTCATGAATACAGCTGAGTCACATGGAAAATAAAACACGTGGGTGTCTTAATTGACTGAAAGTCTTTACTGCAGTTCACTGGAGGATTCATAAGGGGTACAAGTCATATCTGTGTTCTAAAAGTCATGGTTTGGATCCTCTTCCACATTGATCCAGCAGGAGAAAAGTAATTTCAGTGTTCTGGAAGTGACAATGGCTTTACAATAAATTCCAACTAAGTATACATAAGAGGAGTCATTTCAAACTACTTGTTTGGAGATTTTACAATGGAGAGAAAATTTATCACACACCAGAAGGCTTGCAAGGGAGAGAAGCCATATCATTGTTCTGAATGTGGCAAAACGTTTATAAGCAAGAGTGAGCTTATAGTACACCAAAGAGTTCACACTGGAGAGAAGTCATATCATTGTTCTGAATGTGATAAAGCTTTTACACGGAAGTCACATCTTATCAGACACCAGATTGTTCACACTGGAGAGAAGCCATATCAGTGTTCTGAATGTGATAAAGCTTTTACTCTGAAGTCATATCTTATCACACACCAGAGGATTCACACTGGAGAAAAGCCATATCAGTGTTCTGAATGTGATAAAGCTTTTACACAGAAGTCACATCTTATCAGACACCAGATTGTTCACACTGGAGAGAAGCCATATCAGTGTTCTGAATGTGATAAAGCTTTTACTCTGAAGTCATATCTTATCACACACCAGAGGATTCACACTGGAGAAAAGCCATATCAGTGTTCTGAATGTGATAAAGCTTTTACTCAGAAGTCAGACCTTATCACACACCAGAGGATTCACACTGGAGAGAAGTCATATCAGTGTTCTGAATGTGATAAAGCTTTTACAGTGAAGTCACATCTTATCACACACCAGAGGAATCACACTGGAGAGAAGTCATATCAGTGTTCTGAATGTGATAAAGCTTTTACACAGAAGTCAAGTCTTATCACACACCAAATGATTCACACTGGAGAGAAGTCATATCAGTGTTCTGAATGTGATAAAGCTTTTACAGTGAAGTCAAATCTTATCACACACCAGATTGTTCACACTGGAGAGAAGCCATATCAGTGTTCTGAATGTGAGAAAGCTTTTACTCTGAAGTCAAATCTTCTCACACACCAGAGGAGTCACACTGGAGAGAAGTCATATCAGTGTTCTGAATGTGATAAAGCTTTTACAGTGAAGTCACATCTTATCAGACACCAGAGGATTCACACTGGAGAGAAGCCATATCAGTGTTCTGAATGTGATAAAGCTTTTACAGTGAAGTCACATCTTATCAGACACCAGAGGATTCACACTGGAGAGAGGTCATATCAGTGTTCTGAATGTGATAAAGCTTTTACAGTGAAGTCACATCTTATCGCACACCAGAGGATTCACACTGGAGAGAAGCCATTTTAATGCTCTCAATGTGACAAAACTTTTTCAGTTAATGCTGGTCTAATCTATCATCGGAGGATTCACAAATTTCTGCATTGATTAAATTCTGGAATAAAAGGGATATTAAAGAAGTTTCAGGTGTCACAAGTTAGTTTCACATCCCCAATGTCATCCCACAAGCTAGAGAAGAAGGGAAAAGATAAAATGCTACTTTAAAAGAAACTAAAATCTGTGCAAACTGGAATGTAATGATTGGATGAACTGAGTTTAGTGCTTATGTCCATCAAAACACAACAAGAAGGGATTTGAATATTTTATCTTTGATCATTTTTTTTAAGATAAGCATCAATAACTGAACAGCTTCCCTCATGATTCTCATCTTTATCTTTTTTATGGAGCTTTTACTGAACATGCAATGCATTTTCATGATTCACCAACTGAGTTGTGTTTCCAAGCATTTTCTTCATTTCTGGATCCTGAGGTAATACATGACCAACACTGCCTCAGTACCAGAGACTAGGATGGGGTCTATTATCTTACCAAATCTCTGAAGCCTCAGTGGGAGAGTCCATTCCAGGTTCTTCTGACTATTGATACATCATCAGCCAGGCTTGAGGTCTCCAGCTAAGCCCAACTTGTCCACTCCTCCCATTACCTGTTCCATCTCCTCTCCCATTATCAATGCCTTCTTTCCACATTTCATATCTCATTGATATTATTATTATTATTATTATTATTATTAATAATATTATACAGGATTTATATGGCGCCAACAGTTTGCTCAGCGCTTTACAATATAACGAGAGACAATACAGCAACATTACAGTTTAATACAAGAGGGATAGGAGGGCCCTGCTCCTCAGAGCTTACAATCTAGGAGGGAGGAGCTAGTGGTACAAAAGGTAGTAACTGTGGGGGATGGACTGGTAGGAAGAGTAGAAGATCTCTCTTATGACTAAGTCCCGGATGTGACGAAACGCGTCAAGAGGAAGTGACGTCATACGCAAGGAGCAGGAACCGGAAGTGTCGCAGCGGCCATCTTTGTTGAGGAATCACTGGACACTTGAGAGTGGACTGCATGGGAACTGTGGGAACTGCCTGGTAATCCCCACTCAGTGGGGCTTGTCCAAAATTGATTATACTATTTATATGCCTATGTTTTCAACTCCTTATACAAGTGGATTCATTAAAACTTGAAACATACATGGAGGTACGTTATATTTTATAAACCTATGGATGTGGAAGGCATGGTAAGATCATCCTAACAGGAAGCGAAGGAGGAGAGGAGGATAAAGCTTCTTTGGAGGATTTCCAGTTATATATATATACAAAAGGCGTGAGTTTCATCTACTGTTGGTAAGGGTATATTGGCCTTACTCACTAGAAGTGTCACGTGTGGGGAGGAATCTCACTTAGTAGATCACTTCATGATTTTATTATTTATGAGCACAAGTGTTTTATTACCTTTCTCTTTTGGAAGGTTCTCACAAGTGTTAAATATATAATTTTTCACTTAAAGGTTGCACAATTGTTTGATACACATTTGTGTGTGCATGTGTTTTATATATATATATATATATATATATATTCATAAATTTTATTATATATTATTTTATTTTTTTTTATTTTTTTTTTTTGTGGTATTATGGTAATGCACTATTGTGAGTTTCTTTTTCTTTGAGGTTCTTCACAACAATCAACACAGCAAGAAATAGACATTTTTTCATTTCTTTTTATTTTATTTTTATTTTTATCTTTATTTTTTAATTTTATATATTTTTTCGTTATTGAGACACTGGACTTTATATTATTGGATTTAAATCACAGAGACACTGGATTTATGATTTTGTAGAAAGTATATGGGGAATATTTTGTTGTCACATATATAGTAGATTTATTGAAAGAGGGTAGATTCCTGTTTGGATCTATTGATTTGAGTTTAAGCTTTCAGGGGGTTGAAAGTTTTTTTCCAATTTGGAATTGGTGTAGGAGCAAGGGTGGTTTTGGTTTTACATTATACCTATATCATTTTCACATTATATTTCTGAGAAACCTTGTTTGGCAGCATGGAGGGAGGAATTGTATGTTAAGAAAGCAGATTTATATCAGGTGAATGCTTGGTGAGATTTGGTTTTACGCCACATTTGCTCCAGCACACGACTATGTCATTTAAGATCTCTGGTGTTGTCAGTCTGCCAAGGTTGTAATGGGCGGGGCCTGATGCTTCGTGTTGTTAGGGGAGCAAGTGAGTCTAATGTGGTTGAAAGTGAACTGTTGTAGACAGCAGTGGCCAGGTCAGGGCAGGACAGGGGAGAGATTCTGTCATAGAGTTGGTCAGTTGCAGAGTGGAAAGGAGAAGGGTTCAAGTTGTGAAGGTTTCTGCAGGTGATTGCTGATTGGAGGGATAGGTGTTTGAAGATGAGGAGACTGTGAAGGTGATGAGATTGTGATCATAGAGAGGAAAGGGGGTGTTTGTGAGGTTGTAGGATATCATCTCATGGGTGACAACCTTTCAGGCAGGTCTGCGGCTGTGACACCAGCTAGAAAGAAGTCTCTGTTCAGTGAGAAAACAACATCCCAAGCTGATGCAGGCCTTCCAATACTGAGTTACTGCTGATTTAGGGGATGTATTCAGCAGTAAAACGTAAGCCCAGCTGGCCACTTGTGTTCCATGTGGTTCTGCCAAATGGGATTCCATCAGGTGAAGATCAGAAATCCTTGTTCCATGTTTTCTCTTTCCAGCTATTACTCCTCTCCATAGACTAATCACACAATACAACTGCCAGAGATCTGAACTTACAAAGTGCTGAGTGTGCGCTCATATTCCTACCACTTCTTCCGGGGGACTGACATTCCTCTGATTGGGGTTCACAATATTCACTCTGAGTGCACACATCTCTTTTTGGTGTAAAGTTTGTAAAGAAAACTTCTTCTCCCTGGAAATATTACAACGTTGGCACCAAAGTGTAACTATGGGCAACATCAGTAATGACATTAATAATGAAATCTGTCATTAGCAGAGCAGGTTTTGTTTTTCCGAGTCTCCTATTGTTTTATTTTTTTGTTGTCCTTCCCAGTAGATATTTTTCTCTACTTCCTGTAGAAGGCCAAGTCTTTTGGGAAAAATGGCAGTTGGAGGGGTTGGGGAAAATCCTATAACACTGCCGGGGTGCTTACAACTGTCAGTTTTCATTCATTTTTGGGGGTTGGACCTTATAGAGAACCTGTTGCTGTAACTGCTGTAGAAGCGTTAGCTGAAGTTGGGCTTTACTTGTTGTGTGTCTTACTTATAATCTATCTAAGACTTCCCTGTACAGGGTGACAACGCTGCTGTGTAATGTTCCTGCAGAATGATCAGGGTTGTCACCCTGTTACAGAAGGTGGGAAAATAACCGATGTACAGACAGGAACAACAGCTGATACAACTATGTTGCAGAGGGAACTCTGGGAATGCTAATGACAGATTACATTACACATTCAGTTAGCAGACTTCCTGCTGTTGGTCTGATGTTTGAATTGTGTTCTGATATTTACTGTCCTGCTGTTTCCTGTAGTAGCAGGGACTACAAACTCATATCAGGAATAGTAGGATGATAAAATGTAAGTTAATAGATAGGGCCGCGCCCTTACAATAAGGTATATCTATATAAATTATATATTAGATTGTTATTAATAAACACTGGCTGGATTTTATCATGAATAATTCACATATGAAAAAATAAGAGAAATCCTTATAAAGTACAGCAAAAAGATTTTCTGGATATATATGTGTGATTTTTTTTTTTAAATAAGAAATGAATAATAAATATGAATAATAGAAAAATATATAAAAAATATAATAAATAAAAATAAAAAATATAAATGAAATATAATCACAAAATTTTGAAAATGAAAAGATGAAAAAGAATGTAAAAATGAAATGGTGTCCAAAGTCTATGAATAATAGCGGAGTATTCTATTCGTGTCCACAATAGTAATTGCTGTATATAAGGAACTGTAGAAATAAATCCTTGCTTGAATATTGACCCTTTTATGGGCTCACCTTCTTGTTAGCCTATTGCTGGGCTGACACAGCTTTTAAGAGGTTTGTATTGATGAGATCCTTTGGACCTCCCCTGGGTTTTCCTGGATTGGTCACTTCTAATGTGCTTGTATGGACATGATGATCTCTGCTTCCTTCTGATGCTGGATGTGGCTCCATCGCCCTATTTTTCTCCTCGTTAGTATAGTGGAAGAAAGAAGAGATATTTGGTGTCTTATCGTTTTTAATAAAAAGATTTATTTAATGCCCTCTATATGACCTCACATGTCAATCATTTCAATGCGCTTTGTAATAGATAAAACCGCTAAATGCGGATGTGACAGGCTTCCTCCGTGTGTCTACACACACTGTCTATACCCACCGTTACTGAAGTTGGGTTGCCGTGGTGATTAGAGATGAGCGAAGTATTCAAAAATTTGATTAGACTGATTCGGCGAATTCGTGGAAAATATTCGATTCGAGTGGAATATATTCGCTGTGAATTTAACTTAAAAAAGGGTGTTTCTAGGCTTCAGAGAGCCTTTATATTAGTGCAGAACACTGTACCTTTAATTTAAATGCCCTTGGAGTCTGCTGGGGAAGAGAAATAATACTGTCTGTCAGTATGACATGCAGATGAGTGCCGTCGATCTTAGAATCACCGCACACTTCACTCATTTGGCCAGTCACGGGCCCAAAACCAGTGTTTGGAGCCACAGTGTGGCGGTGGAGGCAGCAGCAATGGGAGGCCATACAGCACCCTATGACAAAATGGAAACCAGCAGGAGTGTGAGGAGACCTGAAAGTGGCACATGGCAGAGTGGGAGCAATGGGAGGCGGTACAGGGACCCATGTCACACTGTGGACCCAGCAGCAGCGTGACCAGGCGGTACGGGGGCCCATGGCAGATTTGGGGCCTGGCAGCACCTATGGGAGGCCTGTAATCTGCCAGCAACCTATGACAAAATGGAAAACCGCAGGAGTGTGAGGAGACCTCAAAGTGGCACATGGCAGAGTGGGAGCAATGGGAGGCGGTACAGGGACCCAGGTCACACTGTGGGCCCAGCAGCAGTGTGACCAGGCGGTACGGGGGCCCATGGCAGATTTGGGGCCTGGCGGCACCTATGGGAGGCCTGTAATCTGCCAGCAACCTATGACAAAATGGAAAACCGCAGGAGTGTGAGGAGACCTCAAAGTGGCACATGGCAGAGTGGGAGCAATGGGAGGCGGTACAGGGACCCAGGTCACACTGTGGGCCCAGCAGCAGCGTGACCAGGCGGTACGGGGGCCCATGGCAGATTTGGGGCCTGGCGGCACCAATGGGAGGCCTGTAATCTGCCAGCAACCTATGACAAAATGGAAAACCGCAGGAGTGTGAGGAGACCTCAAAGTGGCACATGGCAGAGTGGGAGCAATGGGAGGCGGTACAGGGACCCAGGTCACACTGTGGGCCCAGCAGCAGCGTGACCAGGCGGTACGGGGGCCCATGGCCGATTTGGGGCCTGGCGGCACCTATTGGAGGCCTGTAATCTGCCAGCAACCTATGACAAAATGGAAAACCGCAGGAGTGTGAGGAGACCTCAAAGTGGCACATGGCAGAGTGGGAGCAATGGGAGGCGGTACAGGGACCCAGGTCACACTGTGGGCCCAGCAGCAGCGTGACCAGGCGGTACGGGGGCCCATGGCAGATTTGGGGCCTGGCGGCACCTATGGGATGCCTGTAATCTGCCAGCAACCTATGACAAAATGGAAAACCGCAGAAGTGTGAGGAGACCTCAAAGTGGCACATGGCAGAGTGGGAGCAATGGGAGGCGGTACAGGGACCCAGGTCACACTGTGGGCCCAGCAGCAGCGTGACCAGGCGGTACGGGGGCCCATGGCAGATTTGGGGCCTGGCGGCACCTATGGGAGGCCTGTAATCTTCCAGCAACCTATGACAAAATGGAAAACCGCAGGAGTGTGAGGAGACCTCAAAGTGGCACATGGCAGAGTGGGAGCAATGGGAGGCAGTACAGGGACCCAGGTCACACTGTGGACCCAGCAGCAGCGTGACCAGGTGGTACGGGGGCCCATGGCAGATTTGGGGCCTGGCGGCACCTATGGGAGGCCTGTAATCTGCCAGCAACCTATGACAAAATGGAAAACCGCAGGAGTGTGAGGAGACCTCAAAGTGGCACATGGCAGAGTGGGAGCAATGGGAGGCGGTACAGGGACCCAGGTCACATTGTGGGCCCAGCAGCAGCGTGACCAGGCGGTACGGGGGCCCATGGCAGATTTGGGGCCTGGCAGCACCTATGGGAGGCCTGTAATCTGCCAGCAACCTATGACAAAATGGAAAACCGCAGGAGTGTGAGGAGACCTCAAAGTGGCACATGGCAGAGTGGGAGCAATGGGAGGCGGTACAGGGACCCAGGTCACACTGTGGGCCCAGCAGCAGCGTGACCAGGCGGTACGGGGGCCCATGGCAGATTTGGGGCCTGGCGGCACCTATGGGAGGCCTGTAATCTTCCAGCAACCTATGACAAAATGGAAAACCGCAGGAGTGTGAGGAGACCTCAAAGTGGCACATGGCAGAGTGGGAGCAATGGGAGGCAGTACAGGGACCCAGGTCACACTGTGGACCTAGCAGCAGCGTGACCAGGCGGTACGGGGGCCCATGGCAGATTTGGGGCCTGGCGGCACCTATGGGAGGCCTGTAATCTGCCAGCAACCTATGACAAAATGGAAAACCGCAGGAGTGTGAGGAGACCTCAAAGTGGCACATGGCAGAGTGGGAGCAATGGGAGGTGGTACAGGGACCCAGGTCACACTGTGGGCCCAGCAGCAGCGTGACCAGGCGGTACGGGGGCCCATGGCAGATTTGGGGCCTGGCGGCACCTATGGGAGGCCTGTAATCTGCCAGCAACCTATGACAAAATGGAAAACCGCAGGAGTGTGAGGAGACCTCAAAGTGGCACATGGCAGAGTGGGAGCAATGGGAGGCGGTACAGGGACCCATGACACACTGTGGACCCAGCAGCAGCGTGACCAGGCGGTACGGGGGCCCATGGCAGATTTGCGGCCTGGCAGCAGCAATGTGAGGCCCGTAATCTGCCAGCATCCTATGACAAAATGGAACCCAGCAGCAGTGTGAGGAGACCTGATAGTGGCACATGGCAGAGTGTGGCGTTGGAGATAGCAGCAATGGGAGGCGGTACAGGGACCCATGACACACTGTGGACCTGGCAGCAGCGTGAGGAGGCGGTACAGGGGCCCATGGCAGATTAGGGGCCTGGCCGCAGCAATGTGAGGCCCGTAATCTGCCAGCACCCTATGACAAAATGAAACACACCAGCAGTGTGAGGAGACCTGAAAGTGGCACATGGCATGACACACTGTGGACCTTGCAGCAGCGTGAGGAGGCGGTACAGGGGCCCATGGCAGATTAGGGGCCTGGCCGCAGCAATGTGAGGCCCGTAATCTGCCAGCACCCTATGACAAAATGAAACACACCAGCAGTGTGAGGAGACCTGAAAGTGGCACATGGCATGACACACTGTGGACCTTGCAGCAGCGTGAGGAGGCGGTACAGGGGCCCATGGCAGATTAGGGGCCTGGCCGCAGCAATGTGAGGCCCGTAATCTGCCAGCACCCTATGACAAAATGAAACACACCAGCAGTGTGAGGAGACCTGAAAGTGGCACATGGCATGACACACTGTGGACCTTGCAGCAGCGTGAGGAGGCGGTACAGGGGCCCATGGCAGATTAGGGGCCTGGCAGCAGCTATGGGAGGCCCGTAATCTGCCAGCACCCTATGACAAAATGAAACACACCAGCAGCAGTGTGCGGAGACCTGAAAGTGGCACATGTTTGGGGCATGATTCATGGCGGATTTAGTCAGTTGTGTCAGGAACTGGTGGTTTGAAATCCAGACTAATCCACGCCTGATTCATTTTCACAAACGTGAGTCTCTCCACACTTTGGGTGGACAGTCGTGTCCTCCGCGGAGTTACAATACCTCCTGCCGCACTAAACACGCGCTCCGATGCCACGCTACTGGCCGGGCATGACAGCCTTTCAAGGGCAAATTCAGCTAGTTGGGGCCAAAGGTCAAGTTTCGTTGCCCAGTAGTCAAGGGGATTGTCTACCTCGGTTGGCAGGGTGCTGTCCAAGTAGGCCCAAGCCTGTTGTTTGAGCTCCTGCTCCAGGTCCACCTGATGCTGCTGCTGCGGCTGGTTAGTAGTTTCCTCACTGCGCTGGTGAAGAAAGCTACTCATCATCGACTGCAGACTGAGGCAGCCGCTGCTGGTGGAGCTGCCACTGCTCCTACCACCCCACCCCTCCCCTGCTGCCATGGCAGCGGAACGCGAGCGCACAGGGCCCACAGTGTCTGAGGATGGACGTTGGCGCACAAAGGCAGAGACCAACTGACTACATAGGTGGTTTTTATAGTACGTAATTTTGGCCTCCCTCTCAGCAGGTGTGAAAAAGGCCACCATTTTGGAACGGTAGCGAGGGTCCAACAAGGTGGACAGCCAAAAGTCATCCCTCTGTCTGATGGTTATTATTCGGCTGTCGCTACGCAAGCAACCGAGCATGCTATGGGCCATTTGTGCCAAGGAATGCGAGGGACTCCCTGCCTCCATCTCCACAGCATACTGCCACGGTGCGTCTGGGTCCTCTGTCTCCTCCTCCTCCTCCTCTACCAGATGCTCCTGCTCCTCCACTCCTGTCCGCTGAGTGGAAAAACCACCCATTTCACTCAATAATTCCTGAGCACAAATGTCCTCCTCTACCTCCTCCTCTTCTTCCTGTCCTGCCCCCACAGAGGTCATGTGGCGTTGAGATCTGTGCGCCACGTCTACCGCACCCTGACCAGCCATTGTTAACAGCATTTGTTCCAGGACGTGCAACAGAGGAATGACGTCGTTCATCCCATAGTCCTGCCGACTCACGAATAGCGTGGCCTCCTCAAAGGGCCTGAGCAAGCGGCAGGTGTCACGCATGAGCTGCCAATGGCTGACATCTAAGTTACACAGGGGAGTACCTTTATCCGCTTGTAACATCAGGAAATCGGTGATGGCCTTTCACTGCTCGTAAAGGCGGTCTAACATGTGTAGGGTTGAATTCCACCTTGTTGCAACGTCGCAGATCAGGCGATGCTGTGGAATTCCGTTCTGCCGCTGCAGCTCAAGGAGGGTGTGCTTTGCGGTGTAGGAATGGCTGAAATGCATGCAAAGTTTACGTGACATTTTAAGGATGTCTTGCAGTGGGATGGTGGATTTTAGGAACCGCTTGACAACCAGATTGAACACGTGAGCCATGCATGGCGCATGGCACAACCTTCCTTGACGCAGAGCAGACACCATGTTCTTTCCGTTGTCGGTCAACATGGTTCCGATTTTCAGTTTGCGTGGAGACAGCCATCTGTCGATTTCTCTGTTCATTACACTCAGAAGTTCCTCCCCTGTGTGACTACGTTCGCCAAGGCATACCAGGTGCAGCACAGCGTGACACCGTTGCGCCCTGCACATGTGATATGCCGGTCGGGTAATGGGACTTGGCACGGGGGTGGCGGCTGAGGACACGGCGGAAGAAGAGGTGGTAGAGGCGGACATGTTTGCTGGACCAAGGACGTGCAAACGTGGAGGCAAAAGCGTCGTGACCTGTCCAAGTTGCTGGTGCGGCTGTGCCGGCACCACGTTCACCCAGTGGGCCGTAAATGACATGTACTGTCCCTGACCGTAGTTACAGCTCCACACGTCGGCGCTGCCGTGCACTTTGGCAGAGACCGACATGCTCAAAGACTGGCCCACCATCTCTTCTACATGTGAATGCAGGGCTGGCACTGCCTTTTTGGCGAAGAAATGACGGCTTGGCACTCTCCACCGCGGCGCGGCACAAGCCATCATTTCTCGGAAAGGTGCTGAGTCCACCAGTTGGAAAGGGAGGGACTGCAGCACCAGCAACTTGGACAGGAGGACGTTCAGCTTTTGCACCGTCGGGTGCGTGCTCGCAAACTATTGTCTCTTGGAAACGGATTCCAAGAAAGACTGCTGACGGAATCCGAGAAGAGGAGTAGCAGGAGAAGGAGCATCTGAACGAGCGGAAGATGCCAACGAGCGACAACTCCCCTCAGCAGAGGTGTTGGAGCCTTGACTGGCTGATAGAGGGCGATTGACGTCGGGTGACGGAGCAAGTAACGGAGCGGGTGATGGAGCGGGGGCTGGGGCAGGCAGAACCGCCGTATCTTTATCACGGTTTTCCCAGGCCACCGAATGGCGACGCTGCATATGCTGACGCAACGCTGTAGTCCCAACATGGGCCCCATGGCCACGCTTGACTTTCTGGCCACATAGTCGACATACGGCTACGTTTACTTCCTCGGGCGGCTTGACGAAAAATTGCCACACCTCCGAGTAGGAAACTTTGCCCCCGCTACTCCTCACTGGCTGACTGCTACTTCCTCCGTGCACACTGGCACCACTACTGGCCGTGGTGGTAGGCTGCAGTGGAGCTGGTGCTCTACTCCGTGGCCGTTTGGCTCCACTGACACTGCTGCGACCCTGCTGCCTCCTAGGCAACCCACCGACTGTTTCGCTCGCTGCCAAGCTGGCACCCTCTTCTCCTGATGATGCGGAAGAAATAACCTGATGACGACGAGGCTGCCAAGTGCGATCAGCCTCATCATCATCAAGTAGGGTCTCCGCTTCACTACTAGCCCCCTCGGCTGCGTCTGGGTCAGGAGACAGACCTGTCTCTAGACCGGCTACCGAGCCACTCTCCTCGCCAGTACTTGTTCGCCTGGCTGCTGAAAAGGCGGATGTCTCCCCCCGTTCCTGACCGCCCTCTGTTAGCTCTTCCTCACTGTACAGTGAGGCTGAGCCCACAGCATGCGATACTTCGCTTGGTGAGGGAACAGCAAAGGACAGGGGCAGGTAGAGGACACGTGATTTCAGTGGGCTTGCTCCCGGGCCATGCCAACTAACGGTTATGTCTGACGTACCCACCGACCGTTGGCTGTAGGTGTCAGAGGTGACCTGGGAAGAGGAAGACGACCGAGCCAACCAATCGATGAGGGCAGGGTTGTCGGTGGAGACACGACCGCTGGATGACACGGGGAGCACTGGCCTCTGGCTGCGACTAGTGCTGCCTCGACCCCTTCCTCTGCTGCCACGTCTGCTCGCTCCTAAAACATTGCCTCCTCTGCCACTCCTCTGCATGTTGTCTGACATACTCTTTAATTCAACGATTCTGTGTCCCTGAGTAACAATTCTGTGTCCCTGAGTAACAATTCTGTGTCTGTCCCTGAGTAACAATTCTGTGGCCCTGAGTAACAATTCTGTGTCCCTCAGTAACAATTCTGTGTCCCTGAGTAACGTTTCTGTGGCCCTAAGTAACGGTTCTGTGGCACTCAGTAACAATTCTGTGGCCCTCAGTAACAATTCTGTGTCTGTCCCTGAGTAACAATTCTGTGGCCCTAACTAATGTTTCTGTGGCCCTAAGTAACGGTTCTGTGGCCCTCAGTAACAATTCTGTGTCCCTCAGTAACAATTCTGTGTCTGTCCCTGAGTAACAATTCTGTGGCCCTAAGTAACGGTTCTGTGGCCCTCAGTAACAATTCTGTGTCCCTGAGTAACAATTCTGTGGCCCTAAGTAACAATTCTGTGTCCCTCAGTAACAATTCTGTGTCTGTCCCTGAGTAACAATTATGTGGCCCTAAGTAACGGTTCTGTGGCCCTCAGTAACAATTCTGTGTCCCTGAGTAACAATTCTGTGGCCCTAAGTAACGGTTCTGTGGCCCTCAGTAACAATTCTGTGTCTGTCCCTGAGTAACAATTCTGTGGCCCTAAGTAACGGTTCTGTGGCCCTCAGTAACAATTCTGTGTCCCTGAGTAGCGTTTCTGTGGCCCTAAGTAACGGTTCTGTGGCCCTCAGTAACAATTCTGTGTCCCTGAGTAACAATTCTGTGTCTGTCCCTGAGTAACAATTCTGTTGCCCTAAGTAACGGTTCTGTGGCCCTCAGTAACAATTCTGTGTCCCTCAGTAACAATTCTGTGTCTGTCCCTGAGTAACAATTCTGTGGCCCTAAGTAACGGTTCTGTGGCCCTCAGTAACAATTCTGTGTCCCTGAGTAGCGTTTCTGTGGCCCTAAGTAACGGTTCTGTGGCCCTCAGTAACAATTCTGTCTGTCCCTGAGTAACAATTCTGTGTCTGTCCCTGAGTAAGAATTCTGTGGCCCTAAGTAACGGTTCTGTAGCCCTCAGTAACAATTCTGTGTCCCTCAGTAACAATTCTGTGTCTGTCCCTGAGTAACAATTCTGTGGCCCTAAGTAACGGTTCTGTGGCCCTCAGTAACAATTCTGTGTCCCTGAGCAACGTTTCTGTGGCCCTAAGTAACGGTTCTGTGGCCCTCAGTAACAATTCTGTGGCCCTCAGTAACAATTCTGTGTCTGTCCCTGAGTAACAATTCTGTGGCCCTAACTAACGTTTCTGTGGCCCTAAGTAACAGTTCTGTGGCCCTCAGTAACAATTCTGTGTCCCTGAGTAACGTTTCTGTGGCCCTAAGTAACGGTTCTGTGTCCCTCAGTAAAAATTCTGTGTCTGTCCCTGAGTAACAATTCTGTGGCCCTAAGTAACGGTTCTGTGGCCCTCAGTAACAATTATGTGTCCCTGAGTAACAATTCTGTGTCTGTCCCTGAGTAACAATTCTGTGGCCCTAAGTAACGGTTCTGTGGCCCTCAGTAACAATTCTGTGTCCCTCAGTAACAATTCTGTGTCTGTCCCTGAGTAACAATTATGTGGCCTTAAGTAACGGTTCTGTGGCCCTCAGTAACAATTCTGTGTCCCTGAGTAACGTTTCTGTGGCCCTAAGTAACGGTTCTGTGGCACTCAGTAACAATTCTGTGGCCCTCAGTAACAATTCTGTGTCTGTCCCTGAGTAACAATTCTGTGGCCCTAACTAACGTTTCTGTGGCCCTAAGTAACGGTTCTGTGGCCCTCAGTAACAATTCTGTGTCTGTCCCTGAGTAATAATTCTGTGGCCCTAAGTAACGGTTCTGTGGCCCTCAGTAACAATTCTGTGTCCCTGAGTAACAATTCTGTGGCCCTAAGTAACAATTCTGTGTCCCTCAGTAACAATTCTGTGTCTGTCCCTGAGTAACAATTATGTGGCCCTAAGTAACGGTTCTGTGGCCCTCAGTAACAATTCTGTGTCCCTGAGTAACAATTCTGTGGCCCTAAGTAACGGTTCTGTGGCCCTCAGTAACAATTCTGTGTCTGTCCCTGAGTAACAATTCTGTGGCCCTAAGTAACGGTTCTGTGGCCCTCAGTAACAATTCTGTGTCCCTCAGTAACAATTCTGTGTCTGTCCCTGAGTAACAATTCTGTGGCCCTAAGTAACGGTTCTGTGGCCCTCAGTAACAATTCTGTGTCCCTGAGTAACAATTCTGTGTCTGTCCCTGAGTAACAATTCTGTGGCCCTAAGTAACGGTTCTGTGGCCCTCAGTAACAATTCTGTGTCCCTGAGTAGCGTTTCTGTGGCCCTAAGTAACGGTTCTGTGGCCCTCAGTAACAATTCTGTGTCCCTCAGTAACAATTCTGTGTCTGTCCCTGAGTAACAATTCTGTGGCCCTAAGTAACGGTTCTGTGGCCCTCAGTAACAATTCTGTGTCCCTGAGTAGCGTTTCTGTGGCCCTAAGTAATGGTTCTGTGGCCCTCAGTAACAATTCTGTGTCCCTGAGTAGCGTTTCTGTGGCCCTAAGTAACGGTTCTGTGGCCCTCAGTAACAATTCTGTGTCTGTCCCTGAGTAACAATTCTGTGTCTGTCCCTGAGTAAGAATTCTGTGGCCCTAAGTAACGGTTCTGTAGCCCTCAGTAACAATTCTGTGTCCCTCAGTAACAATTCTGTGTCTGTCCCTGAGTAACAATTCTGTGGCCCTAAGTAATGGTTCTGTGGCCCTCAGTAACAATTCTGTGTCCCTGAGTAACGTTTCTGTGGCCCTAAGTAACGGTTCTGTGGCCCTCAGTAACAATTCTGTGTCCCTCAGTAACAATTCTGTGTCTGTCCCTGAGTAACAATTCTGTGGCCCTAAGTAACGGTTCTGTGGCCCTCAGTAAGAATTCTGTGTCCCTCAGTAACAATTCTGTGTCTGTCCCTGAGTAACAATTCTGTGGCCCTAACTAACGTTTCTGTGGCCCTAAGTAACAGTTCTGTGGCCCTCAGTAACAATTCTGTGTCCCTGAGTAACGTTTCTGTGGCCCTAAGTAATGGTTCTGTGGCCCTCAGTAACAATTCTGTGTCCCTCAGTAACAATTCTGTGTCTGTCCCTGAGTAACAATTCTGTGGCCCTAAGTAACGGTTCTGTGGCCCTCAGTAAGAATTCTGTGTCCCTCAGTAACAATTCTGTGTCTGTCCCTGAGTAACAATTCTGTGGCCCTAAGTAACGTTTCTGTGGCCCTAAGTAACGGTTCTGTGGCCCTAACAAGGTATGGGAAAAACCGTAGAAAAAACGTTCGGCGGTGGCTGGCTCACCAAAATGTTGGATTTTCAGGACACATATAATACTGCTTCTAGTGTCTTGAGGCGATTATGAATGAAGAGCTGTTGAAATAAAAAATGAAGTGTGATTTTATTCTATCACACAATGGTGTCAAATAACAATGTAAAGCATATTATGAACAGTTCCATGTAGATACAACTACTGTAAAAATGACAAGCAAACGTTTAAAACAAAGTCACCATTATCTGTCATGGCTGTTCTGTCCTTGCCATGTGCTCCATGCTCCATGCTGTCCTTCCCAATGACTTTGTGAAGGAGGAGAAGCCGGATGTGACTAAATTGTAGCTGGAAGTGATCTCAGTATGCACCTGTTGCAGCTTCTCAGACGTGTGTATGCAAGAGTCATGTAGCTTGTGTGTATGAGAGAGAGTGTGAGAGTGAGTCTCTGTGTCTCATGCACTTTTAAGAGGCAAATGTACGTCATAGTTAGTGATCTTAATACCTTCTATGGAAAGTATTACTGCTTAGAAAAGCCATTTCATATAAGGAAAAGATGCTATACATATGATGTTTGATGGACAGGAACATATGTATGCTGATATACCAATGATGTAACCCTTAGCTATATATTTAAAAGATAGTATAGCTTAAGAACATATCAATGTATAATCACTAAACTATATATGTATTAATGTTAGAAACGTATTCTAAATATACACAGAAAATACGTAATGTAATAGTAAGTCACTTCTAATAACCTTGACATAACTATCAAATACTTTTAACCAACTATCTCTAAATATAGTCTACTCAACTTTCAACTGGTATATACTATTTCAGCTTAACTTGTATATCTTTTGGTCTCAGCTATAATTGAAGAATAGTAAATACTACCATTTGTCAAAGACCACTTACACATATTAATATTAATTATGACTAATCATAAAAACCAAATATTTTGCAAGCTTGCCATCAATATAAGTGCCGAATCATAATTTAGATTTAACAGATGCTTATCTTAAAACAAATTGTCAAGCGATAAAATATTCAAATCCCTTCTAGTTGTGTATTGATGGACATAAGCACTAAACTCAGTTCATCCAATCATTACATTCCAGTTTGCTCAGATTTTAGTTTGTTTCTCTTAAAGTAGCATTTTATCTTTTCCCTTCTTCTTTAGCTTGTGGACTGACATTGGGGATGTGAAACTAACTTGTGACACCTAAAACTTATTTAATATTCCTTTTTTCCAGAATATAATCTATGATGAAATTTGTGAATCCTCCAATGATAGATTAGACCGGCATTAACTGAAAAAGTTTTGTCACATTGAGAGCATTAAAATGGCTTCTCTCCAGTGTGACTCCTCTGGTGTGTGATAAGATCTGACTTCTGTGTAAAAGCTTTATCACATTCAGAACACTGATATGGCTTCTCTCCAGTGTGAATCCTCTGGTGTCTGATAAGATCTGACTTCTGTGTTAAAGCTTTATTACATTCAGAACACTGACATGACTTCTCTCCAGTGTGAATCCTCTGGTGTGTGATAAGATCTGACTTCTGTGTAAAAGCTTTATCACATTCAGAACACTGATATGGCTTCTCTCCAGTGTGAATCCTCTGGTGTCTGATAAGATCTGACTTCTGTGTAAAAGCTTTATCACATTCAGAACACTGATATGACTTCTGTCCAGTGTGAATCCTCTGGTGTGTGATAAGATGTGACTTCACTGTAAAAGCTTTATCACATTCAGAACACTGAAATTACTTTTCTCCTGCTGGATCAAAGTGGAAGAGGATCCAAACCATGACTTTTAGAACACAGATATGACTTGTATCCCGTGTGAATCCTCCAGTGAACTGCAGTAAAGACTTTCAGTCAATTAAGACATCCATGTGTTTTATTTTCCATGTGACTCAGCTGTATTCATGAAGACCAAAATGTCCCAAAAACCTGGTTCATCAATGTACCTGTTCAGAAAGAAAAAAGAATTCTATATAAAGGGCTACATAAAGTTGCTTTCTATTTTTAATGTTCATTACTAAACATATCTTATGAATAGAAAGAATATGTACAGCATTATCTACAGTATTTTTTTTAATCAAATAGATTTTATTAATAAAGTTTCTAAGTGCGCACAGTATTCCCAACATTCAGCCCAGACAATGGAGTCATACATTCTCACGTATAGGCAGTTGTGGCACTGTTACAGATCATACAGAACAATAACTTGCTTTGTCTATGGTGTCACTTTTACCTTTTATAAACAAATGAACAGAGAAAAGAAGAAACAACCTAGAACAATTCAGCTGTACACGGCAAGTAACTCCCCCCAGTACATACATAGATAGCTGACACCGATCAATGAGGCCTGTGTCTACAGGATCATACCCCAAGTATGGGCCCCCCATGTAGTCACCATTCAGTAGGATACAACTGGCCGTTCTCCTTCTATGGGGCTAAAAGAGATAAGATTTTAAAAGCCTATGAAGAACTAACCAGGAGTGAGCAAGGAGTATCCAGCCAGTTCTGCCAGACATACATCTCCTGGGGGAATTACAATGTTGGTAAGTTTGTTTTTCACATGTTAATGTGGAGTTCACCTGCTCAATTCACTGTTGTCTGCTGGGAGTTTGAGATGATAGCCAAGATCGTAATATTTTTTATGGTCAATAAACA
This sequence comes from Staurois parvus, assembly GCF_062004578.1. NCBI lineage: Eukaryota > Metazoa > Chordata > Amphibia > Anura > Ranidae > Staurois > Staurois parvus. Next base: position 341,762 of record NW_028318434.1, on the reverse strand, counting down.
GCAGCCTCACTATTGCTCTATGACTTGTAATAGGAGGAGGTGTAAATAATTCCTCCTCTATTGACACCAAGAGGAACACCTGAGGAATATTAAATACCAACATTATAATACTGGTCATATCATTCCACTTTTTGAATATCTCCAGAACACGTATCAAATCCCTGACATCACCGCTACAAGTGGGGTCAAAGGGGAAATCCCTCCTATCCTAGCTGAACAATTGAGCTGGGGTCCTGAATGATCTATGCAAAAGAAATGACTGAGTTTCTGTGAAGAGGACAGAGAGATGAGAGGTATGGAGGTCAAAATCATCTCCCACCACTTTCTCTTATTTCCTCTGACTGTTTTCATTTCTTTCTATAAGTCTTCAGTAAGAGTCAAAAGACTGGAATATATATATGAAAGATCATGCCTTTCCCACTGGTGCCATCTGAAGCCCATTAACAAGTGTGAGAGTGATGTGAAATCTGTATCTGATGGAAGTAGCAATCGATGGATGGGATCTAATGTGTCTACTAAGTCCCACCTGGTAAGATGCTGAAGTCGGGCAGCTATAATATAAAGTCTAACATTTGGTATTGCTAGGCCTCCTTGGTCTTCACCATACTGTAGAGTAGTGAGTTTGATTCTAGCTGACGGCTTCTTCTAAATGAGTTCCCCAAACTGGGAGTCTATACTGGAGAACCACTTACGAGGTGTCCACATGGGAGAATTTTGGAGTATATAGAGGAATTGTGGGGTCCATATCTTCTCTTGTTCATAGATGTTATTGGAAAGAGATAATAGTTTTACAAGGAGCTCATAAAGTTGATTGCAGGACTCAACAGTGTCAGGGAAGATCACCGCGGCACAGGAATTGCGCATGAGCAGGATCCTGACAAGGCATACAGGAAGGCGGGCACTAGGACCCAGGGGCACCTGTCACCAATGACGGCACTGGGCAGGCACTAGGACCCAGGCGTGCCTATCGGTGCCGGGCGGGCTATTTAAACGGGCTACTGCAGGATCCAAATTGCCGTATGGTCTTATTCCTTTGCCTGTGATTCCTGACTCTCAGTTGTTTCCTGTTGCCGAACCTAGCCTACTCCTGACTACCATTGACCTTCTCCTGCCCTGACCCCTGGCTTGTCTCTGGATATTCTTCTGCCTGCTCCTGGTCATTCTGACCTCCTGTTGCTGAACCTGGCCTGTGACCTGACTATGCTTCTGCCTGCTGCTCTGGTCTGCTCTGCCTTTTCGGACACCAAACCCGGCCCGCCTGACTCCGCTACCTGCCACATGGATCCATCTGCATCCTGCTCTGATCTGCTCTGCCTTTTCACATCAGGCTCACTACTAAATTACGTGACACTAGAAGTCTCCTCTACCGCAGCTGGGCATACCTTGGGGCCACAACCTGGTCTCAGCCTGCTCCAAGTCCATCCCCATCATCAGGGGCTCTGGTGAACAAGCAGACAGGGGCTTAGACCCCGCACCCTAGGGAACCCCAAACTGTGGACCTATAGAGCTACCGCTAGAGTCGTGACAGTACCATACGGCCATGTCTGAGCCTGGAAGAGGACCTTCTCCCCTGGATGAGATATGTCATCATTTGACCGCACTTACCCAGGCTGTTAAGATCTTACAGGATGGATATGCACATTTGGAAGAACGTATCCAAACCTTGGCTACACCCGCTTCTGTACCAACAGATCCGGCTACTTCTCCCTCGGCTAGTGATTCCTCAGAAACCCGTATTAGTACGGTGGTCCAGTTACCTTCACCTTAACCTTGTGTGCCTACTCCAGAATGATTTAATGGGGATCAAAGTAAATTCAGGGCATTCAGAAATGCATGTCAGCTGTATTTTGACCTGCAAGCACAAACTTTCTCCACAGAGACTGTTAAGGTGGGGTTCATCATCTCCTTGCTGCAGGGAGAACCTCAGGGTTGGGCCCACTGCCTGCTCAAGAGTCACCATCCACACCTAAACACCATGACTACATTTTTCAATGCCATGGCCCAGCTATACGACGTTCCACAGCGGACAACTACAGCTGAAACAGCATTACATGCGCTTCAACAGGGTTGCCAAGCAGCAGAGGACTATGTCTCAGACTTTAGACGATGGAGTGGTGACACAAACTGGAACGATGCAGCCCTACGACATCAGTTCCACCTGGGCCTGGCCGAACCCCTCAAGGACGAGCTAGCTCAGGTAGGCATACCTGGTTCCTTGGAAGATCTGATTGCGTTAGCCATCCAGATTGACCGTCAGCTACGTGAACGCAGGTTGGAAAGATCCAACCAAGCTCTGAGGCCTACCTGGGTGCTACCCAAGTTTCCAGCCCAGCACAATCCCCCTGCTAGAACCCGGGATTCTGAGGATACGGATGCCCCGGAACCTATGCAACTCGGGCTAATACATCCTTCACTAACTACCGAGGAATGCCAAAGATGTCGGGTCCACAACCTCTGTTTATACTGTGGAGAACCAGGCCATTATGTGCATTCCTGCTCAGCTAAATTGCGTAAGTGCATCTTTGTTTCTTCAGCTGCTCCTCCATCATGTTCAAATAGTTCAACTCACCTGGCTGTTCCCATTTCCTTCCAGCATCCCGGAAGAACTGTGTAGGTGACGGCAATTATTGACTCGTGGGCCTGCAGCTGCTTCATAGATTTAAACTTTGCCGCCCAACAACATATCCCATTACTGCCAAAAGAACACGGGTTAAACATTTTTCTTGCTGATGGAAGCCGTATTAAATCCGGACTGGTAGACAAAGAGACCCCACCAATCCATACTACAGTAACCAACCATCATCAGGAATTTTTACTTCTAGATGCTATCACCGCCCCACTGTTTCCTCTCATACTGGGCCTTCCTTGGCTACGGGCACACGAACCTCAAATTAACTGGAAGTCGGGCTCGATCCAATTTCCCTCTTCTTACTGCCAGGAACATTGTTTGGCCAAGGTATCCTCAGGTCCACCTACCCTACTGTGCATGGACTCTGATACGGAACTCTCTCAAACAATTCCTCCAGCTTACCATGACTATCTTGATGTATGCAGTAAACGGGGAGCAGATACACTTCCTCCTTATCGATCCTATGACTGTCCGATCGATTTGCTTCCCGGGTCTGAAATCTCCATTGGGCAGATCTTCCCCTTATCTGAATGGGAACTAGGAGTTCTAAAGGAATATATCGAGGAGAATCTTCAGAAAGGGTTCATTTGGCCCTCCACTTCACCAGCTGGAGCTGGAATATTCTTCGTAGAAAAAAAGGACAAGTCTTTGCTGCCCTGCGTGGATTATCGGAAACTAAATAAGATTACCGTTAAGAACCGGTATCCCCTTCCCTTGGTTCCTGAACTATTCCAAAGACTCAAGACTGCCGCTATCTTCACCAAGTTGGATTTGAGAGGGACATAAAACCTGGTCCGCATACGGGAAGGGGACGAATGGAAAACGGCCTTCCGCACCCGTTTCGGCCACTTTGAATACCTGGTCATGCCATTTGGGTTATGCAACGTGCCTGCTACTTTCCAACATTTCATTAATGACATTTTCAGAGATTACCTGGATGTTTTTGTTGTCATCTACCTGGATGATATATGTAAATCCTCCTGCGCTTCTATGTCTCCTAGGATGAGTAAAAGGAACAGCCGCTCACATCCAAATCTCACCTTAAGATAGAACTAATAAATCTAATATATAAATGATGTAGCGCTGTAATAACTCATGAGTATGGTTATAAACATATCACTCTACTGACATCCAAAAGATAGCAATTGTGACATATATCCAGATCGTTGTGCAGGTCTGATCTGCAACTACAGGAAACGTTTGGTTGAGGTTATTGCTGCCAAAGGAGGGTCAACCAGTTATTAAGTCCAAAGGTTCACATACTTTTTCCTCCCTGCACTGTGAATGTTTACATGTTATGTGCAATTAAACCATGGCAACATCTAATGTTTGTGTAGTATTATGTTCAGCAGACTGTGTTCTTCTATTGTTGTGACTTAGATGACGTTCAGAGCACATGTTATGCCCAATTCATGCAAAACTCCACGTAATCCCAAGGGGTTCACATACTTTTTCTTGCAACTGTAAGTCACTTATCTGATGATGCATAACCCTGTATAGGGAAGCACTGTGTGACAATGATGATATGATCACTTGTTTATGATCACTTGGATATATATAAGTGTATTCTATATTGCACGCATCACTTATATATGTCACAATTGCTATCTTTTGGATGTCAGTAGAGTGATATGTTTATAACCATACTCATGAGTTATTACAGCGCTACATCATTTATATATTACATCTACCTGGATGACATTCTGATTTTCTCCGCATCTCTGGAGGTACACCGAGACCATGTGAGATGTGTTCTGGGACGGCTTCGCCAGCATGGACTATATGCTAAGGCAGAGAAATGCAACTTTGAGCAACAGAGCATTCCATTCCTGGGCCTGATCATCTCTACTGCCGGAATTGCAATGGATCCCCAAAAGATCACAGCAATTTTGGAATGGCCGGTACCCTCAGACAAAAAAGGAATTCAATGGTTCATCAGATTTGCAAATTTCTACTGGAAATTAATTAAGAACTTTTCGGGCCTCATTTCACCTATCACTCACCTCACCAAGTTAGGAGTCCACTTCCATTGGACCCCAGAGGCGCAAACGGCTTTTGAGACACTGACAAAATTATTCACAGCAGCCCCCATCTTAAGCCATGCAGACTCCTCTCTTCCTTACACCTTGGAAGTAGATGCGTCCGAAAACGCAGTAGAGGCAGTTCTTTCACGAAGGAAAGGCCTGAAGGAACTAATGCATCCAGTAGCCTTCTTCTCTAGGAAACTTACCTCAGCTGAAAGGAACTACGACATTGGGGACCGAGAACTCTTGGCAATAAAGACAGCACTGGAGGAATGGAGATACCTGCTGGAAGGGGCCATACATCCAATTCTGATATATAGCGATCACAAGAATTTAGAATATTTAAGGACTGCTAAACGTCACAAACCACGCCAGGCTAGATGAGAACTGTTTTTCTCCAGATTCATTATTCACATCACCTACAGGCCAGGATCCAAAAACACTAAACCAGATGCGCTTTCACGTATGTTCGAGGATCCAAAAGAATCTGCAAAACCGGACACCATTCTACCAGCAGGGAATTTCTTGCTATTAAAGTCTGAACTTCTGTCTCAATTGCAGCAGGCCTCAGTAGGAGCCTCTAGTCCACCTGGAATCACTGTACAGAACAGGGAAGGGCTTTTATGGAAAGGGGAGCAAATTTTGGTACCCGAAGAGGCACGAATTCTTGTTCTGGGTTACTGCCATGATCACCAGTTAGCAGGTCACTTCGGGGTTTCCAAGACATTGGAATTGACCCAACGCTCATTCTGGTGGCCGAATATGGCTAAGAATTGCAAAACATATGTAAGGACTTGTGCCATCTGCAATCGGAACAAGACCACTCGAAACAAGGCCTGGGGTTTACTTAAACCTCTACCAGTGCCTGATAGGCCTTGGAAAATGATATCCATGGACTTTATAGTGGAACTTCCGCCTTCCCAAGGACATACTGCTATTTTTGTGGTTGTGGACCGGTTATCAAAAATGGCCCAATTTTTGCCACTAAGGAATACACCCTCTGCTTCTGAGACTGCTCGGATTTTCATTAAAGAAATCGTAAGACTCCATGGAGTTCCTGTGAACATTGTCTCGGACCGAAGGGTACAATTTACTTCGAGATTTTGGAAAGCGCTATGCGAAACCCTGGAAATCAAGTTATCCTTTTCCTCTGCCTACCACCCACAAACAAACGGGCAAACCGAACGAACCAATCAGACCCTGGAACAATACATCAGATGTTACACATCCTTCCTCCAAGACTACTGGGTGGCAATCTTACCTCTGGCAGAGTTCACATATAACAATGTTAGCCATTCTGCCACTAAACAATCACCATTTTTTGCTAACTATGGGTTCCACCCTACCTTTTTACCTGACCTGGTCCCAGAAACTTCCGTTCCTGCTGCTCAGAATATACTAAATTTCTTTGTCTCTAACAATAAATTGTTACAAGAGGCGGTCGCAAAAGCCCAGGAAGACAACAAGAGGGTCTTCGACAGAAAGAGAAGGGAAGAACTGATTCTGCATCTGGGAGACCAGGTCTGGCTGGCTACAACTAATCTGAAGATGGTGTGCCCTTCGAGGAAGTTGGCACCAAGGTTTGTGGGCCCATTCTTGATAAGACACAGAATTAAAGTCACATATGAATTGGCACTTCCGGAGTCCATTAGAGTACACCCAGTTTTCCACGTGTCACTGTTGAAACCTGCCGTACCCGATCCATTTCCTAGTCATAGGTCAAGCCGCGCCGAGTCCATAGACGTGGACAGGGAAGAGGAATTTGAGGTCAAGGCTGTTGTGGACTGTAGGAAAAGGAGGGGTCAGACACAGTACCTTATTAAGTGGAAGGGGTATGGTCCGGAGGAAAACTCATGGGAACCAGCTCAGAATGTTCATGCCACAGACCTAGTTCAGGAATTTTTTCGCAGTCACCCGCAAAAGAGGAGCCAATTGGGCATCCAGAGGCTGCCCATAAGGGGGGGGCAATGTCAGGGAAGATCGCATGAATATGTGCATGCGCAGCATCCCGATAAGACATACAGGCAGGCGGGCACTAAGACCCAGGCGCACCTGTCACCAATGACAGCACCGGGCAGGCACTAGGACCAAGGCACGCCTTTCGGCGCAGGGAGGGCTATTTAAACTGGCCACTGCAGGATCCAAATTGCCGTATGGTCTTATTCCTTTGCCTGTGATTCCTGACTCTGAGTTGTTTCCTGTTGCCGAACCTAGCCTTCTCCTGACTACCATTGACCTTCTCCTGCCCTGACCCCTGGCTTGTCTCTGGATATTCTTCTGGCTGCTCCTGATCATTCTGACCTCCTGTTGCTGAACCTGGCCTGTGACCCGACTATCCTTCTGCCTACTTCTCTGGTCTTCTCTGCCTTCTTGGATACAAAACCCGGCCCGCCTGACTCCGCTACCTGCCGCACGGATCCATCCGCATCCTGCTCTGGTCTGCTCTGCCTCTTCACGTCAGGCTCACTACTAAAGTATGTGACACTAGCGGTCTCCTGGACATACCTGGGGGCCGCGACCTGGTCTCAGCCTGCTCCAAGTCCATCCCCACCATCAGGGGCTCTGGTGAACAAGCAGACTGGAGCATAGATCCCGCGCCCTAGGGAACCCCAAACTGTGGACCTATAGAGCTACTTCTAGAGTCTTGACAAACAGTAAGTCAGAAGGGGTACAACCCTTAGAGGTAACATACAGGTTGTAATTTGTACACTACAAATAATATCTTTATACATTATGATTAATTAATACATTTTTCAAAAAATTTGAAAAAAAAAAAAAAAGTTTGTTTCTATTATAAAATTTAGCAAACAGGTAATTGTTCTACTTCACTGATGTGCGTTGATGAGGCTGCACTGATAGGCGGCACTGATAGGTGACACTGATGAGCTGGCACTCATAGGCAGCACTGATGATGGGTACTGATAGTCGGCACTCATAGGCAGCACTGCTGGGCACTGACTGGCGGCACTGCTGGGCAAAGGTGGGTGACACTGCTGGGCACTTGTGGGCGGCACTGGTAGGTGGCTTTGCTGGGCACCGATCCTCAAGGCACTGATCATCAATGATCGATGCCGATCCCTCCTCTGACAACTGCCAGCAGTACTTTCCTCATGCTCTGACAGGGTGAGGAAAGTGCAGTCAAGACCCGGCAATTGCATTTCCTGATGACCAGCGTGTCATAGGACACGGCAATCACGGAGATCACGGGGGGCACGCAGGAGAGCGCGTTCTGGGAGGACATCATAGGACGGCCTACCAGGACTGGCCAGCCACAGTGCAGACGTCATTTGGCTACCTGCGGTCATCAACTAGTTAAAGCAGCACTTCCCCTTTTGGGTGGAGCTCTACTTTAACTTCAGCAAGAGATAACAGTGCTATAGTATCAAGGGGGGAGTGAATGTAGGGAGTGAAACATGTTATATACTCTATAGTATCATTTCTGGTACTCTCACAGTGGGAGTATAGATACCATACACATCCCTCCCCAGCTTCTCACCCCTCCCCCATACACATCCCTCCTCAGCTTCTCACCCCTCCCCCATACACATCCCTCCCCAGCTTCTCACCCCTCCCCCATACACATCCCTCCCCAGCTTCTCGCCCCTCCCCCATACACATCCCTCCCATGCTTCTCGCCCCTCCCCCATACACATCCCTCCCCAGCTTCTCGCCCCTCCCCCATACACATCCCTCCCCAGCTTCTCGCCCCTCCCCCATACACATCCCTCCTCAGCTTCTCACCCCTCCCCCATACACATCCCTCCCCAGCTTCTCACCCCTCCCCCATACACATCCCTCCTCAGCTTCTCACCCCTCCCCCATACACATCCCTCCCCAGCTTCTCGCCCCTCCCCCATACACATCCCTCCCCAGCTTCTCGCCCCTCCCCCATACACATCCCTCCCCAGCTTCTCGCCCCTCCCCCATACACATCCCTCCTCTGCTTCTCACCCCTCCCCCATACACATCCCTCCCCAGCTTCTCACCCCTCCCCCATACACATCCCTCATCAGCTTCTCACCCCTCCCCCATACACATCCTTCCCCAGATTCTCGCCCCTCCTCCATGCGCATCCCTCCTCAGCATCTCACCCCTCCCCTGCTTCTCACCCCTTCCCCATACACATCCCTCCCCAGATTATTATTATACAGTATTTATAAAGGCCAATGGTTCGCTCAGCGCAGTACATTAGAAAGGGGGACAGAACATGTGACATAACAATACCAATACAATGCAAAACATGAGGGGATTGAGGGCCCTGCTCCTTCGAGCTTACAATCTAGGAGGGAGGGGATGGTCGCACAGGAGGAGATAGCTGTGGGGGATGGAGTGGTAGGAAGAGTGGAGGAGGTCGGCAGGTTAGCAGGGGGTGGGGTAGGCTTCCCTGAAGAGATGGGTTCTCAGGGTGCGCCTAAAGGAGAGGAGAGTAGGTGATAATCTGATGGGTTGCGGCAGGGAGTTCCAGAGGATGGGTGACACCCTGGAGAAGTCCTGGAGGCGGGCATGGGAGGAGGAGACTAGGGAACTAGAGAGAAGGAGGTCTTGTGAGGAGCGGAGTGTGCGTGATGGGCGGTACTTGGATATTAGGTCAGTGATGTAGTTCGGGGCAGTATGGTGGACAGCTTTGTACGTCAGTGTTAGGATTTTGAATTTGATCCGTTGAGCAATCGGAAGCCAGTGGAGGGATTGGCAGAGGGGGGTGGCAGACACTGAGTGGAGGCCAGTGGAGAGATTGGCAGAGGGGGGTGGAGGCCAGTGGAGGGATTGGCAGAGGGGGGTGGCGGAGATGGAGCGGTTGGTAAGGTTGATGAGTCTTGCAGCCGTATTCAGGATCGACTGAAGAGGGGATAGCCTGTGGTGAGGCAGGCCAGTGAGGAGGGAGTTGCAGTAGTCAAGTTGTGATATGATGAGGGAGTGGATGAGCTGTTTAGTGGTTTCTGGGGTTAGGAACGTGCGGATTTTGGCGATGTTGCGGAGGTGGAGTCTGCACGAGTTTGTTAAAGATTGGACTTGGGGCTGGAAGGATAGGTTGGAGTCCAGAATGACACCAAGTACTCTGGCCTGCGGGGCGGGATTGATGGTGGCGTTGTTGGATGTGACAGAGAAGTCAATGGGGGGTGGTGTCCGGGCTGGGGGGGGGAAGACAAGAAACTCGGTTTTGGAGAGGTTCAGTTTAAGGAAATGGAGCGACTTCCAGTCTGATATGTCGCTCAGTAGGCTTGTGATTCAGGCGGAGACCGAGGGGGTGAGGTGGGGGGTTGAGAGATAGATTTGTGTGTCGTCGGCATAGAGGTGGTAGTTGAAGCCGTGAGAGTGTATGAGTTGGCCAAGGGAGGAGGTGTAGATGGAGAAGAGAAGGAGCCTGAGGACAGAGCCTTGAGGGACCCCAACAGAAAGGGGGAGTGAGGGGGAGGTGGTAGCATTATAGGTAATGCTGAAAGAGCGTTGTGACAGGTAGGATGAGAGCCAGGAGAGAGCAGAATCTCTGAGGCTGAGGGAGTGTAGTTTTTTGAGGAGGAGGGTGTGGTCGACTGTGTCGAAGGCCGCAGAGAGGTCAAGGAGTAGGAGCACTGAATAATGGCCATTAGCTTTGGAGGTTAGCAGGTCGTTGGAGAGTTTGAGTAAGGCAGGTTCGGTGGAGTGTAGGGGACGGAAGCCGGACTGTAGGGGATCGAGGAGGTTGTTGTCGTTGAGGTGAGAGCTTAGGCGGGTGTATACTAGGCGCTCGAGGAGTTTAGATGTAAATGGGAGCAGGGAGATGGGTCTGAGGTTGTTCGGGTCATTGGGGTCAAGGGAGGGCTTTTTAAGTATGGGGGTGATGTGTGCATGTTTCAGAGGGGAGGGGAAAGTGCCGGAGGAGAGGGAGAGATTAAAGATGTGGGTGAGGGAGCGTAGGATGGAGGGGGAGGGAGGTCATAGGAGTTGTGAGGGGATAGGGTCGAGGGGGCAGGTGGTGAGGGGGGCATCAGAGAGGATCTTGGAGGCTTCCTCGATGGTAATAAGGTCAAAGGTGCGGAGTGTTAGGGGGGCTTCAGTATGAGGAATGTAGGGTGGGGTGGAAGTGGGGGTCAGAGCAGTGGTGGGGCCGTGGGAGAGGGGTGATGAGGGGGAACGGGGTTGGAGGGAGTTTGAGCAGCGACTAAGTCCCTGTGGGTTATGTCGAGAGAGAGGGGTGATGAGGGGATAGCTGTGTGAGAGGGGACGGGTTGAGAGGGCGTGTGAGTTGCGGCAATGTCCATGCGAATTGTGTCAATCTTGTTTTTGAAGTGATTGGCATTCTCAAGGGCAGTGAGTGAGGTGCTGGGTGGAGGTGGGGGTGGCGAGAGTAGAGAGTTGAAGGTGGAGAAGAGTCGGCGAGGATTGGAGGAGAAGGCCTTGATGAGGATCAGGAAGTAGGCTTGTTTGGCTGCGTGGAGGGAGGAGGTGTAGGTGTGGAAGGCAGATTTGTAGCGGGTGAAGGCTTGTTGGGATTTGGTTTTGCCCCACAGTCGCTCCACGGCACGACTGAGTCATTTGAGGGTTTTGGTGTGATCAGTGTGCCAGGGCTGGAGCCGTCGGGGTCTGACGTTGCTTGTGGTTAAAGGCGCTAGTGAGTCAAGGGCTGTTGACAGCGCGTTGTTGTAGGCAGTCATAGCCAAGTCGGGGCAGGACAGGGGGAGGATGATGTCATGGAGTTGATCAGCTGCAGAGTGGAGGGGGCAGGGTTAAGGTTGCGGAGGTTACGGCTGGTAGTAGTGTGACATTTGGAGGGGTAGGCGTTGGAGGACGAGGAGATAGAGAAGGTGATCAGGTTGTGGTCAGACAGAGGGAAGGGGGTGTTAGTGAGGTTGTGGGGAGCGCAGCGGTTGGAGAAGACGAGATCAAGGATATTACCGTTGGAGTGGGTGGTGGATTGTATGCACTGTGCAAGTGCAAAGGAGGAGGTTAAGTGGAGGAGATGGGATGTGGCCGGGTTGTCGAGGTTGACAGGGATGTTGAAATCCCCAAGGATGATGGTGGGTAGCTCAGAGGAGAGGAAGAAGGGTAGCCAGGAGGAAAAGTCATCCAGGAAGCGGGGTATGGATCCAGGAGGCCGGTATATCACAGCAATCTTCAGGGGGGTTGGGGAGAATAGTCGGACGCAGTGGGCCTCGAAGGAGGAGAAGGATAGGGAGGGGGGTTTGGGAGGACTCGGAAGGTGCTCTGCGGTGACTGGAGAAGACCAAAACCACCACCTTTACGACCGTTGGGCCTGGGTGAGTGGGTCCAGGTGAGACCTCCGTAGGAGAGTGCAGCAGGGGAGGTAGAGTCAGTGGCCTGGATCCAGGTTTCTGTGATCGCTAGGAGGTTGAGGGAGCGGGAAACAAAGAGGTTGTGGATGGCGGTGAGCTTGTTGCACACCAATCGGGCGTTTAGGAGTGCACATGAAAACGGGGGGGGGGGGAGATTTTAGGGAGCAGGGGGACAGATACTAAGTTGTGGGGGTTGGGGCAGGACGTGGAGGTTGGAGGGTGTTGTGCGGGTGAGGGAGGTGGTGGAGGGCCAGGATTCGGGGAGATGTCCCCCACGGTTAGGAAGAGGAGAAGGGTGAGAAAGGTGGCATGGGAGCGGGATGTGCAGGAGCGTGAGAAACTACTAGTGGAGGTGTTCGGGTCAGTGGGAGAGTGGAGTAATAGGAGGAGGTGGTGGGTGCCGTAGAGGGGTGAGGGAAGCAGTGAGGACACAATATACAATTGTTTGGGAGGAGCAGAGGGATATAGTGAATGGATTTTGGGAACGGAGGAGAGGAAAATGAGAAGGAGGAGTGGAAGAGGCATTGTGGGGAGGTGATGAGAGCAGTAGCAGGGAGATGATAGCAATGAGGGGGAGATGTAGGGAGATTCTCACCCCTCCCCCATACACATCCCTCTCCAGCTTCTCACCCCTCCCCCATACACAACCCTCCTCAGCTTCTCACCCCTCCCCCATACACAACCCTCCTCAGCTTCTCACCCCTCCCCCATACACAACCCTCCTCAGCTTCTCACCCCTCCCCCATACACAACCCTCCTCAGCTTCTCACCCCTCCCCCATACACAACCCTCCTCAGCTTCTCACCCCTCCCCCATACACATCCCTCCTCAGCTTCTCACCCCTCCGCCATACACATCCCTCCTCAGCTTCTCACCCCTCCCCCATACACATCCCTCCCCAGCTTTTTACCCCTCCCCTATACACATCCCCCCCAGCTTCTCAAACCTCTCTCATACACATCCCTCCCAGCTTCTCACCCCTCCCACATATATATATATCCCTTCCCAGCTTCTCACCCCCTCCCCCATTCACCCCTTCTGAGCTTCTCACCCCTCCCCCATACACATCCCTCCCTAACTTCTCACCCTTCCCTAGCTTCTCACCCATCCCCCATATATATCTTCCTTAGCTTCTTGCCCCTCCCCCATACACAGCTGTAATGCAACCGACCCAGACTGCGCTTGAGTACTTCTGTTAGAATACCACTTCCCCGTCCGAACACCGACCACAGACACCACAGCCGACCATACAAGACTAGACACCAGTCCTGAAGTAAACCAGGAGGTAGACTACTTTATTTGAACACAGATACAAGATATATACACACCGCGGACAGTCCCCCCTCCCTGCATAATGACCCTGGGCGGGGCAATCTACATTTATTATGTGATAGGTTAGTGTAGCGCTACAAACATAAGAGCATAATAAAAAACATATAATAATAGACACAATATGAATGGCACACATCTCATAGTGCAATAAGGTGACCATGTGATGATAAAACAGAATAGATGTGAACATATGTGGCCCAAGCCCCACTCAGTAATGTGAGAAGTGAGTACTATATAGGTATGAGAAGTGAGTACACAAAGAAAATGCAATAAAGGTGATCACATGATAAACTTCAAGTGATGGTCGTCACGATCCTGACGAAGTCACATGACGGTGACGCAACGCATAGATACGTGGTGAAGCAGCATCCGGTCCGCGGTGACATACTTCCGGTACGGCCGCCATCTTAGCCTACCTTGAATGTGAATAGGAAACCCATGCAGTACACCCATACATCCCTATGGAATGGTGGCTTCTTATACAGCATGTGAGTTTACAACTTTACTTTTTTAATAAAAGCACCTATTGTATGGCTTTATATGCTCTGAGAGATTCTTCCTGTGCTTTTATCACCCGGTTGAGAGGTTTATCCTGCTGAGACCAGGAGCCAGTGTACCCTGATTACTTACCTTACCGCATGAGATGTCCATGGGAGACTTGCTGGTGATTTCTGCAATTTTGGATCAAGATCCTGAGTGATCTTAAAGCCGTACAGGCCCTTTGGGCTGCTGAGTGGAGGTGAGGGGGCAATTTAGCCACAGGAGGAGAGTCGCTCACCATCACTTGACGTTTATCGTGTGATCACCTTTATTGCATTTTCTACTGCTTTGAGCTTGAGCACCACCTTATAGCCTAATGAACGTTTATACAGCGATGTGACTCCACTTGAAGCTTACTGTGTTCTCACCTACATTGTGTTCTAACTGTCTTCAGCTGAGCGCCATCATATCGTGTGATGTACTTTGTGTACGCACTTATCATACCTATATAGTACTCACTTCTCACATTACTGAGTGGGGCTTGGGCCACATATGTTCACATCTATTCTGTTTTATCATCACATGGTCACCTTATTGCACTATGAGATGTGTGCCATTCATATTGTGTCTATTATTATATGTTTTTTATGATGCTCTTATGTTTGTAGCGCTGCACTAACCTATCACATGATATTGATCTTTTGACTGTTGGGTACCAGTTTGAGTGCTAGCCGCTTAGTATTTGAGGGACTCCATTGAGCGCAGGAGGATTATATATACAGTATTGAATCTACATTAACAGGAGACACAAAAGGTATTCAAACTTCACACCAGCAGACAGTCCCATCAGGAGGGAGGGCCGCTGAAGACCCCCCCCCCCCCCACCAACCAATACACACAAACACATACATCCCATAATAGTTTGCTCCCAAGCCAGACAAACAATAGAACAATGAGATGCAACCACACGGCATTAAACAATGAACAACCTCCCACCCCCCCTAGACATGTCTACACAATATCAGGACATCTCACCCTGCACCCCTAACAGGCACAGGGTGACTTACACATAAGAGGGATATGGGGAGCTGAGACAGGGGTCTCCCCACCTCTCCAAAGTAAGCTGGGTTCCATGGGCCCCCCACCCAAAGTGACTCCCATCACATATCTCCCCTTTTGGCAGGGGACCCCAAACAGGTTGACTCTGAAGTTAGTCTGTACTTCCAGTCCCCCAATGCCAGCACCGACACAGTACCCCAAACAAATTGTCCCAAACATAGCAATACTCACTCAGCCAACCTCTGCCTCTCTCGTAGAACATACCCGCCGCTGGGGAGAAGTACGGACTGGTCCTTCTCCCTGAAGTCCTCTCAGCCACTGGAGAGAAGACAGGGTGGCTGGGCCAACTGCATCATGCTGTGGGGGATCTGGGCCGACTGCCCAGCATCCCTGGGGTATCCAGGTGGTGACTGTATTCTCATCCACTCTGACTTGATGGACATCCCCCAGTGTTCACAAAGTAAGGCGGACATCCTCCTGTCCCAATGCCAGACCCTTTTCTGGGGTTGTGTCAGTGGAGACCAAAGTCCCATCCATGGACATCAGCTCATGCAGTTGTGAGGCGCCGATTGCATCCTCTTCCTGTAGCTCCTGCGGTGCTGATTGTTGTGGGCAGAGGTCAACCACGCCATGTCCTGATGACAGCTCTTCTGCTGGAGGCGCGATGGCTGGTTCCTCCTCCGCAGAAAAGTCAATCAAATCCCCAGTCTCTGGAACTGGTATCTGGGAATAGGCATTTGCCATCTCCTGTCCGTGGAACCCAGAAGATGTTACCAGTGCTGGGCAGAGGCTAGCAGAGCTCTGCCCTTTAGTCAGCACTTCAGGTTTGGGGACGGCAATCTCTGGAATTTCCACTGCCGATTCTTGGGCATGCTGCTGAACATGTTTTAGCAGTTGCCTGTATGCCCTTTCCAGATCCTGTTCTTTCATCAGTAGGTATTCTAGTTCTGGTTCAAGCTCTGAGACTCCTGTGAGACCGAACATAGCCTCTCTGTCTTCTTGCAGGTCCTCAAGGGTAGGTTCTCCTTCATTGCCAAACACAAAATGATTTGTAAGGCTCTCCCACAGCAATCCAGGACCACCAAAGTCCTATCCCTCCAGAGAGCATTCTGTTGTCACTCCTAAATATTTCTGCTTTTCATGCCATTACAGAGACCGATATCGGTTGTCCAGCTCTATCTCCTGCTGGACCAGCCTGTCCAATTCAGTCACCCATTGCTCCTGGGGTCGCTCTCCCAGGAATGGCATCCGTAACTTCCGATGGTCCCTGGCCCATTCCCCTGTGCTTGGATAGCATTTGCCCTTGTCCATACCAGCAACCTGGAGAGCTCCACTCTAAAGCACCACCTGAATCCGCTGTCTGAGCTCCAGGTACTCATCCGCAGACACAGTCCTGGGGTATTCTGCAAGAACGATCCGCAGCAGCCCCGGGAACTCTGATGCCAGGTCCACATCTCCACTGGGGTGACCGACATCTACTTTCCTGATCTTGAATCCCGGTAGTGGTTTGGACGTGTTCACAGCCAGGAAGCACAACCTTGCCACCAATGTAACGGAACCGACCCAGACTGTGCTTGAGTACTTCCGTTAGACTACCGCTTCCCCGTCCGAACACCGACCACAGACACCACAGCCGACCATACAAGACTAGACGACACCAGTCCTGAAGTAAACCAGGAGGTAGACTAGTTGATTTGAACAAATATACACTCGGGACAATCCCCCCCCCTCCTTGTATAATGACACAGGGCGGGGCAATCTACATTTAGTAACAAGAGACACCAGCATATTGATCTGTCTATAGCAGGGACAGGAGCCGGGACCAGGAATAGGAGATCCACCTGACTTACCCGTGTGCTCTGACATGGAGAAGATCCCATGCTGGCCCTATGGTGGCCGTGTGTTCAGGATGGAGACCGACAATCACAGGATCGTCTGGAAGCCGATCTAAAATGGCTGAAAGGAGGAAAGTGTTCCCGGGACAGGAAGTGACACAGACAGGAAGTGACTCCAGACAGATTTATACAGAGGCTGCAGCATGGAGAGCAGACACTAGATGGTGCTGATCCACAAATAGCTGAATAGCATAAAACAGGGGAAAAAACTGAAAAACAAAAGACGATGGCGGCTCCTAAACTTCTATTGTCAATGTATGCACAGTTATCACATTACAGTGGATTAGATCTCCCTCCATTTTGTTGTAGCCCGCCTGTCCTTCCTCCGGCGGCCATTTTCCCTTAGTCTAATACAATATTCGTACAGTTATCACATTGCAGTGGATTAGATCTCCCTCCTCCATTTTGTTGTAGCCCGCCTGTCCCTCCTCTGGTGGCCATTTTCCCTTAGTCTGATATGAATGCTGGCACATTTTGTCCCCTGATATTAGACATTAGCCGGGTGATTGTATACACACAGCAGGCAGATCTCAATCAATGTCACCCACTAGTCTATACTGTCACGGGGTTGGCCAGCCAATCATGTGGCTCCTATTCTGTCCTTCCAATGACCATTCCTAGTACATAGGACTCATCTTCCATACTACATTCATGATACAACAAGATGGAAACTCCCAATATACAGAGAAAATCTCCCATAAAATACATAGAAATCACATCTGCCCTAAAGGGCCATAAACATAAGAAGATTGCCCCCGACGCCCCCAGATTCATCTACAATACTAGCCAAGGTGTCATTGGTCCCCCTAATACACGGATAGCACCCCAATCCTGCATTCATACATGTGACAATACACCATGGATTCCTCCCGCTCTATATTATGTCTCCATACAAATCAGTCGCCATCCAATCCATCCATCTCACAAAAGCTCCAATACCCAGCAAATGTTTCCGTCTCCTCCTAGTAATAACCATGTGATCTCCATGAGAATAAAGCGCCAATTTGTGTCCTTATCCCCTCCCCCTACGCAGGATGTACACCCCTTCATGGCCACGCCTCTTTATGTAACTGACAATTGCGCGGTCCCCTCCCCCTACGCAGGATGTACACCCCTTCATGGCCACGCCTCTTTATGTAACTGACAATTGCGCGGTCGTGCAACGCTGCACCCAAACTAAATATCCGTCCTTTCTTCACACAAATAGAGCTTTCTGTCGGTGGGATGTCATCACCTGCGCGCTTTTTATTTTTCACGCCATAAACAAAAAAAGACCAAAAATTTTGAAGAAAAAAAATTTGTTGTACTTTTGACTATAAAATATATAAAGTAACCTCAAAGTTAGTTATAAATTTCACCAAAATGTCTCCCGCTCCATGTTTATGGGAAAAGGACCCCAATAAGTGGATATTGATTGCTGTGTGTGACCGTTATATCGTCTGCAGACTATGGGGAGATCATGGGGTGTACACAGCTTGTACTTCTCACTGCACAGCACATTTCTGGGGGGCTAAGATACCAGGACACCCCCAATACCAGGACACCCCCAATACCAGGATACCTCCAATACCAGGACACCCCCAAATACCAGGACACCCCCAATACCAGGACACCCCCAATACCAGGATAGGACACCCCCAAATACCAGGACACCCCCAAATACCAGGACAGAACACCCCCAAATACCAGGACACCCCCAAATACCAGGACAGGACACCCCCAAATACCAGGACAACCCCAAATACCAGGACAGGACACCCCCAAATACCAGGACACCCCCAAATACCAGGACACCCCCAAATACCAGGACAGGACAACCCCAATACCAGGACACCCCCAAATACCAGGACAGGACACCCCCGAATACCAGGACACCCCCAAATACCAGGACAGGACACACCCAAATACCAGGACACCCCCAATACCAGGACACCCCCAATACCAGGACAGGACACCCCCAAATACCAGGACACCCCCAAATACCAGGACAAGACAACCCCAAATACCAGGACACCCCCAAATACCAGGACGGGACACCCCCAATACCAGGGCACCCCCAAATACCAGGACAGGACACCCCCGAATATCAGGACACCCCCAAATACCAGGACACCCCCAATACCAGGACACCCCCAAATACCAGGACACCCCCAAATACCAGGACAAGACACCCCCAAATACCAGGACACCCCCAAATACCAGGACAGGACACCCCCAAATACCAGGACACCCCCAAATACCAGGACAGGACACCCCCAAATACCAGGACAGGAGAACCCCCCCAAATACAAGGAAAGGACAAACACCCCCAAATACCAGGACAGGACAAACACCCCCAAATACCAGGACAGGACAAACACCCCCAAATACCAGAGCAGTACAAACACCCCCAAATACCAGGACAGGACAAACACCCCCAAATACCTGGACAGGACAAACACCCCCAAATACCAGGATAGTACAAACACCCCCAAATACCAGGACAAGACAACCCCCCCGATACCAGGATAGTACAAACACCCCCAAATACCAGGATAGAACAAACACCCCCAAATACCAGGACGGTACAAACACCCCCAAATACCAGGACAGGACACCCCCAAATACCAGGACAGTACAAACACCCCCAAATACCAGGACTGTACAAACACTGCCAAATACCAGGACAGTACAAACACCCCCAAATACCAGGACGGTACAAACACCCCCAAATACCAGGATAGTACAAACACCCCCAAATACCAGGATAGTACAAACACCCCCAAATACCAGGATAGTACAAACCCCCCCAAATACCAGGACAGTACAAACCCCCCCAAATACCAGGATAGTACAAACACCCCCAAATACCAGGACAGGACAAACACCCCCAAATACCAGGACAGGACAGTACACACCCCCTGTGATGGGGGGCAGGCAGGACAGGACAAACACCCCCAAATACCAGGACAGGACAAACACCCCCAAATACCAGGACAGGACAGTACACACCCCCTGTGACGGGGAGGGGGGGGCAGGACAGAACACACAGAGCAGATGATAAACACACAAAGCTTTATTGAAAGATGACAATCACTCAATTGGGGTCAGCAGGCAGCGTCTCAGTGCCCAGTGTAGGGGAAGAGCAGGGAGAGGGCCCAAAACAATTGTAATCCGGCCCCAGGGGGCAAAGTCAGAGTCACTGGCAGTTTGTAATCCAAACAGGGAAGAGAAAGGGGGGAGAGTTCATGGACAGTCCATAGGGGAATAAAACGGGTGCAGACACTCACGGGTCCAGCAGGGATGTCCTGGCTCACAGCAGACGACAGCAGGGGGGCGACCCTCCTCAGCACACAGCAACAGTGGGTAATCCGGGCCCCAGAGAATTAGAGTATAGGGGGGCCCACAACAGGCAGTCCTAGCACACAGCAACAGCAGATAATCCGGGCCCCGGAGTATTAGGCAGAGTATAGGGGGGCCCACAGCAGGTAGTCCGAGCACACAGCAGAGCGGATAATCCGGGCCCCGGAGTATTATGGAGAGTATCATGGGGCCCACAGCAGGCAGTCCTGGCACACAGCAGCAGCAGATAATCCGGGCCCCAGAGTATTAGACAGAGTATAGGGGGGCCCACAGCAAAGCAGTCCTAGCACACAGCAGCAGCGGATAATCTGGGCCCCAGAGTATTAGGCAGAGTATCGTGGGGCCCACAGCAAGCAGTCCTAGCAAACAGCAGCAGCGGATAATCCGGGCCCCAGAGTATTAGGCAGAGTATCGTGGAGCCCACAGCAAGCAGTCCTAGCACACAGCAGCGGATAATCCGGGCCCCAGAGTATTAGACAGAGTATAGGGGGGGCCCACAGCAAAGCAGTCCTAGCACACAGCAGCAGCGGATAATCCGGGCCCCAGAGTATTAGGCAGAGTATAGGGGGGCCCACAGTAAAGCAGTCCTAGCACACAGCACCAGCGGATAATCCGGGCCCCAGAGTATTAGACAGAGTATAGGGGGGGCCCACAGCAAAGCAGTCCTAGCACACAGCAGCAGCGGATAATCCGGGCCCCAGAGTATTAGGCAGAGTATCGTGGGCAAACTAAAAAATCTCAGTGCCAATCAAAGAAAGAGTACAATTATGCAGCTGTGCACCAGTGAAAACCACCAATAATGAATAACACAAAAAAAACAGCGCAAAAATTAAATAAAAAACAATCACAAATAAATAAATGTAAAAAATATATATATAATATTTCAAACATAAGTCCTTTTTCCCAATTCCCAAAAGGATTTTCAAGACAATGTTCCAAAATGTGCTTCCACCTGATCACCACGTGACACATCATATTGACCGCACTCACCAGATGGAGGGGAGTAATAAGCCTCATAGGATATAAGGGATCCTATAGCC
This sequence comes from Staurois parvus, assembly GCF_062004578.1. NCBI lineage: Eukaryota > Metazoa > Chordata > Amphibia > Anura > Ranidae > Staurois > Staurois parvus. Next base: position 320,690 of record NW_028318434.1, on the reverse strand, counting down.
CCTCAAGAGGAACTCAAATCTCCTTCTTCACCCTGCTTAGATACAGCAATCGACTCCACTCTACTTCTCCATGGAATCCTCAATCATGTGCAAGGAAAGAAAGGCTACATAGTGTAATCCTGCCACTCAATACCATAGAAATCCATAGAATAAGGACACTCACATGTTTCATACAATAACAGGCCTTGTTTAGTAGCCTCAAAGGCTTCAAAGGAACAAGATTCCAAATTGTAAATATAGGGATCTCACGCTTTAAGAATCACTGTAGAGGATGACCAGCTTTCCACCTCTAAGATGGCCGCTTGAACCGCAAAAGACGTTCCAACATCACTTCCGGTATTTGGAACGCACACCTTTGAGGCTACTAAACAAGGCCTGTTATTGTATGAAACATGTGAGTGTCCTTATTCTATGGATTTCTATGGTATTGAGTGGCAGGATTACACTATGTAGCCTTTCTTTCCTTGCACATGATTGAGGATTCCATGGAGAAGTAGAGTGGAGTCGATTGCTGTATCTAAGCAGGGTGAAGAAGGAGATTTGAGTTCCTCTTGAGGGGCTATAGGATCCCTTATATCCTATGAGGCTTATTACTCCCCTCCATCTGGTGAGTGCGGTCAATATGATGTGTCACGTGGTGATCAGGTGGAAGCACATTTTGGAACATTGTCTTGAAAATCCTTTTGGGAATTGGGAAAAAGGACTTATGTTTGAAATATTATATATATATTTTTTACATTTATTTATTTGTGATTGTTTTTTATTTAATTTTTGCGCTGTTTTTTTTGTGTTATTCATTATTGGTGGTTTTCACTGGTGCACAGCTGCATAATTGTACACTTTCTTTGATTGGCGCTGGGATTTTTTAGTTTGGCCACAATACTCTGCCTAATACTCTGGGGCCCGGATTATCCGCTGCTGCTGTGTGCTAGGACTGCTTTGCTGTGGGCCCCCCTATACTCTGCCTAATACTCTGGGGCCCGGATTATCCGCTGGTGCTGTGTGCTAAGACTACCTGTTGTGGGCCCCCCTATACTCTGCCTAATACTCTGGGGCCCGGATTACCTGCTGCTGCTGTGTGCTAGGACTACTTGTTGTGGGCCCCCCTATACTCTGCCTAATACTCTGGGGCCCGGATTATCCGCTGCTGCTGTGTGCTAGGACTGCTTTGCTGTGGGCCCCCCCTATACTCTGCCTAATACTCTGGGGCCCGGATTATCCGCTGCTGCTGTGTGCTAGGACTGCTTTACTGTGGGCCCCCCTATACTCTGTCTAATACTCTGGGGCCCAGATTATCCGCTGCTGCTGTGTGCTAGGACTGCCTGTTGTGGGCCCCCCTATACTCTGCCTAATACTCCGGGGCCCGGATTATCCGCTGCTGCTGTGTGCTAGGACTACCTGTTGTGGGCCCCCCTATACTCTTCCTAATACTCTGGGGCCCGGATTATTTGCTGCTGCTGTGTGCTAGGACTACCTGTTATGGGCCCCCCTATACTCTGTCGAATACTCTGGGGCCCGGATTACCCGCTGTTGCTGTGTGCTAGGACTACCTGTTGTGGGCCCCACAATACTCTGCCTAATACTCTGGGGCCCGGATTATCTGCTGTTGCTGTGTGCTAGGACTACCTGCTGTGGGCCCCATGATACTCTCCCTAATACTCCGGGGCCCGGATTATCCGCTGTTGCTGTGTGCTAGGACTACCTGTTATGGGCCCCCCTATACTCTGTTGAATACTCTGGGGCCCGGATTACCCACTGTTGCTGTGTGCTAGGACTACCTGTTTGTAACGGAACCGGTACCCGACCGCACTTGGGTATATTCCGTTATACTGCAGCTTCCCCTGTCCGAACACCATCCACGGACCACACCCTCGGAATCCCTCAGGAAAATAGACAGACAACCAGCTCTTACTAAAACAGGAAGTCAACTAACTTTATTGTACACAAAACATGTTTTATACAGAGGGCGGGGAAAGACAACCAGGGACAGGAAACACCTCATCACCCCTCCCCATCCAACCAGACACAGAACAATGGGATGCAACCATGTGGCAAAGGACATTGCCCAACCCCCACACCAATACACAAACAGTACATCCCATAATAGTTGGCTGGACAGGGAGACACAGCACAATGGGGGGTAGCACATGGTAAACAGACAATGGACAACACACTATACACAGAACTCAGACATTCACATACACACCCTGTAACCCTTAACAGGCACAGGGTGCCTTAAACATAATGAGGGGGACATGAGCTGACCAAGCGGTCCCCCCACCCCCAAAAGTCACTCCCGTCACATATCTCCCCTTTCGGCAGGAGAGTAACACAGGAGTAGATCCCAGACGGATGTACTCTGAAGTTACTCTGCATCTCCAGTCCCTCAGTGCCGGCACCCACACAGTACCCCATGCAAATTGTCCCACACCAAGCGTTACTCACCCAGCCAACCTCTGCCTCTCCCGTAGAACATACCCGCCGCTGGGGAGAAGTACGGACTGGTCCTTCTCCCGGGAATCCTCTCAGCCGCTGGGGAGAAGACAGGGTGGCTGGGCCTCCTTCATCCTTCTGTGGGGGATCTGGGCCGACTGCCCAGCATCCCTGGGGTATCCAGGTGGTGGCTGTAGTTGCTAGGCAAAGGCCAGCGGCGCTCTGCCCTGTTGCCAGCTCTTCTGCTGAGGACCCCACATCTGCTCCGGCTAACTGTAGGGGAGGGAGGCCGGCTTCCTCCCCTCCCAGACTTTGGATCTGCTGCTGGGATGGAATTCCACTGTCACTGTCCCCCTGGTGCACAGATTCTGGCCTGGGAGGGAAAACAGTTTCCTCCACTCTGGCTGACTGTGGGGAAGGGAGGACAACAACCTCCTCTCCCTTCTCACCCTGGGCCTCTGAAACTACCACAGGCATGGGACAGAGGTCCTGGACCCTCTGTCCGGTTGTCAGCACTTCAGCTGGCGGCTCCCCGGCTGGTTCCTCCTCAGAAAAAAAATCAATCAAATCCCCAGCCTCTGGAACTGGGGTTTGGGGATCGGAGCTCACCATCTCCTGTCCGTGGAACTCAGGAGACGTTACCAGTGCTGGGCAGAGTTCAGTACTGTTTGGCCCTGTTGCCAGGTCTACTGCTGGTTCCTCCTCAGCTGAGAGGTCTATCAGATCCCCAGTCTCTGGAATTTCCACTGATGACTCTTGGGCATGCTGCCGAACATATCCTAGCAGTTGCCTGTATGCCCTTTCCAGGTGCAGTTCTTTCATCAGCAGGTATTGCAGATCTGGCTCAAGCTCTGAGACCCCTCTGAGACCAAACATAGCCTCTCTGCCTTCCCGCAACTCCTCCAGAGTAGGTTCTCCTCTATCGCCAAACACAAAAAGGTCTGTAAGGCTCTCCCACAGCAATCCAGGCCCACCAAAGTCAAGTCCCTCAGGAGAGCACTCTGTGGACACCCCTAAATATTCCTGCTCTGCGTACCACTGCAGAGCCCGATATCTATTGTCCAGTTGTATCTCCTGCTGGACCAGCCTGTCCAACTCAGCCAACCATTGCTCCTGGGGTCGCTCTCCCAGGAATGGCATCCGTAGCTTCCGATGGTCCCTGGCCCGTTCCCCTGGGGTTGGGTAGCACTTGCCTTTGTCCATACCAGCAGCCTGGACCGCTCCTCTCCAAAGCACCTCCCAAATCCGCTGCCTGAGCTCCAGGTACTGATCCGTAGACACAGTCCTGGGGTATGTTGCAAGGATGATCTGCAGCAGCCCTGGGAACTCTGATGCCAGGTCCATATCTCCACTGGGGTGACTGACGTCTTTTCCTGCTCTTGAATCCCGGTGGTGGTTTGGATGTGTTTACAGCTGGAAGCACAATCCCACCGCTTGCCACCAATGTAACGGAACCGGTACCCGACCGCACTTGGGTATATTCCGTTATACTGCAGCTTCCCCTGTCCGAACACCATCCACGGACCACACCCTCGGAATCCCTCAGGAAAATAGACAGACAACCAGCTCTTACTAAAACAGGAAGTCAACTAACTTTATTGTACACAAAACATGTTTTATACAGAGGGCGGGGAAAGACAACCAGGGACAGGAAACACCTCATCACCCCTCCCCATCCAACCAGACACAGAACAATGGGATGCAACCATGTGGCAAAGGACATTGCCCAACCCCCACACCAATACACAAACAGTACATCCCATAATAGTTGGCTGGACAGGGAGACACAGCACAATGGGGGGTAGCACATGGTAAACAGACAATGGACAACACACTATACACAGAACTCAGACATTCACATACACACCCTGTAACCCTTAACAGGCACAGGGTGCCTTAAACATAATGAGGGGGACATGAGCTGACCAAGCGGTCCCCCCACCCCCAAAAGTCACTCCCGTCACACTGTTGTGGGCCCCCCTATACTCTGCCTAATACTCTGGGGCCCGGATTACCCGCTGTTGCTGTGTGCTGAGGAGGGTCGCCCCCTGCTGTCGTCTGCTGTGAGCCAGGACATCCCTGCTGGACCCGTGAGTGTCTGCACCCGTTTTATTCCCCTATGGACTGTCCATGAACTCTCCCCCCTTTCTCTTCCCTGTTTGGATTACAAACTGCCAGAGACTCTGACTTTGCCCCCTGGGGCCGGATTACAATTGTTTTGGGCCCTCTCCCTGCTCTTCCCCTACACTGGGCACTGAGACGCTACCTGCTGACCCCAATTGAGTGATTGTCATCTTTCAATAAAGCTTTGTGTGTTTATCATCTGCTCTGTGTGTTCTGTCCTGCCCCCCCCCCCCCCGTCACAGGGGGTGTGTACTGTCCTGTCCTGGTATTTGGGGGTGTTTGTACTATCCTGCCTACCCCCGTCACAGGGGGTGTGTACTGTCCTGTCCTGGTATTTGGGGGTGTTTGTACTATCCTGCCTACCCCCATCACAGGGGGTGTTTGTCCTGTCCTGCCTACCCCCATCACAGGGGGTGTGTACTGTCCTGTCCTGGTATTTGGGGGTGTTTGTCCTGTCCTGGTATTTGGGGGTGTTTGTCCTGTCCTGGTATTTGGGGTGTTAGTGCTGTCCTGGTATTTGGGGGTGTTTGTCCTGTCCTGGTATTTGGGGGTGTTTGTCCTGTCCTGGTATTTGGGGGTGTTTGTCCTGTCCTGGTATTTGGGGGTGTTTGTCCTGGTATTTGGGGGTGTTTGTACTGTCCTGGTATTTGGGGGTGTTTGTACTGTCCTGGTATTTGGGGGTGTTTGTCCTGTCCTGGTATTTGGTGGTGTTTGTCCTGTCCTGGTATTTGGGGGTGTTTGTCCTGTCCTGCCTACCCCCGTCACAGGGGGTGTGTACTGTCCTGTCCTGGTATTTGGGGGTGTTTGTCCTGTCCTGGTATTTGGGGGTGTTTGTCCTGTCCTGGTATTTGGGGTGTTAGTGCTGTCCTGGTATTTGGGGGTGTTTGTCCTGTCCTGGTATTTGGGGGTGTTTGTACTGTCCTGGTATTTGGGGGTGTTTGTCCTGTCCTGGTATTTGGGGGTGTTTGTCCTGTCCTGGTATTTGGGGTGTTAGTGCTGTCCTGGTATTTGGGGGTGTTTGTCCTGTCCTGGTATTTTGGGGTGTTTGTACTATCCTGGTATTTAGGGGTGTTTGTACTTTCCTGGTATTTGGGGGTGTTTGTACTGTCCTGGTATTTGGGGGTGTTTATACTGCTCTGGTATTTGGGGGTGTTTGTACCGTCCTGGTATTTGGGGGTGTTTGTCCTGTCCTGGCATTTGGGGGTGTCCCATCCTGGTTTTGGGGTAGTCCTGTCCTGGTATTGGGGGGTGTCCTGGTATTGGGAGTGTCCTGGTATTTGGGGGTGTCCTGGTATTGGGGGTGTCCTGGTATTTGGGGGTGTCCTGGTATTGGGGGTGTCCTGGTATTTGGGGGTTTCGTGGTATTGGGGGTGTCCTGGTATTTGGGGGTGTCCTGGTATTGGGGGTGTCCTGTCCTGGTATTGGGGGTGTCCTGGTATTGGGGGTGTCCTGGTATCTTAGCCCCCCAGAAATGTGCTGTGCAGTGAGAAGTACAAGCTGTGTACACCCCATGATCTCCCCATAGTCTGCAGACGATATAACGGTCACACACAGCAATCAATATCCACTTATTGGGGTCCTTTTCCCATAAACATGGAGCGGGAGACATTTTGGTGAAATTTATAACTAACTTTGAGGTTACTTTATATATTTTATAGCTGAAAGTACAAAATATTGTTTTTCTTCAAAATTTTTGGTCTTTTTTTGTTTATGGCGTGAAAAATAAAAAGCGCACAGGTGATGACATCCCACCGACAGAAAGCTCTATTTGTGTGAAGAAAGGACGGATATTTAGTTTGGGTGCAGCGTTGCACGACAGCAAAATTGTCAGTTACATAAAGAGGCGTGGCCATGAAGGGGTGTACATCCTGCGTAGGGGGAGGGGATAAGGACACAAATGGGCGCTTTATTCTCATGGAGATCACATGGTTATTACTAGGAGGAGACGGAAACATTTGCTGGGTATTGGAGCTTTTGTGAGATGGATGGATTGGATGGCGACTGATTTGTATGGAGACATAATATAGAGCGGGAGGAATCCATGGTGTATTGTCACATGTATGAATGCAGGATTGGGGTACTATCCGTGTATTAGGGGGACCAATGACACCTTGGCTAGTATTGTAGATGAATGTGGGGGCGTCGAGGGCAATCTTCTTATGTTTATGGCCCTTTAGGGCAGATGTGATTTCTATGTATTTTATGGGAGATTTTCTCTGTATATTGGGAGTTTCCATCTTGTTGTATCATGAATGTAGTATGGAAGATGAGTCCTATGTACTAGGAATGGTCATTGGAAGGACAGAATAGGAGCCACATGATTGGCTGGCCAACCCCGTGACAGTATAGACTAGTGGGTGACATTGATTGAGATCTGCCCGCTGTGTGTATACAATCACCCGGCTAATGTCTAATATCAGGGGACAAAATGTGCCAGCATTCATATCAGACTAAGGGAAAATGGCCGCCAGAGGAGGGACAGGCGGGCTACAACAAAATGGAGGAGGGAGATCTAATCCACTGTAATGTGATAACTGTATGAATATTGTATTAGACTAAGGGAAAATGGCCACCAGAGGAAGGACAGGCGGGCTACAACAAAATGGAGGGAGATCTAATCCACTGTAATGTGATAACTGTGCATACATTGACAATAGAAGTTTAGGAGCCGCCATCGTCTTTTGTTTTTCAGTTTTTTCCCGTTTTATGCTATTCAGCTATTTGTGGATCAGCACCATCTAGTGTCTGCTCTCCATGCTGCAGCCTCTGTATAAATCTGTCTGGAGTCACTTCCTGTCTGTGTCACTTCCTGTCCCGGGAACACTTTCCTCCTCTCAGCCATTTTAGATCGGCTTCCAGACGATCCTGTGATTGTCGGTCTCCATCCTGAACACACGGCCACCATAGGGCCAGCATGGGATCTTCTCCATGTCAGAGCACACGGGTAAGTCAGGTGGATCTCCTATTCCTGGTCCCGGCTCCTGTCCCTGCTATAGACAGATCAATATGCTGGTGTCTCTTGTTACTAAATGTAGATTGCCCCGCCCTGTGTCATTATACAAGGAGGGGGGGATTGTCCCGAGTGTATATTTGTTCAAATCAACTAGTCTACCTCCTGGTTTACTTCAGGACTGGTGTCTAGTCTTGTATGGTCGGCTGTGGTGTCTGTGGTCGGTGTTCGGACGGGGAAGCGGTAGTCTAACGGAAGTCCTCATGAGCAGTCTGGGTCGGTTCCGTTACATTGGTGGCAAGGTTGTGCTTCCTGGCTGTGAACACGTCCAAACCACTACCGGGATTCAAGATCAGGAAGGTAGATGTCGGTCACCCCAGTGGAGATGTGGACCTGGCATCAGAGTTCCCGGGGCTGCTGCGGATCGTTCTTGCAGCATACCCCAGGACTGTGTCTGCGGATGAGTACCTGGAGCTCAGGCAGTGGATTCAGGTGGTGCTTTAGAGTGAAGCTCTCCAGGTTGCTGGTATGGACAAGGGCAAATGCTATCCAACCACAGCGGAACGGGCCAGGGACCATAGGAAGGTATGGATGCCATTCCTGGGAGAGCGACCCCAGGAGCAATGGGTGACTGAATTGGACAGGCTGGTCCAGCAGGAGATAAAGCTGGACAACCGATATCGGTCTCTGTAATGGCACGAAAAGCAGAAATATTTAGGAGTGACAACAGAGTGCTCTCCAGAGGGATAGGACTTTGGTGGTCCTGGATTGCTGTGGGAGAGCCTTACAAATCATTTTGTGTTTGGCAATGAAGGAGAACCTACCCTGGAGGACCTGCAAGAAGACAGAGAGGCTATGTTCGGTCTCACAGTAGTCTCAGAGCTTGAACCAGATCTGGAATACCTACTGATGAAAGAACAGGATCTGGAAAGGGCATACAGGCAACTGCTAAAACATGTTCAGCAGCATGCCCAAGAATCGGCAGTGGAAATTCCAGAGATTGCCGTCCCCAAACCTGAAGTGCTGACTAAAGGGCAGAGCTCTGCTAGCCGCTGCCCAGCACTGGTAACATCTTCTGGGTTCCACGGACAGGAGATGGCAAATGCCTATTCCCAGATACCAGTGCCAGAGACTGGGGATTTGATTGACTTTTCTGCGGAGGAGGATCCAGTCATCGCACCTCCAGCAGAAGAGCTGTCATCAGGACATGGCGTGGTTGACCTCTGCCCACAACAATCAGCACCGCAGGAGCTACAGGAAGAGGATGCAATCGGCACCTCACAACTGCATGAGCTGATGTCCGTGGATGGGACTTTGGTCTCCACTGACACAACCCCAGAAAAGGGTCTGGCATTGGGACAAGAGGATGTCAGCCTTACTTTGCGAACACTGGGGGATGTCCATCAAGTCAGAGTGGATGAGAATACAGTCACCACCTGGATACCCCAGGGATGCTGGGCAGTCGGCCCAGATCCCCCACAGCATGATGGAGTCGGCCCAGCCACCCTGTCTTCTCTCCAGTGGCTGAGAGGACTTCAGGGAGAAGGACCAGTCCGTACTTCTCCCCAGTGGCAGATATGTTCTACGAGAGAGGCAGAGGTTGGCTGAGTGAGTATTGCTATGTTTGGGACAATTTGTTTGGGGTACTGTGTGGGTGCTGGCATTGGGGGACTGGAAGTACAGACTAACTTCAGAGTCAACCTGTTTGGGGTCCCCTGCCAAAAGGGGAGATATGTGATGGGAGTCACTTTGGGTGGGGGGCCCATGGAACCCAGCTTACTTTGGAGAGGTGGGAAGACCCCTGTCTAAGCTCTCCATATTCCTCTTATGTGTAAGTCACCCTGTGCCTGTTAGGGGTGCAGGGTGAGATGTCCTGATATTGTGTAGACATGTCTAGGGGGGGTGGGAGGTTGTTCATTGTTTAATGCCATGTGGTTGCATCCCATTGTTCTATTGTTTGTCTGGCTTGGGAGCAAACTATTATGGGATGTATGTGTTTGTGTGTATTGGTTGGTGGGGGGGGTCTTCAGCGGCCCTCCCTCCTGATGGGACGGTCTGCTGGTGTGAAGTTTGAATACCTTTTGTGTCTCCTGTTAATAAATGTAGATTCAATACTGTATATATAATCCTCCTGCGCTCAATGGAGTCCCTCAAATACTAAGCGGCTAGCACTCAAACTGGTACCCAACAGTCAAAAGATCAATATCATGTGATAGGTTAGTGCAGCGCTACAAACATAAGAGCATAATAAATAACATATAATAATAGACACAATATGAATGGCACACATCTCATAGTGCAATAAGGTGACCATGTGATGATAAAACAGAATAGATGTGAACATATGTGGCCCAAGCCCCACTCAGTAATGTGAGAAGTGACTACTATATAGGTATGATAAGTGAGTACACAAAGTACATCACACGATATGATGGCGCTCAGCTGAAGACAGTTAGAACACAATGTAGGTGAGAACACAGTAAGCTTCAAGTGGAGTCACATCGCTGTATAAACGTTCATTAGGCTATAAGGTGGTGCTCAAGCTCAAAGCAGTAGAAAATGCAATAAAGGTGATCACACGATAAACGTCAAGTGATGGTGAGCGACTCTCCTCCTGTGGCTAAATTGCCCCCTCACCTCCACTCAGCAGCCCAAAGGGCCTGTACGGCTTTAAGATCACTCAGGATCTTGATCCAAAATTGCAGAAATCACCAGCAAGTCTCCCATGGACATCTCATCCGGTAAGGTAAGTAATCAGGGTACACTGGCTCCTGGTCTCAGCAGGATAAACCTCTCAACCGGGTGATAAAAGCACAGGAAGAATCTCTCAGGGCATATAAAGCCATACAATAGGTGCTTTTATTAAAAAAGTCAAGTTGTAAACTCACATGCTGTATAAGAAGCCACCATTCCATAGGGATGTATGGGTGTACTGCATGGGTTTCCTATTCACATTCAAGGTAGGCTAAGATGGCGGCCGTACCAGAAGTACGTCACCGCGGACCGGATGCTGCGTCACCACGTATCTATGCGTTGCGTCACCGTCATGTGACTTCGTCAGGATCGTGACGACCATCACTTGAAGTTTATCATGTGATCACCTTTATTGCATTTTCTTTGTGTACTCACTTATCATACCTATATAGTACTCACTTCTCACATTACTGAGTGGGGCTTGGGCCACATATGTTCACATCTATTCTGTTTTATCATCACATGGTCACCTTATTGCACTATGAGATGTGTGCCATTCATATTGTGTCTATTATTATATGTTTTTTATTATGCTGTTATGTTTGTAGCGCTACACTAACCTATCACACAATAAATGTAGATTGCCCCACCCAGGGTCATTATGCAGGGAGGGGGGACTGTCCGCGGGGTGCATATATCTTGTATCTATGTTCAAATAAAGTAGTCTACCTCCTGGTTTACTTCAGGACTGGTGTCGTCTAGTCTTGTATGGTCGGCTGTGGTGTCTGTGGTCGGTGTTCAGACGGGGAAGTGGTATTCTAACAGAAGTACTCAAGCGCAGTCTGGGTCAGTTCCGTTACAGCTGTGTATGGGGGAGGGGCAAGAAGCTAAGGAAGATATATATGGGGGATGGGTGAGAAGTTAGGGAGGGATGTGTATGGGGGAGGGGTGAGAAGCTCAGAAGGGGTGTATGGGGGAGGGGTGAGAAGCTGGGAAGGGATATATATGGGGGAGGGGTGAGAAGCTGGGAGGGATGTGTATGAGAGAGGTTTGAGAAGCTGGGGGGATGTGTATAGGGGAGGGGTGAGAAGCTGGGGGGATGTGTATAGGGGAGGGGTGAGAAGCTGGGGGGATGTATATAGGGGAGGAGTGAGAAGTTTGGGACGGATGTGTATGGGGGAGAGGTGAGAAGCTGGGGAGGGATGTGTATGGGGGAGGGGTGAGAAGCTGGGGACAGATGTGTATGGGGGAGGGGTGAGAAGCTGGGAAGGGATGTGTATGGGGGAGGGGTGAGAAGCTGGGGACGGATGTGTATGGGGGAGGGGCGAGAAGCTGAGGAGGGATGTGTATGGGGGGGGGCGAGAAGCTGAGGAGGGATGTGTATGGGGGAGGGGTGAAAAGCTGGGGAAGGATGTGTATGGGGGAGGGGTGAGAAGCTGGGGAAGGATGTGTATGGGGGAGGGGTGAGAATATCCCTACATCTCCCCCTCATTGCTATCATCTCCCTACTACTGCTCTCATCACCTCCCCAAAATGCCTCTTCCACTCATTCTTATCATTTTCCTCTCCTCCGTTCCCAAAATCCATTCACTATATCCCTCTACTCCTCCCACACAATTGTATATTGTGTCCTCACTGCTTCCTTCGCTCCTCTACGGCACCCACCACCTCCTCCTATTACTCCACTCTCCCACTGACCCCAACACCTCCACTAGTAGTTTCTCACGCTCCTGCACATCCCGCTCCCATGCCACCTTTCTCACCCTTCTCCTCCTCCTAGCCGCGGGAGACATCTCCCTGAATCCTGGCCCTCCACCACCTCCCTCACCCACACAACACCCTCCCGCCTCCACGTCCTGCCCCAACCCCCACAACTTAGTATCTGTTCCCCTGCTCCCTAAAATCTCCCCCCCCATTTTCATGTGCACTCCTAAACGCCCGATCGGTGTGCAACAAGCTCACCGCCATCCACGACCTCTTTGTTTCCCGCTCCCTCAACCTCCTAGCGATCACAGAAACCTGGATCCAGCCCACTGATTCTACCTCCCTTGCTGCACTCTCCTACGTAGGTCTTACCTGGACCCTCTCACCCAGACCCAACGGTCGTAAAGGTGGTGGGGTTGGTCTGCTCCAGTCACTGCAGAGCACCTTCTGAGTCCGCTCCAGCCCTGGCACACTGATCACACCAAAACCCTCAAACGACACAGTCGTGCCCTGGAGCGACTATGGCGCAAAACCAAATCCCAACAAGCCTTCACCCGCTACAAATCTGCCTTCCACACCTACACCTCCTCCCTCCACGCAGCCAAACAAGCCTACTTCCTGACCCTCATCAAGGCCCTCTCCTCCAATCCTTGCTGACTCTTCTCCACCTTCAACTCTCTACTCTCGCCACCCCACCTCCACCCAGCACCTCACTCACTGCCCTTGAGATTGCCAATCACTTCAAAAACAAGATTGACACAATTCGCAAGGACATCGCCGCAACTCACACGCCCTCTCAACCCGTCCCCTCTCACACAGCTACCCCCTCATCCCCCCTCTCCCTCAACATAACCCACAGGGACTTTGTCGCTTTTCAAACTCCCTCCAACCCCCTTCCCCCTCACTCAACTACCCCCTCTCCCACGGCCCCACCACTGCTCTGACCTCCACTTCCACCCCACCCTACATTCCTCATACTTAAGCCCCCCCAACACTCCGCACCTTTGACCTTACTACCATCGAGGAAGTCTCCAAGATCCTCTCTGATGCCCGCCTCACCACCTGCCCCCTCGACCCTATCCCCTCACAACTCCTACGACCTCCCTCCCCCTCCATTCTACGCTCACTCACCCACATCTTTAATCTCTCCCTCTCCTCCGGCACTTTCCCCTCCCCTCTGAAACATGCACACATCACCCCCATACTTAAAAAGCCCTCCCTGGACCCCATTGACCCGAACAACCTCAGACCCATCTCCCTGCTCCCATTTAAATCTAAACTCCTCGAGGGCCTAGTCTACACCCGCCTAAGCTCTCACCTCAATGACAACAACCTCCACGATCCCCTACAGTCCGGCTTCCTTCCCCTACACTCCACCGAACCTGCCTTACTCAAACTCTCCAACGACCTGCTAACCGCCAAAGCTAATGGCCACTATTCAGTGCTCCTACTCCTTGACCTCTCTGCAGCCTTCGATACAGTCGACCACCCCCTCCTCCTCAAAAAACTACACTCCCTCAGCCTCAGAGATTCTGCTCTCTCTTGGCTCTCATCTTACCTGTCACAACGCTCTTTCAGCGTTACCTATAATGCTACCACCTCCCCCCTCACTCCCCCTCTCTGTTGGGGTCCCTCAAGGCTCTGTTCTCAGGCCCCTTCTCTTCTCCATCTATACCTCCTCCCTTGGCCAACTCATACACTCTCACGGCTTCAACTACCACCTCTATGCCGACGACACACAAATCTATCTCTCAACCCCCCACCTCACCCCCTCGGTCTCCGCCTGAATCACACACCTACTGAGCGACATATCTGACTGGATGTCACTCCACTTCCTTAAACTGAACCTCTCTAAAACTGGGCTCCTAGTCTTCCCCCCAGCTCGGACACCACCCCCCATTGACTTCTCCGTCACATCCAACAACGCCACCATCAAACCCGCCCCGCAGGCCAGAGTACTTGGTGTCATGCTGGACTCCAACCTATCCTTCTAGCCCCAAGTCCAATCTTTAACAAACTCGTGCAGACTCCACCTCCGCAACATGCAGACTCCACCTCCGCAACATCGCCAAAATCCGCACGTTCCTAACCCCAGAAACCACTAAACAGCTCATCCACTCCCTCATCATATCACGACTCGACTACTGCAACTCCCTCCTCACTGGCCTGCCTCGCCGCTGGCTATCCCTGCTTCAGTCCATCCTGAATACGGCTGCCAGACTCATTGACCGCTCCATCTCCGCCACCCCCCTCTGCCAATCCCTCCACTGGCCTCCACCCCCCTCTGCCAATCCCTCCACTGGCCTCCACTCAGTGTCCGCCACCCCCCTCTGCCAATCCCTCCACTGGCTTCCGATTGCACAACGGATCAAATTCAAAATCCTAACACTGACGTACAAAGCCGTCCACCATACTGCCCCGAACTACATCACTGACCTAATATCCAAGTACCGCCCAACACGCACACTCCGCTCCTCACAAGACCTCCTTCTCTCTAGTTCCCTGGTCTCCTCCTCCCATGCCCGCCTCCAGGACTTCTCCAGGGTGTCACCCATCCTCTGGAACTTCCTGCTGCAACCCATCAGATTATCACCTACTGTCCTCTCCTTTAGGCACACCCTGAAAACCCATCTCTTCAGGGAAGCCTACCCCACCCCCTGCTAACTTGCCGACCTCCTCCACTCTTCCTACTACTCCATCCCCCACAGCTATCTCCTCCTGTACCACCATCCCCCCCTCCTAGATTGTAAGCTCCAAGGATCAGGGCCCTCAATCCCCTCATGTTTTGCATTGTATTGGTATTGTTCTGTCACATGTTCTGTCCCCCTTTGTAATGTACAGCGCTGAGCCAACTATCGGGGCTTTATAAATCCTGTATAATAATAATAATAATCTGGGGAAGGATGTGTATGGGGGAGGGGCGAGAAGCTGAGGAGGGATGTGTATGGGGGAGGGGTAAGAAGCTGAGGAGGGATGTGTATGGGGGAGGGGCGAGAAGCTGGGGAGGGGCGAGAAGCTGAGGAGGGATGTGTGTGGGGGAGGGGCGAGAAGCTGAGGAGGGATGTGTGTGGGGGAGGGGCGAGAAGATGAGGAGGGATGTGTGTGGGGGAGGGGCGAGAAGCTGAGGAGGGACGTGTGTGGGGGAGGGGCGAGAAACTGAGGAGGGACGTGTGTGGGGGAGGGGCGAGAAGCTGAGGAGGGACGTGTGTGGGGGAAAGGCGAGAAGCTGAGGAGGGACGCGTATGGGGGAGGGGCGAGAAGCTGGGGAGGGACGCGTATGGGGGAGGGGCGAGAAGCTGGGGAGGGATGCGTATGGGGGAGGGGCGAGAAGCTGGAAAGGGATGCGTATGGGGGAGGGGCGAGAAGCTCGGGAGGGATGCGTATGGGGGAGGGGCGAGAAGCTGGGGAGGGATGCGTATGGGGGAGGGGCGAGAAGCTGGGGAGGGATGCGTATGGGGGAGGGGCAAGAAGCTGGGGAGGGATGCGTATGGGGGAGGGGCGAGAAGCTGGGGAGGGATGTGTATGGGGGAGGGATATGTATGGGGGAGGGGTGAGAAGCTGAGGAGGGATGCGTATGGGGGAGGGGCGAGAAGCTAAGGAGGGATGCATATGGGGGAGGGGCGAGAAGCTGGGGAGGGATGCGTATGGGGGAGGGGCGAGAAGCTGGGGAGGGATGCGTATGGGGGAAGGGCGAGAAGCTGGGGAGGGATGCGTATGGGGGAGGGGCGAGAAGCTGGAAAGGGATGCGTATGGGGGAGGGGCGAAAAGCTCGGGAGGGATGCGTATGGGGGAGGGGCGAGAAGCTAGGGAGGGATGCGTATGGGGGAGGGGCGAGAAGCTGGGGAGGGATGTGTATGGGGGAGGGGCGAGAAGCTGGAAAGGGATGCGTATGGGGGAGGGGCGAGAAGCTGGGGAGGGATGCGTATGGGGGAGGGGCGAGAAGCTAGGGAGGGATGCGTATGGGGGAGGGGTGAGAAGCTGGGGAGGGATGTGTATGGGGGAGGGATGTGTATGGGGGAGGGGTGAGAAGCTGGGGAGGGATGTGTATGGGGGAGGGGTGATAAGCTGGGGAGGGATGTGTATGGGGGAGGGGTGAGAAGCTGGGGAGGGATGTGTATGGGGGAGGGGTGAGAAGCTGGGGAGGGATGTGTATGGGGGAGGGGTGAGAAGCTGGGGAGGGATGTGTATGGGGGAGGGGTGAGAAGCTGGGGAGGGATGTGTATGGGGGAGGGGTGAGAAGCTGGGGAGGGATGTGTATGAGGGAGGGGTGAGAAGCTGAGGAGGGATGTGTATGGGGGAGGGGCGAGAAGCTGAGGAGGGATGTGTATGGGGGAGGGATGTGTATGGGGGAGGGGTGAGAAGCTGGGGAGGGATGTGTATGGGGGAGGGGTGAGAAGCTGAGGAGGGATGTGTATGGGGGAGGGGCGAGAAGCTGAGGAGGGATGTGTATGGGGGAGGGGCGAGAAGCTGAGGAGGGATGTGTATGGGGGAGGGGCGAGAAGCTGAGGAGGGATGTGTATGGGGGAGGGGCGAGAAGCTGAGGAGGGATGTGTATGGGGGAGGGGTGAGAAGCTGGGGAGGGATGTGTATGGGGGAGGGGTGAGGAGCTGGGGAGGGATGTGTATGGGGGAGGGGTGAGGAGCTGGGGAGGGATGTGTATGGGGGAGGGGTGAGAAGCTGGGGAGGGATGTGTATGGGGGAGGGATGTGTATGGGGGAGGGGTGAGGAGCTGGGGAGGGATGTGTATGGGGGAGGGGTGAGAAGCTGGGGAGGGATGTGTATGGGGGAGGGATGTGTATGGGGGAGGGGTGAGGAGCTGGGGAGGGATGTGTATGGGGGAGGGGTGAGGAGCTGGGGAGGGATGTGTATGGGGGAGGGGTGAGGAGCTGGGGAGGGATGTGTATGGGGGAGGGGTGAGAAGCTGGGGAGGGATGTGTATGGGGGAGGGATGTGTATGGGGGAGGGGTGAGGAGCTGGGGAGGGATGTGTATGGGGGAGGGGTGAGAAGCTGGGGAGGGATGTGTATGGGGGAGGGATGTGTATGGGGGAGGGGTGAGAAGCTGGGGAGGGAAGTGTATGGGGGAGGGGTGAGAAGCTGGGGAGGGATGTGTATGGGGGAGGGGTGAGAAGCTGGGGAGGGATGTGTATGGGGGAGGGGTGAGAAGCTGGGGAGGGATGTGTATGGGGGAGGGGTGAGAAGCTAAGCTGGGAGGGATGTGTATGGGGGAGGGGTGAGAAGCTGGGGAGGGATGTGTATGGGGGAGGGGTGAGAAGCTGGGGAGGGATGTGTATGGGGGAGGTGTGAGAAGCAGGGGAGGGATGTGTATGGGGGAGGGGTGAGAAGCTGAGGAGGGATGTGTATGGGGGAGGGGTGAGAAGCTGGGGAGGGATGTGTATGGGGGAGGGGTGAGAAGCTGGGGAGGGATGTGTATGGGGGAGGGGTGAGAAGCTGAGGAGGGATGTGTATGGGGGAGGGGTGAGAAGCTGAGGAGGGATGTGTATGGGGGAGGGGTGAGAAGCTGAGGAGGGATGTGTATGGGGGAGGGGTGAGAAGCTGGGGAGGGATGTGTATGGGGGAGGGGTGAGAAGCTGAGGAGGGATGTGTATGGGGGAGGGCTGAGAAGCTGAGGAGGGATGTTTATGGGGGGAGGGGCGAGAAGCTGGGGAGGGATGTGTATGGGGGAGGGGCGAGAAGCTGGGGAGGGATGTGTATGGGGGAGGGGCGAGAAGCTGGGGAGGGATGTGTATGGGGGAGGGGCGAGAAGCTGGGGAGGGATGTGTATGGGGGAGGGGCGAGAAGCTGAGGAGGGATGTGTATGGGGGAGGGGCGAGGAGCTGGGGAGGGATGTGTATGGGGGAGGGGCGAGAAGCTGGGGAGGGATGTGTATGGGGGAGGGGTGAGAAGCTGAGGAGGGATGTGTATGGGGGAGGGGTGAGAAGCTGAGGAGGGATGTGTATGGGGGAGGGGTGAGAAGCTGGGGAGGGATGTGTATGGGGGAGGGGTGAGAAGCTGGGGAGGGATGTGTATGGGGGAGGGGTGAGAAGCTGAGGAGGGATGTGTATGGGGGAGGGGTGAGAAGCTGAGGAGGGATGTGTATGGGGGAGGGGCGAGAAGCTGGGGAGGGATGTGTATGGGGGAGGGGTGAGAAGCTGGGGAGGGATGTGTATGGGGGAGGGGCGAGAAGCTGGGGAGGGATGTGTATGGGGGAGGGGTGAGAAGCTGGGGAGGGATGTGTATGGTATCTATACTCCCACTGTGAGAGTACCAGAAATGATACTATAGAGTATATAACATGTTTCACTCCCTACATTCACTCCTCCCTTGATACTATAGCACTGTTATCTCTTGCTGAAGTTAAAGTAGAGCTCCACCCAAAAGGGGAAGTGCTGCTTTAACTAGTTGATGACCGCAGGTAGCCAAATGACGTCTGCACTGTGGCTGGCCAGTCCTGGGAGGCCGTCCTATGATGTCCTCCCAGAACGCGCTCTCCTGCGTGCCCCCCGTGATCTCCGTGATTGCCGTGTCCTATGACACGCTGGTCATCAGGAAATGCAATTGCCGGGTCTTGACTGCACTTTCCTCACCCTGTCAGAGCATGAGGAAAGTACTGCTGGCAGTTGTCAGAGGAGGGATCGGCATCGATCATTGATGATCAGTGCCTTGAGGATCGGTGCCCAGCAGAGCCACCTACCAGTGCCGCCCACAAGTGCCCAGCAGTGTCACCCACCTTTGCCCAGCAGTGCCGCCAGTCAGTGCCCAGCAGTGCTGCCTATGAGTGCCGACTATCAGTACCCATCATCAGTGCTGCCCATCAGTGCCAGCTCATCAGTGTCACCTATCGGTGCCGCCTATCAGTGCAGCCTCATCAACGCACATCAGTGAAGTAGAAAAATTACCTGTTTGCTAAATTTTAAAATAGAAACAAACTTTTTTTTTCAAATTTTTTGAAAAATGTATTAATGAATCTTAATGTATGAAGATATTATTTGTAGTGTACAAATTACAACCTGTATGTTACCTCTAAGGGTTGTACCCCTTCTGACTTACTGTTTGTCAAGACTCTAGAAGTAGCTCTATAGGTCCACAGTTTGGGGTTCCCTAGGGCGCGGGATCTAAGCTCCAGTCTGCTTGTTCACCAGAGCCCCTGATGGTGGGGATGGACTTGAAGCAGGCTGAGACCAGGTCGTGGCCCCCAGGTATGTCCAGGAGACCGCTAGTGTCACATACTTTAGTAGTGAGCCTGACGTGAGGAGGCAGAGCAGACCAGAGCAGGATGCGGATGGATCCGTGCGGCAGGTAGCGGAGTCAGGCGGGCCGGGTTTTGTATCCAAGAAGGCAGAGAAGACCAGAGAAGTAGGCAGAAGGATAGTCGGGTCACAGGCCAGGTTCAGCAACAGGAGGTCAGAATGATCAGGAGCAGCCAGAAGAATATCCAGAGACAAGCCAGGGGTCAGGGCAGGAGAAGGTCAATGGTAGTCAGGAGCAGGCTAGGTTCGGCAACAGGAAACAACTGAGAGTCAGGAATCACAGGCAAAGGAATAAGACCATACGGCAATTTGGATCCTGCAGTGGCCAGTTTAAATAGCCCGCCCAGCGCCGAAAGGCGTGCCTGGGTCCTAGTGCCTGCCCGGTGCTGTCATTGGTGACAGGTGCGCCTGGGTCTTAGTGCCCGCCTGCCTGTATATCTTATCGGGATGCTACTCATGCACATATTCGTACGATCTTCCCTGACATTGCCCCCCCCTTATGTGCAGCCTCTGGATGCCCATTTGGCCACTCTTTTGCGGGTGACTGCGAAAAAATTCCTGAACTAGGTCTGTGGCATGAACATTCTGAGCTGGTTCCCATGAGTTTTCCTCCGGACCATACCCCTTCCACTTAATAAGGTACTGTGTCTGACCCCTCCTTTTCCTACAGTCCACAACAGCCTTGACCTCAAATTCCTCTTCCCTGTCCACGTCTATGGACTCGGCGCGCCTTGACCTATGACTAGGAAATGGATCGGGTACGGCAGGTTTCAACAGTGACACGTGGAAAACTGGGTGTACTCTAATGGACTCCGGAAGTGCCAATTCATATGTGACTTTAATTCTGTGTCTTATCAAGAATGGGCCCACAAACCTTGGTGCCAACTTCCTCGAAGGGCACGCCATCTTCAGATTAGTTGTAGCCAGCCAGACCTGGTCTCCCAGATGCAGAATCAGTTCTTCCCTTCTCTTTCTGTCGAAGACCCTCTTGTTGTCTTCCTGGGCTTTTGCGACCGCCTCTTGTAACAATTTATTGTTAGAGACAAAGAAATTTAGTATATTCTGAGCAGCAGGAACGGAAGTTTCTGGGACCAGGTCAGGTAAAAAGGTAGGGTGGAACCCATAGTTAGCAAAAAATGGTGATTGTTTAGTGGCAGAATGGCTAACATTGTTATATGTGAACTCTGCCAAAAGTAAGATTGCCACCCAGTAGTCTGGAGGAAGGATGTGTAACATCTGATGTATTGTTCCAGGGTCTGATTGGTTCGTTCGGTTTGCCCGTTTGTTTGTGGGTGGTAGGCAGAGGAAAAGGATAACTTGATTTCCAGGGTTTCGCATAGCGCTTTCCAAAATCTCGAAGTAAATTGTACCCTTCGGTCCGAGACAATGTTCACAGGAACTCCATGGAGTCTTACGATTTCTTTAATGAAAATCCGAGCAGTCTCAGAAGCAGAGGGTGTATTCCTTAGTGGCAAAAATTGGGCCATTTTTGATAACCGGTCCACAACCACAAAAATAGCAGTATGGCCTTGGGAAGGCGGAAGTTCCACTATAAAGTCCATGGATATCATTTTCCAAGGCCTATCAGGCACTGGTAGAGGTTTAAGTAAACCCCAGGCCTTGTTTCGAGTGGTCTTGTTCCGATTGCAGATGGCACAAGTCCTTACATATGTTTTGCAATCCTTAGCTATATTCGGCCACCAGAACGAGCGTTGGGCCAATTCCAATGTCTTGGAAACCCTGAAGTGACCTGCTTAACGGGTGATCATGGCAGTAACCCAGAACAAGAATTTGTGCCTCTTCGGGTACCAAAATTTGCTCCCCTTTCCATAAAAGCCCTTCCCTGTTCTGTACAGTGATTCCAGGTGGACTAGAGGCTCCTACTGAGGCCTGTTGCAATTGAGACAGAAGTTCAGACTTTAATAGCAAGAAATTCCCTGCTGGTAGATTGGTGTCCAGTTTTGGAGATTCTTTTGGATCCTTGAACATACGTGAAAGCGCATCTGGTTTAGTGTTTTTGGATCCTGGCCTGTAGGTGATGTGAAAAATGAATCTGGAGAAAAACAGTGCCCATCTAGCCTGGCGTGGTTTGTGACGTTTAGCAGTCCTTAAATATTCTAAATTCTTGTGATCGCTATATATCAGAATTGGATGTATGGCCCCTTCCAGCAGGTATCTCCATTCCTCCAGTGCTGTCTTTATTGCCAAGAGTTCTCGGTCCCCAATGTTGTAGTTCCTTTCAGCTGAGGTTAGTTTCCTAGAGAAGAAGGCTACTGGATGCATTAGTTCCTTCAGGTCTTTCCTTCATGAAAGAACTGCCCCTACTGCGTTTTAGGACGCATCTACTCCCAAGGTGTAAGGAAGAGAGGAGTCTGCATGGCTTAAGATGGGGGCTGCTGTGGAGCCTGAGCATGGCGGCAAGAGAGAGACCGATGTAGGATCTCCCTCTGTAAGGCAGTCACCTTCCCCTCAATACGCCCTGTGAATGCTGCTGGAGATGCCTAGGATGCCCTACCTGTAAGTGGGATCCCACCGGTGAAGTGGGGAGGACACGGTGTCGTGGGTTGTTTGAGGTGGGATGGCTGGAGACTCCTGTCTGAGATAGAGAGCAGCTGGGAGTCCGGAGGATGCAGGGCGGCCACGTGACCCCCGCAAGGGATCTCTGGGAGGAAGAGAAGCCGGCCGGCATTCCCAAGCAGAAGGGAGGCATCGGCTTCTCACTGACAGCTGTGAGTGGAGACAGATACAAGCAGGACCCTGACACCGACTTAACAGAAAAGCACTCTGCCTGCTATCTGTCAAAGAGATCAGGTGAAGGAAGAGGAATGTGACCTGGAGGAATCCCCTAGAAGGGAAATAAAGACAGACAACAGGGAAGGAACCTGGAGAATCACCTCACTGAAAAATCAGCTGGAAGGAGGGTGAGTGATAATGTCTGGACTGTATACTGACCCTGTATGTGGAATATAGAGGTTGAAGCAAAGAAGGAACACACGGAGGAATAGGGGGATTCCCAAGGGGACAGAAGAAAATTTTAATTCTCCCAAGGATAATTTTTAGCACAGGTCCTAGAGCTTAGAGAAAAGGGACTGAATTTATAACAAATATGAAGAGCAAAAATAGTAAAGGGAGTGGTCCCAAGCACCCCCAATCTGGAACGATTAGGAAATATACGTCCCAGGGAAATGTGACCCCAGAAAGATCTCAGGAGGCTTCTGAAAGGAGTATAATGGAAAACAGCCTAGATAAGAGCACCAGGTCTTCTGAGGAAATGAACAATAATAATCAACAAACATCAGAGGGAATAAAGTCCAGAGAAAATGAAGGAGAATTACAAATCCCAAATAAAAAGGAGATGGCAGAAATGTTTAAAAATCTGGAAAAATCTATTAAACAAGAGATGGGGATTATCCGGAACGATTTGGGACATTTATTATCCAGAGTAGAAGAAAAGGAGGAAAAAATTAAAAAACATGCTCAAGCTATTCCAGAGTTAAAAAATCAGATAATGGAGATGAGGAAAGAACAATAAAAGCCGCAATATAACTTGGAGATACAAGGTAACAAGCATAGGAAACATAATCTTAGGATAAAAGGAGTCCCGGAGCTCACACAAGGAGAAGATTTAAAAGGGACCATATGTAAAATCTTAAACTCCATTACGGATAAACCCAGTACCGAGAAATATGAATTGGACAATGTATATAGGATAGGAAGGTTCCAACGGGATCGGGTGGAAGAGAAACCGAGAGATGTAGTTGTACAATTCTATAAATATGGAGATAGAGAAGAGGTATGGAAGAAGACAAAAGGAAGAGCCAGTATTATATATGGAGGAAAAAATATACAAATTTTTGCAGACCTGACAGCTGAAACATTGTGGAGAAAGAGATCACTGAAACCACTTCTAGAACAGATGAAAAAACAGAATATACAATATAGACGGAGTAGCCCGACGTGTTTAATGGGATGGAAGAATGGAGTCACTGCATACCTGAGATTTCCTGAAGAACTAAGAGACTTTTTTGATAAACTTAATATTCAGAAAATAGAGATCCCAGGTTGGGAGGAGGAAGAAGGGATAAGTGCTATGAGAAAAGAGGAATGGCAGCTAGTTAGAAGGAGAAATAGAGAAATGACAGATAGGGGGGCATTGGGGGAAATGGAGGGAAGGTGAGCTGCACATGGTCAGAGACCAACCCCAGGGTTAAAAATCAAACGTGGCATTAGGTCCACAAATGATTAGAAGGCAAATAGTAGGACTAATGGGGGAGGGGAGGGGGGAGATGGGGATGGATGAGAGGGGGGGAATGGGGAGGTGGATACTGTGCGAGATAAGAGAAATAGGAAAGAGGAAGGGCAGGAGGATGAAGGAATTAAAAGGAGTAGGGTAAGATGGAAGAAATCCAATTTATAACATAATGTAAAGGGGTTGTGTTGTCCCGGGAAGAGATTTAGGTCTATTTAAAGAACTACAACATAGAACATCTTCGGTGGTATTTCTACAGGAAACACACTTAGAGGTGGAGTCAAAGGTTAGGCTGAAGACTAGATATTTCCCGACATGGTATTATGCGGACTCACCAATTAAAAGAGCAAAAGGGGTTGCTATAGGTTTCGCAAAGAATATAAGGTTTGAGATGGAGAAGAGAATTGTGGATCCGGAGGGAAGGTTTTTGAGGGGTAAATTACAGAGAATTGAGTGTACAATAGCTAGTATATACTGTCCAAATAAGAAACCGGAGATATTCTTGAGAGGTGTATTGAAAAAATTGATGGATTTTAAAAGGGGTTGTATGATAATAGCTGGAGACTTTAATATCTGTATGGACCTGCGGATGGATACTACCTCCCATGTGAGAAGGGAAGAGAGCAGGTCCTTGAGATTATTAAAGAAACTGATGCATGAGTGTCAATTAGTCGATATATGGAGAATCAGGAATATGAAAGATAGAGACTATACCTTTTTTTCACATGTACATGAGATCTATTCTAGACTGGATTATATATTGGTAGAACATCGATTTATAGAGTCTGTAGTAGAAGTAAAAATCGAAGGAAGTACTCTGTCAGATCATGCCCCTGTTGCAATGAAGTCAAGATGGGGTAGAGAAGAGAGAGGAGGTTATGACTGGCGGATGAATGAGGCACTCCTTATGGATGAAGAGACCGATCGAAAGATCGAGAGGGAAATTAAATGTTTTTTTGAGGAGAATGAAACAGAGGATGTGTTGATTGCAACAGTGTGGGAGGCCCACAAAGCCTACATTAGAGGACTACTCATTGCAATAGGGGCAAAAAAGAAAAAAGAAAGGAGATTAATAGACTACTAAATGAAATATATGATCTCGAAAAGGCTCATAAAAGGGAAATGTTTAAAGAGATAATGCAGAAAATAATAAAGAAGAAAGAAGAACTAGAGAATGTAATGGAGGAGGAAAAGAAAAGAGTCTTTAACAAAGTAACAAGTGAAAGGTATAGATGGGGAGATAAGCCGGGAAAATAATTAATGAGAACTCTAAGGAAAAAGAAAAATAGGAATTATATAGAGAAAATAAGAAACCCTAAGGGTGAATTAGTGCACTCAACTAAAGACATCGCTAGAGCATTTAAGGATTACTATAATGAGTTATATAATATACCGCAGGATATAATAAATAAAACTGAAACAGTAAATAGAGAAAAAAGAAGAACATACTTAAAAGAGGCAGGTCTACCAAAACTCAGCGAAATACAATTGAATTCCCTAGAAGCAGAAATCACATTAGAGGAAATAAAAACAGCGTTAAAAGGTACTGCGGTGGGGAAAAGCCCGGGCCCAGATGGATATACGGTAAAATATTACAAAAAATATGGTGAGTTATTAATACCCAAGTTGAAGATATATATGAATGCTCTGGGAAATGAGATGGAAATGAGGGGAGAATCCTTACAGGCTAATATAGTCTTAATCCATAAAGAGGATAAAGACCCCTCGCAGTGTGCGAGTTATAGACCAATAGCGCTGCTGAATGTAGATACTAAAAAGTATGCAAAGGTTTTGGCAAATAGACTGAAGGAACTGATGCCGGAATGGATACACGAAGATCAGGTGGGGTTTGTCCCAGGGAGAGAGGGCAGAGAAAACGGTTTGAGATCACTGCTGCTCATACAGGAAGGTAAAAAAGGGAAAACCCCAATGATACTGATGTCAATTGATGCCGAGAAAGCATTTGATAGAGTGAGTTGGGGATTTATGATGGACACCTTGGAGGTGATGGGGATAGGAGATAGAATGAGGAAGTGGATCGGAAGGTTATATAGAGGGCCTACTGCCGCTATCATGGTTAATGGAGGAAGATCGGAGATTTTCAAGATGTCAAATGGTACAAGACAGGGATGCCCATTATCCCCACTGTTATATGTTCTATCATTGGAGCCACTGCTGTCTACGATAAGGAAGAACATAGATATAAAGGGAATATGGATAGGAGATAGAGAACATAAGGTGGCGGCTTATGCGGATGATTTGATGTTCTATGTTGGAAATCCCAGAATGTCACTTCCAAATTTGATGAAGATACTGAAGGAATACGGGGAATGATCAAATTTAAAAATTAACCCGACAAAAGCCGAAATCTTAAATATAAACCTTAAAAATAGTGAAAAAGAAAAAATACAAGGAGAATTCCCATTTGTTTGGAGAGATAAAGAACTAAAGTATCTAGGGATAAAACTGTCAGCCTTAACCAAGAATCTATATAAATCTAATTATATTTCACTATTAAACGAACTTAAGGAGGAGCTGAAGAGAGTGGGAGGTGGAAACCCGTCCTGGATAGGTCGCATAAATTTGATAAAAATGGTAATTGTGCCCAAAGTATTGTATAAATTTCAAATGATTCCAATTAAACTCCCAGAGACATATTTTAAAGAACTTAAAAAAATGATAATAAGATTTATATGGAGGAATAAAAAGCCTAGAATACGCTATGAAGTCTTGACTAGAAGTAAAGAAAGAGGCGGACTGGGTGTACCAGACTTTAAGAGATATTATAAAGCAGTGATAATGGCGAGAATTTTTGACTGGACTCATAATCCAGAGAAAAGCTGCGTCAAAATCGAAAATACACTGAGTGGATCAAATTTAAGCAAGATTATATGGGTGCCAGCACAATATAGGGGATTAGAGGAAAGCACAAGCACGTATACTTTTAATGTTTTGAGAGTGTGGGAAATGTTACACAGACAGAGGGGATGGGCTTTTAATTCACAGTTAATGCCACTAAGGAACACAAAATATTTTACCCCTGGGCAGGAAAACATTGCAGGAAAATGGATTATAAAACAAGAGGCACAACTGAGAGATATAATGGTTGGGGAGGAATTGGGATCATATGGAGAGCTGGAGAAAAAAAAGGGAAAAGTTTTCAATAAGATGGATAGATTCCGATATTACCAACTGAAACATTTCTTTGAAAATCTCCCAAAGCCTATGAGAACTAGAAAAGAGTGGAATCCATTGGAGAGATTGTTGGACGCACGGGGAGATGGGAGACACGGAATTGCAAAAATATATAAAATATTAACCGAATTAGACACTGATATAAAATTAATATATATAGAGAAATGGGAAAGAGATATGGGAAGGGAAATAGATGAGGAGGAGCAAAGGAAAATGTTCAGATTAATTCACGAAAATATTAGTATGCGAGAGGTGAATTGAATGGGGAGATTTCACGGATGACTTGGAGAGGTTGTGGAGAGATAGGTACGTGGTATCATACGTGGTGGGAGTGTTCAAGAATACAGGTGTTTTGGCGGAAAATAGTTTATTTAGTAAGGAAAATCACTACAATTAATATTTGATTAGACCCAGAGTTATGTCTCCTCCATATCACAGAGCTTCCAGTGAAATTATATAAGGCCTTGGGGATATGGCATTACTTGAGTGCAGCGAAGAGTCTGATACGCAGGTTCTGGAAAAAAAGAGAGGTGCCAACAGAGGAGGATTGGATGGGCAGAGTGAACCAGATATGCGGGTTAGAAAGATTGTATTACATGCATATAGATAAGATGGAGATGTACAATACAAAGTGGAAAAAATGGGAAGAGTATAGAGAAAAAGTGAAATATATGAGGATATAACACCCCTTGAAATGGATTTAGAAATAACAGAAATGTATGGTGTGAAGGAGAAGAGAGAAAAACGCAGAGTGGGAGAGGTGGGGGGGATGGGGGTGGGAGGCTGAGGAGGGGGGAGGGGGGAAGAGGGAGGGTTGAGGAGAGGGATTTAAATAATTTATGCAAATAGGAGGATATTGTCTAAATGTCATTTTAATAGAAATGTGAATATGATTTGTATTTTGATTGATAAACTAATAAACATTTATAATGAATTTCCAGTAGAAATTTGCAAATCCGATGAACCCCTGAACTCCTTTTTTGTCTGAGGGTACCGGCCATTCCAAAATTGCTGTGATCTTTTGGGGATCCATTGCAATTCCGGCAGTAGAGATGATCAGGCCCAGGAATGGAATGCTCTGTTGCTCAAAGTTGCATTTCTCTTTCTTAGCATATAGTCCATGCTGGCGAAGCCGTCCCAGAATGCATCTCACATGGTCTCGGTGTACCTCCAGAGATGCGGAGAAAATCAGAATGTCATCCAGGTAGATGTAATATATAAATGATGTAGCGCTGTAATAACTCATGAGTATGGTTATAAACATATCACTCTACTGACATCCAAAAGATAGCAATTGTGACATACAGTATATAAGTGATGTGTGCAATATAGAATACACTTATAAATATCCAAGTGATCAGAAACAAGTGATCATATCATCATTGTCACACAGTGCTTCCCTATACAGGGTTATGCATCATCAGATAAGTGACTTATATAAACAATGGTGATAAAAAGTCCACTATATTCGGTGTCAAGTTGTCTCAAAAATCCACACAATGCAATGATCACACCATGTGCTGCTGTGCCAGTGCAGGTAGTGAGAAGTACTCCTATATGGCAGGCGTGCCCGCTCACTTTCCCCCTGCGACCCACAGGGGCCAAATAAGCCTCTTGGATCACCCTGGATCCTACACGATTTCTCCAGGCCAGAAATGACTCCACCACCTTCTATACTCTCTCTCCTCCTCCTTCCTCTATTCCTCTTTAGTCAGGCAATGGTAGGATGCTCATAAGTATGATGTTTGGGAATCCTGTGATTCACCAACCGTAGAGAAGTGCAACCATATATAAGTGTATTCTATATTGCACGCATCACTTATATATGTCACAATTGCTATCTTTTGGATGTCAGTAGAGTGATATGTTTATAACCATACTCATGAGTTATTACAGCGCTACATCATTTATATATTAGATTTATTAGTTCTATCTTAAGGTGAGATTTGGATGTGAGCGGCTGTTCCTTTTACTCATCCTAGGAGACATAGAAGCGCAGGAGGATTTACATATATCATCCAGGTAGATGACAACAAAAACATCCAGGTAATCTCTGAAAATGTCATTAATGAAATGTTGGAAAGTAGCAGGCGCGTTGCATAACCCAAATGGCATGACCAGGTATTCAAAGTGGCCGAAACGGGTGCGGAAGGCCGTTTTCCATTCGTCCCCTTCCCGTATGTGGACCAGGTTTTATGTCCCTCTCAAATCCAACTTGGTGAAGATAGTGGCAGTCTTGAGTCTCTGGAATAGTTCAGGAACCAAGGGAAGGGGATACCGGTTCTTAACGGTAATCTTATTTAGTTTCCGATAATCCACGCAGGGCAGCAAGGACTTGTTCTTTTTTTCTACGAAGAATATTCCAGCTCCAGCTGGTGAAGTGGAGGGCCAAATGAACCCTTTCTGAAGATTCTCCTCGATATATTCCTCTAGAACTCCTAGTTCCCATTCAGATAAGGGGAAGATCCGCCCAATGGAGATTTCAGATCCGGGAAGCAAATCGATCGGACAGTCATAGGATCGATAAGGAGGAAGTATATCTGCTCCCCGTTTACTGCATACGTCAAGATAGTCATGGTAAGCTGGAGGAATTGTTTGAGAGATTTCTTTATCAGAGTCCATGCACAGTAGGGTAGGTGGACCTGAGGATACCTTGGGCAAACAATGTTCCTGGCAGTAAGAAGAGGGAAATTGGATCGAGCCCGACTTCCAGTTAATTTGAGGTTCCTGTAGCCAAGGAAGGCCCAGTATGAGAGGAAACAGTGGGGCGTTGATAGCATCTAGAAGTAAAAATTCCTGATGATGGTTGGTTACTGTAGTATGGATTGGTGGGGTCTCTTTGTCTACCAGTCCGGATTTAATACGGCTTCCATCAGCAAGAAAAATGTTTAACCCGTGTTCTTTTGGCAGTAATGGGATATGTTGTTGGGCGGCAAAGTTTAAATCTATGAAGCGGCTGCAGGCCCCCGAGTCAATAATTGCCGTCACCTACACAGTTCTTCCGGGATGCTGGAAGGAAATGGGAACAGCCAGGTGAGTTGAACTATTTGAACATGATGGAGGAGCAGCTGAAGAAACAAAGATGCACTTACGCAATTTAGCTGAGCAGGAATGCACATAATGGCCTGGTTCTCCACAGTATAAACAGAGGTTGTGGACCCGACATCTTTGGCATTCCTCGGTAGTTAGTGAAGGATGTATTAGCCCGAGTTGCATAGGTCCCGGGGCATCCGTATCCTCAGAATCCCGGGTTCTAGCAGGGGGATTGTGCTGGGCTGGAAACTTGGGTAGCACCCAGGTAGGCCTCAGAGCTTGGTTGGATCTTTCCAACCTGCGTTCACGTAGCCGACGGTCAATCTGGATGGCTAACGCAATCAGATCTTCCAAGGAACCAGGTATGCCTACCTGAGCTACCTCGTCCTTGAGGGGTTCGGCCAGGCCCAGGTGGAACTGATGTCGTAGGGCTGCATCGTTCCAGTTTGTGTCACCACTCCATCGTCTAAATCTGAGACATAGTCCTCTGCTGCTTGGCGACCCTGTTGAAGCGCATGTAATGCTGCTTCAGCTGTAGTTGTCCGCTGTGGATCGTCGTATAGCTGGGCCATGGCATTGAAGAATGTAGTCATGGTGTTTAGGTGTGGATGGTGACTCTTGAGCAGGCAGTGGGCCCAACCCTGAGGTTCTCCCTGCAGCAAGGAGATGATGAACCCCACCTTAACAGTCTCTGTGGAGAAAGTTTGTGCTTGCAGGTCAAAATACAGCTGACATGCGTTTCTGAATGCCCTGAATTTACTTTGATCCCCATTAAATCATTCTGGAGTAGGCACACAAGGTTAAGGTGAAGGTAACTGGACCACCATACTAGTACGGGTTTCTGAGGAATCACTGGCCGAAGGAGAAGTAGCCGGATCCGTTGGTACAGAAGCGGGTGTAGCCAAGGTTTGGATACGTTCTTCCAAATGTGCATATCCATCCTGTAAGATCTTAACAGCCTTGGTAAGTGTGGTCAAATGATGACATATCTCATCCAGGGGAGAAGGTCCTCTTCCAGGCTCAGACATGGCCGTATGGTACTGTCACGACTCTAACGGTAGCTCTATAGATCCACAGTTTGGGGTTCCCTAGGGCGCGGGGTCTAAGCCCCAGTCTGCTTGTTCACCAGAGCCCCTGATGGTGGGGATGGACTTGGAGCAGGCTGAGACCAGGTTGTGGCCCCAAGGTATGCCCAGCTGCGGTAGAGGAGACTTCTAGTGTCACGTAATTTAGTAGTGAGCCCGATGTGAAAAGGCAGAGCAGATCAGAGCAGGATGCAGATGGATCCATGTGGCAGGTAGCGGAGTCAGGCGGGCCGGGTTTGGTGTCCCAAAAGGCAGAGTAGACCAGAGCAGCAGGCAGAAGCATAGTCGGGTCACAGGCCAGGTTCAGCAACAGGAGGTCAGAATGACCAGGAGCAGACAGAAGAATATCCAGAGACAAGACAGGGGTCAGGGCAGGAGAAGGTCAATGGTAGTCAGGAGCAGGCTAGGTTCGGCAACAGGAAACAACTCAGAGTCAGGAATCACAGGCAAAGGAATAAGACCATACGGCAATTTGGATCCTGCAGTGGCCCGTTTAAATAGCCCGCCCGTCACCGATAGGCACGCCTGGGTCCTAGTGCCTGCCCACCGCCGTCATTGGTGACAGGTGCGCCTGGGTCCTAGTGCCCGCCTTCCTGTATGCCTTGTCAGGATCCTGCGCATGCGCAGATTCGTGCGCTGCAGCGATCTTCCCTGACACTGTTGTTGAGTCCTGCAATCACATTATGAGCTCCTTGTAAAACTATTATCTCTTTCCAATAACATCTATGAACAAGAGAAGATATGGACCCCACAATTCCTCTATATACTCCACAATTCTCCCATGTGGACACCTCGTAAGTGGTTCTCCAGTATAGACTCCCAGTTTGGGGAACTCATTTAGAAGAAGCCGTCAACTAAAATCAAACTCACTACTCTACAGTATGGTGAAGACCAAGGAGGCCTAGCAATACCAAATGTTAGACTTTATATTATAGCTGCCCAACTTCAGCATCTTACCAGGTGGGACTTAGTAGACACATTAGATCCCATCCATCGGTTGCTACTTCCATCAGATACAGATTTCACATCACTCTCACACTTGTTAATGGGCTTCAGATGGCACCAGTGGGAAAGGCATGATCTCTCGTCTATTTATTCCAGTCTTTTGACTCTTACCGAAGACTTATAGAAAAAAATGGGAAACAGAGAAAATAAGAGAAAGTGGTGGGAGATGATTGTGACCTCCATACCTCTCATCTCTGTCCTCTTCACAGAAACTCAGTCATTTCTTTTGCATAGAGCTTTCAGGACCCCAGCCCAATTGTTCAGCTAGGACAGGAGGGATTTCCCCTTTGACCCCACTTGTAGCGGTGATGTCAGGGATTTGATACGTGTTTTGGAGATATTCAAAAAGTGGAACGATATGACCAGTATTATAATGTTGGTATTCAATATTCCTCAGGTGTGCCTCTTGGTGTCAATAGAGGAGGAATTATTTACACCTCCTCCTATTACAAATCATATAGCAATAGTGAGGCTGCTGTTTATTGACCATAAAAAATATCCCGATCTTGGCTATCATCTCAAACTCCCAGCAGACAACAGTGAATTGAGCAGGTGAACTCCACATTAACATGTGAAAAACAAACTTACCAACATTGTAATTCCCCCAGGAGATGTATGTCTGGCAGAACTGGCTGGATACTCCTTGCTCACTCCTAGTTAGTTCTTCATAGGCTTTTAAAATCTTAGCTCTTTTAGCCCCATAGGAGGAGAACGGCCAGTTGTATCCTACTGAATGGTAACTACATTGGAGACCCATACTTGGGGTATGATCCTGGAGACACAGGCCTCATTGATCGGTGTCAGCTATCTATGTATGTACTGGGGGGAGTTACTTGCCATGTACAGCTGAATTGTTCTAGGTTGTTTCTTCTTTTCTCTGTTCATTTATTTATAAAAGGTAAAAGTGACACCATAGACAAAGCAAGTTATTGTTCTGTATGATCTGTAACAGTGCCACAACTGCCTATACGTGAGAATGTATGACTCCATTGTCTGGGCTGAATGTTGGGAATACTGTGCGCACTTAGAAACATTCCTAATAAAATCTATTTGATTAAAAAATACTGTAGATAATGCTGTACATATTCTTTCTATTCATAAGATATATTTAGTAATGAACATTAAAAATAGAAAGCAACTTTATGTAGCCCTTTTATATAGAATTCTATCTTTTTTCTTTCTCTACAGGTAGATTGATGAACCAGGTTTTTGGGACTTTTTTGTCTTCATGAATACAGCTGAGTCACATGGAAAATAAAACACATGGGTGTCTTAATTGACTGAAAGTCTTTACTGCAGTTCACTGTAGGATTCACACGGGATACAAGTCATATCTGTGTTCTAAAAGTCATGGTTTGGATCCTCTTCCACATTGATCCAGCAGGAGAAAAGTAATTTCAGTGTTCTGGAAGTGACAATGGCTTTACAATAAAGTCCAACCCCAGTATACATAAGAGGAGTCATTTCATACTACTTGTTTGTAGATTTTACTATGGAGAGAAAATATATCACACACCAGAAGGCTTGCAAGGGAGATAAGCGATATCATTGTTCTGAATGTGGCAAAACTTTTACACGCAAGACATACCTTATAATACACCAAAGAGTTCACACTGGAGAGAAGCCATATCAGTGTTATGAATGTGATAAAGCTTTTACACGGAAGTCAGATCTTATTAAACACAAGAGGATTCACACTGGAGAGAAGTCATATCAGTGTTATGAATGTGATAAAGCTTTTCCAGTGAAGTCATATCTTAATAGACACCAGAGGATTCACACTGGAGAGAAGCCATATCAGTGTTCTGAATGTGATAAAGCTTTTACACAGAAGTCAAGTCTTATCACACACCAGAGGCTTCACACTGGACAAAGGTCATATCAGTGTTCTGAATGTGATAAAGCTTTTACAGTGAAGTCACATCTTATCACACACCAGAGGAGTCACACTGGAGAGAAGTCATATCAGTGTTCTGAATGTGATAAAGCTTTTACTCAGAAGTCATGTCTTCTCACACACCAGAGGAGTCACATTGGAGAGAAGCCATATCAGTGTTCTGAATGTGATAAAGCTTTTACAGTGAAGTCACATCTTATCACACACCAGAGGATTCACACTGGAGAGAAGCCATATCAGTGTTCTGAATGTGATAAAGCTTTTACACAGAAGTCAGATCTTATCAGACACCAGAGGGTTCACACTGGAGAGAAGTCATATCAGTGTTCTGAATGTGATAAAGCTTTTACACGGAAGTCATGTCTTATCACACACCAGAGGAGTCACACTGGAGAGAAGTCATATCAGTGTTCTGAATGTGATAAAGCTTTTACTCATATGTCACATCTTATCAGACACCAGAGGATTCACACTGGAGAGAAGTCATATCAGTGTTCTGAATGTTCTAAAGCTTTTATACAGAAATCACATCTTATCAGACACCAGAGGATTCACACTGGAGAGAAGTCATATCAGTGTTCTGAATGTGATAAAGCTTTTACACGGAAGTCATATCTTATCGCACACCAGAGGAGTCACACTGGAGAGAAGCCATTTTAATGCTCTCAATGTGACAAAACTTTTACAGTTAATGCCGGTCTAATCTATCACCGGAGGATTCACAAATCTCAGCATAGATTAAATTCTGGAATAAAAGGGATATTAAAGAAGTTTCAGGTGTCACAAGTTAGTTTCACATCCCCAATGTCATCCCACAAGCTAGAGAAGAAGAGAAAAGATAAAATGCTACTCTAAGAGAAACAAACTAAAATCTGCACAAACTGGAATGTAATGATTGGATGAACTGAGTTTAGTGCTTATGTCCATCAATACACAACTAGAAGGGATTTGAATATTTTATCTTTTGACAATTTGTTTTAAGATAAGCATTAAAAACTGAACAGCTTCCCTCATGATTCTCATCTTTATCTTTTTTATGGAGCTTTGAATGTACATTATTTATTTATTTATTTATTTATTTATCGAGTTTATATAGCGCCAAAGGGTTTGCTCAGCGCTGTACAATAGAGGGGGGACAATACATGAAACAGTACAGTAACATCAAACAGCACACAAGGGGTAAGAGGGCCCTACTCTTTCGAGCTTACAATCTAGGAGGGAGGGGGTAGAGGTACAGGAGGAAATGGCTGTGGGGGATGGAGTGGTAGGAGGAGGGAAGGGCAGCGGCTGTTAGGTGAGGGTGGGGTAGGCTTCCCTGAAGAGGTGGGTTTTCAGGGAGCGCCTGAAGGTGAGGAGGGAAGGTGACAGTCTGATGGATTGGGGTAGTGAGTTCCAGAGGATGGGGGAGGACCTGGAGAAGTCTTGCAGTCGTGCGTGGGAGGAGGAGACCAGGGAGCAAGATAGAAGGAGGTCCTGTGAAGAGCGAAGGGTACGGGTAGGGTGGTACTTGGGAATCAGGTCGGTGAGGTAGTTAGGGGCAGTGTTGTGAATGGCTTTATAGGTCAGAGTGGCTTTATAGGTCAGAAAATACATGCAATGCATTTTCATGATTCTCCAACTGAGTTGTGTTTCCAAGCATTTTCTTCATTTCTGGATCCTGAGGTGACCAACACTGCCTCAGTACCAGAGACTAGGATGGGGTCTATTGTCATCTTACCAAGTCTCTGAAGCCTCAGTGGGAGAGTCCATTCCAGGTTCTTCTGACTATTGATACATCATCAGCCAGGCTTGAGTTCTCCAGCTAAGCCCACCTTGTCCACTCCTCCCATTACCTGTTCCATCTCCTCTCCCATTATCAATGCCTTCTTTCCACATTTCATCTCTCATTAATATTATTATTATTGTTATTATATAGGATTTATATGGCGCCAACAGTTTGCTCAGCGCTTTACAATATAATGGGAGACAATACAGTAACCATACAGTTTAATACAAGAGGGATAGGAGCTTACAATCTAGGAGGGAGGGGCTAGTGGTACAAAAGGTAGTAACTGTGGGGGATGGACTGGTTGAAAGAGTAGAAGATTCCATTATTAGCTGAGGGCAGGATAGGCTTCCCTGAAGAGAGGTTTTTAGACATCACCTAAGAGTGAGCAGTGTAGGCAATAGTCTGATAAATTGGGGTAGAGAGTTCCAGAGGATGGGGGAAGCTCTGGAGATGAGCATGGGAGGAGGAGACAAGGGAGCTAGAGAGCAGGAGGTTTTCTCCATTGGGCAATGGGAAGCCAGTGAAGGGATTGGCAGAGAGGGGTGAAGGACACTGAGTGGAGGCCAGTGGAGGGATTGACAGAGAGGGGTGGAGGACACTGAGTGGAGGCCAGTGAAGGGATTGGCAGAGAGGGGTGTAGGACACTGAGTGGAGGCCAGTGGAGGGATTGGCAGATAGGGATGGCTGATACAGAATGGTTTGTAAGGTGGATGATATCAGCAGCATTCATGATAGACTGATGAAGGGATAGCCTGCAATGAGGTCGGCCAATGAGGAGGGAGTTACAATAGTCAAGGCGAGATATAACAAGGGAGTGAATAAGTTGCTTAGTGGTTTCCGAGGTTAAGAACGGCCATATCTTGGAGCTGTTGCGGAGGTGAAGTCTACAAGATTTGGACAGTGATTGGATTTGGGGCTGAAATGACAGATGGGAGTCTAGGATTAAACCTAGCACCCTGGCATGAGGGGAGGGACTGATGGTTGGGCTGGGGGCAATACTAAGAGCTCAGTTTTGGAAAGATTGAGTTTGAGGAAGTGGAGTGACATCCATGCCGATATGTCACTTAGTAGGGTAGTAATGCGAAAGGAGACTGAAGGGGTGAGGTGTGGAGGAGACTGAAGGGGTGAGGTGAGGGGTAGAAAGATAGATTTGTGTGTCTTTAGGATAGAGATGGTACTTAAAGCCATGAGAGTTTATCAAGTAACCAAGGGAGGAGGTGTAGATGGAGAAGAGTAGGGGTCCAAGGAAAGAACCTGGAGGGACCCCTACAGAAAGAGGGAGTGAAGAGGAGGAGGCAGAGTTAAAGGTAACGCTGAATGAGCTCTGTGATAGGTAGGAGGAGAACCAGGAGATGGCAGAGTCTTGGAGGCCAAGAGAGTGGAGTTTTTTGAGGAGGAGGGGATGGTCAACCGTATCAAAAGCTGCAGAGAGGTCATGTAGTAAGAATAAGGAGCAGTGGCCATTGGTTGGGATGAGTACGGAGTAGTGGCCATTGGTTGGGATGAGTACGGAGTAGTGGCCATTGTTTTGGATGAGTATGCAGTAGTGGCCATTGGTTGGGATGAGTATGGAGTAGTGGCCATTGGTTAGGATGAGTACGGAGTAGTGGCCATTGGTTGGGATGAGTATGGAGTAGTGGCCATTGGTTGGGATGAGTATGGAGTAGTGGCCATTGGTTGGGATGAGTATGGAGTAGTGGCCATTGGTTTTAGCAGTTAGTAGATCATTAGTGAGTTTTAGTAGGGTAGTTTCAGTGGAGTGTAGTGAGGGAATGCCAGACTGTAAAGGGTCGAGAAGGTTGTTGTCAGTGAGATGGGAGCTCAGGCGATTGTAGACTAAGAGTTCTAATAGTTTAGAGGTAAATGGCAGCAAGGAGATGGGTCTTACGTTGTTCAGGTTGGTGGGGTCCAGGGAGGGCTTTTTAAGTATGGGAGTGATGTGCGCATGCTTTAGAGGGGAGGGGAAGGCACCAGTAGAGAGGGAAAGATTGAAGATGTGAGTGAGGGAGCATAGGATGGAAGAAGAAGGTGACTGTAGTAGTTGTGAGGGGACAGGATCCAGGGGGCAGGTAGTGAGACGGGCTTCTGAGAAACCTTAGTTGACCTCTTTGGTAGTAGCAAGGTCAAAAGAGGAAAGTGTTGAGGGAGGTTTAGTATAAGGTATGCTAAGTGGGATGGATGTCTGTGCAGTGGAGATGTCCCTACGAATTACATGAATCTTGTTTTTGAAGTGATTTGCAATCTCGTGAGCACTGAGTGAGGTACTGGGTGGAGGTTGAGAAAGTTGAGAGTTAGAAGTAGAGAAGAGACGACGAGGACTGGATGACAAGGTATTGATGAGAGTGACAAAGTAGGCTTGTCTGGTAGCATGGAGGGAGGAATTATATGTTAAGAAAGCTGATTTATATCGGGTGAATGCTTGGTGAGATTTGGTTTTACGCCACATTCGCTCCAGCACATGACTATGTCGTTTAAGATCTCTGGTGTTGTCAGTCTGCCAAGGTTGTAATGGTCGGGGCCTGATGCTTCATGTTAGAGGAACAAATGAGTCTAGTGTGGATGAAAGTGAAGTGTGAAGGTGATGAGATTGTGATCATAGAGAGGAAAGTGGGTGTTTGTGAGGTTGTAGGATATCATCTCATGGGTGACAACCTTTCAGGCAGGTCTGTGTCTGTGACACCAGCTAGAAAGAAGTCTCTGTTCAGTGAGAAAACAACATCCCAAGCTGATGCAGGCCTTCCAATACTGAGTTACTGCTGATTTAGGGGATGTATTCAGCAGTAAAACGTAAGCCCAGCTGGCCACTTGTGTTCCATGTGGTTCTGCCAAATGGGATTCCATCAGGTGAAGATCAGAAATCCTTGTTCCATGTTTTCTCTTTCCAGCTATTACTCCTTTCCATAGACTAATCACACAATACAACTGCCAGAGATCTGAACTTACAAAGTGCTGAGTGTGCGGTCATATTCCTACCACTTCTTCCGGGGGACTGACATTCCTCTGATTGGGGTTCACAATAATCACTCTGAGTGCACACATCTCTTTTTGGTGGAAAGTTTGTAAAGAAAACTTCTTCTCCCTGGAAATATTACAACGTTGGCACCAAAGTGTAACTATGGGCAAAATCAATAATGACATTAATAATGAAATCTGTCATTAGCAGAGCAGGTTTTTGCTTTTCCGAGTCTCCTATTGTTTTATTTTTTTGTTGTCCCTCCCAGTAGATTGTTTTTTTTTGTACTTCCTGTAGAAGACTAAGTCTTTTGGGAAAAATGGCAGTTGGAGGGGTCGGGGCAAATCCTATAACACTGCTGGGGGTGCTCACAACTGTCAGTTGTCATTCATATGGGGGTTGGACCTTATAGAGAACCTGTTGCTGTAACTGCTGTAGAAGCGTTAGCTGAAGTTGGGCTTTACTTGTTGTGTGTCTTACTTATAATCTATCTAAGACTTCCCTGTACAGGGTGACAACGCTGCTGTGTAATGTTCCTGCAGAATGATCAGGGTTGTCACCCTGTTACAGAAGGTGGGAAAATAACAGATCTACAAACAGGACCAACAGCTGATACAACTATGTTGCAGAGGGAACTCTGGGAATGCTAATGACAGATTGCATTACACATTCAGTTAGCAGACTTCCTGCTGTTGGTCTGATGTTTGAATTGTGTTCTGATATTTACTGTCCTGCTGTAAAAGGTGTAAATGATCGCCCGCATGTTTCCTGTAGTAGCAGGGACTACAAACTCCTATCAGGAATAGTAGGATGATAAAATGTAAGTTAATAGATAGGGCCGCGCCCTTACAATAAGGTATATCTATATAAATTATATATTAGATTGTTATTAATAAACACTGGCTGGATTTTATCATGAATAATTCACATATGAAAAAATAAGAGAAATCCTTATAAAGTACAGCAAACAGATTTTCTGGATATATATGTGTGATTTTTTGTTTTTAAATAAGAAATGAATAATAAATATGAATAATAGAAAAATATATAAAACATAAATAAAAATAAAAAATATAAATGAAATATAATCACAAAATTTTGAAAATGAAAAGATGAAAAAGAATGTAAAAATGAAATGGTGTCCAAAGTCTAGGAATAATACCGGAGTATTCTATTCGTGTCCACAATAGTAATTGCTGTATATAAGGAACTGTAGAAATAAATCCTTGCTTGAATATTGACCCTTTTATGGGCTCACCTTCTTGTTAGCCTATTGCTGGGCTGACACAGCTTTTAAGAGGTTTGTATTGATGAGATCCTTTGGACCTCCCCTGGGTTTTCCTGGATTGGTCACTTCTAATGTGCTTGTATGGACATGATGATCTCTGCTTCCTTCTGATGCTGGATGTGGCTCCATCTCCCTATTTTTCTCCTCGTTAGTATAGTGGAAGAAAGAAGAGATATTTGGTGCCTTATCGTTTTAATAAAAAGATTTATTTAATGCCCTCTATATGACCTCACATGTCAATAATTTCAATGCGCTTTGTAATAGATAAAACCGCTAAATGTGGATGTGACAGGCTTCCTCCGTGTGTCTACACACACTGTCTATACCCGCCGTTACTGAAGTTGGGTTGCTGTGGTGACGTCAAAGCCCCTCCCCAACGCGTTGCACCACAGGGTCACGTGGCTTCGTCCGGGGGATGTGATAGGACACTCACCGTGCCTGGACTTCTTTTATAATAGTTTGGCGCCATTTTCTTGAAGTATGTATGGTCGTGGCCATCTTTTTGGGGCCAAACCTTTATAGCTATCATTACGGACAGCTGTATTGATCAATTTGAGACAATGTCGCTAATTGTGATGTTGTTTGTGTGAAAACATGTAACTGTTATATCCACTGTTTAACAACCCTGTATACGTCGGCTATATAGACTGTGC
Source organism: Staurois parvus (assembly GCF_062004578.1). Taxonomy (NCBI): domain Eukaryota; kingdom Metazoa; phylum Chordata; class Amphibia; order Anura; family Ranidae; genus Staurois; species Staurois parvus. The sequence continues at coordinate 280,411 of NW_028318434.1, read as the reverse complement.
ATGTAATTGGCAACAGGGAAGTCGGTCACATTTACTTTTAACAATAAGGTTTAATCCAAAATTTATTACAAAATGCATATACAAAAAATAGAAAAAAGAAAAAATACGTACATATATATATAATCATTTAAAAACCGTATAAAGTGCTTTATATTGACTCCCAACTACTAGTTTTTTAGTTTTTAGGAATAGTAGGATGGCTACCTACCCAGGGGGTTACCTTTTTGAATTTGGGGGAAACATTTCACATCGTTTATTTCCATTATTGACACCGAGAAGGAGAGTCTCACTTCACTAACAATAGGAGAGCCAATCAGAGGCCAGTAACATTTCATGGTGTCTCAATGTATTGCAGAATGTTTAATCCCCATTTGTCCAATGGATTCCTAGTCCTTCATATACATTGCTTCTTGTGTGGAAGGAGCGCCCTAAAATGTCTTCCTTTCAATTCCACCCATAGCTGTACTTTAGGTTATGTTGCCCCTCCCCCATATCTGTAAGGGAAAGCCTCAATTTCTCCCAATACTCCCCTGGGCTTCCAGTGAGAAGGAACATTTTCTCTGGAGTGGAGATGTTTTATGCAGTGAGCCCTTCATAGACGGGATGGGGAATCTAAGTAATCTAAGATGAGTAAGATGAACCGGTGTACTGGAGTCATGGATCAGATAACCAATGACACCATTGATGGTATAGCAGAGCTGACAGCAGAAGTGGCTCCATCACCTAAGGTGGTGTCACAGAACTACATGGCGGCTGACTATCTCTCGGAAGATCAAGGCGGAGTCTACAAACTGGTGTCAGAGAGTGTTGTACATTTATATTAGATCATGAGGATCTCAGAAGGAGATATCTACACAAGGTAAAGGAGTTCCAACAGTCACCTGGGTGGGGGGAAGTGGGATCCATTTTCTTGGGTGGGTTTAGCTGGAACGTTGTTGAGTAATATGGTGGCTTTGCTTCTTAGGCCATTAGTTGCTACTATAGATTTGATGATAATTGTATACATTGTTGCTGTTGTGTCTTTCGCTGCCAGTTGATTTTGCTTGTTTATGCACATGATTACATTCACATTGTTAGAACAGAAGATTATTTAAAGCCCCTAAATATTGTGTTTTATTTTCTGAAAGCAGAGACCCTGGAGAATAAAATGGTGGTGGTTAAAATTTTTGGCACACAATATTAGCGCAGCTGTCTATGAAATGCATATTTTCAGTAAAAAAACACTAACAATAATTCCAGTTCAGAAAAACACAATATATGACCCAATTTGAAGAAAAATGAAAGATGAGGTTGGCATCAAGTATATAGATACCAAACATGTCAAGCTTTAAAATGTCATGTGCTTGTGAAATAGTGACAAACTTCAGTACCAAATATTGTCCATAGGTGACGCTTTAAAAGCCTTTACAGGTCATCAGTTTATATAGTGAACCATGAATGATGGCCCTAGAGTTATTCCTCTCCCTCTGGTGTGTGCAGAGATATGTACAATGTGTAGTGTGATTGATGGTTACATAAGTGGGTGGGGCTGGTATTAATGAGGGGCGTGTCATATGTTAATCAGTTTCTTATAATAGATGATATAAATGGTATAAATAGATCCTTGAAATGTAAACAATCTATCTCTTTCCTTCTGTTGTTAAAGTGTCACATGTATATGATGAATAAAGTTGGGTGATATTTTCACCGCACAATACCGTGGTCTGGGTTCTTCTACAACACCCCCCCAAAAATGTCCTCTTCCAGTTCTAGGAGTCTGGTGGAATGGGACACCAGCTGATGGTATCTATTAGGCCCCTTGTACATGGGGGGTCCGGCCCCTGTGGGTGCAATGCTGGCATTATAATACACCTGGTAGGCACAGGTACAGCGTCCAGCCCCGCTGCCTGCAGCCTGTCAAAGTCTACACTACAGCTGGACGGGGCTCAATGCTGCACCACGTTTACCTCGTGTTTAGGGCGCTTTGTGTTCAGGGAGAAATGGCCGCCATCCTGATCAGACAAAGCATAGAGCAGATGTAGGCCGGTGCAGTCTGCTTCTTCCCCTGTAGGTGGCGCCCAACCAGAGTGACATCCCAGCCTGGAGAGGAAGTCGGGGGACACTTGGCTTCTCTGTGGTTTCCCGGTTCCTGGAGACGGCGTGGAATGAAGGGGTCCATGGAGTCCTGGGGACATTTTTTGTTCTTTGTTTACACCTTTTAAAAATCATTTTATTCCTGAAGATCACTAAACCCCAAATCTGATGTATTCTTTGATAGCAGACACCCTATATAATACAATGTTGGGAGTTGTCATTTTCTATGTTACATGATATTAGCACAACAGTTTATGAAAGGCAACATTTCAGGAACAATATAGTAACGTTTATTTCTGAGCACATAAATGCAATTCATGACCTATTTTCTGGTGAAATATAAAAGATGAGGTTGTGCCGAGGAAATGGGATTCCCAACATGTCAAGCCGTAACACTGTGTGCACTTGGAACGCTTTAATAGCCCCTCCAGGTCATCAGTATAGAGTTACACAGGAGCACTGGTGCTCCAATCATTGCTCTCCCTCCGGCGTGTGCGCTGATATGTAACATGTGTGGGGATCACTGTGTTCCTATGTAGGCACCCCAATGTACATATCACGTCCTGGTCTGTGTATAGGAGGTCCGCTGAGCTCCCTCTGTCCTTCCCAGTGACACCCACCATGGCAGCACCGGGCTCTGCTGTCCCACATGGTGTCAGGGGGAGGGGCACATCTTAATGGTGGGAATGATAGGCGACTTCACAGCCACTTGTATCACTTCCACATGACAGCCGACATTCGGATTTACTAAAGTCCTCACACTCCCGGCTGTATAGCGGTGGGCAGTGTGGGGGGAAATAACACGTCTGCAGCATTGTTAAAAATCCAAATCCCCAGCAAGTGGCTGCAGGTTCATATTTTACCACCCCCCCTATCCTGGCACCCTAAGATGGTTGCCTAAGCCTCCTTAAGGTGGTCATTGGATTTTGGGACCTGTATGTGGCAAGGCTGCCAGAAAGTCTCTCACTTGGGGTGTCCTCATACTGGGGAGAAGTAGCAGAATGTGTTTTGGGGTGTAATTCCACATCTCCCCATGGCGTGTGCCAGAAATAGCTCATTAAATGACAACTTGGTGTAAATAGATTTTGTTTTTCATTTTCCAATAACTTATGGCAATAACTGTAAATGTTCCATGGACACAACATGCCTCTCAGCACATACCTTGGGATGTATCCTTCCCATAAAGGGGACATTTGGGGATGTTTGTAAGGTCCGGGCATTTTACTGCCTCAAGAAATGTGATCGGCAGTCAGAAAGTAACAGCGACGTAAAAGCTGCATAAATTCCATTCTATATCCCATAGTTTGTAGACGCCATAACTTCACACAGACCAATCAATATCCACGGATTCAGCTATGCTTCTACCAAAGACACGGAGCAGAATACACGTTGTACTACATGTATGAAGAAATCTGATTTTATGGGATATGTTTTATAACAAAGTAGAAGATATCATTTGTTTTCAAAATTAAAAAATAAACCCCCCCCCCCCCGTGGTGATCAAATATCACCAATAGAAAGCTCTATTTATATCAGTGAAACTTGTGTACAGTGTAGCATGACCGCACAATTGTCAGTTAAAGTAGTGCAGTGCTGAAAAGCAAAATAAAAAAAACCCTTATCATGAAGGGGGTAAAACATTCCGGAGCTGAAGTAGGTAATAAATCTTCCTGTCATCGTAGAGTTTGGTTTCATTTTCTTAAATTTCTCAGGATGCCGTTCTTCTGAGCTCCACAAGTTGGTGATCACACATATACAGAGACAGGAAGTGATGTCAGGCACAGACAGGAAGTGATGTCAGGCACACACAGGAAGGGATGGCTGGCACAGACAGGTAGTGACCTCAGTCACAGACAGGAAGTGAGGTCTGGCACAGACAGGAAGTGAGATCAGGAACAGACAGGAAGTGACATCAGGCACACACAGGAAGGGATGGCTGGCACAGACAGGTAGTGAGGTTAGGCACACACAGGAAGCGATGTCACGCACAGACAGGAAGTGAGGTCAGGCACAGACAGGAAGTGAGGTCAGGCACAGGCAGGAAGCTCCATGTGGGAGGAATTATAGAGGAGACGTTGCTGGAAGTGTGAGCAGAGGAGGTAATGAGATTGTATTTGATCATATCTCCCATCACTCTCCCTTGTGTGACACCATATTTCTCTGTCCCTCTTTGCCCTGTAAATGTCCCTCTTTTCGGTGTGATGTACACACAGACATATGAACAGACAATAGAACGGCCCAAAGTCTTCATATGGCTCTCAGATTTCCCTCAGATTTCACATTATTTCCCGTATTGAAGTGAAAACTCGGATAGAAAAGTAATAGTGAGATCAGACATAAGTGGGTGTCACTGATCACATTGTCCCCAAACGTCACCCCAGATAAACGTTTTCCCGGTCAGGCTCCGGTCACACCAGGAACTGCACGTTTCTCATGACTCCCCACAGCCGGTTTCCTCCTGCCATGGGCCAATCGCACTGCACTTTGTGAATGGGCCGCCGTCCTCTGGGACCTGGGAGGAGAGAGGGGGGAGGACAGTACGGGGCCCCAAGTACTCATCAGTGAGGGACACTCACTTCCAGAGACTCTCCGCTCTCATCCCGGACTTCACTTCTATAGAAGAAAGGAGGAAACTCCAAATTCTACTGGGAGAAGAGGAGCCAATGGGGGAAATAGCTGCACCACATGTGACACCATGCCACAGACTGAGAGGGACATGAAACACTGAGGACTTCATCATCCTTCCCATGGACCCCTCCCCCTTTATATTTCCCCTTTTCCCATACAAACTGCTTTGGCAATGCTACAATGTCATTTGTTCCTGCCAATAAAGCTCATTGAATTGAGAGGGAAAGAAAGCGAGAGATGATTGAATGGATCTCCATAGAGCAGCGCCTCCATCCTTCTGGTGGGAGAATTACCATCAAATAAATATAACTGACGCTGGACGATTCATTTCCCGAGTTCCCGGTTCTGTCTCATAAACACTGAAAGAAGTGGAGTTCTCTCTCAGCCAACCTCTCTCTGTATTTGTTTCTTCCAATAGAGAAAACCCCGAGAGTCCTGGATGGGAATGATTGGTTTCCACAGAGAGACAATCAGCAGAAAGAAATGTCCTGTGTTGGTGGTGTCACTGGAAGGAAAGAAATGTCCTGTGTTGGTGGTGTCACTGGAAGGATAGAAATGTCCTGTGTTGGTGGTGTCACTGGAAGGATAGAAATGTCCTGTGTTGGCAGTGTCACTGCAAGGAAAGAAATGTCCTGTGTTGGCGGTGTCAATGGAAGGAAAGAAATGTCCTGTGTTGGCGGTGTCACTGGATGGAAAGAAATGTCCTGTGTTGGTGGTGTCACTGGAAGGATAGAAAGTCCCTGTGTTGGTGGTGTCACTGGAAGGAAAGAAATGTCCTGTGTTGTTGATGTCACTGGAAGGAAAGAAATGTCCTGTGTTGGTGGTGTCACTGGAAGGAAAGAAATGTCCTGTGTTGGTGGTGTCACTGCAAGGAAAGAAATGTCCTGTGTTGGTGGTGTCACTGGAAGGAAAGAAATGTCCTGTGTTGGTGGTGTCACTGCGAGGAAAGAAATGTCCTGTGTTGGTGGTGTCACTGGGAGGAAAGAAATGTCCTGTGTTGGTGGTGTCACTGGAAGGATAGAAATGTCCTGTGTTGGTGGTGTCACTGGAAGGAAAGAAATGTCCTGTGTTGGAGGTGTCACTGGAAGGATATAAATGTCCTGTGTTGGAGGTGTCACTGGAAGGAAAGAAATGTCCTGTGTTGGTGGTGTCACTGCGAGGAAAGAAATGTCCTGTGTTGGTGGTGTCACTGGAAGGAATGAAATGTCCTGTGTTGGTGGTGTCACTGGAAGGATAGAAATGTCCTGTGTTGGTGGTGTCACTGGAAGGAAAGAAATGTCCTGTGTTGGAAGTGTCACTGGAAGGATAGAAATGTCCCATGTTGGTGGTGTCACTGGAAGGATAGAAATGTCCTGTGTTGGTGGTGTTACTGGAAGGAAAGAATGTCCCGTGTTGGTGGTGTCACTGGAAGGAAATAAATGTCCTGTGTTAGCGGTGTCACTGGAAGGAAAGAAATGTCCTGTGTTGGTGGTGTCACTGGAAGGATAGAAATGTCCTGTGTTGGTGGTGTCACTGAAAGAAAAGAATGTCCTGTGTTGGTGGTCTCACTGGAAGGATAGAAATGTCCTCTGTTGGTGGTGTCACTGGAAGGAAAGAAATGTCCTGTGTTGGCGGTGTCACTGCAAGGAAAGAAATGTCCTGTGTTGGTGGTGTCACTGGAAGGAAAGAAATGTCCTGTGTTGGTGGTGTCACTGGAAGGATAGAAATGTCCTGTGTTGGTGGTGTCACTGGAAGAAAAGAAATGTCCTCTGTTGGTGGTGTCACTGGAAGGATAGAAATGTCCTGTGTTGGTGGTGTTACTGGAAGGAAAGAATGTCCCGTGTTGGCGGTGTCACTTGAAGGAAAGACATGTCCTGTGTTGGTGGTGTCACTGGAAGGATAGAAATGTCCTGTGTTGGTGGTGTCACTGGAAGGAAAGAAATGTCCTGTGTTGGAGGTGTCACTGGAAGGATAGAAATGTCCCATGTTGGTGGTGTCACTGGAAGGATAGAAATGTCCTGTGTTGGTGGTGTCACTGGAAGGAAAGAAATGTCCCATGTTGGTGGTGTTACTGGAAGGAAAGAATGTCCCGTGTTGGTGGTGTCACTGGAAGGAAATAAATGTCCTGTGTTAGCGGTGTCACTGGAAGGAAAGAAATGTCCTGTGTTGGTGGTGTCACTGGAAGGATAGAAATGTCCTGTGTTGGTGGTGTCACTGAAAGAAAAGAATGTCCTGTGTTGGTGGTCTCACTGGAAGGATAGAAATGTCCTGTGTTGGTGGTGTCACTGGAAGGAAAGAAATGTCCTGTGTTGGTGGTGTCACTGGAAGGATAGAAATGTCCTGTGTTGGTGGTGTCACTGGAAGAAAAGAAATGTCCTCTGTTGGTGGTGTCACTGGAAGGATAGAAATGTCCTGTGTTGGTGGTGTCACTGGAAGGAAATAAATGTCCTGTGTTAGCGGTGTCACTGGAAGGAAAGAAATGTCCTGTGTTGGCGGTGTCACTTGAAGGAAAGACATGTCCTGTGTTTGTGGTGTCACTGGAAGGATAGAAATGTCCTGTGTTGTTGGTGTCACTGGAAGGAAAGAAATGTCCTGTGTTGGTGGTGTCACTGGAAGGAAAGAAATGTCCTGTGTTGGTGGTGTCACTGCAAGGAAAGAAATGTCCTGTGTTGGTGGTGTCACTGGGAGGAAAGAAATGTCCTGTGTTGGTGGTGTCACTGCGAGGAAAGAAATGTCCTGTGTTGGTGGTGTCACTGGGAGGAAAGAAATGTCCTGTGTTGGTGGTGTTACTGGAAGGATAGAAATGTCCTGTGTTGGTGGTGTCACTGGAAGGAAAGAAATGTCCTGTGTTGGTGGTGTCACTGCGAGGAAAGAAATGTCCTGTGTTGGTGGTGTCACTGGAAGGAAAGAAATGTCCTGTGTTGGAGGTGTCACTGGAAGGAAAGAAATGTCCTGTGTTGGTGGTGTCACTGCGAGGAAAGAAATGTCCTGTGTTGGTGGTGTCACTGGGAGGAAAGAAATGTCCTGTGTTGGTGGTGTCACTGGAAGGAAAGAAATGTCCTGTGTTGGTGGTGTCACTGGAAGGATAGAAATGTCCTGTGTTGGTGGTGTCACTGGAAGGAAAGAAATGTCCTGTGTTGGTGGTGTCACTGCAAGGAAAGAAATGTCCTGTGTTGGTGGTGTCACTGCAAGGAAAGAAATGTCCTCTGTTGGTGGTGTCACTGGAAGGAAAGAAATGTCCTGTGTTGGCGGTGTCACTGCAAGGAAAGAAATGTCCTGTGTTGGTGGTGTCACTGGAAGGAAAGAAATGTCCTGTGTTGGTGGTGTCACTGGAAGGATAGAAATGTCCTGTGTTGGTGGTGTCACTGGAAGAAAAGAAATGTCCTCTGTTGGTGGTGTCACTGGAAGGATAGAAATGTCCTGTGTTGGTGGTGTTACTGGAAGGAAAGAATGTCCCGTGTTGGCGGTGTCACTTGAAGGAAAGACATGTCCTGTGTTGGTGGTGTCACTGGAAGGATAGAAATGTCCTGTGTTGGTGGTGTCACTGGAAGGAAAGAAATGTCCTGTGTTGGAGGTGTCACTGGAAGGATAGAAATGTCCCATGTTGGTGGTGTCACTGGAAGGATAGAAATGTCCTGTGTTGGTGGTGTCACTGGAAGGAAAGAAATGTCCCATGTTGGTGGTGTTACTGGAAGGAAAGAATGTCCCGTGTTGGTGGTGTCACTGGAAGGAAATAAATGTCCTGTGTTAGCGGTGTCACTGGAAGGAAAGAAATGTCCTGTGTTGGTGGTGTCACTGGAAGGATAGAAATGTCCTGTGTTGGTGGTGTCACTGAAAGAAAAGAATGTCCTGTGTTGGTGGTCTCACTGGAAGGATAGAAATGTCCTGTGTTGGTGGTGTCACTGGAAGGAAAGAAATGTCCTGTGTTGGCGGGGTCACTGCAAGGAAAGAAATGTCCTGTGTTGGTGGTGTCACTGGAAGGAAAGAAATGTCCTGTGTTGGTGGTGTCACTGGAAGGATAGAAATGTCCTGTGTTGGTGGTGTCACTGGAAGAAAAGAAATGTCCTCTGTTGGTGGTGTCACTGGAAGGATAGAAATGTCCTGTGTTGGTGGTGTCACTGGAAGGAAATAAATGTCCTGTGTTAGCGGTGTCACTGGAAGGAAAGAAATGTCCTGTGTTGGCGGTGTCACTTGAAGGAAAGACATGTCCTGTGTTTGTGGTGTCACTGGAAGGATAGAAATGTCCTGTGTTGTTGGTGTCACTGGAAGGAAAGAAATGTCCTGTGTTGGTGGTGTCACTGGAAGGAAAGAAATGTCCTGTGTTGGTGGTGTCACTGCAAGGAAAGAAATGTCCTGTGTTGGTGGTGTCACTGGGAGGAAAGAAATGTCCTGTGTTGGTGGTGTCACTGCGAGGAAAGAAATGTCCTGTGTTGGTGGTGTCACTGGGAAGAAAGAAATGTCCTGTGTTGGTGGTGTTACTGGAAGGATAGAAATGTCCTGTGTTGGTGGTGTCACTGGAAGGAAAGAAATGTCCTGTGTTGGTGGTGTCACTGCGAGGAAAGAAATGTCCTGTGTTGGTGGTGTCACTGGAAGGAAAGAAATGTCCTGTGTTGGAGGTGTCACTGGAAGGAAAGAAATGTCCTGTGTTGGTGGTGTCACTGCGAGGAAAGAAATGTCCTGTGTTGGTGGTGTCACTGGGAGGAAAGAAATGTCCTGTGTTGGTGGTGTCACTGGAAGGAAAGAAATGTCCTGTGTTGGTGGTGTCACTGGAAGGATAGAAATGTCCTGTGTTGGTGGTGTCACTGGAAGGAAAGAAATGTCCTGTGTTGGTGGTGTCACTGCAAGGAAATAAATGTCCTGTGTTGGTGGTGTCACTGCAAGGAAAGAAATGTCCTGTGTTGGTGGTGTCACTGGAAGGATAGAAATGTCCTGTGTTGGTGGTGTCACTGGAAGGAAAGAAATGTCCTGTGTTGGCGGGGTCACTGGGAGGATAGAAATGTCCTGTGTTGGTGGTGTCACTGGAAGGATAGAAATGTCCTGTGTTGGTGGTGTCACTGAAAGAAAAGAATGTCCTGTGTTGGTGGTCTCACTGGAAGGATAGAAATGTCCTGTGTTGGCGGTGTCACTGGAAGGAAAGAAATGTCCTGTGTTGGTGGTGTCACTGGAAGGAAAGAAATGTCCTGTGTTGGCGGTGTCACTGCAAGGAAAGAAATGTCCTGTGTTGGTGGTGTCACTGGAAGCAAAGAAATGTCCTGTGTTGGTGGTGTCACTGGAAGGAAAGAAATGTCCTGTGTTGGTGGTGTCACTGGAAGGAAAGAAATGTCCTGTGTTGGTGGTGTCACTGGAAGGAAAGAAATGTCCTGTGTTGGTGGTGTCACTGCGAGGAAAGAAATGTCCTGTGTTGGTGGTGTCACTGGGAGGAAAGAAATGTCCTGTGTTGGTGGTGTTACTAGAAGGATAGAAATGTCCTGTGTTGGTGATGTCACTTGAAGGAAAGAAATGTCCTGTGTTGGAGGTGTCACTGGAAGGAAAGAAATGTCCTGTGTTGGTGGTGTCACTGCGAGGAAAGAAATGTCCTGTGTTGGTGGTGTCACTGGGAGGAAAGAAATGTCCTGTGTTGGTGGTGTCACTGGAAGGAAAGAAATGTCCTGTGTTGGAGGTGTCACTGGAAGGATAGAAATGTCCCATGTTGGTGGTGTCACTGGAAGGATAGAAATGTCCTGTGTTGGTGGTGTCACTGGAAGGAAAGAAATGTCCCATGTTGGTGGTGTTACTGGAAGGAAAGAATGTCCCGTATTGGTGGTGTCACTGGAAGGAAATAAATGTCCTGTGTTAGCGGTGTCACTGGAAGGAAAGAAATGTCCTGTGTTGGTGGTGTCACTGGAAGGATAGAAATGTCCTGTGTTGGTGGTGTCACTGAAAGAAAAGAATGTCCTGTGTTGGTGGTCTCAGTGGAAGGATAGAAATGTCCTGTGTTGGCGGTGTCACTGGAAGGAAAGAAATGTCCTGTGTTGGTGGTGTCACTGGAAGGAAAGAAATGTCCTGTGTTGGCGGTGTCACTGCAAGGAAAGAAATGTCCTGTGTTGGTGGTGTCACTGGAAGGAAAGAAATGTTTTTGTGTTGGTGGTGTCACTGGAAGGAAAGAAATGTCCTGTGTTGGTGGTGTCACTGGAAGGAAATAAATGTCCTGTGTTGGCGGTGTCACTGGAAGGAAATAAATGTCCTGTGTTAGCGGTGTCACTGGAAGGAAAGAAATGTCCTGTGTTGGCGGTGTCACTTGAAGGAAAGACATGTCCTGTGTTTGTGGTGTCACTGGAAGGATAGAAATGTCCTGTGTTGGTGGTGTCACTGGAAGGATAGAAATGTCCTGTGTTGGCGGTGTCACTGCAAGGAAAGAAATGTCCTGTGTTGGTGGTGTCACTGCAAGGAAAGAAATGTCCTGTGTTGGTGGTGTCACTGGAAGGAAAGAAATGTCCTGTGTTGGTGGTGTCACTGGAAGGATAGAATTGTCCTGTGTTGGTGGTGTCACTGGAAGGAAAGAATGTCCTGTGTTGGCGGTGTCACTGGAAGGATAGAAATGTCCTGTGTTGGCGGTGTCACTGCAAGGAAAGAAATGTCCTGTGTTGGCGGTGTCACTGGAAGGAAAGAAATGTCCTGTGTTGGTGGTGTCACTGGAAGGATATAAATGTCCTGTGTTGGTGGTGTCACTGGAAGGAAATAAATGTCCTGTGTTGGTGGTGTCACTGGAAGGAAAGACATGTCCTGTGTTTGTAGTGTCACTGGAAGGAAAGACATGTCCTGTGTTTGTGGTGTCACTGGAAGGAAAGACATGTCCTGTGTTTGTGGTGTCACTGGAAGGAAAGAAATGTCCTGTGTTGGTGGTGTCACTGGAAGGAGAGACATGTCCTGTGTTTGTGGTGTCACTGGAAGGATAGAAATGTCCTGTGTTGGTGGTGTCACTGGAAGGATAGAAATGTCCTGTGTTAGCGGTGTCACTGCAAGGAAAGAAATGTCCTGTGTTGATGGTGTCACTGCAAGGAAATAAATGTCCTGTGTTGGTGGTGTCACTGCAAGGAAAGAAATGTCCTGTGTTGGTGGTTTCACTGGAAGGATAGAAATGTCCTGTGTTGGTGGTGTCACTGGAAGGATAGAAATGTCCTGTGTTGGTGGTGTAACTGGAAGGAAAGAAATGTCCTGTGTTGGTGGTGTCACTGGAAGGAAATAAATGTCCTTTGTTGGTGGTGTCACTGGAAGGATATAAATGTCCTGTGTTGGTGGTGTCACTGGAAGGAAAGAAATGTCCTGTGTTGGTGGTGTCACTGGAAGGAAAGACATGTCCTGTGTTTGTGGTGTCACTGGAAGGAAAGACATGTCCTGTGTTTGTGGTGTCACTGGAAGAATAGAAATGTTCTGTGTTTGTGGTGTCACTGGAAGGATAGAAATGTCCTGTGTTGGTGGTGTCACTGGAAGGATAGAAATGTCCTGTGTTGGCGGTGTCACTGCAAGGAAAGAAATGTCCTGTGTTGGCGGTGTCACTGCAAGGAAAGAAATGTCCTGTGTTGGTGGTGTCACTGGAAGGATAGAAATGTCCTGTGTTGGTGGTGTCACTGGAAGGAAAGAAATGTCCTGTGTTGGTGGTGTCACTGGAAGGATAGAAATGTCCTGTGTTGGCGGTGTCACTGCAAGGAAAGAAATGTCCTGTGTTGGCGGTGTCACTGCAAGGAAAGAAATGTCCTGTGTTGGCGGTGTCACTGGAAGCATAGAAATGTCCTGTGTTGGCGGTGTCACTGCAAGGAAAGAAATGTCCTGTGTTGGTGGTGTGACTGGAAGGAAAGAAATGTCCTGTGTTGGTGGTGTCACTGCAAGGAAAGAAATGTCCTGTGTTGGTGGTGTCACTGGAAGGATAGAAATGTCCTGTGTTGGTGGTGTCACTGGAAGGAAAGAAATGTCCTGTGTTGGTGGTGTCACTGGAAGGATAGAAATGTCCTGTGTTGGTGGTGTCACTGGAAGGAAAGACATGTCCTGTGTTTGTGGTTTCACTGGAAGGAAAGAAATGTCCTGTGTTGGTGGTGTCACTGGAAGAATAGAAATGTTCTGTGTTTGTGGTGTCACTGGAAGGATAGAAATGTCCTGTGTTGGTGGTGTCACTGGAAGGATAGAAATGTCCTGTGTTGGCGGTGTCACTGCAAGGAAAGAAATGTCCTGTGTTGGCGGTGTCACTGGAAGGAAAGAAATGTCCTGTGTTGGAGGTGTCACTGGAAGGAAAGAAATGTCCTGTGTTGGTGGTGTCACTGCGAGGAAAGAAATGTCCTGTGTTGGTGGTGTCACTGGGAGGAAAGAAATGTCCTGTGTTGGTGGTGTCACTGGAAGGAAAGAAATGTCCTGTGTTGGTGGTGTCACTGGAAGGATAGAAATGTCCTGTGTTGGTGGTGTCACTGGAAGGAAAGAAATGTCCTGTGTTGGTGGTGTCACTGCAAGGAAATAAATGTCCTGTGTTGGTGGTGTCACTGCAAGGAAAGAAATGTCCTGTGTTGGTGGTGTCACTGGAAGGATAGAAATGTCCTGTGTTGGTGGTGTCACTGGAAGGAAAGAAATGTCCTGTGTTGGCGGGGTCACTGGGAGGATAGAAATGTCCTGTGTTGGTGGTGTCACTGGAAGGATAGAAATGTCCTGTGTTGGTGGTGTCACTGAAAGAAAAGAATGTCCTGTGTTGGTGGTCTCACTGGAAGGATAGAAATGTCCTGTGTTGGCGGTGTCACTGGAAGGAAAGAAATGTCCTGTGTTGGTGGTGTCACTGGAAGGAAAGAAATGTCCTGTGTTGGCGGTGTCACTGCAAGGAAAGAAATGTCCTGTGTTGGTGGTGTCACTGGAAGCAAAGAAATGTCCTGTGTTGGTGGTGTCACTGGAAGGAAAGAAATGTCCTGTGTTGGTGGTGTCACTGGAAGGAAAGAAATGTCCTGTGTTGGTGGTGTCACTGGAAGGAAAGAAATGTCCTGTGTTGGTGGTGTCACTGCGAGGAAAGAAATGTCCTGTGTTGGTGGTGTCACTGGGAGGAAAGAAATGTCCTGTGTTGGTGGTGTTACTAGAAGGATAGAAATGTCCTGTGTTGGTGATGTCACTTGAAGGAAAGAAATGTCCTGTGTTGGAGGTGTCACTGGAAGGAAAGAAATGTCCTGTGTTGGTGGTGTCACTGCGAGGAAAGAAATGTCCTGTGTTGGTGGTGTCACTGGGAGGAAAGAAATGTCCTGTGTTGGTGGTGTCACTGGAAGGAAAGAAATGTCCTGTGTTGGAGGTGTCACTGGAAGGATAGAAATGTCCCATGTTGGTGGTGTCACTGGAAGGATAGAAATGTCCTGTGTTGGTGGTGTCACTGGAAGGAAAGAAATGTCCCATGTTGGTGGTGTTACTGGAAGGAAAGAATGTCCCGTATTGGTGGTGTCACTGGAAGGAAATAAATGTCCTGTGTTAGCGGTGTCACTGGAAGGAAAGAAATGTCCTGTGTTGGTGGTGTCACTGGAAGGATAGAAATGTCCTGTGTTGGTGGTGTCACTGAAAGAAAAGAATGTCCTGTGTTGGTGGTCTCAGTGGAAGGATAGAAATGTCCTGTGTTGGCGGTGTCACTGGAAGGAAAGAAATGTCCTGTGTTGGTGGTGTCACTGGAAGGAAAGAAATGTCCTGTGTTGGCGGTGTCACTGCAAGGAAAGAAATGTCCTGTGTTGGTGGTGTCACTGGAAGGAAAGAAATGTTTTTGTGTTGGTGGTGTCACTGGAAGGAAAGAAATGTCCTGTGTTGGTGGTGTCACTGGAAGGAAATAAATGTCCTGTGTTGGCGGTGTCACTGGAAGGAAATAAATGTCCTGTGTTAGCGGTGTCACTGGAAGGAAAGAAATGTCCTGTGTTGGCGGTGTCACTTGAAGGAAAGACATGTCCTGTGTTTGTGGTGTCACTGGAAGGATAGAAATGTCCTGTGTTGGTGGTGTCACTGGAAGGATAGAAATGTCCTGTGTTGGCGGTGTCACTGCAAGGAAAGAAATGTCCTGTGTTGGTGGTGTCACTGCAAGGAAAGAAATGTCCTGTGTTGGTGGTGTCACTGGAAGGAAAGAAATGTCCTGTGTTGGTGGTGTCACTGGAAGGATAGAATTGTCCTGTGTTGGTGGTGTCACTGGAAGGAAAGAATGTCCTGTGTTGGCGGTGTCACTGGAAGGATAGAAATGTCCTGTGTTGGCGGTGTCACTGCAAGGAAAGAAATGTCCTGTGTTGGCGGTGTCACTGGAAGGAAAGAAATGTCCTGTGTTGGTGGTGTCACTGGAAGGATATAAATGTCCTGTGTTGGTGGTGTCACTGGAAGGAAATAAATGTCCTGTGTTGGTGGTGTCACTGGAAGGAAAGACATGTCCTGTGTTTGTAGTGTCACTGGAAGGAAAGACATGTCCTGTGTTTGTGGTGTCACTGGAAGGAAAGACATGTCCTGTGTTTGTGGTGTCACTGGAAGGAAAGAAATGTCCTGTGTTGGTGGTGTCACTGGAAGGAGAGACATGTCCTGTGTTTGTGGTGTCACTGGAAGGATAGAAATGTCCTGTGTTGGTGGTGTCACTGGAAGGATAGAAATGTCCTGTGTTAGCGGTGTCACTGCAAGGAAAGAAATGTCCTGTGTTGATGGTGTCACTGCAAGGAAATAAATGTCCTGTGTTGGTGGTGTCACTGCAAGGAAAGAAATGTCCTGTGTTGGTGG